>NC_133660.1:104963691-105698294 GCF_037893015.1 Macrotis lagotis
TTCAAAGAATTCCTACAGGAAAATTTCCCTGATGTCCTAGAAGCAGAGGGCACAATAGAAACAGAGAGAGAATCCACTGATCTCACCGATAAAAAGATCCCCCCCAAAAAAAAACAACCCCCAGGAATATTATAACCAAGTTTCAGAACTCCCAAGAAAAAGAGAAAATATTACAAGTAGCCAGAAGGACACAGTTCAAATATCATGGAGCTGCAGTCAGGATCACACAGGACTTAGCAGCAACTACATTAAAAGCTCGTAGGATTTGGAATATAATATTCTGGAAGGCAAAAGAGCTTAGAATGCAGGCAAGAATCAAGTACCCAGAAAAACTGAATATTCTCTTGCAGGGGAAAAAGATGGACTTTCAATGAACCAGGGAAATTTCAAATGTTCCTGTTGGAATGGCCAGAGCTGAACAGAAAGTTTGATCTTCAAATACAGGACTCAAGTGAAGTATAGAGAGCGGAAGAGAAGGGTAAAATATGAGGGACTTAATGATGATGAACTGCATGTATTCCTGCATGGAAAAATGACACTGATAGTATTCATATGAACCTTCTCATTTAATAGTGCAGGTAGAAGGAGCTTCTATAGATGAAGCACAGGAGAGAGCTGAATTAGAAGATATAATATAGTATAAAATAGAGTTAATGGCTAAAATGGAAATGCAATGGGAGACAGAAAAAGGAGAGGTAGAATAGGCTAGATATTTCATATAATAATATTTATTTTGCAATGAGCTATTGCAATGATATGGAAGGCAAGGGGGGAATGAGGAAATCTTCACTCTTATCAGAGGTGACTAGGAGAGGAAGCAGCATATATAGACTCAATGGGACATAGACATCTAAAGTAAGAAGGAGAGAAGGGGGATGGGGGAAGGGGGGATGTGAGTGATGGAGCAGATGATGGACCATGGCGGGAGAGTGGTCAGATATAACACATTTTCTTTTTTACTTCTTGCAAAGGGCTGGGATTGGATGGCCTGTCCAGGACCATAGGGCCAGGTGGATTCTGGGCCTAAGGGTTGGTATGTGGGCTCAGGACCTCTTGGGCCCAGGGCCAGGGATCTGTCTGCTGTGCCATTCAGTTACTCTACAGCACATTTAAGAAGAGGAACAGAGTGAAAAGAGATAGATAATATAGTATATGGTAGTGGGGAGGCACGAATGGAGGAAGTTGCAATCAGCAATGGCAACAGTGGAAAAATATGCATGTAGCTTTTTTTGATGGACTTAGCATAGAGAATGTGATCCACCCATGACAGAGCTGGAGGTGTTGGAACAAGACTGAAACACATTTTTAAATTATTATTATTTTGGGGAGGATTTGCAGGGTAAATGGAGTTGGATGGCTCACCTGGGACTGTACAGCTGGGTGATTGTTGGGTGCCTGAGGCCGGATTTGTACCTGGGTAACACTTATATACATCACATTTTACCAACCAGGTAAAACATTTCATGTGTATAAATAAGATATGTTTGCCTACATACAAATGATAACTCCCTTATTAAGCAAAAAAACAAAAAACACGAAAACCCCTAATTGGTTTATGCAAGCTTTTAATTTCATCTCTGTGTATTTCATTTGACCTTCTCTGTTTCCATTTGAATTTATCTTATCTTTACTGCTTTCTTCTGTTTTTCAAAATTACAACCTAAATTGCATGGAAACCCCAAAGTTGCAATTGGGATGAGCACAGAAATATTAGAAATTCATTCTATTCCTAGACTCGTGCTGCTACTATTGGCAACTTCAATGACTGACTAATTGGAACCACTTCATTGAAAAGCAATGGTAAATGTCTTCCATTTACATGCAGACTATAAGATTGTTCCATACCTTCTGAAGCCAGCACTAGCACACACCCGAAGTACCCTGCATAACTTTCAGAAGACTTTTAGGTGAAAACATGGTGTCAGGAAACCTTTAATGAACTATTTGAGTATTGTCTAGTGCAGGGAGTGTTAGATAAATTGTTATATTTTTTTAAGAATATAAAAAGGAGGGGCGGCTAGGTGGCAGTGTGGATAAAGCACCTGCCCTGGTGTTAGGAGTCCCTGGGTCCAAATCCGGTCTCAGACACCTAATAATTACTTAGCTGTGTGGCCTTGGGCAAGCCACTTAACCCCATTTGCCTTGCAAAAACCTAAAGAAAAGAATATAAAAAGGTAGTAATGATACATCAGTCACAAAGAATTAGAGAATTAATGAAATTGAAAGTTGAAAGGAATTCAGCATTCAAAAAGCTACATAGTTGGGGTGGCAAGGTTTTACAGTGGATAGAGCACCGGCCCTGGAGTCAGGAGTACCTGAGTTCAAATACTGCCTCAGACACGTAATAAAAACCTACCCGTGTGTTCTTGGGCAAGTCACTTATCCCCATTTGTCTTGCAAAAAACCTAAAAAGAAAAAAAAATACATCATTTATTCATCTCTAAAATAAGAGGATTGAACCAGATGATTTTTTTTAGGTCTTCAAAGGGCAAATGGGGTTAAGTGGCTTACCCAAAGCCACACAGCTAGGTAATTATTGAATGTCTGAGAACGGATTTGAACTCAGGTACTCCTGACTCCAGGGCCGGTGCTTTATCCACTGTGCCACCTAGCCACCCCCCCAGATGATTTTTAAACTACCTTCATGTTTTAAATTTATCAGACTGTGGAATGAGTCTCTCTGGCCTTCAATATGCCCACCAAGTCATTTTACAACCACTGTTTAAAAAATTCGGAAAAAAGAACCTATCATCTCTCAAGGTAATCCATTTCATAATGGAGCAGTTCAAAGTATTTCAGAGGTTCTTTTGAAATCAATCTCAAATTTGCCTCAGCAGCTGTCATTCACTATTCTTCTTCCTTTAAGAAAGGACATGAAGGAGGGATGTTAGTTGGGTTATGAAGACATAGAGTCAATGATTCTGCCCCTTCACTGCCCACAAGTATAGATTCTTTTTTTTTCATTAAAGATTTTATTTAATTTGACTCTTGTAATTTTTCCCCTAATCTTACTTCCTTGCCCCCATCCTGAACAGAAGGTAATTTGTCGGTCTTTACATTCTTTTCATGTTATACATTGAACCAAATTGAGTGTGATGAGAGAGAAGTCATATCCTTAAGGAAGAAAGATTATGTATAAAAGATAACCAAACTGAGACAAATAAGATATCAGGTTTTTTTCCTAAATTAAAGGAAAGAGTCCTTGGAATTTGTTCAAATTACATGGTTCGTTATCTGGATAAAGATGGTATTCTCCATGCACTCAACCCAAAATTGTCCCTGATTGTTGCAAGTTTGATGATCACCCCCATGTTGCTGTTAGAGTGTATAGTGTTTTTCTGGTTCTGTTCATCTCACACAGCATCAGTTCATGCAAATCCCTCCAGGTTTCCCTGATTCCTATCCCTCCTGGTTTCTAATAGAATAACAGTGTTTCCATGACATACATATGCCACAGTTTGCTAAGCCATTCCCCAATTGAAGGACATTTACTTGATTTCCAATTCTTTGCCCCCACAAACTGGACTGCTATGAATATTTTTGTACAAGTCATGTTTTTAACTTTTTTCATCATCTCTTCAGGGTATAGACCCAGTAGTGGTAATGTTGGATCAAAGGGTATGCACATTTTTGTTGCCCTTTGGGCATAGTTCCAAATATCTCTCCAGAAAAGTTAGATGAGTTCAAACCTCTAGCAAAAATGTAATTGTGTCCTAGATTTCCTACAACCCTTCCAACAATGATCATTATCTGTTCTAGTCATATTGGCCAGTCTGAGAGGTATGAGGTGGTACCTCAGAGAAGCTTTAATTTGCAAATGATTTAGTGTAATTTTTCATATGACTATGCATTGCTTTGATCTCATTTGTAAATTTCTTTTGCATATCCTTTGACCATTTGTCAATTGGGGAATGGCTTTTTAAAAAAAATGTGACTCAATTCTCTGTATATTTTAGAAATGACACCTTTGTCAGAAACATTAGTTGTAAAGATTGTTTCCCATTTTACTACATTTTTTTGAACTTGGTTACAGTGATTTTATCTGTGAAAAAGCTTTTTAATTTAGTATAATTGAAATCACCTTGTGTGTTTTTTAGTGATGTTCTCTATTTCTTCCTTAGTCATGAACTGCTTCCCTTTCCATAGATCTGACAGGTAAACTAGTCCTTGATCTTCTAATTTGCTTTTATATCTAAATTATGTATCCATTTGGATCTTATCTTAGTATAGGGTATGAGTTGTTGGTCTAATCTCAGTTTCTTCCATACTAACTTCCAATTTTCCCAGCAGTTTTTATCAAATAGAGAGTTTTTATCCCAATAACTGGACTCTTGGGGTTTATCAAACAGCAGATTACTATAATCATTTCCTGATATTGCACCTAGCCTATTCCACTGGTCCACCATTCTATTTCTTAGACAATACCAGTCAGTTTTGATGAGTGATGCTTTATAATATAATTTTTGATCAGGTAGGGCTAAGCCTCCCCTTCATTTCCACTTCATTTCATTGAATCCATGGAAATTCTTGATTTTTTTATTTCTCCATATGAATTTACTTACAACTTTTTCTAAGTCATTAAAGTAATTTTTTGGAATTTTAATTGGTAGGGCACTAAACAGGTAGTTCAGTATTTGTACAATTGTCATTTTTATTAGATTGCCTCTACATATCCATGAGCAGTTTATGCTTGCCCATTTATTTAAATCTGATTTAATTTGTGTGAGAAGTGTTTTATAGTTGTTTTCATAGAGTTCCTGAGTCTGCTTTGGCAAATAGACTCCCAGGTATTTTATATTTTCTGAGGTTACTTTGAATGGGTTTTCTCTTTCTGGCTCTTCCTGCTGTATCTTGCTAGTCAAATATACAAAAACTGAGCATTTATGAGGGTTTATTTTATATCCAGCAAATTTGCTAAAATTGCTAATTATTTCCAGTAGTTTTTTGGATGATTTCTTGTGATTCTCTAGGTATACCATCATGTCATCTGCAAAGAGTGAGGGGTTTGTTTTTTCATTCCCAGTTCTAATTCCTTCAATTTCTTTTTCTTCTCTAATTGCTGAAGTTAACATTTCTAATATGAAATTGAATAGTAGTGGTGATAATGAACATCCTTGTTTTACCCCTAATCTTATCTAGCCTCTCCCCATTTATATAATGTTTGTTGATGGTTTCAGATTAATACTGCTTAGTCTTTTTTTTTTAATTTTTGTAAGGCAATGGGGTTAAGTAGCTTGCCCAAGGCCACAGACTTAAGTAATTATTAAGTGTCTGAGGCCGGATTTGAACTCAGGTACCCCTGACCCCAGGGCCAGTGCTCTATGCATGGTGCAACCTAGATGCCCCAAGACTGCATATTATACTAAGAAGCAGGCCATTCTTTCTTACACTCTCTAGTGCTTTTAGTAGGAATGGGTGCCGTATTTTGTCAAAAGCTTTTTCAGCATCTATTGATATGATCATATCATTTTTGATGGGTTTGCTGTTGATATAATTGATTATACTAACAGTTTTCCTAATATTGATCCAACCCTGCATTCCTGGAATGAATCCTACTTGGTCAAAATGTATTATCCTAGTGAAAACTTGTTGTAATTGATTTGCTAAGAGTTTATTTAAGATTTTTGCATCTATCAGGGAGACAGGTCTCTAATTTTCTTTCTCTGTTTTGACTCTTCTTGGCTTAGGTATCAGCACCTTTTTTGGTTTTATAGAAAAAGTTAGGCAGAGTTCCATCTTTCCCTATTTTTCCAAAAGTTTATATAGAATTGAAACCAATTGTTCCTTAAATGTATGGTAGAATTCACTTGTGAATCCATCAGACCCTGGAGATTCTTTCTTAGGGAGATCAATGATGGCTTGTTGAATTTCTTTTTTCTGAGACATGATTGTTTAGGTATTTAATTTAATCTCCTCTTCATTTAACCTGGGCAACTTCTGTTTTTGTAAATATTCTCCCATTTCACGTAGATTGTCAAGTTTATTGGCATAGAGTTGGGCAAAATAATTCTGAATTATTACTTTAATTTCCTCCTTTTTGGTGGTGAGTTTACTTTTTTTTCTTATTAATGATACTAGAAATTTGGTTTCCTGAATTTGTTTTGTAATCAAATTGACCAGAGGTTTATCAATTTTGTTGATTTTTTCATAAAACCAACGTCTGCCTTTATTTATTAATTCAATAGTTCTTTTGCTTTTGCTTTTATTAATTTGTCCTTTAATTTTTAGAATTTCTAATTTGGTATTTGGGGATTTTTAATTTGTTCTTTCTCTAATTTCCTCTTTCTCTAATTTTTTCATGGAAGCATTTAAAGATATAATATATCCCCTGGCAATTGCTTTGAGTGGATCCCATAGGTTTTGGTATGTTCATTCATTATTGTTATTATCTAGGATAAAATAATTTGTTCTTTTTATACTTTGTTTTTTGATCCACTCAGTCTTTAAAATGAGGTTATTCAGTTTTGAATTAGTTCTCCCCAGCCCAATATTGCATCTTTCTTTTATTGCATTGTAATTTGAAAAAGATGTATTCACTATTTCTGACTTTCTGAAATTGATCAATAGGTTTTTATGACCTAGTACATGGTCAGTTTTTGTATAAGCGCTATTTACTGCAGAGAAAAAGGTATATTCCTTTCAATCCCCATTCAGTTTCCTCCATAAGTCTATCATATCTAGTTTTTCTAACAATCTATTTACCTCCTTAATTCTTTCTTGTTTATTTTATGATTCGATTTATCTGGATCTGAGATCAGGAGGTTGAGGTCTCCCACTAGTAGAGTAATGCTGTCCATGTCTTCCTGTAGTTCTTTCAGCTTCTTCTCTAAGAATTTGCACCCCATTAGGTGCATATATATTCAGTATTGAAATAACTTTATTGTTTATGATAACTTTTAGGAGGATATAGTTTCCTTCTTTATCTCTTTTAATGCTATTTATTTTTACTACTGCTTTGTATCCCATAAGAATAGCTACCCCTGCATTTTTCCACTTCAGCTGAAATATATATATATATATATATATATATATATATATATATATATATATATAGGCTCTAACCTTTGACCTTTACTCTTATATGTATCTCTCTCCTTCAAACGAGTTTTCTTGTAAGCAGCATATTGCAGGATTCTGCTTTATAATCCACTCTGCTATTTGCTTACATTTTAAGGGAGAGTTCATGCCATTCACATTCAAAATTATAATTACTAACTCTTTATTACCCTCCATGCTATCTTCCCTCTGTTTGTATTTTTCTTTTCCTCCCACCCGTATTCCCAAGTATTTTTTTTCTGAATACTACCCCCTTCAGTGTGTTTGCCCTCCTAGATCCACCCCCTCCCTTTTCTTTCCCCTTTTGCTTTTTTCCATTTTCCATTCCGTTTGTTAGTTCCCTATTTTTTTCTCCCCCTCCCTTTCTCCACACCCCTCTGCTTTTCCCTTTTAATACTTGAAAGATTAGGTGTTTTTAAGTTAACTGAATATGTACGTCAGTTAACTTTAAGCCATGTCTGATGAGAAGAAGGTTCAGGTGTTTCTCCTGTCCTCCCTTCTTCCCCTCTATTATCACAGGTATCTTGTACCTCTTAATATAATGAGATTTACCCCATTCCATCCTCTCCCTCCTCCTGTCTCCTTCCTGTCCCCCATTATAAGGTGGAGGTGTTTTTAAATCATTCTGAGTCATATAAAATTCTGAGTATCCATCACTTCTATGTAATAGAGTTACAATTCTTGGTAGTTATTAGAGTCTTTCTCCCAAGTAGTGTTATGGCCAGTTTTATCCCATTGGCTAGCAGTCTCATGGATAAGTCATGAGTGTCCCTCATTTCTGGTTAGGTGTATTTTCTTTGTTAGAGTTATAATTCTCAAGAGTTATGAGAATCTTTTATTCATCCTGGGATATAGCCAGTTTCAACTTATTGGATAGTATCCCCCCCCACTTTTTTTAACCTCTTCATGTGTCTCTTGAACCTCCTGTTTGATGGTCAAATTTTCTATTTAGCTCTGGTGTTTCCATCATGACTTTTTGGAATTCTGCCATTTCTTTTAATGTCTATCTTTTCCCCTGAAAAAGAAGGCTCATCTTTGTTCGATAGTGGATTCTTGTCTGCATTCCAAGCTCCCTTACTCTTTGGAATATTTCATTCCTGGCCCTTCACTTCCTTAATGTTGATGCAGCCAGGTCCTGTATAACCCTTACTGTGGCTCCTTGGTATTTAAAGTGTTTTTTTTTTTTTTTTTTTTCTGGCTGCTTGCAGGATTTTCTCTTTTATCTGATAGTTCTGGAGTATGTTTCACAACATTCCTTCATGTTTTCATTTTAGTATCTCTTTCTGGAGGGAATCAATGTGTTCTCTCAATAAATACTTTGTCCTCTGGTTCCATGATGTAAGGGTAATTTTCCTTCACTACATCCTGTAATATTAAGACCAGGCTTTTTTTTCCCTCTTCAATGATTTCAGGAGGTCCTATAATTCTCATGTTGCCCCTCCTTGATCTATTCGTGAAGTAAGTGGTTTTGCTGATGAGGTATTTTACAGTTTCTTCTATTTTTTTCCACCTCTTTGTTTTTGTTTAACAGGCTCTTGATGTCTCATGAAGTCATTCGTTTCCGCAGACTCCATTCTTTTTGTTAGGGAGGAGTTTTCTTCATTTACCTTTTGCAAGTCCTTTTCCAATTGGTCAATTCTATTTTTGAAAGAGCTTTCCATTTGACCAATTGAGGTTTTGAGAGAATTATTTTCTTTTTTGCATTTGCCCAATTGAGGATCTGAGAGAATTAGTCTCATTTTGTATTTCTCCAATTGTATTTTCCAATGATTTGTTTCCTTGTTGGAAGCTGTTAATCTTCTCTTGAGTTTCTTTCCCCAAATTTTCCAATTGATTTTTAAACTCATTCCTTATTTCTTCAAGGAATTCTTTCTGTGCTGGAGACCAGATCATACTCTTCTCAGAGTTTCTAGGTCTCTCTCTGAGTAAGGGTCTTTCCCCTTCAAGAATTTTTCTATGGATCCACCTCTCTTTTGACATTTCTTCATTTTGCTAAGACCTTGAGTTGGGGAGGGGCTGGTTCACAGAGGTTTGGTGTGGGGATCCCTAGAGTCTTTAGTCACTGAGTGCAATACCTCCAGCTGGCCAGTTGGAGGTGCTGGTTGTTTTCTCTGTAGTGTCTGCAACTTCAATTGAGGCCTACTCCCTTAGCCTAGAGGGAGTTATTGAAGCTATTAAATACTTTTGTCTTCAATCAATAGTGGGCTTTTCCCTGGGTGGGGTCATCCATCTCACTATTGTCAGCTGAGTTGGTTCTTCTGCTCACACACCCAATGAATGGGCAAATAAATGAATGAATGAATTGATGAATAAATTAATAAATACATGCAGTGTAAATAAGAATAACTTAATGGAAGAATGGATGAAATAAAAAAAAACATTTAGGAAAAATTATATGTCAGTCATGTCCTAAATACAAAATAGAGAAATATAAAAGTGAAGCAATAACTATTATCAGGAACTTAAATTGTAACAGAAGGAGGCAATATATATATTGGAGAAGGCGTAGCATTCAGGAAAAAATATTTTCTTCTAAAGGCAGAATTTTTTTGCTGTCAAGGGTCATTTGGATATTTGTATCATTCACCTGCTGTATTTGACCACATTTAATTAATTCACCTCTTAAAATCTCCTAGATTGACTGAATTTTGAGTTCCTAATGCCATGACAACACAAGTCCAAATTGGCTTTAATTGGCTCACCCCTATTCTAAAGTGATTGTGAGTGAAAGCATAGGACAGATAATTGGCAAGTGTTTTCTGAAAGTAATGAATATGTTGATTTGATTATAGTGAGCAGGCCCATGGATAGTAGAGGGAGAGATGAGAGTGGTGGAAGTTTCCATATCATGTCAAGTTGAAAGATGACTGGGATGAGAAGAATGATCCTACTAGTAGTTCAAAGATGAGTGACAACTCCTTTTTAGCATGGTTTTTGAAGGTCTGATTTGTACTTTGAAACAAAAGCTCCAATAGCTAGAGAGAAGATATGTAAGGAAAAGAAAATTGGGACAACCTCCATCAGTTTAGTTTTGAAATAATAAAAAATATATATTTAATCTTCAGAGTGTATTCTAAAATGGACAAATGTTAAATTCCAGAGTTTAACCTCAAGAAAGAATGAAACTTGATGAGATTAACAGACATATTTATTAATATTTCTCTTAGTTCATTGATTATGCAGGTGTACTTGGGGTTGTCCAACTAGAAAACTGGAATCCCAAAATGGAATCTTAAAAAGAGATTTTTATTCAATTTCACCATCAGAAGGCAAGATCTGAAAAACTTTGTCTGGTTTTGTCCATCAAAGGAGAGTCTCTCAACTTAGCATGGGGTTGGATATCAAATACACCTCCTAGGAAATATGTCCGTGAGGATATGACAAGGATCAATCCTCCCAAACCAGGAGCTTTGTGCATGATCATTTATGATGAAACATCCACAAAGTAATATGAATTTCCCCCCCTCCAGGGTATCAGAGTCACAAAATGACCATTAAAGGGGATTTGAGACCATGACTTGGTTCTGGAGAAGGAATTTAAAGATAAATTGCCTTAGTTGAAGAGACTTCACAAAATCTGTTACATAAACCACAAGCTGTCTGCATAACAATCACCACCTACTGTGACCAGACAAGGCTCTTTGCTATGACAAAATACAGGTAGGAAAGCAAAAGTTTCAGCAAACATATTGTAGAGGAAATCCTGGTAGGACATCAATGCATTACTATCCACAAATATTTGCATCTATTTACTTCCTACAAAGTATTTGGGGTTAGTTTGTTAAAATCTCAGTACAGGTGACACATTTGCCTCCCCTTTCTTTAATTCATTTGGTTTCCTTTTTTCAGAAAGAACTTAATTACTTTCTTCACTATGCCAGCCTACTTGAAATTAATCTCCTATTTTGTCACTGTAGGAGATGTCAAGCATCTGTCACCACTTCATCACCTTTTCATCTCATGAAATCACAGCTGTAGATGTAGTCACTGGAACTTATTGTATTTTCAATAGAAATGTTGTATATCTCTTTTTAAGTAGGTAATTTGTTGAACTACAGTGTAGAAAGAAATTGAGTGTGTGTGTGTATATATATATTATATATAATATTCAAATTTTAATAACTAATAATTTTCTAAACTGCCAGTGATCCATCAAGGTTAAATTTTGAGGTTACTCTAGCATCGCAGAAAGAGATGCTCAGTTCTCACAACACTGTTATTGACCCCTCCCTAGGTTAATTTGCACAATCTTACTCTTATGTTGTGCTATTTTTGGCTCTAGCTGTCAGCATAGATCAAGCCTATATTCTCTTCTAGCACTTCCCTTGCAATTTTAAGTGACATTAACCTTCTTCTCCTTTTCATTTTATGATCTGGAAGTCTTCCTGGATACATATTTTAAGTATTTTAGGTGGCATCAAAAATAGTTGATATAGGTTTGTGTCATCAAATTCCATTGTATAAAAAACGTAATTGCCTTTGGAAAGACAGTTTCATCAAATTGCCCCCAACAAAAAAAAAATGTCAGTCACCTGGGATGTAGATGGTCTGAAAGAAAAATTCTCCTTTTTTACTTCATCAGTTAAGCACTTTGAGATGAGAATAGCACAAAGCAGCAAACTCAAGATAATTTCTCAATTTGTTTTATGGCAAATTTCTTATTGTATCAAATGTTAAGAGGAAACAGTCTAATTATTAAATAAATTGCCTTAGGCTAAATGCCATCATCCTATGCCTCTGTTTTACCATTACCAAAGGAAGCATTTTTAACAGTTGTGGGAAATATAAATGTCATCATTATTGATAGATTTGTTTCTTTCTTCCTTTGCCATTACTCCTATCTGAAGCACATGACCAGTCTTATAGTCTGTCAAATCTCCAAGTCTGTATTACAATTCCTGGTTTACTTTTTATGCTGATACACTGTCTGGATCTTAACTTATCATTCTCAGCTTTTAAATATTGTGTGACACACATCCACTTAGGGATTTGCTTATGCTGATCTATCACATGACAGAATGGAAAAGACAATTAAGTATAGTATAAATGGTGATAAATTTGAAGTCAGAGAAATTTGATTCAAATTAAGTTCTCATTACTTGCTGTCTATAACTCTAGAAAGGCATAATATCTATGAATTGTCATTTCCTTATTTGTATAAAGAACTAATCTACATTCTACCTCTTTCCTTTCCCTTCCCTACCTTCACTTTCTCTCTTCCTATTTCTTTCTATAAATCCTAACCTATATCACTATGGGCAAGTAAGTTTGAGTTTCCCCAGAGGGGTGGTGACTTCTTCAATTAATTCCCTCTGAGTTATAGGGGTAATCCTGAACGACAAGTATCTACTCTTCTACTCATATAAACTACATAAACTATAAACTCCTGTCTCTGTTATTTCCATTTAATTAATCAGTCAACTAATTACATTACCTCCTAATTAAAACAATTAATAAACAGGACTAAGAAAAATTATAGCATAACTACACTTTCCCACCAAGGCACACACTGGTTCATAGGGAAGAATAGAAATAGACAAAGTATCATGAAAGTATAAAACTCATGTTTAGGGATCACATGTAAGAACCCAGGGTAACTCACAAATCTGAACTGTCAGTCTCCATTACTTTTTGTTTTCCCAATGGAAAAGTTCATTAAAGGATATATAGCATTTATTCTGACCAAGCAATTACACTACAAAGTGAGACTGTTTCCTAAATGTATTGCTTCACTATTTAGATGATCTGTTTGACAGTTGGACGGTAACCACATAAGATTATTTTTCTATGAAATGAATGGGGCTACTTGCAGGATGCTTTCATTTTTGCTTGATGGTGTCAAGCTTCTATTACCTATTGTTATTTTACTAGATCAAGACATGCTTTTTTATTAGTAAGAGAGTTTGGGATAGAGATTCTGAGTTTGCAGTTTGCTTAGTTTTCCTACCTCTGCTCCTGAGACTATGTTCTGAAGGTTTTCTTCTCAAGTATCAAATGGGAGGAGAGAGAGAGAGAGAGAGAGAGAGAGAGAGAGAGAGAGAGAGAGAGAGCCTTGCCAGTCAACATTTCTATTTCTAGTGACAATGACAGTTCTTCTCTCTTCCTGGTTGAAATGAATCCCTCCAATGAGAGATATACCTTCTAGCTCATAGTTACTAAGCAAATCCTCATCCCTACAGGCAATAATTAGGAAATTTACATTTCGCCATTTATATAAAACAGTTCTGGAGTTCAGCTTTTCCTAGTTCTCAAGTCCAAAGAACTTCTGCAAGTTGTATATATATTATACATTGAGACCTATTTTAATTATCTCATCTCTATAATCTACTTTCTGAGGATTGTTTTTTTCACCAAGATAAAAATTTTCACATATTTTTCATTATTACTTCTTAATTAACAGAATTATCAAAATCTGACTGGTATACGCCATTGCATATAAAATGAAGAATAGATATTTTTCAGTCCCTTAAAGTTTTAAATATATAGTCTAAAATTTGAGAATAATATTTTTCATTAAATATTATAAGGTAAATTACAGAATATCTCGTGTCCTACTCCTTTAGCTTTAGTCTCATACTCCCATGTGTACATGCATATTTGTTGACTTGATCAGTGAAAAAGAGATGATTAGGAAGTATATGTGGAAGAACAAATAGTGAAAAAATATGACAAGGTAACATTGAAAAACAGATGAACAGGATATATGTATGGCAAGGACTCATGAATACATGTTCAACTAGTGCCCTCAAAAGTTCACTTCCATGAACCTTTTCAATGAATGACTAAGGAGGCTTTTTGCATCCTTTATTAGTTAAACTTCTTGAGCAAAAGATAAGCATGTATTTTCAATTAGACTTTACTAAAAGGTAATGGAAGTTCTGCCAACTTCTCCCTGTAAACTCTACTTAGAGGACTTCTATTTAACTTCTATTTTCATACTTTTGTTAATTATCTTCTTTACTGTCTTTTCTGAGTCTCTTAGTTCAGCTATCATCTGACTTATGATCAGAAACTTGATTTCGTTCTTAAGTCTAAAATTCACTGTCTAAAAATATGCTCCCAGGGAAGCACTTCCTCAAATATAAAAAAAAAATATATAATACTGAGTTATTCTCTAGGAAGAAAGTAAACTTAAATATATTCCATCCTCCTCCTCTGTTTTATGCTGATAATGAGTGTTTTACACAAACACACACACACACACACACACACACACACACACACACATATATATATATGGAAAAATTATTGACCTTACTTCCATTTTCTCCCCAAAATGCTTTATAACTGATTTACTTCAGACCTCCTAAATACATAAAGAGACAAAACTTGGTATTGTATGAACTAAGTGTGACAACAAGATTGACAAAATTTTTTAATGTCCCTTTTATGCTCATCACTATATTTTGCCCATTCTCCCAGTGCTGTCAGATTTATATAAAAATGCCTATATTTTTGGTTCCTTATGAACTAATTTAGGAGCTGTCATTTTGGGGAAATTCACTTGGAATTAGGATGCCAGAGTCAATGACTTTTCTTTATGTAACTCGCTTTGTATTTCTGAAAAGCTCAATTTGTAATATATAAAACATTGATAATGAAGCTCTTGTTTTATGCTTCATGAGATCATTGTGAGAAGCTCAAATAGGAAAAAAAACACTTTCTAATCCTTAAATTCATGTTGAAGTGAAAACTATTGCCCTTCCCTGAAATAGCTGCACATTATTCTAGAGTATATACTATATAGATGGAAGGCAAGTAGGGAAATAATGATAGGAAAAGAATCCCTATACTTTGTTTAAAGACTTGGCTCTGCCACTTCCACTTTTGCTACCTTGAACAAGCTTCTTACTGTCGTGGACATATAGTTTCCTCCTGTAAAATTTAGGATAGCAATACTTGTACTCATCCTTTAAGCCCCTACCCTGATACCTCACTATAGTCTTGGGTTCTCAAAAGCTATTTAAGAGAGTACAAGTTCTGATATATAACTAAGCTTTGTGATGTGTGCCTCAACACCAGAAGTTTGCTTAGAATGGTGGTTATAACATTTTGGTCATAGCAACTAATGAGATTCTATTAAGTTATATAGAAGTTATAATCTGATTTATGGATAGAAATCATAGATTCCTTACATATATATGTGAATAATTCTTGATTTCATATAGAAACATATAGAAAATTATTTTATAGGGCTAAAGAAAAAATTAAATGAAATGATATCTACTTAAGTATATACCACTTTGAAATTTGCAGTTTTGGGGACATTAGGATGATTGTTCAATGGAAGAATGCAGAGAAAAAAAATTTCAAGTTTGTTTCCCTGAAAATGATAATCTTTTAAGTTATTCTAATTCATATGTTTATACAATTACCAAACAGCTTTAAAAGGATACATTAGAGTAAATGTCAGCATTTCTTCACTAGATCCTCTAAGAGTTCATTCAAAGTAAATCATTATAAAATTAATTTTTAACATACAGGTAAAAAAATCTATTAATATTCAAAAGTCATTATATTTGGTCCTTCATTTATGGTTAACTGTATAATCAATTTTAAGTCATTCCTTTTATATTATACATATAAATGCTTTATGTTGTCAGCCATAAAAAAGTGATCATTTTGCAATTTGAAACAGTATTTCTTCAATTTTAAAAGTTGAAAATAATTTTCATGGTAGACATCTACAAAGACAGTATTTTACAAGTTTTGTAGATAAATTTATCTTAATGTGAAACCTTGCCATGTACTAATTGATTCACATGAAGTATATTCCAAAATATTATTTTACCAGAGATCATTTTTCAAATGATAATCCAGGCTGTATGTAGATAAGTCTTTAAACAAAGCAATCTGCATATTTTCAGAAAAGCTGTAAATGAGTAATGGTAAAGGAGAGTGTTTCTAAAGCTTTCTATGAATACTTTACAGGAAGTTGGATGCCTGATGATAGAGCAATAATGTAACTGAGAAGTACAATTTGTGAAAGGAAGACAGCCTTGACAAGGAGAGTGAGGTGGAGGACCTGTCTGGCTTTTTTCCATTTGGTTTTACTTAATGTAGATATCTTTTCCCAAACAGGCAATCTAAATGAATAAAAAATATCTATTGTGCAAACCACGACATGAAATCAAACTGGTAGCCCTCTGAATGAGTACATCATTATAAGATGATTTGGACAGGCCCTGTAGATGCTGGATTTGGTTTTAATAATGGGAAGAATTGGGGGAAGTTTCACTGGGGAAACCATATACCTTTTCCATATCTTAAACTGCTTCTTGACATACATATCCATCTTTATGACAATGTTTTATTTTTCTGGAAACATTATAAGGCCACATATCTTGTCCTAAGTCTCCAGGAGCAGCAAAAAGAGAGATTGAGAGATGCATGGCAGGTATAAGTAATCTCTACCTTATCACCCATGATGGCTAGTGTGTAAGAAGTACTATCAATAATCGCAGTCCAGAAATGTGTAATTTGAAAAACATAAACTAGAGTAAAGAATAGTCATTGGATATACCAAATACCGTCCTTGTACCCATAAAATTTTTAAATTCTTAGGGGAATGATTCAATCTCATTGAAAAGATTTTTCATGGAAGATTGATGGAAGGACATGGACAAAAATCTTAAGTGTGAGAAGACTTGGTTGGCTTATGATTTATACTGTTCATGTATCCATTTTCTTGGAATCTTGGATTTCTTCAAATATCACTATAAATTTGTATCATGGTGATTATTATACTGTATTATATATTATCATATATTATAATCATATTATAATGAGGTTATTTCAATTTTATGAATTTTTTAGTCATTTGCACAAAACATTGAGTGCTCTTTCCAGTAAAAGATTTTGTATGTCCTCTGATTCTAAGTTTGTGTCAATTCTACTTTCACACCAATGCCAGTTTATGATTACTAAAATCTCTTATCTATTAAAATCCTTTTGGGACTTATTATTAGTTTCTGATGATGACTCTACTTTTCTTTCTGGGAAATAAACTCCAGAAAATGTTTTTGTTTTTATTTTTCCAATCTAAATATGAAGTAATTAGTTGTCACTCCAAATGCGGATAAATATAAATTGGAATATTTCTATGCTGGTAGACACAACTGTATTTGATCTCTCTCCATTTGTGCAAGTAACTTTTCAAGAAATTAACATAAAGGAATTAATTACATATGGCTAAAGCACACGAAAGACTATAGTAGGAGTCATCTGGATGGAATAAAATGCCACTTTTTATGATCTGAGATTAAGCCTTTAGTCTGGCAGGGTTTGTGTGTACATATGGCTTAATCTTCTAAGAAAACTCCCTTTGTGTTTGTCTGCCAAGACAATGCCATCTGCATTCTCTTTCACAGGACTCTGGTTCTGATTTGAAAATTTCTCAATCTTGTGCATACAATCTTTTTTATTTCAAGGCAATGGAGTTAAATGACTTACCAAAGGTCACATGGTTCTGAGGCTGGATTTGAACTCAGTTCCTCCTGACTCCAGGGCCAGTGATCTATTCATTGCATCACCTAGCTTCCCCTTGTACATACAGTCTTAAAGAATCATTAAATGTGCAAATGAATTTCCATCTTATAAACAATGGAAATATAAAGAGTTAAAGGTTCTATATTCGTAGTCTAGAATTATAAATACCCAGATATATGTAATCTCATTAAATTCTCCCAATATACTTAAAAGAAAAGGTTTCTTCTACAGATCAATTAAAAAATAGCATAGGTCTTCTTTCTTCAAAGGCTTTTATTCCCACCCCCATCCCCATTTTATGTTTATGAGACTTTCCTTTTTTCATTTGTTTATGCTGTTGCTGAATTCTAATGAGGATATCTGTCCAACCCAATCTGTTCAATTCTCAAGTACTTGTTCTGGGCACTTAAGTTCTAAGTAGATAAGATATATATAAAATGAATGAAGTGCCTCTGACTCCCAGTGGCTAGTTGAGGATCAATCACTATTTAGATGAGTGATTTGTTTAAGGCTACAAGGTATCTCTTTAAGAGACTTT
Source organism: Macrotis lagotis (assembly GCF_037893015.1). Classification (NCBI taxonomy): domain Eukaryota; kingdom Metazoa; phylum Chordata; class Mammalia; order Peramelemorphia; family Peramelidae; genus Macrotis; species Macrotis lagotis. The sequence goes on from NC_133660.1 coordinate 104,981,774, forward strand.
TGTATATTTTAACCCTGGAGTGTACAAATCTTTCATGGAGGAGTTCTCAATATCAAATAATGAATATAGAGCTAATAAAAGACATTCTTAGAGAGAAATTACTTGTATAACTCCATGAAGGCTTTAAAGACTAATTCAATGTAAGCAGGCTGCATTAAAGTAATTAAAAAGTAGCAGGAGATTAAATATTAAATAAAATAGAAGTCAAGATTAAAAAGCATTTTTATTATACTAAAATTTATCTTTCTTTTTAGGAATCACATACGTGCATATGCATTTCTTAAAAAATGGGTCATTATACAATTTTACTTGTCTCCAGTTTTATTTCCTATTCATAAAATATGGAAGTGACCAAGATAATTCTTTAAGCAGAACTAAGGCAGATTTGACTACATGATTTAAAATTTTGCTTTTCCACATTATACAAAATAACTATTAAATGAGTAACATAACATCCAAAGAATTTTGATATATCCAGAGACACAGAAGGCATACTTCTTGGCATTTAATAGATATTAAATAAATATTTGTTGATTGAATGATAGATTCAACTCTTTAGGGCTAAATAGCATTCCCTCTTGGGGTAATAGCTGAACAATTCATTAAAAAAGAATTATTTACATACCAGTCACTGTAGTAGGGATCCTTTCCACAAGAATCTTATATTAAAGAAAGAAATGGTTACACTTTGAACTTTGTATTAAATGAGGCTGGCCATTGATTAGTCCTTATAGCATTATTGTATCTGCCATTCCTACAACATGCATAAACATTCCTTCCCTGGTTCCTATGTGAAATGTGCAGACTGAGACATTGTTTGAAACTAACCTTTTGTGACTGAGAAACTGGACTACCTCTATCTGCTTTTTGGAGACCTTTGAGAAAAGGTCTAGATTTTGATCAAGGACCTAGGTTATGATTACCAGAAACTAGGATCAAAAAATTTATGAAGAATTTTTTTTCACAATTTTATATCTTAAGCAATCCATTAGTTATTTGAGATATTGAGAAATGAAGAAGATTCTTCTGGTTTACTGAAGTGGAGTTGAGCTTTAAGTGAGTGTATTAACAGGAACAATCTGATCCCTTTCAAAACCCTTTTAGGTCCTTTCCTTCCTGGTGGGAAATGACACTATGGTATGTTGGAGTTACCTAGAGTAGGCTAAGGACAGTTGATTGCTAAATTTTTTGTGTGAGCATTTATGCCTCAGACATTTGCAAATACTACACATCAAGGTTTGATTTGTTAATTGCTTAGACTAAAAATAATGAAGGGGGAAAATATTAATAGTGCAAATTAAAACTTAAAAAATGTCAGGCACACATTGTTCCCCTTAGAGAGTAAGTTGTTCAATATTTATCAGCATAACCCTGGAAATAAAAAAGAAATAATATAAATTGCTGGGATGGAGATAGGGAAGTTATCAATATATCACTTCTGTTTATTTTGTTTATTCTTTTTTGAAAAGATAAATGAATATTCTTAAGTGGAGGTGGAGTTATATACCAGGATGACTAGGAATCCCACCAATAACTAGAGTTTGTAGCAAGAATGGTTGATGATTGAGTAAATGGCTATAAACAGGGATAAATATTTTAATAGAAACCAGTATCAGCTTGAGGGATCATGATAGTGCAGATGGGAGAGAAAAATCTTTTATTGATTCTGGGAATAAACCAGCACACTGGGTCCAACTGAAATCTAGTTAAAATTAAGTAGGAAATCATGAAGGAAGAAAAATATGTGTGTTGTGAATGAAAGATGAAATGATTAAGGAAACAAAGGTCTGAACTTCTGAGCATATAGATTTATTAAGTAATGCATGACAAATGCCTAAAAAAGCAGGTTTAGCCTTGATTCTCAGCTAAGGATTGAATTGAAATAAAGATGGAGATGGACTTATACATATTACAAATGATGAATCAAATAAGACAATTAATTAAAAGGAAATAACACAGTATTAGGTAATCTGATTCCAAATTGGATGAAAGATTAGGAACTTTCCAAGTTGGGAGGGGTGCAATTCTTGCATTAAAAAAAAAAAAAGATTTGTTCCCTCCCCCCCCCCCACACACACACACAAGTGACAGTAAGCAATTAAAGAAACATGGAAACAATCATTGATTTATCAGTATGGAGCAAGTTTCAAATAAGACAAGTGGGTTGCTTGAGATATACAACTGAAATTTTTTAATCTAAGTTTCTGGTAATCATAACGTAGGTCCTTGGTGAAAATCTAGACCTTTGGTCAAAGGTCTCCAAACAGCATATAGAGGTGGTCCACTTTCCCAGCCACACATTGTTTCAAACAGTGCAGTAAGTCTACTTTCAGCCTCCACAACTGAATAAGAGGAAGTGAAATAGACTTGAATAGAAAGGGAAATGAGCTAGCTCCAGAATTGTATCACATGAGGGTTCACTCAAATTCAAAATTGACCGCTTATGTATCTCTTTTGAGCCACACAATAGTTCTGTAAGGTAGTAATTATTATTACGATTGTAATTATTCCTTTTCCTAATACCTTTGTCAAAATCCCAATATCCACACCTTGTCATTCCTATTCCTCATCACCACATAGTTGAATTATCACTATTGCAGCTAATGGGTTTCCCTGTTTCTATTCAATACCTTTCTAAGCCTCATTTCCCACATTTCCAAGCAAGGAGTCAGGAGGGAACTACCAAATTTTCTCTTCATTGTTGACATAATGCCATTTTATTTAAAGGCTGATCCAGTATCATCATAAATCTTGTATATGACTAAAATCTTTGCTAAGAGGTGGGAGGTTATTTGTTTATAACTACGTTCTTGACTGACTCAGTAAGTCCCATGTTCAAAACTCAGTTTATCTCTATTGGTTGACTGATTGTTTTTCACCTTTCAATCTCTAAGAGAAGCAAAAATAATCAGGAGGCTGATGTATTGACTTGAAACTGAGTTGAATTTCATTGAGACAGGCTTGTACAAAGTTATTACCCTTATTCTCTCCTTCAGGGTTATAAAAGTTCAATGGCAAGACATAGGGAAATATCACTGGTGATGCCCTTGAATGCAGTAGGACATCTTGGCCTTTATAACCTAAAGTTTTCCCTAAGTCTCAGATTATTTGAGGTAATACCCATTGAGTAGTTAAAAACTAGATAAGAATTGAGGCAAAAAATGACTATTAAGACTTCATAGAAGAATGAATCTAGGAGAGAAAGATCTTCGGAGTGTCTGGTCAGAACAAAAATAAATGCTATTTAATCTAATTTTTGAGCCATCAAAAACCAAACATTGAGTAAATGAGGCTTGGGTTCATCCCTATTATTAGTCTGTCAGTGAAAGTCAGAGTGATTTGGATTTCAAGACAGTCAAGTAACCCCATGTTAACCACAGTGGGCCTTATATAGAAAGAGATTTATTTAAAGACATCAGTAATGAAAATTATATAGACAAAAGCATTAACTGACTTAGCTTTGAGGGGTTTTTAAAGCAAATAAATAATGATCTAATGAATCAATAGAAAGAAAGAAAAATTTATCACAGGACTATTATGCTTATGTGCCCCTTTCCAAGGTAATTGTTTTATTATAATTTGCAAATGATGACTCTTCATTGAGATATTAATTCCTTTTATGTATAAATTGCTGTGCCCAACAAAATTTATGTTCTCTGAGGGCAAAATTGCTTCACTTCTGTGTCATAGTAAGTACTTATTAAAAACTTGTTGCTACCTTACAACAGAGAGCCCCTATAACTGTTGCCCAAATTCTACCCACTAAACCATCTTAGATTCAAAGACCTACAATTCCTTTCTTAATTTTAATCATTCTTTGTAGAAGTTGAGCTTCAGTCTGACAATTATTATCATTTACTTAGCCATCATATCAGTCATGTGATTTAATTTATACTTCCTCTGAATCTATTTCTACACAATGAATTTATCATATACAAAGCTACATTTGAGTATAAGAGGAAGCTTTGAGAGATTTATTGAAGTGATAAACCCACAAGACATACTGTCCTTCTCTCTCCTCTGCCCTGGGACACTCTCCTAAATGAATTTATGTCTCCTAGAAAACCCTTGAATGATGTGAGTGTAATTAAAAAAAATCTTATTTGTAGCTGCAATTCCCCCATTAAAATAAATAATCAAACTCAGGTTTTGTCAAAACTGTCCTTGCAATCTGAAAAGATATGCCAGTTTAATATATCTCTGAAATAAAGTCCACTTTCAGATTATTTTCCAATTTCCATTAACAGTACTATTGTTCTCTTAGTCATTCAGGCTTAAAACCTCTTTAATACTTTAGTACTGTCATTTTTTCACGTCTCACCATGTCCTAGGGATTCAGGTTTTATACTTTCCTCTTTTTACTTCACATTTTAAATAAATTATAAGAACTTTTTCTAATTATCTCTTTTGATCCACACAATATTCCTATAAGGTAGTAACTATTATTATGATTGTAATTATTCCTTTTTCTTTTTCTTTTTTTGTATGGTTATTTTATTTTATAGTTAAGTCCATATATTATATAAAACATAACAGGAAAATGAACAAGTCTATAAAATCCATGGAGGGGTTTGGACGACAAACCACAAGAGCTCTCTTGCTCTCTTTTGCTTGTGCTCTCTCTCTGCCAGTGTAGTATGCAGACCTCCAGTGTATTCTTGGTCTCCAAAGCTATGCAGGGTCAGAGGGAAGCCATGGCTAGTTTGGATGATGGTCAGACAGGCCTAAGCAGATCCTCAGTCTCTCCCTCAATGCCTGCTCCAACAAAGGTCTGACTGGTCACAATGCAAAGCTTTCCTCGAAGGCCTTGAAGGAAATTCTGAAGGAGCAGCCCTGAGCCTTCCAGAGGAGGTCCAAGCTTGCTGCCTGGAGCCAGCGAGCCCCCTAAACACTGCTCTACTCTACACAAATGGTGGCAGGTGGCATGAGCTACAACAGGGATGTCCAATCCAGAGGTAGGTTTCAAAGCCAATGGCAGGAAAACAGGTCAAAGAATACTTTCAGAGTCAGCATCATCATCCCATTGATGTGGTACCCCATGTGCTTCCAATTCAACAGAAGACTGACAGTTCCAAACTTGATGGAAAGAGAGCTGTCTCTGTCCTTCAGAACAGTGAGGACTGTTGGGATGTCAAGTCTCTTGGCAAAGAAAGCATGCCAGCTCCCTGGATTTAATTCCACTGACTGCCATGATCCATGGCAAATGGAAGGTCAAGAGTGGGTCTGCTGTTCCGCAGGACAAGAGAAACAATGTTTTACAAGGAAAGGGGTCTAGCTGTTCACACAATCCTAAATGGAGAACGTCCTTCTTGGTCTAGATAAGAGGTGAGGAGGAGCACAAACAGAGGCTGATCAAACCATTTTAGGATGAAAGGGGGCAAGGAAACACCTCAGAAGAAAGGCAGGGAAAGAGAAATCCTTCTAGGTCTTTGGAACCAAAAGCAAAGGCAAAGACCCTAGGTATGCCCCTAGCCCATGCCTAGGAGGAAGTCTGCCTCCCATCTTTCAGGAAAGACATTTTAAACACAGAGAAGTATTTGCAAATACAATAGTTAACACAGCAAATTGAAACACAGTCTTGAATGTTCTGACGTCTTGAGTTCTTGAAATATAGACAAGAAACTCACTGTTCACTATTTCTGTGCACTATTGGGCAAAGTTAAAAAGGAAGAGACTTAAAGATTTGCTTTATTTTCTACTGGGGACAGGGAGGATCAATAGAACTGTTATCCAATTTGCTCTCCACTGTATACACATACCCACAGGCTCGTACATCCACACACAACGCGCGCACACACATAAAAACCCTCGAAGCTGCACCAATACTTCGTATTTTGATCAAAAGAGTAGATCCTGGGAGAAGTGCAAAATGCAAAATCAACTGACAGAAAAATGCTGAACAAACAGCATCATTAATATACAAAATATTTATATTACTGAACTATTAACAGGGCGACATTCTCTGCCACTGCACAGTTCTGAAGCTGCCCGCTCCTTCCTCCAACCTAGTCCATGCCAGCCGCCAAGAATCAGTCAGACTCTAGTTTGCTTCGTTCTTCGATGCTTCGTCAAAATTTTCTACAAGATCTGGCACATCATCATCTTCCTCGTCGATGTCTTCAGGCTTGGGGGTTTTGCTATCCAACACTTGCCGTGGGAACTGTTCAGCTAACTTCCTAAGAATCGTTAAGCTGTCAGCACCAAGCTGGCTTAATATTCCAGGGAGCATTTCTGTGATTGGCTTTGCTTCTGCATGGCCAGTGATTGCAAAGGTGTTGGTGGAGAGGGAAGCCTGGACTTTGGGGTTGTTGAAGTGAATAACCGTCCCATCATCTTTAATCATGTTCACCTCTTCGATACCAGCAATATTATTCACAGCCAATTTTTTGAGAGAACTCTGAAGTTTCTTGTCGTCTGCTGTGGCCGTTCTATGAACTACCTTCTTCTTTCTGCGAGCTGTGCCCTTGCCTCCTATCCGGACCGGAGCCTGAAGCCTGGCTAATTTTTCTTGATTCGTGCTGTTGGTGGATCTGGCCCCGAGGTGGGGGCTTCTCCGACGGCAACACGCAGCGGCGGCTAATTATTCCTTTTTCTAATACCTTTGTCAAAATCCATACCTTGTCATTCCTATCTTCTCTACCTTTGCCCTCATACTTGAATTATCACTATTGCAGCTAATGGGTTCCCCTGTTTCTAGTCAATCCCTTTCTAAACCATTGTGCACACCACTCACTGAATAATCAGCCAGTTCTCATCAAATCATTTCCCTTTTTCAAGAATGTTAAATGACTCACTATTGCAAATTTGAAAAATTCCAAATTCCTTAGTCTGTCATATAGGTTTTTCACAAAATGGATTAAGTCTACATTTCCATCCTTATTTCACATTACTTCCCCTTACTAAAACTGACTAGCTATGTTGTGAACTTTACATGCTATCTATTGATTTAATGAATGTATAAATTAGTTCATATCTTCCTCTCGGGAGTCTTTACATTATCTAATACTAATCACAAGTGACATCTCCTTTTGAGAAATTTCCTTATTTCCTGAAACAAAGAATTTCCTCACTCCAAATTTTAACTAGAATGTTTAATCTGAATATACTTTCTGCTTCTGGGAACCCTTATCTTGTTTAATTTTATTTTCTATACATGTTCCACTATATGTGTATATGCATATATACATATATATATGTATATGTATATATATATATATACATATATATATATGTGTGTGTGTGTATTCATTGGTAGTAAACAATGATCTTAATGAGGTTAGGAAATTGTCATAAAAATTATATTCTCGGATTCCATCAGAGAGCCAAGCATAGAGTAAGTTATAAATGTTTGTTAAATTTTGAACTTTAAATTGTAAAGCTACCTTTCTACTAATCTCTTCCCAGCTCCCTTTTATGAAAAGCTAGTCTATTCACTAATCTTTCAACTTATCCTAGACATTACAACCTATTTGCTAATGCTTTTATGGAATCCATAGTAGACTCCCTTACCAACCTTGAATTCTATTTAATTCTCACAGTCCAATCCAATCCATCCAACCCAATCCAATGTATGTCTAAAATCTTTAATGACTTCATGTCTTGGTGATATTCTTGTCTTGGAACCTACAGCATTTCTGTCAATACTATTAATTTGAGTTTTATGACATGTCATTTGACATTCAATGTATGACTATTTTTCATTTTTATCTCAACACTTAATGATAACAACTTCTCAATAAGAGAATGAATGTTAAAACTTTCTTAAATAATCACAGCAATGATGTCTTACCTTTATGTCCTCCCATGGGTTTTAATATGTGTGAGATTAGAATTTCATCTGACTGAAGGTCAACAGAATGACTAAGATAGTTAGAATTAGGAGCTGCTTGGTTTGCTAACCAGAATTCTTAAGAAATTGATATTTAAGTTGGAAGGAAAAGGGGAGAGAAGGGCCACTTTAATTCAATCCCAAGGATAGTTATATCTGTCAAAGTTTAGATGTAACAATATGTTATTTTATATTACAAATGTTCATTTGTACAAGTCTAGCAAAGCAAATTCAAAGAGGTCAAAATTTAACTGGAAGAGTACAAGATACTAACTTTTTCTTATGTTAGAGTTATTTTGTATAAAATGGGGTCTATTAACTTTGTTATCCTGATGGGCAATCGATGTTTCCAATGTTTTAATCTTTGTGTATTTGAAAGAGCCCTAATTTTGTAACTAGGATGCTTGCTTTTGACCTAGATAGTCATTAGTATGGGAAATAATTTAACTTCTATGAACCTCAGTACTTTTACTGTAGAACATAGCTAATAATCTTTGCCTTATAAGGTGGTACTTAGGATCAAATACTATAAAATCTCTAAGGTTCTAAGAAGAATAAAAAGCACTTTATAAATTATAAACTACTATTTTTATTCCTCCAACAAAATTCTGATCTGATGACATATGAACATGGAGCTATTGCCAGATTCTTTTATGACATGAAAGAAGCTTGCTAGTTCTGGAATGTCCCAATACCATCCTGAAAGAATTTATTATAAGACCTATCTGCAGATAGAAAGCATGCAATAGGAGGAATACCAAAATAATTCTTCAGTCACAATAATTTTTGAATTCAATATACTAAACTATATTGCAGTTTCAATCTTTATCAACATAGGAAATGCTTCATGATGAAATCTTATAAACTTCAGATATTCAAGGATTATCATATGCCAATAACCTATATTTGTGAGTTTATCAACATAAATATTCCCTTCAGTGATTCAAATAGCAGTTCATTCTTACCTGACTTGTCATGTGACTTTATTTTTTTTAGATTTTTCAAGGCAAGGAATGAGGTTAAGTGGCTTGCCCAAGGCCACACAGCTAGGTAATTATTAAGTGTCCCAGGTCGGATTTGAACCCAGGTACTCCTGACTCCAAGGTCAGTGCTCTATTCACTGCGCCACCTAGCCGCCCCATCATGTGACTTCTTAATCATTCTCCCTCATATATTTTACATAATTATATTTCACACCCATTATCCTGTAAGCCTTACTCATTTTAATTTGAATAAATGTCATTTCTAATGGAATAATTGGTTGGTTATTCCCCTGGAACATGACTGCTTCCATTAATATCTTTTTGTTATAACATTCTTTATACCACTTTTCTACGTATTTTCTTATTTGTAATGTGTTATATCTTGCTTATGCCCATCATGTGATTCTTCATTGACTTTGGATGATCCTCAAGTTGAATTAGATAAAATCACAATCATACTGTAAATGGTGACAATTTGCTACAAAGAAATATGAATTCACAAGAGGATGGCTAAAATCCCTATTCAACTAATGATTGCTTATGTGACTGGGAAAACCATTTAACCACTGTAGTCTACAGTTATCTATAAAAATAAAAGAGTTTCACTAGTTGATCTCTGAAATCTCTTCTAGTTATGAATTCACAACATATGTTCCTTTGCATTTCTTACTATTTGCCAAGTTTTGTGTTGAGTATTGTCCCTACAAATAGAGAAATGAAATACTCTCTTTCCTCAACAAGCTTGCTTTATATTAGGGGAAGAAAATATGAATTAATAATACTCCAATTCAACCACCCAAAATAACAAGAGCAGCATCGTATCCTTCTCCTCCTCATCAAGATATCTTTACAATAATGTTTGTCACTCTGCTTAGAAATGTTTCTTACCCACCATAGTTTGTAGAAAGGCATTTTTTAAAAATTTTGTATTGCACAGTAATAGTAAAATGTGACCTTCATTTATATGCATGACTAGCTGCTGGAGGCAGTCACCTCTTTTATCCGATATTTCTAATTACACAGACTATTAAGATGTGGAGACAATTGCATTGCATACTGATGTAGTCTATCCATGAATAGTTGTTTTACTACTGTCTTTAATGACTGAAGATGACATTCATTATTTTTTAATAGAAGAACTCCTTCAACAAAGTAAGAGAATTTTTTTAAAGCCTGCTCTATATTGCTGTGAAGGAAGTCACTCTTATTTTAATTTCTGCTCTCAGAACAAATCAGTGATCCAACGTACTCAGAATCAACAATCCATCCTTCTACCTGAAATTTATAGAGATATTTCATGATTGGTTCAAATGTATTAAGAATATTTATTTTTATTTTCCTCTCACCAATTTCCAATATATACCTACTTCTGGCAAACTTATAAACTGGGTTGCTTCATTATTTTGCTCAATAGTGGCACAGAAGATAAAGACTTGCTATTGGAGTCAAGAATACTTGAGTTCAAATCTGATCTCAAACACTACCAGCTGAGTGATCCTGGGAAAGTTGCATTCTTTGTTTCTCTCAATTTCCTCACCTAGAAAATGAAGACAATGATATCACTTCCCAGGGATTATATGAACTAATATTTGTAATGTGCTTAATGTAGTGCCAGAAAAATCATATGCTCTATCTAAATGATATTTATTATTACTATTAATGATTTCAATAATCTGAAGGTGATCATAGTAACATATTATCTACAGACAAGTCAGAAAATGCATTGTGACCATGTATTTATGCCCTTCATTTTGTACCAAAGACATCTGTCAATTGCTAAACATCTTTTTATTATGCCCTTATGGAAATTACTTGAAAGCTTCAAAATATTCATAATTTTCTTCAGGGTGATAAGTAGCAATTGCTTGCTGGATGGTGTTCCAGAATAGCTGTGGCCATAATTCCTTCTACCTATGTCAATCTTGCTATGAACCTATCTGAAATTAAATAGGCCACTCTTTGGTCAGTGAATCTGCAATATATTCCCATATAAAAAGATGAAGTCTTTCTAGCTCAATAACATTTATAAAAGTTTATTTACTTTTGATTTACCTTGTAATCAGGTAAGACCTATAGTGAAAGACAATATCAATTGATATTGGATGGAAATGTTTAAGGAAAGGAAGGTTGAAAATGGAATTCTTTTGGAGACAAACCACACTATGGACATATGAGCTAGTCAAATTTGTAAAGAACTGTATAATCTTTTTTTTTGTTTTTTTGTTTGGTAAGGCAATGGAGTTAAGTGACTTGCCTAAGGTCCCACAGTTAGGCAATTATTTTGTGTCTGAGACAGATTTGAACTCATGTTCTCTTGACTCCAGGACTGGTTCTCTATCCACTGTGCCACTTAACTGTCCCAATAACTGTATAATTTTTTATAATATGACTTTGTATATTAAAAATCACATCTAAGTATTACTTTTGTATTTTTATTCCAATGTTAAAAGTATAAGACTATGTTTGCTATTCTCACAGACATTTGAATAATAACTTCACTTGGAAAGAAGAGAATTATAAATAAAACTCTTTTGTGAGAAATAAAAAAATTGATTTTTAGAAGCACTGTCCAATATGGGAAAAAGTGAAAAAGCCCTAAAATCAAAAAATCGTGTACATCATGTCTTCAATACTCCTTTTTTGAGTGATTGAGGAGAAATTATTCAATTGTTGCTGACTGCTTCTGAAGCTCTAAAATAAGGTTCAGTTTTTCCAGAAATCATATTAGACAATTTAAAATGTAATTATTATTTTGTATGAGTAAACTCAAATAATTAATATGAATCATAATATCATAAATAATGTTATTTTTCTTGGCCCTGAATGATATCTCTAAAATACTGTATGAATAACATTATTGATTTGACCATAGCTTTGTATATAATTACAGAAAGAGGAGATAGAGAAAAGAGAGATATGTCCATTTAGATTTATTTAAATAAACATTGATAGGTCCTAGACACTATATTATATCCCACGTAAATAAATAAGAAAAAAAAAAAAGACTGATCTTTCCCTCAAGGAGCGTACAAGCTCAAGAAGGAAAATAATACAAAAGTAAACTGGAAAGCACTGGTGCTTGAATAGAACTGATGGAAAATGGAGTATTATCCAGAAAATTACGAGTCTCTCTAAAGAGAGTTTCATGGAAGAATTTAATACTCTACATTCTAGTGACCTAATCATATGGAAGAAGCAACTGAGGGAGCTAAGGTGTTGAGCATCAACAGCTGATTTAATCTATATGATAAATCAGGATAGAGATAAGAGGAAAAAATTTACATAATTGATATATATATATATACATAAATGTGTATGCATGAAATCACATATATACACATATACACAGATATTTATATATGTATACTTATATAATCACGTGTATGTATTTATTTGTAAATATACCTATATTCTTTTATTTGTGTGTATGGTATATATATATATATATATATATATATATATATATATATATATATGTATTTCTGTTTACATATATATATATTAACACATTATTTTAGATATAAATATACAGATAGAGATTAGATGAGAGAAAAGCTGAAATAGCAAAATAGAAATAAGTACTAGAATAGGTTATTACTTTTTCTCCCTCCAAAAATATCTTCATATGTCAATAAAGTTCACTTGAATTGGATGGACACATTTCTCAGCTCTCTATTATATTTTCCATTTGTAGACATATGTCCTTTGCATTTGATTGTTCAGTAATATACTAAATTGTTTCTTTCTATCCCTCTATTTTCTCATTTCAGTGATTGCCTTTTGTTCTATAAACTTTCCTTCTAAATAAAAATCAAACTCAAATTGCTAAATTTATACAAACCCACAATGTTTTACTGCCATTTGCCTATGTTCCTTTCCTTTCTCTAAAGATGGACATTTGAAGAAAGTATACTATAGAGAAATTGCTTAGCCGCACAATTATTTAATGATGAAGACTGTGTATCCTTAAAACTTGTACTTGGCATAGGAAGTTCATGAGCAGCTGTTTATGAGAATGCAAGAATAGGATAGACACTTAACGATATTGAATGATTCAGTGTCTTGATTCAGCAAGCTGTTGTCAGAAAATTGAAAGGCACCATGATCTCTTGGTGCATTGCTGCTTTCAGCAATAACATTTGCATTTTAATCTAAAGGGAGGTTCCTGATTTTCTGCCAACTAGTATCAGCATCCTATGCAGGACCATCAACCCCAAAGTACTATAAGCTTGACAAATATTTCATTTAGTTCACCAGGTCCTAGTATCAGCAAGGACAAGTTAATACCTCATTACCTATATTTTATTATTTATTATGCTGGGGAAGTGAGTCTAATTTGAATGAAAATGTTTGCAAAAGTTTTCATTTCATCATCAAAATTATGTTTTTCAATAAGGAAATTGTTGCAGAAGTTTCTATGGTATCCAGAATTGTATCATCAGTAGCTAAGAAGAACTTGACTTCTTTTCATTTACTTTGGTGTAGTGACATATCTGAACAAAGCATATAACAATCTGTAAAAACAAGTACTCAAATTTTATAGTTTATAAAACTATTATACTTAGATCAATTGTAACAAGCTGCTCCTTTTCACAAATGACTTTGTACTCCTGGTTTTGACATTGGTAAATTTAAAGCATCCCAAATGTAATCCAGAGTTATATGAATAAGAGTGAACTAGTCTTCCACAACTGAAGTGCTCAAATTCAATTGTTCAGTTATCTAAAATAGTTGTTGTGAATTTTGTCTCCACTGACACAAATCTTAATACCTTTAAAAGTTAAGTGAACAACTTAACTGTAAGACTTGTTGTGGCCAAATCATTCATCCCAGCCTGGAGAAGATTCTTTACAAATTTAGGCTGTGGTATTCAGATGAGGAATATAGACCCTCACCAAGCTTGAAGTATTTCCTTCCAAATAAGAACAATATGCCAGAGTTTGTCCATGATGGGTATCACTTTCTAGAATAGAACTTCACACCACATTAAAGAAACAAGGTAGGACTTTTTATTTGAGGAAGAAAAAAAAAACATAGTTGAAAAATATTGTTTGTGGCTCTAGCTGAGTAAGCCACTAAATTTGTTTTGCAATAATTCTAGTATAGCTAGCCAGTATAGATTGAGATGACATTAGGATCAACATTTAATAGGAGAAATTCATGCTAGTTAGTGTGTGAGGAAGCATGAAGTCTGTTCAGATGAATGGAAATTAATAACTGTAACAAAAGTTATATCATAAAGAACAATATTGTCTCCTGGAAAATAGCACAGAAAGAAGAATAATACAAGAACTTTAAGTCAGAAAGATCTGAGTTCAAATCTGTTTTCAGCTACTTTCTAGCTTTGTGACCCTGGACAAGTCTACTTATCTCACTTTCCTAAACTTTAATATGAAAATAAAGTATACCTACTTCCCAGGGTAAATGTGATAATTGAATGAGATATTTGTTCCTGGAACATAATATATAATATATAAATAATATTTTTCTTTCCTACCTTGTGTACTTGATGTGATAACACCTTCAACCATGGGCATTCAAAATCATAGGTTTTGAAATCACAAATTGACAAAAATTTAATATACCCAACTATAGTAGGTATGTAACTAGACTTCATCTTCCCAATAATTATACAAAAGAACTTAATTATATGAGAATATCAAGTTCATATTTAGTCTTAATAAAAAGACCATGATGCATAGTGGGGCTAGAATATTGATAATGCAAACAAAATATTCATTCATTCATTCATTCATTCATTTATTTATTTTCATCCATATGTACATGTATATTTTTAAGTTACAAAATTTCCTTCCACCCTCCCTTCCCACCCCCCTCCCTTCAGCAGAATAAACATTTTTACAAATAAGTCATTTTCAGGACCAGGAATTAGGATTAAGAGAAAGAGATACATAAGTGATAATTTTTATAAAGTGTTCAAATTCAGAAGGTGTGTGTGTGTGTGTGTGTGTGTGTGTGTGTGTGTGTGTGGTATGTGTTTGTTTTTCTTCTTCTGGATGGGGATATAAAGTCTATAGCCAGTCTAATATAATTGTCTGAGCTCTCTGGACTGCTTAGAGGAGCTGCTTCCATCAAGGTTGTTCATCTCACAATGTTGTTGATTATGTGTACATTGTTCTCTTAGTTCTACTCCCTTCGCTCAGCATCAGATCCTGTAAGTCATTTCATGCTTCTAGTTTTAAGGTTTTCTTTTCTACAGTTAGTGTTTTAGGATTCCTTTTCTATTTGGTTAATTTAATTTCCAAATGAAGAACTTTATTTTTAAAACTATTATTACTTCAGCCAATTTTTCATAATCTCTTGCATGACTCATTTCTTTTTTTTTCCATTTTTCTTCTTTCACTCTTCTTTGCTTTTTAAAATCCTTTTGACCTATTCCAAGAGGTCTTTTGGGAGTTGACATCCATTCACCAAACCTGTGGAGGTTCCACATGTAGGTATTTTGTCATTACTTTGCTCTTTTGAGATGGTGTTTTTATCACACTATCAGAATAGTAACTCTCAATAATTAGCAGTTTCATTTATTTGTTTTTCTGGTCATTTTGTCAATTGTGCTCTGTTTCTGTGGTAATAAGGTGGAAAGGTCCAAGTATTATTTTGCTAAGAGATAAGGTTCTGGTCCTTGGCTTTCTGTTCTGGTATTTCCAATATTCCCAGTTTGTTCCCTGCACTAGAGTAGCCTAGCCACACCAACTACCCAGGGCTTAAGACCTTGATGCTCACTGTTGGCAGAGCCCGGACCTTAGCTTCATTGTGATTAAAAGCCTCTCATGGATTTCCCAACTCTCATGCCTTCACTGGGTATTCTCCCCTTTCACCTATAGGACACACCTTTTCCTGGAGTTCCTCCAAGACATCTAGATAGTTGTTTCACTCTTTTTTTTGTTATTGATTCTGTCACTTTAGAATCTATTTAGTGTTTATTCAAATTTGTTTCAGGAAAGGCTCTGGGAGGTTCCTAATCCCATTACCATCTTCTAAAGTATTATTTTAAGACATATTGGTTCAATCATTATTAAAAGCAATTTGAAAATATACATTTTTAGTCCTAATGATCCCAAAATTATATCACTAATTCATACTTAGTGGTTTAACTCTATTAGTATATTGCCCATTGGACATTTCTACTGAAAGTCCTGTTGTTATTTTGTTTATATCAACATGGAAAGATCCAACCAGAACCTCGTTTTCCTATCAAGTAGCTTAGAAAACAGAATCATGTATGATTTTTCTATCTAATATATATTTTCATGTAGCAAATTAAATCTTTTTTCTTTGCATTGTTCTGTCTTCCTTTATCTGCACTCATATGATCACAAAGCTATTCATTGACTTATTCTTAAATTATTGAAAGTATTCTGAATCATTGTCTCCTTTTTCAGGAATTCATATTGCACATCTATTATGGTTGAATCTTTTAAATATCATACTCACTTAGAAATTATGCTCTCATGTTTTATATTACTTACTTGATCAAGTTAAATCTTTTTGGTTAATGAATGAATTATTGAAAAATAAATTAGAAAGTATTTGAAATATACCACTCTCTGTGATCTCAGGTTACACATAGAAAAATAAAGTAGACCCCTCTGCTAAGCAATTTCTATTTTAATGGGGATGATATCAATACTTTGAAGATTTTCAGGAATATCAAGTAAAGCCAATAATTAATTGATATATCCTTTCCAAGAACAATGATAGAACTGACTTTATTATATTTCCAAACCTGGAAAAGACAATAATGTAGCACATAGTTACTGTTACCAGTTATGGTTAGGAATGGTTAGGAAAAAGTGAAGCATGACTGTGTCCTGTGATCCTGATGTACTGTGCAACCAATGCAATCAATAATCAGTACAGTTTGAGTCTTGGGTGTGAGATCTGAGTATTAAAGGCTTAATAGTCTAGGAATTGGTTTCTGGTCTAGAAGACAAGGTAACTGGTGAAGAAATGAAGACAAAAGGCTTTCAGGTATTTGAAGACAGACATAATTTGCCCTCAACTGTTCTTTTCAATAAAATAAAGAATCAATAGCAAAGATTTTGTAACAAGAAACAATTTGGCAGGATAGTAAAGCTCATAGAAACCTTGTTAAAGTAATGATTTTAAATGATTATAAAGAATTGCAATTTGTTGTTGTTTCATCACTTTCAGTTCAGTCTTACTCTTTAGGACCCATTTTGGGGTCTTGGCAATGATACGGCAGAAGTTTGATATTTCCTTCTATAGTTCATTTTATAGTTGAGGAAACTGATGCAAAGAGAGTCAGATGGTTTTCCCAGAGTCTCACAGCTAGTGTTGGAAATCCTAACTTATGTCTTCCTGACTCTAGTCCCAGAACTCTATCTGCTGAGACACTTAGTTTACAAAACAATTTGTAATATAGTTACCACACACATATACACAAATACACACACACACACACACACACACACAAAGTATATATGTATATATGCATGTAGAACAATCACACAAATTCACTAACACCAGATTAAGATTTTTCTTTTAACTGTATACTATTTCACATAGTTTCTATATAAGGTACAATTTTGGTCACTTTTCTTTAGATCTATTCTTGTTTGCTCATCTGGATAACTTCTAGAATCAAATTCTTGTTCCAATCAATGTGAAATATAGTAGAAGTGTTTTTCTATTCTTCTCTTAGTGCAACTATTGTTTATGAATGTAGATTAAAATGAATCTCATTATACCTTTACTAAAGTTCTATTTCAATGATTCATCATTACATGGAACTTACTCAAATTTCTCAGATTGTGCAAGAATGTCAAAGGTTGTGAAACAATATAAGTTTTAAATTTTTTTAGAAAAAATAAACTGGTGTTTGGTTGGTTCTGAACCAAATTTGGCGAAGTTAAAGAGTTTTTAGAAGCAGGAATTTGACCCTGAAGTGAAATTTTTGAACATAGGATCTCAAGAAACAAGTTAGTAGGTTTCAATGTTACTGTGAAAATTTTTATTATCTCAGGATAGAGATAAGCTCAAGAACATGGGGGCAATATACCATTTCGAATATATTGCCCTCTAAACTAAAAATGCTTGATTTTTTTAACTTGATGATAAATTGAATAGAGCTTTTTCTAGCAGACTGGAGTCTAAAATTCATTGTACAGTTATGTATTTTTCTTGAACATGTATAACTGTACTTTTGAGACTCTCTGTGTGACTTCGATCAAGTTATTTTAATTCCTTAGGCATCACTTGTCTTGAGATGATGCTATGGAAAGAGAAATACACCTGGAGTCAAATGGCCTAGATTAAAATCACCACACTTAATTTATCATTAGGGGAAATTGCTTGGTACGATGGATAGAGTGCTAGGCTTGGAGTCAGGAAGACCTGAGTTCATACACAAACTTAGACACTTACAACACCCTTGGTAAAGTCACTTAACCATGTTTGCCTTAGTTTACTCATCTACAAAATGAGCTGGAGAAGAAAATAGCAAACCACTAAATTATATTTGCCAAAAAAAACCAAATGGGGTCATAAAGAGACAAAACTGAAATGACTAAAAATATAATCTTAGACAAAAGGCATAGAGGAGAGAAATGCACTTAGATGTCTTCTGAAGTGCCATCTTTCTCACTCTCTATACATATACATATACATATACATATGCATATACATATACATATACATATACATATACATATACATTATATATTATATATATATATATATATGAATCTATTAACTTGTACTAGGGAGGGTGGAAAGAAATTTTGTTACTTTAAAATAAGCATGTGTATATGGATTAAAATAAATAGATTTAATAAAAAGTAATTGCTGATTTTTCCCAAATCATTCTCATTTTACTAATTTATTAATTTCAAGATTCCTTAAAGGGAAGAAATCATAAAGAAAATGGGGATATCAAAAACCACAGAATGCTTAATGTAAATGCTTGCTCATACATTTAATAGACTGAACAGCAAGAGATCCATATGCATTTTCAATTTACTGTCCATATCCCTAATCCAGAACAATTCTCTGCCAAATCTTGGAGATACTTAATTTTCTTTTATATAAAATGAGAATAATAATCATAACTAAGCAAAATAATGCTTTTAAGGATCAAATGAAATAGTTTCAATAAGGTACACTGCAAAATTGAAAGCATTATATGTGTTGTCTATTATTATCATTATTTGGAGGAAACTACTGAATATAAGTTGCTTGTGCTGCATATGAAAAAGAGAAGCCTTGAGAAGGCCAAATGAGGAAGTATCAGATCATATCTCATTCCTATAGGACATCATGGAACAATGTGGTTTGCCATCGTTTGTTGACAATTATTTTCTAATTTAATTCTCTCTGCTATTCTGGGAGATAAGTGTTACTACTATAATAATATCCATTTTATAGCTGAGTCAAACAGAAGTAATGAATAGTTACCAATAGTAAGCATCTTGAAATGGATTGGAACTCAGCTTTCCTTGTCTCCTGACCCAAAATCCAATCCATTACATCAATCCAAGAGTTATAGACACTAAAATGAATCCTAAAACAGGAATAAACTTGAAGATAACTTAAAATTTAGGAATAAAGAATTTTTTAATACTTAGTCAGAGAAGGTTCCTTTTGGGATAAATAGCAATCAATGCCTGTAAAAGTTCAAATCCAATAACAGATCATTTATTCAAACAAAGATTTATTTTGAATCATGCCACAGATAGTTACTGTTACCCTGGATAAGTCACTAAACTTTTCTTTGCCTTAGTTCTCTGTAAAAAAGATAGTTGTAAAGTTAATGAATTCTATGACCTCTTATAGTTGTGAATATTCTAACTTTCATTTATGCTCCTATGTCCAATGGACTGAATCTGAACAAACTTTTCAACTCTCATGGGAAAGCAATACAAGCATTTGCCTCTTTTATAAGTACCTACATACTTGGACAGATATGTAAACAACACTCATCTAAGCAATAATTTCTAGTTTACTTAAGAGATCAAGGTAATTATGTATTTAATAAGGATTTCTTCCCATATGTACTTTTTCAATATTTCTTCCTCTATTATTATAGCTGTGTTCTGCCCTACTTTTCTTCAGCCAGATTAGTTACAGATGCCCCCACAGATATGTAAAATACCCTGAAGGATTAAAAATGTTTCTTCCTTACTGCCATGAGCTTGAGACATCAGAGGTGGTGTTCTCTCTGCCAAAGACAAGAGCTTCAGTTCAATTTAATGGCATGAATTGTATTAGTCTTTTTGAAAGGGGCTTTTATTTCAAAGATACAGCAAGAAAAAAAGCAACAAGCCCCACACCAACCCATTCCCTTTATCTTGGAAACTTGTTCTTTTCTCATTTCTGCATAGTAGTGGTCCTAAAGCTTCCATACCCATTTGTGGCATGAAAGTCACATGATTCCTTATCTCAGATACATTGAAAGGGGTAGCCAAAGTCATTTATGATTATCACTCATCACTACTCTTCACTCATAATACCAAGACTGTTGAATGTAGATTTTTAAATGCTAAGGTAGTGGAGTATCCTTATGACCTTTCAAAACTCAGAAAAATGGAAGCTCTAGTCCTTTTACCTAAAATAGAATAGAATAAATTCAGAAGGCAATTGCCAAGATCCATTTCACAGGGTAAATTTCCACTGAGGTGAAAAATCCCAAAGCCTCTCCCCTTTTAGCATTGGGACAATGTGAGCAAAGGAGTCAGTGAAATGTCTCTCACCCTACAAAGTATAATTCAAAAGGAAGAATTACAGAAACCTAGATGGAAATTGAATTAAACTTTTTGAAGGTGTCTCTCCTCCCATTTCATTTTATAGTCAATTGTTAAAAGTTCCTCTTAACTGTGTGATTAGCAGATGAGAAAATTTAACAGAATACCTAGATATATATTGCTTATTATACTGGTAACAAGCAACTCTATCAGAAATGACTTTTTCTATTGCTCATTTTATTTCTTAACATGTCTACAATAGTCATGTTTTAAAAGTCAACATAAGCCCCCCCGCCCCCACAAAGGAAGAGAACCTCAAGAAAAATAAAGTGAGGGGGGAAAAGTATTCTTCAGTCTGTATTCAGACACCACAAGCTCTGTCTTTAGGATGTATAGTATGCTTTTTCATAAGTCCATTTTTTCCTGTAGTTGCTATTGCTAGCTATATTTCCCTCAGTACTATTCCCCACCCCTACATGTTCTGTTCTCCCTCTCTTTCTCCCTTCACCCTGTCCCATCTCAAAAGTACATTCACTTGACTACCCCCTTCCACAATTTTTCCTCTCTTCTATCACCTACACCCCCACTCCCTTCACACTTTCCTCTTTCTGAAATCCCTTTCCTCTCCTAGGATAGTAGTTCTAAGATGAGATAGAATTTTTATACCCAATTGAGTGTGAGGTACTCCTGACTCCAGGACAGATGCACTATCCACTGTACCACCTAGCTGCCCCTTGTTTCCTTTTTAATGTAAATATTTTATTTGTTCTCCAATTATATGCAATAGTAATTTCTACTTATCATTTTCTGTAAAGCTTTGAATTTTATATTTTAGTCCCAACATCCCTTCACTTTCCCTACCCCCACAGAAGGCAGTCTGATAATCTTTAAATTGTTTCCATGATATACATTGATCAAAATTGAATGTGTTGAGAGCAAAATCATATTCTTGAGGAAAAAATAAAATATAAGAGATAGCAAAATTACATAGTACATAAGAAAACTTTTTAACAAAAATTGAAGGTAACAGTCTTTATGTTTAAACTCCACAGTGCTCCCTTTGGATACAGATGGTATTTTCCATCACAGATGCCCAAAAATTGTCCCTGATTATTGCACTGATGGAATGAGCAAGTCCATTAAATTAGATCATCACCCCATGTTGCCATTAGGTAGTATAATGTTCTTCTAGTTCTGATCAGCTCTCTTATCATCAGTTCATACAAGTCTTTTCAGGCTTCTCTGAACTCCCATTCCTCTTGGTTTCTAATAGAAAAATAGTGCTCCATAATGTACATATATCACAATTTGTTCAGCCATTTCCCAGTTGATGGACATTCACTCAATTTCCAATTCTTTGCCACCACAAACAGAGCTGCTATGAATATTTTATACATGTTTTTTTAACCCTTTTTCATTATTAGAGTCATTATTTTAACATATTTGGAATTATTTGGGGGAGAGCTTGTGGGAGTCCTTGTCTTTCTCTGCCATCTTGGCTTTGCCAGAAATGACTTGCACTTACCTAAAAATTAACAAATATTTTAAAGTTAAGGGGTATCATGAACTACAATCACATTTTGTCAAGACCCAAGGATGCAAGAAAATAAGATACAGAACACAAGCAAATTTTATAGCTAAAGGAAATTTTCTCACTACGAATTCCTTATATCAATAAAATCTCACATTCAGTGCTTTAAAAAACTTTTTAAGATACAAACACATGGGCATTATGGCAAAGAGGATGCAACTGAATGTCCTGCTTTGGATTCGTATCTATATATCTTGACATAAAATTATGTAAATCTTCTTTGACCAAACCAAGCAGGAAAGCAAGAGAGGGAAAAAATGGAAAGAAGGGAATAAGAAAAAATTAAGACAGACTGTTTTGAATACAATCAGAGATATATAGCACACATACACAAACACATACACATTGTCACATAAAGATCTGCAGGCCAATAAAGGTTTTTAGAGATACTGTCTCCCACAAATTATCAGAAACAAAGGGGGATAGTTGTGTTTCTTTCTCTCATAGTCACCATTTCCCCCTGCCCCCATCATCTTCTGCCCAAAAACTGGAATAAGATTAATCTAAAATAGGGAACCACCCAGGATACAGATAATTCAAAATGATAGTCAAAGTTTTCTCAAATTCATTCGTCTTGTGAAACAAAACATTTTTTCAGAAGAATTTTTTTTAATATTGATGGTAATTTGGGGATGGGAAACTAATTATTACTGAATCCTATCATTTTATTTATCTAATTTCTCCTTTGTGGAATAGTATTATTTTCTGGGGAGATGAGTTAAATATTTGGAAATGAAGGCATTACAACAAAATATATTAATAAAACATTTTCAAAAATGTTATATGAGATTATATTTTGTGAGAAATTGGCATATGTTAATCCTTTTTTGGTGTGTGTCTGTATTTGCACTTACCTGGAATTTTATTCCGAGAGGGAGAAAATCCACAAAAGACTAGAATTAGTCATAGAAGCGACTTTTTCTCATTTTAATTTGTCCTAACCTGTGATTTTTTTTTTTTTTTTTGCAGTTAATTGTATATCTCTGCTTCAATTGACAGACAGGTTGCTAAGTTAACTGATTTGTACATAGTTTTATTATGGATTAGTGAAAGGATAATTCAGAGCCTGGACCATATCCTTATTAGACTCTCCCCATTATTTGAAATATTTACCATCCTAAGCAAAAAGGCAGTGACTCATTTAGAACAAGTCATCTAAATCCCTAAGTGGAAAAGTCTATTGCTGTCTTTAGGTGACATTAACATTGACCTTTCAATTGAGTTCCAGTATCACACAGGGAAATTCCAAAATATTATGACTAGAATTCTGTCCACTGCTTTATGTTATTTCTTAATTTTATTAAGAGCCAACAAAAGCAACAACATAGACATAAACACACAAGAATCTTTATAAGAGTAAATAGACAGTCAAGAAACACTTATTTTTAGTCAGGCAAAATATAAAATATAAGAAATACAGCAAAAGTCAAAAACAGTCCCTATTCTAAAGGACTTTACATTGTAATTGAAAAGACAATATATAAAAAACTTGGTACATGCAAAATATATGTACAGTAAATCTATCATATGCTAGGCAAAGGCAATAGAAAAGAGGGAGATCAGGAATGGGATCATGGAAAAGAGATAATTAAAAAGAATGTTGATGGAAGCCAGGAAAAATGAGAGGCAGAAATGATGACTAAAAGTATTGGAAGGGGGGCGGAGCCAAGATGGCGACAAGAAAGGATCATGTCTTAGGTGCTCTCTCATAAAACTCATAAGCTAAGGACTCTAACTAAACTTTCAAGAGACAGAACCCACAGAGGGACACAATGAGGCAGTTCTACTCAAGGTAACCTGGAAAATAGCAGAAAGCCTCTGCTCCCCGGGGTCGGAGGGGCGGCCTGCCAGAAGGGTGGCCCGCCAGAGCGAAATAACTTCAGCTTCCCAGAGGCAGCCCCAGGGGACTGGAAGCCGCAGATCACAGCAGCAGGGTAGTCACCTGAGCTACACCCCGGGGAGCACCAGCCACAAAGTGGGGTAACAGCAGGGGACCTCTGCCAGAGTCACCACGTAGAGTCCAGTCCTGAGGGCACACAGCTAGCAACTCGGTCTTTTGGCAGACTAGATCCAGGAACAGAAGCAGGCATAGCTAGTAAGCAGGAGCCCACAGGGCAAGAGCCCATTGAACCTAGGGAGGGGAGTGAAGAGAGAGAGACTGCAGAGCTCTGCTGCTGGAACAGGACTCTGGGGTTCTGAACACATTCAGATCCTGATTGCAGTATAGCCCCCCCCATAGAACAGCATGGCCCCCCCACCTCAGCTGCATGGCAGAAGGGGGTACATATGGTCATTCACAGACCAGGTGGGAGGACAGAGCCTCACACACTGAGACCCTTGTGGGAGTGTCCCAAAAGCTCAGGAAGCACCCCTAAATCAAGCCCAGGCTGGGAAAATGAGCAAGCAGAGAAACAAGAGGAACACCATTGAGAAATATTTTGCAAAGGAGCCCAAGAAGGATGAAAATACTCAGTCTGAAGATGAGGAAGCACAAGCTCCTGCATCTAAAGACTCCAAGAAAATCAGAAATTAGGCTCAGGCGATGACAGAGCTCAAAAAAGACTTTCAAAATCAATTGAGGGAGTTAGAAGAAAAACTGGGAAAAGAAATGAGAGTGATGCAGGAAAAACATGAAAATGAAGTCAGCAGCCTAGTCAAGTAAATCTAAGAAAATGCTGAAGAAAACAGCATGCTAAAAATCCAGCTTAGGTCCAATGGATAAAACAGTTCAAAAAGTTATTGAGGAGAAGAATGCTTTAAAAAGCAAAATTGGCCAGATGGAAAGAGAGATAATAAAACTCTCTAAGGAAAACAAATCCTTCAAACAAAGAATAGAATTCAGGGAGATTGATGAATTTACCAGAAATCAGGAATCAATACTTCAAAACCAAAAAAAAATGAAAAATTAGAAGAAAATGGGAAATAACTCATTCAAAAAAACAACTGATATGGAAAACAGACTTAGGAAAGATAACTTAAAAATTATTGGAATATCTGAAAGTCATGATAAGGAAAAGAGGCTTGACATCATTTTCAAAGAATTACTACAGGAAATTGCCCTGATATTCTAGAAGCAGAGGGCAAAATAGAAATGGAGAAAATCCACCGATCCCCCGAGAAAGAGATCCCAAAAAACCAACCCCCAGGAATATTATAGCCAAGTTCAAGAACACCAAAGTCAAAGAGAAAATATTACAAGCAGCCAGAAGGACACAGGTCAAATGTTGTGGAGCTGCAGTCAGGATCACACAGGACTTAGCAACAACTACATTGGAAGCTTGTAGGGCTTGGAATACAATATATCGGAAGGCAAAAGAGCTTAGAATGCAGCCAAGAATGAACTACCCAGCAAGGCTGAATGTCCTCTTCCAGGGAAAAAGATGGACTTTCAATGAACCAGGGGAATTTTAAATGTTCCTTTTGGAATGGCCAGCGCTAAACAGAAGATTTGATCTTCAAATACAGGACTCAGGTGAAGCATAGAGATTGGAGGAGAGGGGGGAAATATGAGGGACTTACGGAGGATGAACTGCTTGTATAGAAAAAAGATACTGATAATATTCATATATACCTTCTCAGTTGATAGAGCAGGTAGAGGGAGCTTTTATAGTTAAAGCACAGGAGAATGCTGAATTTGAAGATAAAATATGGTGTAAAAATGGAGTCAATAGAAAAAAAGGGAAATGTAATGGGAGAAAGAAAAAGGAGAGGGGGGGAGGCCATGATATTTCATATAATAAGATTTTTCTTTATTACAATGAGCTATTGCAATGATATGGAAGGGGGAAGGTAAGGGGGAATGAAGGAATCTTTGCTCTCATCAGAGTTGGTTAGGAGAGTAAACAGCATATTACTCAGTTGGGTATAGACATCTGGAGTAAGAAGAAAAGGGGGGACAGGGGGAAGGGGGGGATGTGAGTGATGGAGGAGAGAATAGACCATAGTGGGAGAGTAGTCAGATATAACACATTTTTTTTTACTTCTTGCAAGGGGCTGGGATTGGATCGCCTGTCTGGGACCATGAGGCCAGGTGGATGCTGGGCCTAAGGGGTGGTATGGAGGCTAAGGGCCTCTTGGCCCCAGGACCAGTGATCTGTCTGCTGCGCCACTCAGCTACCCTACAGCAGAGTCAGAGTGAAAGGAGAAAGAAAATATAGTACATGGTAGTGGAGAAATACGAAAGGAGGGGGTTGCGATCAGCAATGGCAACATTGGAAAAATATGGAAGTAACTTTTGTGATGGATTTCTCATAAAGAATGTAATCTACCCACAACAGAGTTGTTGGTGTTGGAACAAAGACTGAAGCATATTTTTTATTATTATTATTTTGGGTGGGGTGCAGGGCAAATGGGACTGGGTGGCCTGCCTGCAGACACATAGCAGGGTGATCGTTGGTTTTCTGAAGCCAGATTTGAACCCAGGTGCTTCTGGCTCAAGGGCTAATGCTCTGTCCCCTACTCAGCCACCCCTACTATTATTACTATTTTATTTTATTTTGGGTCTTTTTTTTCTTTTTTCTTTTTGGTTTTTGCAGGACAGTGGAGTTCAGGTGGCTTGCATGTCACATGGCCGGGTGATTGTTGGGTCTACAGGGCCAGATGTGGGCTCAGGTGCTCATGGGTCCAGGGCTAGTGCTCTGTCCATTGCGCCACCTGGCCATACCTACAATTATTACTGTTATTTTTTTATTTTAATTTTTTTCCTCTCCCCTTTATTTTATCGCTTAAGCAAGTCTATATTTATGGGGGGAGGAGGTATTTTGTTTACTCTTAAACAAGAATATTTTATTAATATAAAAAACTTTATACAAAATGAGAATAAATATTAAAAAAAATAAATTGAAAAGTATTGGAAGCTTAAGAGACAGACTTAATATGTAAAGTACCAAGATGGGAAAATGTTATGTTCTATTTAAATAATTTCAAATAGGCAACTAAGGCAACTAGTTTACAAAATGGAAAGAAGTCCAAACCTGGAGGAAATTTAGAACTATTACAGAAGTTTTGCCAAGAATATCCTAAATGGGGTTCTAAAGCAACAACAAAAGGACAACAAATGACAAAATGGCAACTGTATGTGGAGGGGAATAAAGCACAAGAAGACTAGAAGGGAAGGAAAGGGCAAGTGATGAATACTTTTAACTGTAATATTAAAGACTGTCTATTTGATCCAGGAATAAATGGGGAACCACTGTAGCTTATGGAGTATGGAATAACATCGTAAATTCTATACTTTAGAAAAGTCACCCAGTCAAATGAGTGGAGATTCAGTTGAAGTGGAGAGGTAAATCTTGCTTTTAAAATTGATGAATAATTACCCACAGTTTGGTGGCCCTTTTCTTGGTTTGGTTTATGTAGTTATATTCAATAATTTTTAGGCCCTCAGCAGTCTTCTGAAAAGATTTTCTCTTCTGTTACAAGAAAATGTCATGTGGATATTTAAAAGAATACTTATTGCTGTGACTTTTCAATATTACTAAAACTCAATGTTACTAAATTATTGTCAATATTACTAAAACTCAAATGTGTCAGAAAGACACATTTATTTGAGTCTTAAAAAGCTAATTTCCAGATACATAGTCTACCTATAATAAAAAACTATTGTTCCATAATTAACTATTGCTTCCCTTTATCCTTGATATAGAATTATTGATTTTGTTTCTATTTAATTATATGATACTATAACAATATATTTAGATGAGGGAATTATATAATGATATGACATAAATTATTATATATTAAAGTGTATGTACATATGTCTACACATATTATGTATCTATATATATGCTCATATAAATATATTTTTCTTTTAAATGATATCAGATTTTTTTCCCAATTAACTAGAAAGACAAATTCTAGTCCCCCATCCCTGAGATATTAAGCAATCTAGTATATGTTATAATGTGTAATCAGGTAAAATATTTCCATAATTGTCATTTATGAAAGAAAATTCAACTAATAAATTTCTATACAATTATAGTCCTTAATGTTTCTTGAGAAATAGCTGTGATAGAAGACCAAAGTATTTAGTCTAGAGGGAAATATTTATTTAGTCATTAGTTAATATTAATTAGTCTGTTCAAGTCTTTTTATGTTTTTTTAAAAAATAAATCATTTGTTATAAGCATGTAAGTGCCTATAAGTCTCTGTCCTCTAATGATGATATGCAATCAGTATGCATGACTACAGTACATTAACTAATGTCTGCCTGGGTTATGGGTTTAAAGTTGGTAAATAACCACTGAATCTTGGCAGTCTGTCACATCAGATAGTGTTCTAAACTTGAGCTCAGGAAGATTTAGGTTCATATCTTACCTCTGATAATAGCCCAATAAAGGTTCTTCAAATCTCTTAATTCTGTTTCTCAAGCAACTCCTTAGGACTTATTTTTAGTCATTTACAAGGAGGAAACAGTTTTCTGTCCTTTAAGGAAAAATAAAATATAGTATCAATCAGTTGTGAAATTTTACAACATGGGTCAAAACAGCAGTGTTAATTGGTTACCCTCTGTTTAGAGGTCTTGTGGTAGCTATTTGTGAAAGTGATAATAATGCTTAAAAATTCTGTTTCATCCCCCTCACTACCAGAGCATGGACCTAAGATATAGCCAAACACCCAAGATTTGCCAAAATGCATAGCTATTACTAAATTTAAGTGATTCATGTGGATAATGATATTGCCTGATAGTATTCATTATTGGTAACAATAACAAAGTGACAAGCAAAATGTTAAAGTTGTATAGTCTTCAGAGATGTCCATTTAAGGCAATGGAAAAAATTTATTTGGGAAATGAGAAACTAGCAAAGAAGATGATATCTGAAAATGGACTTTAAATTATTGGGCCACATCTTAAAATAAATGATTTTGGGCGGGTGGAGGACAGGGATGGAACATAACTTAGAAAAACTGGTGAGAATGTATACACGTCTCAGAGTTCAAATCAAAAACGTTGGCAAAAGATGGGGGAACAAAGACAACAATGTACACATCAACAACATTGTGAGATGAACATCCTTGATGAAAGCAGTTCCTCTCAGCAGTCCAGAGAGCTGGAACAGCTGTATTTGACTGATTATAGATTATATTATCCCCATCCAGAGGAAAACAAAACAACACACAAATAAACAACCCTTCAGAATCTGATAGACAATTTATAAAAATTATCGTTTTTATATCTCCCTTAATCTTAATTTCTCATACTGAAAATAACTAATAGTATTCTGTAAACATGTATATCAAAATATGTATATACCATGTTAACTTGACTGTTCATTATTGAATAGAAAGAAGTGGGAAGGAAGGGTCAAAGGAAATTTTGTGATTTAAAAATATAATTTGTAGGTAATAGAAAATAAATAAATACATTTTAAAAAGATGAGAGACCTATTAATAAATGGTCAAAGGATATGAAGGCAGTTTTTTTTAAACGAAGAAATTAAAATTATATATAATCATATGAAAAAATTGTCCAATGAATTACTGATTAGAGAAATGTTAATTAAAACAACTATGAAATATCATGTCATACCATAAAATTGAATTAAATCACAAAAAGAAAAAAAGTGATCAATGTTGGAAATATTATGGCAGGACTGGGACATTAATGCATTGTTGGTGGAGTTGTGAATGAATCCAGACATTCTGGAGAGTATTATAGAACTATGCCCAAAAGGCAATAAAAGTGATCACACCATTTGACCCAGCAATCGCAATACTAGGCCTATATCCAGAAGAAATAATAAAAAACGAAAATCACACATGTTCCATAATATTAAGAACAGTTCTTTTTTAATAATAAAGAATTGAAAGTTGAGAAAAGGTCTATCAATTGGGGAAATGGCTGAATAAGTTATGAGGTATATGAATGTTAAGGAGTTTTATTGTTCTATAAGCAATCAGGAATGATCAGACTCTAGAGAATATGGAATGAATTACAGGACCTGATGCTGAGCAAAGGTAGCAGAACCAAGAGAACATTGTTTGCATTAACAGCAACATTGTAAGTTGATTAGCTTTCATGTTTGCAGCTCATCCCAGGAGTTCAGAGAGATAAGACAATCCTGGGAGAACTGTTATGGACAATGCTACCCACATCCAGATGAAGAAAAACAAAAAAAAATACAAAACATCACCACCAACAACAAAAATACTACAGAATCTGAATAAACACTATATTCACTTTTGAAAATTATTCTCATGCATTTCCTTCCTGTCCCATGGTTTTCTTTCTTTTTTTTATTCTCAATTCCTCATATAGAAAATACTAATATATTAACATGCTAAACATAAATGTACTTGCACTATGTTCATTAGCCTCTGAGGGGGGTGGGAAGGGAAGGTGGAAGGAAATTATGTAACTCATAAATATGCATGTGAATGAATGCTGAAAAACATTCATAACACTAATTGGAAAAATAAAAGAAAATATTTGGGAGACAAAGAAAACTGCCTATTAAAATCAAACACAATTGATATTTCAGAGAGTAACTAAATGAAAAAAGAAGAATATCAACTTAGATACTGAGAAATTCATGTGAGCTAAAATGAATAAAAGGGAACAGTTAAATACATGTCCTACAATAGTTTTAAACAAATGTCTAAAATTCAGGGAATAAGAAAGAGAAACTAGATATGCCCTTATTTAAGAAAACAGAGTGAAGATGATGGAGAAAAAGCAGGGCCTTGTCTGAGCTCTCTCCCAAACCACTCCAAATACTTTAAAATAATGATTCTAAAGAAATTCTAGAGTGACAGAACACAGGAAAAGTATGACTGAAGAAAATTTCCAGCCCAAGACAATTTGGAAGATCCAATGGAAAGGTCTAATTCAGTGGCATGAGATTGGAGAACAATGGAGCTTGGGTGAAGCCAGAGAGAACCAGCCCCAGCAATCCAAAACAACTGGATCAGGTACAGCCTTGGGGTTTCCAAACTTCTCAGCCTAGAGATTGCCAAGAGCAACTTGGAGGATTAGCAGGAAAAGTCTGCCCTGTTGTGATAAGATCTCAGCAACACAGACCCAATCCCAGCAGACCCCATGTAGTTCCTCAAGAGCCACTGAAATACCATCAGCAGCAATTATTCCATGAAATCCCAATCCAAAGAAGGAAAGGGGACCAGATGGATATTAAAGCAGTCTCTCTGCTATCACTGAGGACAGACTCTTATTTATCCATATTCACATCTGGGTTGTAGTCTTGGGTCCCAAAAACAGGAAAAGAGTAGAAGCATGGGAGAGTTTATTGTCACAAGGTTACAGATATCCTTCTCACAGTTTCAGATCAGGAAGGAGTACTTGTGGTCACCCACAAACCAGAGCACAGGCCAGGAGAGAGGTTTAAACCTCTCCTTAGATCACAAGACCTTGGAAAAATTGAAAGCTTATAGGTACCTAGAAGTATCTCTAAAAAGAGTTGTTTAAAAAAAATGAGACTGTGTGTCTTCCAATGCTGGAGAAGAGCCCTACATAAACAAAGATTTAAAAATCAAGTCATAGACCTGAAATGAGCAAACAACAGAAGAAGGCAAAGTTTCCATTTCCAAATCTTACAAGAAAAAAATATGAATTTATGTAAGGATATAGAAGAACTCAAGATTTTGAGAATCAAGTAAGGGAGCTAGAGGGGAAAACTGAGAAGAGAATGAGATTGATGTGGGAAAATCATGAAAACAAAGTCAACAACTTAGTGAAGGAGATACACACACAAGCACACACAGATAAAATAATGAAGAAAATAACATTTTAAAAAACAGATTGGGCCAAATGGAAAAGGAGGTCAAAATAACCAATGAAAAGAATGGATTAAAAAAGCATAATTGGCCAACACAGAAAAATAGATACAAATGCTCACAGAAGAAAATAATTCCTTAAAATATATAATGTAGCAAAGGGAAGCTGATGACAATGTGAGAAATCAAAAAACAATAAGGTAAAACCAAATGAATGACAGATAAGAAAAAAATGCAAAATATGATATTAGAAAAACAGCTGATCTGGAAAATAGATCCAAGAGACATAATTTTAAAATGATTGAACTTCCTGAAAGCTATGATAAAAACCAAAAAAGTACCTAGACATATTCTTTCAGGAAATTATCAAGGAAAATGGCCCTTATATTTTAGAAGATTAAAATAGGGTAAAATAGAAATTGAAAGATTCCCTCATGAATGAGATACTAAAATAAATACTACCAGAAATACTATAAATAAATTTCAGAGCTCACAGGTCATGGAAAAAATAGAGCAAACTGTCAAAAAGAAAAATTTCAATTATCATGGAACCACTATCAGAATAACACAAGATTTAGCATCTTCAACAGTAAAACATCATAGTACTTGATTCTGGAAGGCAAAAGAACTTAGATTATAATCAAGTCAATTATGCAGCAAAATTGAACATATTCTTTCAGGGGGAAGATAGATATTCCAAGAAATGGAGTACTTCCAAACTTTCCTTGTGACAATACAAGAGCTGAATAGAAAATCTGATCTTCAAATAGAAGACTCAAGTGAATTATAAAATGGTAAACAGGAAAGGAAAATAATAAAGAAATTAATGATGTTGAACAGCTTGTATACCCGCATGGGAAAATCATACTGAAATCTCATGAATTTTCTCATTTTTTAAAGCATTTAGAAGGAAGCTATATAGACAAGACAAAAGTGGGAGTTGAATATGAAGGGATAACATATTAAATAGATAGACTTAAAGGGTGAAAGATGAATGTATAGCAGAAAGGGAAAGAGGGTGGTAGACTAGGTTATATTATTTATCTGAAAGAGGTATGAAAAAAATTTTGCAGTGGAATGGGAGAGGTGGAAGATGAGGAGGAGTAAGTGAACTTTATTTTCATTGGAATTGAATCAGAGAGGGAATAACACACACACACACACACACACATACACACATACACTCAACTGGAAAGTTGGAGAAGAAGGAAATGGGAGAAAGGGGAGCTGGTATTAGGAGGGAAAATTGTGGATGAAGTAGTCACATGCAAAATATTTTGAGGAAGGACAGGACGAAAGGAGAGATAATGGAATAAATGGTGGTGTAGAGAATAGAAGTGAGAGAAATACAGTTGGAAATAGTAACTGACCCTGAAGAGATAATGATAAAGGATAAAAACATCACATAAAAATATTCATATCAGCCCTATTTGACTGATATGGCAAAGAATTGGATAGTAAGTATCCTTCAATTGTGGAATGATTTAACAACCTGTGGTATATGTATGTCATAGAACAGTATTGTTTTCTTAGAGACCAGGAGGGTTGGGAATTCAGGCAATCCTGGAGGGATTTGAATGAACTGATGCTGAGTGAGATGAGCAGAACCAGAAAAACACTGTATAACCTAACAGCAACATGGGAGTGATGATCAACCTTGATGGACTTGCTCATACCATCACTGCAACAGTCAGGGAAAATTTGGGGCAATCTGCAATCTGTATCTAGAGAAAGAAGTGTGGAGTTTGAACAAAGACCAACAACTATTACCTTTAATTTAGGGGAAATAAAACTGATATCTTATTATGTAATCTTGCTGTCTTTTTTTTAATTAATTTTTTCCCTTTTTTCCTTTCTCTCTCATCACATTCAATTTGTATCAATGTATACAATGAAAACATTGTAAAGATTGTCAAATTGCCTTCTATCGGGGGTGGGGGGGCAGGGAAACAAGATTGGGGGGAAACTGTAAAACTCTAAATAGAAAAAATCTTTAAAATGATAAAAAATAAATAGTAACTGTGTGAAAAAACATTTGAAACAATTTCTCTGATAAAGGCCTCATATTTCTAAAAAATGAACTATTCCACAATTGATAAATAATCAAAAATAAGAACAGTTTGTAGATGATATTATTAATGTTATCTCTATGGTCATATTAATAAAAAATTCCTAAATCTTTATTGATTGGCAAAAAACCCCCAAAAGTTCTTAGTTGTTATCTTATACCTATTTGATTTACTATTAGGACATAAAGAGAAAATAACAAATGTTGTAAGGGATATTGGAAAAGTGAGACATCAATGCATTGCTGGAAGTGTTAAGAAATGATTCAACACTTTTGGAGAGCAATTTGAAATCATGTCCAAAGGGTTATAAAATCATGCCTACCTTTGATGTAGTGATGCCACCACCACTTCTATATATTCCAGAAGTGAAGGAAATCAAGAAGGAAAATGTATAAACATATTTATAGTAACTCTTTTCTGACATCAAGGAATTTGAAATCGAGGAGATGCCCATCATTTCGGGAATGGACAAAAATAATTGTTGTATGGTCATGATGGAAGATTATTCTACTCTAAAAATGATGAATAAGATTCTTTTAAGTAAAACCTGAAAAAAAAAAGATGGGCAGATGTAAATTGAAAATGTGGTACAAACAAAGGGACAGCAATATTGTAGACTGATCAACTATTAGCCAAGACAACTTTGAAAGTTTTATGATAAAGAATAACTTTCTTTTCCAATGAGAGGGGGAGTAGGTGGGAAGAAGCGAGTGAATTCAGAATTCTAAGTGCAACAAATGAATATGAAAACTATTTTTACATATAACTGGGGAAAATAAAATAAGGGAAATATATAAATGCAGGAAAAAAACATCAGTTTTGATATTTTTCTTTGTTCCAATGTAGTTTTTTGAGGCTTATATGAATAAAATAGAAACAAGTAAATATATTTTTGTCAATTGCACATCTATAACCTCTTTCTTTTCATGAGGTCTCTAGATTACTTTGATATAAAGGAAAGCTAAGGAAATCATAAACAGATTTTTAGAGTATTGAAGATAATGTTAAGAGTAAAGATAAATAAATATCAATGAAGAGATAGAGCAGTTACTTGTGATGAAAAGGAAAATAGTAAATAACAGAAAAATAAAAGTCTGAGAAGCTCATTTTTCCCCTCCTTTTTTTTTCTCAATTATTTTTTCTTTTCTTTTTTTTTTTTAGATTTCTGCAAGGCAATGCAGTTAAGTGGCTTGCCCAGGGTCATACAGCTTGGTAATTATTAAGTGTCTGAGGCTCTATTTGAACTCAGGTATTCCTGAATCCAGGGCCAGTGCTCTATCCACTGCGCCACCTAGTCGATCCTCTTTTCTCAATTATTCATTCATTCATTCATTTGTCTAGTTATTTATTTACTCATTTCTTTATTAAATTTTTGGAAGGCAATGAGGTTTTTAAGTGACTAGCCAAAGGTCACAAAGCTACGTTATTATTAAGTGTCTGAGGCCAAATTTGAACTGAGATCTAGGGCTGGTGCTCTATCCACTGCACCACCTAGCTGCCCTTGTTTTTTTCTTTAAAGAAAAATTGCCCTTGCACTGAAAGTAATAGAATGAAAACTGCCTAATAAAGATTCCAATGTAATTAAGACAATAAATAGAGATATAGTTGCCCTTCATAAAGCCAAATGACTAATTAGCTGCCTTCATTGAGTAAATTAGAGGGTGGATTGAGTCTTGGTAATGCTAGGTAGCTATTTTTTTTTGCCAACAGTTAAGCTTGCACTTTTCTATGTTGACTTATTCTCAGCAAAGCTCAACTTGTGGGAGTTAAGGGAATGTTATATTTTCTTATTTCTCTGGGAAAGCTTGGTGCATTGGGCCTTTCTCTGAGCTGATAAAGACTATCTTGCTTACAGTACATCAGATCAGAAATCTTCCCCATACCATGGCTCTTTGTCCAGTAAACACTCTTATGGATTATGTCAAAGCTGTGATTCCCATATATGGATCAGAACCATCTGTCCCAGTGAGGCATATAAAGAAGGTTGAGATAACAATGTTATCCAAATAATAAGCAAACTAATCTTGACTATTTCTGATTCTCTAAACCTCACTTGCACAGAAAGCATCCTTCCCTAAGCCTTCCCCAAACCTTCACATATTCACTCCCTCTTCTTGCTTTCCTTTTCAGGTTATGTTTATCTTCTCATAAACTGTTAGTTTTTTCCTGGAACTCAGTCCCTTTGCTACACAGTGGTGGAATTCAAATAAATTAACAACTGACTCTCTGCCCTAAAGACTGTTTAAGTATACAATAAGATATATGGAAAGTTTAATATTTCATGCACTCAATACTGAAATATGAACAACAAAAGAGGTACACAAAACTAAAATATTTTCTATTGCTCACTATAAGCAAACATGGAGAAAAAGTTGTCACATGAGCACAGCAGTCAGTGTTGGAACATATGCAGAATTAAAACTTATTCTACCTATTCTAACTCTTTTGTCTTCTACTTTCAAGTTTTCTGAAATGGAAAATAAGAGTCTTGAAATTTATATTTCTATTGTTTCTTTGTAGCTTCCTATTGGTTCCATTGTTCAGGGAACACCAGAACACTCACAATGTTTCAGAAGTTTGGACCTAACACAAAGCAGAAACAAATCTCAGCTTGTCACCCCTGGTTGTTGGAACGTTTTCTCTTTACATTATATGTTTGTTTAGTGAAGTAACAGATACGAGGGCATTAGAACACAGTATTTACTCAAATATATAATGAATTATAAGAAATGATAAATAAATATTACAAGCATAATTCCAATATTTTTTTCACCGATTAGACAGAACAAACATAACTAAGGATGTTTAGAACACAGTTGCACAGATGAACACTAAAAAAAAAATAAGGAATGTGAATTTGTTGTTTCCAAATTGGGTGGCTACCCAGGTGCCCTCCTTAGAGAGAACCCTGATTCAATGTGTCATTTTGATAACAGGTTAATCAACCTTAGCAAACAATTAGATACTGGTTCTGTCAAACCAGTGAGAACTAACTGAATCCCACCACTTATCTGTCTCTATAATTCTGGGATAATAAGTCATGAATTCTTCACTTTGTTGGGCCAAGAAGCAAAATTCCATCACCTGGACTCCAAGAGAGCTCATTAAGAAATCAAAACAAAGTTGTTAGATGGTTTCAGTTACTGCAGAATTTATGCCCATTATGATAAAAATGAGTGAAGGTTGTATTTTGATAACTACGTGCAAGTCTTAAAGGATCATAATGTAGATTAAAAGGGTTTAAATATGAACTATTTGTTCCCACTGGGCAGAACAAGGGACAGTAGATGAAAATTGAAAAGAAGCAAATATATGACTGGTTCAGGAAAAACTTTCCACCAATTGGTTAAAGGTACATCTAGAATGCTCTATCTCAAGAGCTAATGAGTGCTACACTGAAAGTCTACAAAAGGAAGCAGTACAATGCCTTTGTCAGGTGTATTATGGTAAAGTTTCTTTGAAGTTTAGTTAAGATTACATATCCAATAAGATCCTTTCAGACTTTAAAATTCTGGAAATCTTATGATGAAATTCAGCACATAGTAATATCTTTCCATATCTATATTTTTTTAGTTAGAGCTAGAAGCAAATTAAATCCATTCTGTTCCCACTCAAACTTTTTCATAGATGTGAAGGAGTACCAGACAGAGACAGACAGAGACAGAGACAGAAAGACAGACAGACAGAGAGAGAGAGAGAGAGAGAGAGAGAGAGAGAGAGAGAAAGAGAGAGAGAGAGAGAATAGCCTGAAATTCCATAGCTAATAATTTTTATCTGATATCAGTAATTATAAATCTAGACTCAAAGTCTTTTCCATTATATATTGATATTCTATCTATCTATAATAGAATAAATACATTTATCTTTTTACTTTGTGATAATGCATTCTCAGATTCCTTAATCAAGACCATATCACCAAGTAAATCAGTTTTTTAAATGTATACTTAGAAAGAAAACAGTAGAATATGATAAATATTTTATCTAGAGATAAGATACACAAATACTTCTTTGAAGGATCTTTGATTTTGTCCACCTCAGAAAAATTCAGTCCAGGAACTGCCTTTATTCATTTAACTGATAAACTATCCATAACTTAAGTAAATTCTAGGAAGTTACCTGAGGCACATATAAATTGAGACTGTCTTGTCCATCATCACACAGCTCTTAAGAGTCAAAGGATGGATTTGAGCCTCATTCATCCTAATTCTTAGCCCAGGACTCAATATACTATCCAGAAGAAAATTGCTTCTAGGTAACCAGAGACTGGATTTTGAGTCAAATATTTGCTTTCTTTGTAGAGATACACTCTAAAGCATTTCTCCGTACCAAAGGGCAACAAAAATGGGCATAACCTTTGATCCATCAATACCAGTATTGTGTCTATATCCTGAAGATATTATGAAAAAGGGTAAAAACACCACTTGTACAAAAATATTCTTAGCATCCCTGTTTGTGGTGGCAAAGAATTGGAAATTCGGTGAATGTTCTTCAATTGGGGAATGATTTAACAAACAGTGGTATATGTATGTCATGGAACACATTATTCTATTAGAAACCAGGAGGGATGGGAATTCAGGGAAGCCTGGAAGGATTTGCATGAACTGATGCTGAGTGAGATGAGTATTGTACACCCTAACAACAACATAGGGGCGATGATCAACCTTGATGGACTTGCTCATTCCATCAGTGCAATATCCATCTGTATCCAGAGAAAGAATTATGGACTTTGAACAAAGACCAAAGACTATCTATTACCTTCAAATTAGAAAAGAGGCATTGCATTATTATGTAATTTTCCTACCCCATACTTTACTTTTATTCCTTAAGAATATGATTTCTCTGTTGTCATTACATTCAACTGAGATCAATGTATAACATGGAACCATTGTAAAGACTAAAAAGAATGCCTTCTGTGGGGAGTGGGGGGAAGGAAGCAAGAATGGGGGAAAGTGTAAAGCTCAAAAATAAATAAAATCTTTCTACAAAAAAAATAAATGTATCAAAAGAGAAACAAGAAATTCTCTGTAGATATTTTTCATGCTGAATTATCAACATTTGAGCTTTTCTAGTGAAGTTCATGGAAAAACATAAGTTGTTTTTTTGCTAAAAGAACTGCTTCATCTCTCATTGCTTTTTATAGGAAACAACTCCCTGTTGTTCATGTCTGTCAGCTGCTTGCCCTGCTTGAAGTTGAAACTTCTGTAATACTTTGAATATCCCCTTTTTTCATCATCTTAATTTCACACTCACAGTTCAACTCATCATACAGACATTGAATAAGTTTTTTTTTTCTTTTTTTGTTCTCATTCAGAAGAGCTTTACTTTGATGGTGCCACTTTTACTATGCCAGATTGATGATCCCACAAAACCCAGGAAGCCCAGTGGAGTGGAAAAAACACGAGATTAAGAAGGGATTCTTAGGCACCTGGAACTTGGATCTAGCCCCAAAGATGACATTGATTTTTGATGTGGCTTTGAGCAAGTTGAATTACCTACCCAACTTTTAATTTCAACAACTGCAAAAAATAAGAGTCTCAGAGTGTGCCATTTCAATGGTTCTATTCAGGCCTGAAATTCTGTGATTTGTTTTAATATTCTCCCAATATGCTCCATATAAAACTTTGAAAATTTCTTCAGATGTTCCTGCTTTGCATAGAAAGCTCTCTTTAGTCCTTATTCCATCTGGGGTCTTTCTCTTCCATTTACTTTATGCCATTTTTAAAATATGAAGTGAGAACTGAACACATTAATCTAGTCAAAATTTGATTTGAAGGGAGTGGGGGGAAACAATCAGATTTCACATTCTTTCTCATGTGACTCTAAATTTAAACTTTTTGCTTTTATGATTATCTTTGTGCAATGTTGACTTATTTTGATTTTGTGGATCACTAAACCCTAGAACAATTTTTATGCACACAAAGTATTATCTAATCATATCTCATATATTATACATACAATGTTGATTTTGGTAAGCCTATATTATATACTATGAAACCTAATATTTATTGTACTGAAATTTTATATAATTTAATTTTTATTGACTTCATGTTATTTTTAAATATTACCATAAATTCACTATGGTTCAAATTAAAAATAAGTATGTTCAACACTTTCCTCCCCACACAAAAACAAAACAAAACAAAACAAATGCCTATATCCAGATCTCTAGGATATTTTAGCAAAGATCTCCCACCAAGATGATTTTACTCATTAAGTTTTAGGTGACAGATAGATTAATTAATGGATAGAGTACTGAACCTGGAATTAGGAAGACCTGAATTTAAATACTTACTAGTAGTTTGATGCTGGGCAAGTGACTTAACTTCTGTTTGTCTTAATGCACTGGAGAAAGAACTGGCAAACCACATGGGTATCTTTGCTAAGAAAACCACAAGGACAGTATGGTCCATGAGAAATGACTGAAGAAACTTTCTATCTCTTTGCTATAGTTATACCACCAAATTGTACTATGTTTAGCTATGTACATGTGCATCATGACAGATACTGTGAAATATTTTACTAAAATTTAAGTATACATCATTTCCCTCCTCTACCCACATAGTTGTTCCTACAAAAAAAGTCAATTGAGTAAGTCTAGCATAATCATCATATGATGAGATGAGATAAAAATAAAATGAAGGATAGAATGTCATAATAACTTCCTATAATAACTACAACCCATTATAATTTTTCACAAACCATTTCCTTAGTGTATCAATGTTTTCTATACAAACAAAATCAAACTTACTTGTCTTTCTATTTCAGATTTCCCTCTATTCCATAAAGGAGATTTATGGTTTGAAACCATTTTTACTATACTATGACATTTCTATGTATTATTTGTGGTGTGCTTCCTAAATTCTTTATCTTATTCCTTAGTCTTTCCAGATTGTTTGTGGTAGAGAATCCTACTACAATTTCAATTTTATTCTTTCTGTTGCTACTGAATCAAAAGTTCTTAATTTTTTCTTAATTGATTTCCTGTATTTTCTAAAATGAGAGTATGCCTTCATAAAATAAAATATTACTCCTCTCCTCCTAACATACCCACACTTTATCTGTTCTCTTTCTTTGTATAAATAATACCCTTTTGGAGGCAAAATCAAATTGTTGATCAAACCCTACCCAATCTTGATTCTATATTGCCTCATAAATGAATGTTTCAATGAATACTTAAAGGCCCCCAAACTATTGTTCTTGGTTCTCCATACCCCAAACTCTTTTTCAGAAGCTGTTATGTGATTCACTAGATAGATTACAAGATATGGAGTAAAGAAGAACTAAGTTCACATCCAGCCTCAGACACTTGCTAGCCATTTGACTTTGGGGAAGTCATTTTATCTTTGTCTGCATTTGTTTCCTAAATTCTAAAATATGGATAAGAATAGCACCTACCTGTCAAGGCTTTTATGAGAATAGAAACATAATTTAAAAGCATATATCATTGTACCTGACACTTATAATAGGCTACTTCCCTCCATTTCCACTTTGTAACTTCTATCACATAAAGAGGTGACAAGAGCTACCTGAGGTATATTTGTTTCATGGGTTTTCATTTCCTTAAAATTAACTACCTTGTAGTCAACTCACTAGGTATAGTATTTTTTCAACTGTAATAAGGTTATTCTTAGGGAGCAAAAGCTCTTATTGGAATAACCTTTCTAGATGAGAATATTCTGTTCAAACCTGTTCTTTTTTCACGCATTTTGAGAATTCAGACTTTTTTTTCCTTTTTTTGCCAGAAAGATATCAGAACAGAATGTTTTCTTCTTAAATATGTCATGTTCTGTAAGTATCCTATGTAACTTGGTATTGGATTTCAATATTTTTATTAAGACTGATTCTCAGTGTGACACTGCACCAAATTAATGAAGTCATCCGCAGTCATTTGCTCGTGACTTGAAGGCTATCTTTATCAGGATAATACAATTCTTAATCTAAAATAGCTGCCTCAGTAATTTCTGATGTTGTCATTACTCTATAGATTGGAGGGATTCCCAGATTGCCTGAAATATTCTGTATTAGCAATCTTTGGTAAAATATCTGAAAAGGCCTTTCTAGAATATATAAAGGATTTGCAATGTTATTTGGTACTGGAACATATAAGACAGCATTTGAGAATTACACAGGACCTCCCTCAAAAGAATCTCCACTATAATATATGCCACACATTATTCACTTGGTTATGCCATTTCAATGGTTTTATTCAGGTCTGAAATTCTGTGATTTTTATTAATATTCTCCCAATCTCCTCCATATAAAACATTGAGAATTTCTTCAGATGCTCCTCCTTTGCATAGAATGCTCTCTAGTCCTCATTCCATCTGGGGTCTTTCTCTTCCACTTACTTTATGCCATTTCTAAAATATGAGGTGAGAACTGAACAAATTAATCTAGGTGTTTTCCAATATGACTCATTCTCTCATGATGTTTCAAAACTATATAAGTAAATCCCAGAACCTTAAAAATATCTATTTGGTACAGAAGATAAGTGTTAGATTTTGAGTCAGGATGACATGAGTTTACATTCTCTCTCTCTGACACTTACTAGCTAAGTAACCCA
The DNA here is from genome assembly GCF_037893015.1 of Macrotis lagotis. Lineage (NCBI taxonomy): Eukaryota > Metazoa > Chordata > Mammalia > Peramelemorphia > Peramelidae > Macrotis > Macrotis lagotis. Next base: position 105,024,260 of record NC_133660.1, read on the forward strand.
AGGCAAATCTGAACCTCTGTTTCTTCATTTGGAAAATTGAAATATTAATAACACTTAGCTTGGCAGATTGTAGTGATATTTTCCAAATAAAATGTTGCATAACAATATTAGTTAGTTAGGCCTCTGAAGGCATTCTGTTTTTGCTATTTCAGATTGTTAGGAAGTTGCTTTTATTTTATTTTTGTGTGTTTTCCTAATGCCAAAACTATATATTTTTATTTGCAACATCTATCTTTTGTTCTTGGTTCCACCCTATATGGACAAAAAAAAACAAAAGAAAAAAAAAAGCCACAACTAATCTTTCATTCTCTTATAACCATTTAAATACTGAGATAAAGCTGTCTCTATCCCCAAGAATTTTGTGTTCACCAAGTTAAAATCCTAAATTCATTCAACTGATATTTTATTACATGGATCTAAGTCCCTCAGTCATTTTAGCTGTCCTCATCTGGAAGCGATCTAGTTATCAATGTCTTTGATACCCAGAATTGAGCTAATTACTATAGATAGTATCTAATAAGGAAAGAGTACAGAAAGGCTCCAGTCATTTAGTACTGAAAGCATTATCTCCCTTAAGGTAATCTAAAAGAAGATAATGAATTTGCAGTACATTAAAACCTCCAGATCATTTTTTAGACAAACATGATCTCACAAAGGAAAGTTCACACATTTTATTTTTAAATCATGAGTTATCATTGTTCTCAGGAAATAAAGATATCATCTTAGTACAGAATTAAAATTTTAGTCTGAAAATGAAACTTTTTTGAACAAATATCAAGAATAGCCAAAGGGAGGATGTGTCAGTCAAGAAGTATTAAACTTATTTATTGATTCTCAGGAAGTAACTTGGAATATACTTTAATGATATGCAAAAGGGTTTAGAGTTCAAAAACTTTATTGTTTGTCCTTCATTGTCAAAGAGGCTCAATGACATCACATGGTATTTTTGCTTAAGTGAGGCAGCATTGCATATCATCTCACAGTCAAGCTCACTTTCTTTTCTAAAGTCATCAAAGAAAAATGATAAGATAAAAGTCATGATGGCTGGAGATAGTCCAGGATGTAGTCAATATCCTTGGCATCTTTAATGTCTGACCAAGTTCTAAACATTTCAGAATTACTTTGAATACTGCATTCATGAACACTGAAACAAAGTGTTTTCATTTACCTATTCTATCAGTCTTCACAAACTAGGGGTAGATATCTCCCAACTCAAAAAAGGTTTTGCAGTCCATAAGTTACCTTCAAGGAGGTAATTCATGAACATGTTGGAATTAAAGCTTCAAAAGAAAGGACTTCAGTAAGAATAATTATTATTATCTATTATTAATATTATTGAAGATATTTTTATGTGAGCAGAAAATTGTCTAACCCAAAAACTTGCCCTAGAGATTAGGCTGAGAACAAAGATATTCTAGGAAAGCCAGAGTGACTACAAGATTACATGGAGATATTCAAGGAGGACTGTCTCCTTTAGTTTGAGGAACTTTTGATCCTTTCCAGGACTGTTCATTCCTCTTTGGTTTACATCTTTCACTCAACTCAGGCTTCACTATTGATTATGCATATTTACTATATGCTTCTTATGTCTCCTTCCTATTATTTTTGATTTGATAAAAACTGTTTTATTTTATTTTATTTTTAATTCTCATTTTGTACAAATGTTTTTTTTTACATTAATAAAATATTCTTGTTTAAGAGTAAACAAAATACCCCTCCCCTTCATGAATATAGACTTGCTTGGGTGATAAAGTAAAGGGGAGAGAAAAAAATTAAAATAAAAAAATAATAGTAATAATTGTAGGTATAGCCAGGTGGCACAATGGACGAAGCACCAGTTGTGGAGCCACGAGCACCCGAGCCCACATCCAGCCCCATAGACCCAACAATCACCCAGACATGTGACATGCAAGCCACCCGATCCCTACTGCCCTGAAAAAACCAAAAAGAAGAAAAAAAAGACCCAAAATAAAATAAAATAGTAATCATAGTAGGGGTGTCTGGGTGGCAGACAGAGCATTGGCCCTTGAGCCAGGAGCACCCGGGTCCAAATCCAGCCTCAGACATCCAAAGATCACCCTGCTATGTGGCCCCAGGCAGGCCACCCAGCCCCATTTGCCCTGCACCCTCCCCCAAATAATAATAATAATAAATGTGCTTTACTCTTTGTTCCAACACCAACAACTCTTGTCGGGTGGATCGCATTCTTTATGGTAAGTCCATGGCAAAAGTTGCTTCCATATTTTTCCAACGTTGCCATTGCTGATCTCAACTCCCTCCTTTCTTATTTCTCTACTACCATGTACTATATTTTCTCTCTCCTTTCACTCTGACTCTGCTGTAGGGCCACTGAGTGGTGCAGCAGACAGATCCCTGTTCCTAGGGCCAAGAAGCCCTGAGCCCCCCTACCACCCCTTAGGCCCAGAATCCACCTGGCCCTATGGTTCTGGATAGGCCTTCCAATCCCAGCCCCTTGCAAGAAGTGAAAAAGAAAATGCGTTATATCTGACCACTCTCCCCCCATGGCCCATCCTCTCCTCCTTTATTCACATCCCCACCTTTTCCCCCTGCTCCCCCCCTGCTTCTTACTCCAAATGTCTATACTCCATTGAGTATATATGCTGTTTCCTCTCCTAAACACCTCTGATGAGATCAAAGGTTCCCTCATTCCCCCTTGCCTCCCCCCTTCCATATCATTGCAATAGCTTATTGTAATAAAGAAAAAACTTATTATATGATATATCATGGACTATTCCCCCTCTCCTTTTCGTTTCTCCCATTACATTTCCCTTTTTTTCTATTGACTCCATTTTTACACCATATTTTATCTTTGAATTCAGCTTTCTCCTGTGCTTCAACTATAAAAGCTCCTTCTACCTGCTCTAATAACTGAGAAGGTTCATATGAGTATTATCAATGTCATTTTTCTATGCAGGAATACATGCAGTTTATCATCATTAAGTCCCTCATACTTTCCTCCTCTCATCCAATCTCCATGCTTCACCTGAGTCCTGTATTTGAAGATCAAATCTTCTGTTCAGCGCTGGCCATTCCAAAAGGAACATTTGAAATTCCCCTGGTTCATTGAAAGTCCATATTTTTCCCTGGAAGAGGACATTCAACCTTGCTGGGTAGTTCATTCTTGGCTGCATTCTAAGCTATTTTGCCTTCCGGTATATTGTATTCCATGACCTATGAGCTTCCAATGTAGTTGCTGCTAAGTCCTGTGTGATCCTGACTGCAGCTCCACGATATTTGAACTGTGTCCTTCTGGCTGCTTGTAATATTTTCTCTTTGACTTGGGAGTTGTGGAACTTGGCTATAATATTACTAGTCATTTTTTGGGGGGATCTCTTTCTCAGTGGGATCAGTGGATTCTCTTAATTTCTACTTTGCCCTCTGCTTCTAGAATATCAGGGCAATTTTCCTGCAGTAATTCTTTGAAAATGATGTCAAGCCTCTTTTCCTGATCATGACTTTCAGATATTCCAATGATTTTTAAATTATCTTTTCTAAGTCTGTTTTCCATATCAGTTGTCTTTTCAATGAGATATTTCACATTTTCTTCTAATTTTTCATTTTTTTTTTTTGGTTTTGAAGTATTGATTCCTGATTTCTGGTAAATTCATCAATCTCCCTGAATTCTATTCTTTGCCTGAAGGATTTGTTCTCCTCAGAGAGTTTTCTTATCTCTTTTTCCATCTGGCCAATTTTGCTTTTTAAGGCATTCTTCTCCTCAATAACTTTTTGAACTGTTTTATCCATTTGACCTAAGCTGTTTTTTAGCATGCTATTTTCTTCAGCATGTTTTTGGATCTCCTTGACTAAGCTGCTGACTTCATTTTCATGTTTTTCCTGCATCTCTCTCACTTCTTTTCCCAGTTTTTCTTCCAACTCCTTCATTTGATTTTCAAAGTCTTTTATGAGCTCTGTCATAGCCTGAGCCCAATTTCTATTTTTCTTGGAGTCTTTAAATGCAGGAGCTTGTGCTTCCTCATCTTCAGACTGAGTATTTTGATCCTTCTTGGGCTCATATGCAAAATATTTCTCAATGATCTTCCTCTTGTTTCTCTGCTTGCTCATTTTCCCAGCCTGGGCCTGATTTGGAGGTGCTTCCTGAGCTTTTGGAACACTGCCACAAGGGTCTCAGTGTGTGAGGCTCTGTCCTCCCTCCTGGTCTGTGAATGACCATAAGCACACCCCTCTGCCATGGGCCTGAGGTGGGGAGGGCTGCTGCTCTATGGGGGGGCCTAGACTGCAATCAGGATCTAAATGTGTTCAGGGCCCCAGAGTCCTGTTCCAGAGGCAGAGGATAGAGCTCTGCAGTCTCTCTTCACTCCCCTCCCTCAGCTCAATGTGCTCAGGCCCTGGAGGCTCCTGCTTACCAGCACTGCCTGCTTCTGTTCCTGGATCTGGGCTGCAGAAAGACCAAATTGTTCACTGTGTGTTCTTAGGGTTGGTCTCCACCTGCTTGCTCTGGTGGAGGTCGCCCTGCTGTTCCCCCACTTTGTTCCTGGCATTCCCTGGGGTGTAAGTCAGGAGACTCCCTCGCTGCTGTGAGCCATGTCTACCAGCGCCTTAGGGCTGCCTCCGGGAGGCTGAAGGTCTTTTGCTCTGGCATGCCACCCCTCTGGTGGGCCGCCCATCCGACACCAGGGAGCTGAGTCTTTCTGCTCTTTTCCAGGTTACCTTGAGTAGGAGAACTGCCTCAATGGGTCGTTTTGTGGGTTCTGTCTCTCTAAAGTTTAGTTAGAGTCTTTAATTTAAAGTTTTTTCAGAGAGTGCCTAAGATTGAATCCCTTCTTGTTGCCATCTTGGCCCGGCCCTCCCTCCTTCCTATTTTCAAATAGATAGTAAACTAAGGACAGTTCCTAAGTTGCTGTGACTTCATCTTCCTTGTAGCACCTCCCCACAGAAGGGGAAAAAAGGAAAGAAATAAAAAATAAACAATGAATTAAAAGAGATAAGGTGATCTCAAAATGAAGCTTATATCACTGATTGAAAGAAAATTTTGAGAAACTTTATTTTTGTTAATCGCCTTTCATTCATAGCTGATTCTTTGTGAAACCCTGAAACTTAGCAGTCTGGACTCTTAGATTCCATTTTATCCCTCTCTGTGTTAATTTTTCTTTGCTACTAGGACACTATTTACCCATGTTATCCTCTACTCTTCCCTTTGCCCCAGTCTTTCCCAACATCTAGGCTTTTTTCCAATATGACTCATCCTCTCATGATGTGGGAAAACTATATAAACTTCAGCTTCAGTATGTAATTTTCCAGTGACTAACCTCACGGCATTTCTTTAAATATTTACATTTTGGACCTCTCTCAAAAGTCTTATCAAGCCCCACAGTTTAAAAATTCTACTTCAGCTGTGCTGAGTTTGTCCTACAATTCATCTCTGGAAAAATAAAAACATACCTTTGACAGCATAAACCTTTGTTGGCAAGATGATTTGTCTGCTTTTTAGTATGCCAGAAAAATATTTACTTCTGCTTCACTGAAAACATTAAATCTTTGACTATATGGATCATATCAGAATGTGGCAAGTTTCTAAAGAGATGGGAGTACAAGAACATTTCACCTATCTCCTGAGGAACCTACATGTAGAACAAGAAGCACAAGTTAGTGAACATTTAACAAGTTTGGTTTAAGATTGGAAAAGGAGAACAAGGCTACATGCATATCTTTATTAAGCTTCCATGCAGAGTACATCATTTGAAATACCAGTCTACATGAATCAAAAGCCAGAATGACAATTGCCTGGGAAAATTTTAAACTTAAATATGCAAATTATAACACTCTAATGGCAAAGGTGAAGCGATATTTCCTTACCCTCCTGATGAGGGTGAAAGAGGAAAGCACAAAAGCTGGCTTGAAGTTTAACACAAATAAATAAATAAATAAATAAATAAATAAATAAAACAAAAAAAAATAAAACCAAAGATCTTGGCATTTGGGCTGATCATTTTGTGGCCAAGAGGGAGAAGACATGGGAGCAATATCAGATTTTATATCTTGGGTTCAAAGATTACTACCAATGGTGACTACAACCATGAAATTAAAAGATGTTTTTCCTTGAAAGTAAAGCTATGGCAAAAAAAATCTGAAACATACAATTAGTATAATCTCCTATGCTCTATCTTGACTTCTTCCTATATATTATTTTACTTGGTGTTCTCATTAGGTCTTAAGGATTCAATTGTCATCTTGATATAGATGATTTGTTTATCTGTATCTGACCTCAAATTTCACATCTCTATTTAAATCTTCCCATATATGCCTTAAACTCAATGAGTCCAAAAACCAACTCTTTATATTGAACTTAAATGCCTTACTTCTTCCTAACTTTTATACTTCTATGGCCCAATCTTCCAGTCTCTTAGACTTGAAACCTATATATAATCTTCAACTTCTCTCTTTTTCTCATTGTCCCCTTAAATAAATTCCCTGTAGGACTGTGTGTTTGGAGGACCAACATGGTTGGGTCTACACTTTAGGAAAATCAAGCTCGTGGCAGAATGAAGATGTATTCAAGCGTAGATATCAGGAGGCAGATGCACCAGAAGTACAGTCAATTCAGTAGTAAGGCTTATGTCATAAAAGTAATTTATAAATTAAAAATAAGATTAAATACACTTCGATTTCAGTCTGGACAGGCTCAAACAAAAGTCAAAAATTACCCAAAATGATACATCTAAAGCAGGTTTCCATCTACCCTAACAACTCATTGAGAAATGAGTAAACTTTCTCAAACTTGTTATTGGACATTTCAAATTACATATCCCATAGACATTTTAAAATGAATATGTCCAAAACTGAACTCATCATTTCCCCATCAACTATATTTCCCCCAAACCTTCTTCGGCACTGATTCAGATCCCTATCATCCTCTCATCTATGATATTAAAACATCATCCTAGTTCTTCTGGCTCCCTCCTTTTCCTCTCTTCTAAAATCTATATACGGCACAGTTACAAAGTATCATCTTCCTCAATAGAATGCAAACTCTCTGAAGACAGGAAGAGTTTTATTTTTGTTTTTGTATCTCCAGCACCTAACACAGTGTTCAGTTCATATCAGGCACTTAATATGTGATTTTTGATTGATTGATATTCACTGGAAGCAACCTTTGTAACCCTATCTGGATCCCTCAAATCATTGGTCAGATAAAGTAGGGGAAACTATTTGTTCAGCTCTATTTATTAGTAAAACAGGTTATTTCTTCCTTCACTCATGTTCACTTTGCTTCACTGTCTGTGGGTTAGGGCTTCCCCTTAGTGAAGGTTGGTGGGATAAAAAGGATTAAGTTTCCTTTTAACTGAATGGGTCATACTGTCCCATATTCTTCCTCCATGATGCTCTTCTTTTGGTTCCATTCCTGTTTAACTTAAAGGAACTGGAATCAAAAGAAATACCTCTAGCCAAAATTTTTATACTGTCATTAATAGCCAACAACTTGCAATGTATGAAACACTTAATTATGCTTTCCTGAATTCCACTTGAAAAACGAATGATTCCATTGTATGAGAAGTGAAAATAATTTTACACTATAGATTTTACACTATAGATAGTCCTATAGATTACAAACACCCATAGTTAAAGAATCAATTAATATAACAATTATTTTTAGTCTCATCAAGACCTGATGATTGGAGGACCTTCATTGCAGAAAATTCTACAGGCAATTATTTCCTTCTTTCCTCAATTAACTTTGAGTTGTGGGTTACAATACTGTAAATTCCAAGAGGATAAACTATGCTTGTTATAAACTTTTCATCTACCGTAACAACTAGCACATTGCTCTGTATTCAAAAGGTACTTAATAAATAATTATTGTGTAGTTAGAAGGGAAGAAAACTCAAAAGTTATTTGATTCAACAATGTCTAAACAGAAAATCCATCTAACCCTGGTATGCTTATCAACTATCTTCTATTCCAGACCTCTAGCAATGGGAAACATGCCACTTATTCACGGTTCTGATTAGATTTTTCCTTATGAAAGAGCTGAAGTTTCTCTACAACTACCATTTCCTAATAATTCCTTTAAGCACCATGAAAATCTAATATAATTCCACCTGATTGACAGTCATTTTATATAGTCCTTCAATTTCTAGAAAATATCTCTTGTCTCTTCTACTTAGATTACTTTTCTTTAAGTTAAAGACATCTACAGTGTTTAGTCAATCCTCATTTAGCATGATTTCTGTTCCTCACTCCCCAACTATATTGATCATCTATTGCTGGATAAACTTGTTATGGATAAACTTGATGAGGTTGTCAATATCCTCTTAAATTCCTGTAACTCAGGAACGTAATATTAAATATGTGCTCTAAAGTAGAACAAAGACAACAGAAGTAACATCTTTCATTCAGCTCACTATGTATCTATAAATGCAATGTGGTAATGAATTAGTTTAAGGCTGGCCACATTAATGCTTCATTTTCAACTTAAAACACTTTTTAAAAAATAGCTTTACCAATTGAATCACTAGTCAACTATGTAAATATTTAGAAGAAATATTCTTTCTAGTTCTCACTTTTTTATCTATGAAATTGGCAACAGGATTGAATTATATGATCCTTAATGTCTTTTCAAACTATCAATTATATTATTCTATTCTCAGATGTTTAGTAGTAATGTGACCTTGGCCAAGTCACCTGACTTCTGCAGATATCATTTAAGGAGTCAAGTAAAGGAGTATTTATTATGCACTCATTATAGGGAAATCACTGTTCTAAGCTCTGGGCTCCATACCTGCCGTCAATGAGTTTTTATTATAATAAGAAAAAAAATAGATGCTAATGACCTAGACCTCTTCCTTGGAAAAGGAGGCTTTAGAAGAAACTAGTCATTTCAGGGGAGGAGCTGCATGAATATGGAGGTTCTCTTCTAATGTGATAAATATTAAAGGGATGGTGTGAACTTTCAGGAAGAAAAGATTCCTATGAATTTTAGAGAATGGTTTGTGGAGATGAGATGAATGAAGAAAATGTTAGTTTTGTAATCCTCTTTAAAACTGAAGTCTCACTTTCCTCATCTGTGAAATAGGAATAATATAGTACTGATCTCCCCGGGTTGTTGGAAAGATAAAATATCATAAGATTTATAAATAGTTTTGCTAGTCATGGATATTATACAAATATAAATATTATTGCTTTTATTATCTCTACTTTTTTTTGACTGGAAAATTGAACTTGTATTGAGACAAAGTTTAAACTTCATTTAGATGCTTCTCATTTTTAATATCTTTTGTAATCAGCTATATATATGTGTGTGTGTGTGTGTCTGTGTGTCTGTGTGTGTGTGTGTGTGTGTGTATGTGTGGTGTGTGTGTGTGTGTGTGTGTGCAAATTTCTCCCCTCTTAGATTGTAAACTCCTTGAGACCTCTCGATTGCTTCATTTTTATCCCTACTGATTATCAGTGGCTGGCACATAAAATGCACTTAAAAATATAATGTCATTGATATTTCTAATCAACTAAGATTTCTAATCATGTAAGATCTTATCTAACTTTAAAACCTATATAAGGTCTCTGGGAGAGCTCATTTTACTGAAATTAAAGGAAATTCATACTTTTTCCTATAAAATTTATTTTAACAAGCTTTAGTGAATAAAAATAAGGATTTATAATAAAGAGGGAAAGAGTACAAAATGCACTTTACTATAGATTGACTCTGGGCAAGATGATGAAACACAATTAGCCATAGTTTTCCAATCTATAAATTGAAGTGGAAAACAGGACTTAACCCATCAGTAGTTTTTAACAATTGGATGGAGGACAATGTGAATTTTGTAAACCTTATGTTGTTAAAAAAAAGTATAATTTAGCAAGAGGAAACTAATGACTGCACAACAGATCAATATACTATAAAACAAAGATAGAAGAATGAAAAAATAGAAATATGAAATATTTCTTCTAAAAACACTGATCTAAGATTATTGACCAAAGACAGGTAATTTAAGAATTATTTGGCCTTTTTGAAAAAGAGCCTAGACATCATATTTCAAGAAATCAGTGGGGAAAACTACCTTGATATCCTAGAACCAGAGGGTAGAATAAAAATTGAAAGAGTCCAATGATCAGACAGCAAAATCTTATAGCCAAATTCCAGAGCTCCCAGATAGAAGAGAAGAGAAGAGAAGCCAAAAAGAAATTGTTCATTTTGTGAATGCACTGTCAGAATCAAACAAGATTTAGAAGCTTTAATTTTAAAGGAAGGCTTGGTATATGAAATTCCAGAAGGGAAAATAACTAATATTACAACCAAGAATAACCTTCACTGAAAAATTAAGCATAGAATGGATATTTAATGAAACAGAGGACTTCACAGCATTCTTAGTAAATAGATCAAAGCCGAATAGAAAATTTTGCATATCAACAGAAACTCAAGAGAATATAAAAAGGTAAACATGAAAGTGAAATCATTAAAGATTCAACAAAGTTAAACTTTTTGTATCCTATATAGGAAGATAATATATGTACCTACTTGAGAACTTTATCATTGTTAGAAAAAAAGAATTTGTATTATATGAGAAGATCTAAAAATCACAGTTAGAAAGAGGGGTGGAATGGGAGAAAGGGGGAAGGAAGACAGAAAGTAGAAATTTTTCTCACATAGATCTCAAGGAGAAACTTTTACAATGAAGGGAAAAATGGGACAAGGAGTAGTGGGAAATTCTTGAACTTCATTCATAGATATTAATTCAAAGAAAGAAAGAAAAAAACAACACACACCATACATATATAGAAATATATAAAAATGTAATATACCCAAATATATAGAAATGTAGAAAAAAATGTAATATACCCTAAAGGGAGCTAGGAAATGAAACAGATAATACAAAGGGCAGGGGCAAAGATTAAAAAAAAAAGAACATAGATTGGGGGCTACTAGGTAGAGCAGTAGATGGAGTATTGGTCTTGGTTACTTACTTATCGTTATGACCTTAGACAAATCATTTACCCACACTGCCCTGCACAAAAAAAATTTAAAAAAAAGAGGACAGATTAGGGAAGCCAGTGTTTAGAAACAAAATAGACTTTTAAGGAAGAGCATGATAAAAAAAAGAGAAGAAATGCAAGAAAATGGAAAGTAGGGAAAAGCATAGTAATCATAATGATGACTGTGAATATGAAGAGTTTCAGCTAAATTTTAAAATATAGGAAGGATAACAATCCCAATCTCAGATAAAACAAAAGAAAAGAACATATTGAATTAAAACGGATGATAAGGAAACCTACATTTTGACAAAAATTTGCAGCATTTTTTTCTAATAAGGGCCTCTTTTTGCAAATATCTACCAAGTACAGAACTGAGTCAAATTTATAGAATAAGAATCATTCTCCAATAAATAAATGCCCAATGTATACAAACCCTTTTATATATTTTGTAAAAGTATTAGTGGATAGAGACTATTCCAAACTAGCTAAGGAGGATAATAAAGTGATTTATTAAATGGTAAAAGAAACAAGAAATCAAAGCAATCTAAGGAATAAATTACAAATGGCTTATATAAAAAGCATACAGAGAAAATTAAATATAAATTCTTTGATTCCCATACTGTAAAAGTTTCAAGTGATTTGCTAAAATATAAACATGTGCTCAATTGCTTCCTATTCTACTTTGCCCCAATGTTGGTTCACTTTCTACTCTGGGAAATTGCTTTTTATGGACTCACTGTAATTTATTTTTCTTATCTGTGTATATATTTTCTTAATTTTTCACCCAAATCAAAAGAAAAAGAATGATACTTTCTCAAGGACAGAAAGGCAATTTTTCTCATTGATGTGATCTCATGGGCTACTAAAAAGTCAAGCATACTGCGATGCCAACTTAACACTTGTCCATTAAGAGAATGAATAAAAGAATTATTTGCTGCTATTTTATGTGAAAATTAATATATTAGCGCAGCAATAAAATCAAAGTTAAAATAAACCTTTTGTTGCTATTGGAGGAGAAATAGATATGTAATTTAATTTGTGGGAGAAAACTCATGGATTATTAATTTTGAATTAATTTTTTAGCTAAATTTCTCTTGTATTATTTTTAGCTAAATTTCTCTTGTATTATTCTTAGCTAAATTTCTCTTGTATCATTTTTTTATTCTTTAAAAATGTGGAAGGGGGAAGCTAGGTGGTGCAGTGGATAGAACACCAGCCCTGAAGTCAGGAGTACCTGAGTTCAAATCTGGTCCCAGACACTTAATAATTACCTAGCTTGTGTGACCTTGGGAAAGCCACTTTAACCCCATTTGCCTTGCAAAAAAAAAGGGGAAAAAAAATGATAAGTTCTATGTGCTTAGGTAAAAACATGGGCACAATGGAATGAAATAATGAGAAGTTAAATGAATAGCCACTAGAATGTTGTGAGTAGTGACTACAATAATGTTTTAATACAACCATTTATCAAGTATATAATTTTGAATATTTTGACTATAACCAAATTAACTACAAAATGGACATGAAGCATTATGCTATCTTCAGCCAGAGAAAAAATTGTTAAATAAAATTGTGTAACACAAACAGAAACACATATATTTAAGCATAAAAATATGTATGTACATACATATACACACACATATATATACACATAGATGCACATATTTTTAGGACAGTATGGAAGGGGAATAAAAAATAAAAGTGAAAGGATAATTTTATTATATATGTTAAAATAATAGCAATTTGTATATAAAATTCACAATTTATTTACACTTAACTTTTTTCCTATTCTACTATCTTATGGAAATGTTTGTTTTGTTTCCTAAGTTCAGAAAAAATAATTTTCAAAGAAACAAAAAATATTAAATGAAAAATATTTTCTCTTTCTATCACATCACTCCCAAAAATACAGAGAAAGCATAAAAGTACATTAAAAAATAATTCCTGTATTTTAAATACCTTTTTTCATGCATTTCACTCCTTGATCTTTTGTGAGGAAGGCAGCATAGACCATCATTGATTAGAAAACTAAAACATTTGGAGTTAATTGTATATAGTCCTATTTCCATCCAGTGTGCTTCAGAGGCAGGGATTGAATCCAGCTATTTTTTGACTCTAAGTCAAACATTCTCTTCACTGCATCTCATTATCTCCTCTGTATGTGTATATGTATATATACATAAGAATGCATGATTAAACAAAGTGATATTTATTATATTTTCTACTTATGACACAAATTATAAATTAAAAGGTTGGTATATCCTACAAATGAATTAGTAAGACAGGTCTGTGATTCACAACTTCACATAAACCCTAAATTTCTCTTCCCTTAAAAAGTTGTGTTTTATGATTCCTCAGAACACTGTCTCTTGGTTTCTATAATACCCATGACAACCATGAAACTTTCATTTCTACTATAAATATTTAAATCCCAATCAAACCTGTTCGCATTTCAGAGAGTAAACAAAAAAGACTGTGTGATTACCATGTTGCATCTCAGGCAAAGTTTGAAAATTCTCTGTAGCAATTTTTGTATTTTGATGACAGTGATGATTTTGGTGAACTCCGAATGATTTTTACTAGAGTGTGATATATTAGGTAATCTATCTAGCCAAGGAAATCATAAATGCAAACATACACAGTGCATTGAAACCATGGGGTTTTTTTGAAACCATGGTTTTTAATAGAATTTTCCAGCATATTTCTTCCTACAAGATTAAAATATTTCTAAAAAATTCTGACAGAAGATTGGGAAATATACTTGCAGCTTATATATCAATATGCTCTAACCCTTATATATTTTGCAAAAGTATTAGTGGATAGAGACTATTCCAAACTTGCTAAGGAGGATAATAAAATATTTGATTTATTAAATGTTAAAAGAAACAATACATATATCTAACTATATTTTCAGGAAACAAATATATTAAAAGGATATAGTTTATTCTTGCAGTTCCTGGATATTATGAACTCAAATACAATTATTTATTAAGTTTATTTTTTTTTTATTTTAGACACCAGGGAACCTGGATGGCATACCTCACTGTTTTAAAGTATGATAATAATGATGTGTAATTAATATTGATGTGGCAGTAAAGTTGTGGTTTTAATTCTAGTGGGAATCAGTCAGCTTTGTACAGAATAAAGTATTCCATCACAAGAAATAGGCATATAAGTGGTTTAGTGGATATAGTCCTGAACCTGGGGTCAAGAAAATGTAACTTCATTCCATAGTTTCATCTTTTGAAAACCTTTCTATAACAATAGAAATAAGAAGTTTTCTGAGCATTATCTTTTCAGATATACATCATCTTTTCTAGTTATTATATATGTATCTACACACACATAATGGTAGGAATAGTGTATAATATATTTGTGTGTGCATATATGTAATAGGAATAGATATATGTACATATTTGCATATTATATGTAATATATATATATATATATTTATATATATCCACATACACATACGGGGAAGCCAGGTTGTGCAATGGTTAGAGCACTAACCTTGGAGTCACTAGGACAGGACTTCCATCTGGTCTCAACCACTTGATTCTTACCGGTTGTATAACTTTAGAAAAGTCACTTAACCCTGATTGCATTGAATCCAGGGTCATCTTGAGTTTTCCCGATATATACATCTGGCCACTAGACCCAGATGAATTTGGAGGAGGAAGAAAGGTTGATGATTTAGCACATCATCCCATCACCGCAATCCAATTCACAAGCTTCTCATAACATCACCTTCTTGATGTTGTGGTCTTCTTAAAAAATGACAGACAAAAAATATTCACATACACATACATACATACATATATATACATATGGGCTCATAATTTCTTTTGTCTTCTCAATATTTTTCTTAGTCTTATTTTTTTATAATTAATATTTTATCTAAATCTGAGGGTGTTAGGTTGAGAAAGGAAGGGAATGGAAGGGGAGGGGAGGGGAAGGGAGGGGAGGGGAGGGAAAAAATAGAATTTTGCTGTCCATGTCTTCCTTTAGCTCATTCAGTTTCTCCTCTAAGAATCTGGATGTAATACCACTTAGTGCATACAAATTTAGTATTGAAATTGCTAAATTGTCTATGGTACCTTTTAAGAGGATATAGTTTCCTTACTTATCTCTTATAAATAAATCTATTTTAGCAGCTGTTTTGTCTGAGTTAAGGATTACTGCCCCTGTCTTTTTCACAGGTAGAAGCAAAATACATTTTACTCTAAACTTTTACCTTTAATCTTCTTCCAAATAGTTTCTTATAAGCAGCATACAGTAGGATTCTGATTTTTAATCCACTCTGCTATTCATTTATGTTTTATGGGAGAGTTCATCCCATTCACATTCAAAATTATAATTATAATCTCTGATATTCAGGCTTTGGACACCTAAAGCATGGCTTCATCTCATTCTGGGGACCTGCCTCAGCCATCTCTATCTTTTCAGAATCCTTCTCCATCTCAGCGGCTGGATATGGAGACATTTACCTCAACCCTGCTCCATGTTGTTTAGTAGAGAAAAGGACCATAGATTTGAATATAGTCACAGCCCAATCACAGTTCTGGCCAATAACAGTGACCTGGCCACTGGGCCCAAGAACACTCATTCTTTGCCAGCCAAGACTTACAGCTACAACTATGGGTGCAATAAGCAGGAAAACCCAGTGGGCCCTTACCTTCTGCATGGACAGATATGGCCTTACCCAGCCCAGGGCACTGGCTATTCCCAAGGACACAGGGGACACATTAGCACATCCACAAGCCAAGGAAGAGGCAGGGTGTTGACATAATGAGTATCTGTTTTTCCTCACATTGTTTTTATCTGAAAAGATTTTTCTTAGATACAATTTTAGGCATCAGTCCAACAGACTTGAATAATATTAGTTCAACAGCAAATTTATTTTTTTAAGTGGAAAAAGAGTCTTGCATGCAAGAGTTAAAACACACACACACATACACACACACACACACACACACACACACACACACACACACAGAAATATACACACAAATACCTTGGCTTAAATTCATGCTGTTTCAAAAACTAGATCTCCTGACTGTACATCTTCATATTCTAGTTAACACTTTTATTTTGTACTTTTTCACATATTATTGTATGCTAAACTTGGGGACATGAGCGTTTTATGACCGTATTGCAGATCTTCTGAACTATACACATTTGAGCATCTTTTTTGTAAGTTTGGACCAACTTTTATGATTAAAGAAATGGAGCTTGCCAAGAATCAGAAAGTGCATTGATTTAGTGGGTATTTTTCTTTTTACAAAGCTACCACTTTCAGCCCAAGGTCACTGTCAGTCTTTGCACCTGTTTTCAGGGTAATTGTGAAAATTGTATTTTGTGTTCATTTCATAAAATAAAACACAACCTTTCTCTTGATGCAACAACAACAACACCAACAAGACCAACAACCAAGTTATAATTACCAACTTTTTATTGCATTCCATGTTATCTTCCTTCTGTTTGTATTTTACCATTTTTTTCACTTTGTCCATATCCCCCAATATTTTTTTCTGAATACTACCCTCCTTCAGTGTATTTGCCCCCTTATATCCACCCCTACCCTCTCTTTCTCCTTTCCATTTGCCCCTTCTTCCTTTCCTTACTTCTGTTTGTTCTCCTTTTTCTCCCTCCCTCCCCTTTCCCATTTTAATATTTGAAAGGTTAATAAGATTCTTAACTTTACTGCATATGTGTATGTTATTCCTTTTTTGAGCCAAATCTGATGAGAGAAAGATTCAGGCAGTTTTCACCTCCTCTCTTCTTTCCCCAATTATAATAGGTCTTCTTCATGTAATGTGATTTACCCCATCCAATTTCCTCCTTTCTCGCTTCTTTTTTCTGTGCCCCCCCTTTTTAAGGAGATATGTTTTTTTAAATCATTCTGAGTCACAGACAAGTCATGAGTGCCCATTACTTCTGGATAAATATATTCTCTCTAATAGGCATAATACTACTTCTCAAGAGCTATGAGAATCTTTCTCCCAGGCAGGGCCATAACCAGTTTCATCTTATTGGATAGCAATTTTTTTCTTTTCCCCTTTTATTTTTTCATGGGTCTCTTGAGTTTCCTGTTTGAAATCCAAATTTTCTATTTAGTTCTGGTCTTCTAGTCAAGAAAAGTTGGAAGCCTCCTATTTCACTAAATGTCCATCATTTCAACTGGAAGAGAAGTCTCAGTTTTGCAGGATAGTGAATTCTTACCTGCATTTCAAGCTTCCTTGCTCTGTGGAATATCATATTCCAGGCTCTTTGATGCCTTACTGTTGATGCAGTCAGGTCCTTTGTAATACTTACTATAGCTCCTTGGTATCTAAATTGATTCTTTGTGGCTGCAGGAATTTCTCTTTTATCTGATAGTTCTGAAATGTGGTCACAATATTCCTTGGCATTTTCATTTTGGGATCTCTTTCAAGAAGGCATCAATCCACTCTTTCAATAACTATTTTGCCCTCTGGCTCCATGACATCAGGACAATTTTCTTTCAAAATATTGAGAACAGGATTTTTTTTATATCCTCAGTGTGTTCAGGAAGTCCAGTGATTGTTACATTTTCTCTCCTGTATCTTTTCTCTAGGTCAGTAGTTTTGCTGATGAGGTATTTTATGTTTTCTTCTATTTTTTGATTTTTTTTGTTTTCTTTAACAAATTCTTATTGTCTGATGAGATCAATAGTTTCCATAGATTCCATTCTTTTTTTAGAGAAGAATTTTCTTCATTTACCTTTTGCAACTTCTTTTCCAATTGGTCAATTCTGTTTTTGAAAGTTTTCCATTTGACCAATTGCGGTTTTGAAAGGATTATATTCTTGTTGTGAGATGTTAATTTTCTCTTGTAAGGTATTAATTTTCTCTTGGGTTTCTTTTCCCAATTTTCCCAATTTGTTTTTAAACTCCTTCCTGATGTTCTTAAGAGATTAAGAAGTCTTTCTGAGGGTCTTTATTTTCAATGAACCCTCCATTTTTGATAGCCTTTCTTCACTTTCCTAGGACCTTAGTTGAAGATGGGGTTGCTTCATAGACCTTTGGTTTTGAAAATCCTAGAGCCTTTACTTACTGGAATTAGTAACTTCAAGTTGGCTGGCTACTAGGGTGTGCTAGAAGCTTTCTCTGAAATGTCTGTAACCTTGATTTGTTGTCCACAACCTATGCTTGGGGGTGTGAGGGGAGCATCAGTGTCTGAATTATCCTTGAACTATTTGGGCTGAGCCCTTGGGCTATGTACTTAATCTTATTATTCACTCAGTACTGAGTGCCTGTGCACTGAGTGGGAGGAAGGTTTTTACTATGTTAAATGTGGGAAGAGTTCCTTTCTCTCACAGGGATTGGGGTGCTTCAACTGGAAAAAATGGGGACTCCACTGAAAATATAGGTCCTGCAGTCCTAGTCTTCCAGGCCAGTGAATCTTACTAGATTGATTTCTAGCCCTGTTGGAGCTCTCCCATCCACTGCACTGGAACTCTCCCTCAAACTTTGCTGGAACTCTCCCACCTGATTACTAAGCCAAAAGCTTCCACAACTGTTCTGAGGTTAATCTGCATTGTACCCCACCACCCCCTGAACTGGCTCTCTGCTCTCTGTACCCAATTCACCCACATTCCCCTAAGACAGGTGGTGTTGGTAGATATTCTCCTCTATTTGCTATTCTCTGGATTTTGTGGATTGAATTCTGTTAAGAGGTTCATTTCATATTACTTCTGAGGGAAAGCCAGAAGACCTTAGCACAGTGCCAGACTTCTCTCCAACATCTTGACCAGAAGCCAGTCTTTTAATAAAAAATTCCATTTTTTAATATTTTAAATTCTTTTGAATTTCTCCCAGTTTTAAATGCATTGTATTTTATCAAACACAAGTTCTTCATTTATCTTGACAATAATTTAACTAGAATCATAAATATGAATCTTTCATTAGATGAATTGTTAGAAAGATCTCTAATACATAATACCAAAGATAAGTTTGATTATTTTAAAGATTATCTGAAGACACTGATCATGTTATTTTAAAAAATTCAATCCATTTACTATGCTTAATTTCAGTGGAACAGTTAAGTACACATTGTAATGACTCTCAGCCAATTCTAACTTCAAATCATTTCAATAATAGTATATTCTCTCCATCTGTTGTTTCCTTTATGATCTCTTCCAGAAATTGTGAAGAGAACAAGCAATTTGCAGAATTATAAATTATTTTGTCAAAGGAAAAAGGTTTGAAACATGTTAATATAAATAGATGATGATAAAAAGTAGAAGCTTTTAAAATTTTTTAGTGACCTCTGAATATCAATAAATAAAGCTATTCATTTTGTGTTAGCAGGAGAAAATAAACACCAATTATTAGTCAAAAGCAAATTGCTTTCCACTGAATAGTATTAGAATTTAAATTCAAAATCAAGGTCATTTCTTCTTTCTTCTTCATATTTTTCTTTATACCCATCAACAATTAGCATGTTAGATTATAGACTCTTGAATCTCAATATTATTAATCAACAATTGAAGGAAAAGCTTATATCTAATGAGCAAATCAAATCAACAGATTCTAATAACTTTCCCATTCTTAACCCAACATTTAAACAAGTTGATTGTAATTTATTTATGCAATTTGGATATCTTGTTCCAACAACCAAAATTTTCAATGACTACCCCCATAGAACTGTATAATCTATGGATTTAAAATATTTGAGTTCTAGGTGGTCTTTCATTGTTAATTACTTGCATTTCAATTAGTACCAATAATACAGACTTTTTACTTATTTTTATATTTCTGAAAAGTTGAAACTATTTTAGTCTCTTAGACTAGTTGATATTAATTCTTTTAAAAGTCTGGTGGATATATTCTTATTGAGATAGACATAGTACTGACTGATCCCTTAAATTCAGTCTATTTACTTGATCTAGGAATTTTTTTGGAGAAGTTCTCAAGTAGACACTTTGGTTAAAGCAAAAAAAAAAATATTCCTCTACCAAATGAAGCTACCCAATGTGTTTTAAATCTTAAAAATTTCCCCAGAATATCTAAATATCAGAAGACTTTCAATTTTGATATCCATAAATTGTGATTTAATGTATCATACTTTACCAAAACAATGTAAATATAAAAATAGATTACTTGTAATTTCTCATTAAAATTGTGTTATCTGTTCTGGTGATTCACTAGAAATATAGTGCACAGAAAAACAAACTGGACCATCTACTAGACCACAGGTTTCTGCAGGTATGGAATCTGGATGAGCAATGGACATATTTTTGGATACTACTTACAAGTTGAGAGGAGTTTATAGCAGAAGATATTGTATGAAGATATTCTATAGCATAGTGCTTGAGCTGGCTGTGTTTGGTCTGTGAATAGCTAAATTAGAACTGACTCCATCTGAATGCAAATGGGACACAAAATATGATCAAAATACAGCTTTACTTATGCATTGAGTGATATTTCATAACATTTTTCTCTTTTTATGAGATAAGGATGTGGCTGGAAAAATGGTCTCATTTGATTGGTCAAAATATTTGCAATTTTGAAAATTTACTGAGTTATTTAGTTTTTACTTCCATCATCCATCAAAAGCTCCAAAATATCCATTAAAAAGTATGTCCCTTAATATTTTTTATTGATATTTGAGTGTGCCTTTATCTTTGAGAATATGCTACTAGCATTAAATTCCTGGGTTTTATTATATATGTCTATGGGAGTTTGACTCTGTGAAGTACCCTTAAAAGACTGGGTCTATGGGATTAACTAGATTCATTCCAATGTTCTCACAAGCAATATGAATGTTGTCTCAGTGTTCTTGTTCTTCATCAGATCATTACTATCTGAACAAAAAGTCAAATTATCACTGTATACTTCACAGAGTAGCTATGTGGAGCAATATAACTTTGAAATATATTTCTAGTATCATCACCTTGAACTCTTTAAATGTTGAAGAATAATACTGGAGCTAGTCCAAACACCCAACATGTAAAAATAATATTTTCTCTCTGGAGGAAAAAGGAAGATTAATGTATATTGGAAAGACCAGTGAGTAGGAGTAAAGTTGGGGAATTGAGTTCCAACTTTGCTAAAAGTCAGCTTTGTGATTTGGTGCAAGACCCTTAAGTGCCTTGGTTATCACTCTCCTCATTTGGAAAATGTGGGGTGTCAGAACAGATGGCTTCTAACTGTCTGGCCCATAGAAGTTGTTAAGTAAATGTGATTGATTGACTGACTGTAAAGACACTTTCAGGGATAAAATTCCGTAATTCTAGGAAATGGTATGATTTGTAAGGATAGTGAAGAGGAGATCAGGAAAAAAATGAGGGGGGAAGGATAAGAATTGAGATAGGAGTGAGAGAAGGAGACATTTCATCCTATCATATATTCAGTATCTGGCTGCTATATCTATTTTCAAGCAAAAAAGTAAAAGAAAAATATACAAATATATATAGAAATACTTTAAGAGATATCTATCTGCATAGATAGATATATTTTTAGATCCAGACAGATGATAGAAAGATATATGCATAGATATGGATAGGACAGGTAGATAGCTGTATAGATAATGTATATCTAAATTTATAAAGATGGAGATATAGATAGAGATGCATATAGATTGATAGATCTATGGAGATTATGATAGATAGACAGCTAGATAGATAGAAGGATAGATAGATTAAAAAACACTTTGGTTTGGTGTGTGCTCTTGTTTCTCTAGTGCAGACAGGTGGAACAGTGAATAGGGTTTTGGGGCCTGGAATTAGGAAGACTCATCTTCCTTAGTTCAAATCCAGCCTCAAACACTTCTGAGCTGTGTGACCCTGGACTAGTCACTTAATACTGGTTGCCTCAGTTCCTCAAAATCCTAAATAGGTTCAGGAAGAGTTGGACAAAATTGAAACAACTGAATAACAATTTTAAGTTATGTGTCATAGATTCCTAAATCCCACTGTTGTAAGGGCACTAAATCTGAAATAAGTTCAACTGTACAATTCAAGCCTATACGTCTACGCTGGAACTGAATAGAGGTCTTATCATTACTTGGTTAACTAATTCTGTTGGGCTTTGTGTGTGGACTGCAATAGATCATTAGCCTTGTTTTAGGACCAACAAAGACATTTACTTCTTTCACCAATCATAATTACAAAAGGAAAGGTAATAAGGAAAAAAAACTCTTTATGTTATAGTTGGTTCTCTCCTATCAGACTTGAAAGTTATCTCGCTGACATTCCACTAATTTTCCCCAAAGGTCTCTGAGCAGTGAGTCTAGGATGGTTCTGTATTAGATAACACAACCTCCTTTGGGTTGTGATCCTCCTGAAAACCCACAGGAAGTATTCCAGCAAACAGCTAGTTCCCACAACCTAGTTATTGTGCATTGTCCAATGGGAAGCAGTCATATGTACCACAAATCACTTTCTATATATTCTTATACTTCAACTCTCCATAGTGTGTTGCTATTTCTATTATTTTTAAAACAAGAGAACATATGAAAAACAAAACACTGCTAAATAAAATGTAGATGCATCATCCTTTGCAACCCACCTGCAACTCCTTGGAGATTGTATATTAATGTATATATTCATAAGGAACTATAATTAGTACAATAATGAACAGTGCTTTTTAGCAAGATGCCACCATCCAGAAGATATGCCCCACCATTCCAATGACAACCCCCAGTACACTATTTTTTCAGGCTCCATCCCTATAGCCACCAATCTCAAGGAGCCTATCATTTTCAAAGGTATCTAACAATCTGGTTGAATGTTGCATACAGGATCCCCTATGCTGCCTGAACCAAAATAAAGCTTATTGGGCAATATTTAACAAAACATATAAAAATGAAATATAACAAAAATAATGTTAACACATAATTTTCTGAATAATATGCAGACATAAAAATTCTCATGTAGGGTTTAGTGTCTTACTCATCTATTTGAGTTTGAGACCACTGAGTTCTAAATTACCTTCTCTACTGTAAATAAATCACTCCAATGAATTCCCTATGTCTCAAACTCTAAATTTTCTATATTTCATAAATTTAACAGATGCTCTGAACTAGAAGAGAACTGAAGATTAAATATGCTGCATAGACTGGGAGATCATTCAGGGTTTGGCATCAAAAATTCAAGTTGTAGGGGCAGCTAGGTGGCACAGTGGATAGAGCAATAGCCTTGGAGTCAGGAGTACCTGAGTTCAAATCCGGCCTCAGACACTTACTAATTAACTAGCTGTGTGGCCTTGGGCAAGCCACTTAACCCCATTGCCTTGCACAACCTAAAAAAAAATTCAAGTTGTAGCCCAGGATCTTCTAATTGCTAGTTGTGAAACTGGAAATTCATTTCATCTCTCTGGGCATGAATTTTTTGATTCATAAAATGTAATTACTAATAGTTATTTTATTTACCTTTCCTGGCTATTGCTAGAAAGAGTTAGGTAATGTTAAATCACAAAATGAATATGTTATTATTTTGTAGAAGATAGATGCTTTGATGGTTCCATGATCAAGCATAGCTCATCCATTGCATATCATTTGGATTTGTTATAAAAGTTTTGAATGGTGAGGGGAAACAATAAATTCTCTAATTACTAAAGTAATGGGATATTTAATGTGAACAATGGCCAAAGTATTAGGCCAAAAATAAGTGAAAAATGTAAAAGAAAAAAGATATATCACTATAAAACTACATATGTTCAAATGTTACTGTGCAGCTACATAGAGAGATACGCAAAAAATTTACATAGTTTGTCTTTCAATGACAAATAGCTATTCAGTGCTACATTTTCCCTACTACCTAATGTGAATATTTTGGTATTACATATCCATTGCCCTAAACTTTTACTATACAAGGCATCTATGGACCAGAATGTATCCTACATTGTATAGATTGACATTTTTTTCAGCAACTTTAAGACTTAGGGAAATCCCCCAGAAAACTGAAAGCATTTGATCTTAAGATATTAGAATTAATGTCAGGAAGAACTTTTAGGGTCATTGAGTCCAAACTCCTCATTTTACATATAAGTGAACTGAGGTCACAAGTCAGTAACTTGCCCTAAGTCACACAGGTGGTATGTGTCACAGATGACACTTGAATATAGATTTCTTGGCTCTGAGGCCAGGTCTTGATTAACTCTAAGAGACTGCCTTTGAAATATATATCTGCTCCACTTTAAAAAATGTACTTTTTCACACGTATATCTTATCCAATTCTTGCAGTCATCAGTTAAAATCCCATCTCTTGCAAGATACCTTACCAAACTCCTCTAACATTTTCCTCAATTAACTGTTTCTACATCATTCTGTATAGTTTATTTGTGCATATTTCGTTGCTCATCTCCTTCAAGTTTTATAAAGCTTATTTACCAAATATTTATTGCTTATGGAGAGAGATACTAATGTTTTTATTTTCCTCACTTTTTTCAATTTATTTTATGAGTCAGTGACTTGCCCATGATCCTATAATTGATAAGTATGTAGACAATGTAATAGCTTCCTGAAAGAAAAGCAGAGATTGGTTATAATTAGGGGACCTGAATTAAAATCCAGTTCTGCTATTAAGTAGTCATGCAACCTTAGTCATTTAAACTCTTGAGTATTCTGTTCCTCACTTATAAGATAAGAGTGATTGCTTTTGATTCCCTCTAAATCTCTTCAACCTTTCAATCAATGATATTAGTATTGCATAAGCTTTCAGGGTCTACCTAATGTAAGGGCCATTTTTATGTGTCTACACTAGAAGAAGGGAAGGATACTGAATTTTCATGGTCACATAACTCTAGGTTTAGAAGCTCTTAATTTGATTCTTCATTCATTACAAAAAATGTTCATTTTTCAAATGGATAGCCTATCACCAAAGTTTAATAGAATAATAGAAAGGACATTAAATACTATCTGATTAAGACAACCTATTTTAGAAGGCAACTAAGGACCAGAAAGTATTAGTAACTTTCTAGAGTTGAAAGTGAATGGGAAATGATGGGCAAAAATTAAATTTAAACCCAAGTTTTCTGATTCCAATATAATTTTTATGCACTATACAACGCTGTCTCTTCAAAGCACCAATTCTTAAGCTAGCATCTAGGAAGACATTATAAATAGATTACAGGGATCCATGACCATAAATTAGGAACAGAGGAAGAGCATCTTTTTTTTTCTCTTATTTCCAACTGAGAATTAGGCAATTTTTCAGTTATGGAAAAAAAATTAACCTTAATCTAAGAAGACATCCATTGGCCTCACCAGACTGTCAATGATATATGTGACATCCAAAAAGTGAAGAAACGCTGACCAAAAGGATTTCAAAATTATCATATTGGTCAATAGGTTACTAATTAGGCCTTCTCTACCATGTCAATTGATTTGCTACACTTTTAAAGTACAGAAAGAGGATTCTACTTTCTGGGGAGTTAATTGGGAGAATTTTCTGTGAAACCATAAAGTATTGCATTGTACCCTATGCATGTAAATTAATCCAGACAACCCAAGCATATATGAAATTCATTCAGGCAAACTTTTGTTCTGCCTCTGATTTGGATGCATAATTTCCTAGGAATCATTCAGATGGGAAAAATCAAAGTAAAGTATTTTTCCCTAATACAAGAAAGTTGGTGAACTCTATTACCTTAGTTTCTTTCCATTTTCTAAAACAAGTAGACAATGCCAGCTTCATCTGTAATTAAAGAACCATTTTCCTACTTCCAGACACAAATCACAATATTTTATAAAATAGATTTTCAAATAGCATCTAGTAACCTGAACAATATGCACAATGTAACTAAAACTCCAAAATATGAAACAAGTATCACTTCCTATCATTTTGTTTTCTTAAATCCATGAAAGCAAAGAAGAAAAAATATCAAATTCAAACATTTCTAATAGGAAATTATTGATGTCTCTTTCAGAAAATTTAGGGTTATTATAAAAATGAAGAAGAGAATTGCCTTGACTTGTCATTAAGTCATTGGACACTACAAGTTCCAAAGAGTCAATCAAGTAGACCAGAAACAACTGAATTAGTAGGGCTCAGAGCAAATGGCTTTCAACAGTATTGACAACTTAGAAGAGAAAACTTTTGTCTTGAGTCAGTTATCATGGTACCATTTCTGACATAAAAACAGATCAAGTGTCATTATATTGTATTTGCATTTTAACATGTAGTTGTAGAATTTTATTATATATGCTTTTAATAAAGCAGCATTGTGAAATTAATTTTTCTATGGCTTCAGAACATTGCATCAATTAGAATATTAAAAGGATTGCTTTTGCTTCAAGAAAGATCCATGCACAAAAGAAATATATGTATACACACACACAGACACATTATATATATGTGTGTGTGTGTGTGTGTGTGTGTGTGTGTGTGTGTGTGTGTGTGAAAGCAGAATTTATGTTTGTCAATAATGCATAAAAAATGAATTCTTTAAGAGAAATACAGAAATGCACAGCTACACAGCTGGCTTAATAGGTACCTCTTTTCCATAGCAACCATATATGTTTGTTCAGTGATTAAAAAAAAAATCCTGCAAATTTTCCATCCACTGAGTTTGTCTTTCATTGTTCAGTATAGTGAATAAATACTATTTTGGTCATTGTTAGTATGCAGCTGTATGAAGAAGTCATACCAGTTTTGAAATGGTTTTGACCAAACATATTCCATTACTGTCTTTAAGGAAAACAAACACACAAACCTAAGGAAAAAGAAACCTCTAAAGCACTCTTTTTCTAGAAATAGAAATGTCAACCATTTGTCTCATTTAATTTAGATATAGATGCAATTAAGGCAGTATTGAGAGTCCAGATGACAGCATAATGACTCTTTGAATACTTGTCCATCTGATCTGATAGATATATAGTCACTAAACATAGATAGCTCAGAAGAGAAAGTGAGACTGGAGACTTTGCACAACAGCCCTATACCAAATTACAATTCACTTATATGTCATGGCACCACATCTTTGTATCATGGTCTTCTTCAAAAACAAAGGAAAAATATCAGTCATCATAATTAGGAATTAACAGAATTAGTTTAATTTGACAGAAGTGTTTGAAAATGTCTTTTCTTAGGAGAAACATATTAATAAACCTAATTTATATGATGATTTTATTATAATATGCATTATGCTAGATTATAAGGTCATAAAGGAAGCTGAGATTTAATCACACCTACAAATTGCCACAATTCAAAGTGAGAATGTTGCTGCCCACATGGCTTAAATAATTTGTTCTAATAATAATGCCTGAAAAGTTGGTAATATCAACTGTGCATACCTTTATATCCAGCCTATAGTGTCACAAGGTCTTTACACAAAGATACCAAAAAGGAGAAAAAGAACATACATGTACAAAAATGTAGGAGCTGCTTATTTGTTTGTTCCATCTCTCCAAATAACTTTGAACTTAAGAGTGTCAATCAATAGAAAAGTGGCTGAATAAATTATGGCACAGGAGCATGAAAGAATACTCATGCTAAAAAATGATAAAAAAACACAATTTCAGAATAAACTGGAGATATATATGAACTGAAGCAAAGTGAAATGAGAATGATAAGAACAATATTTAAAATAAAACAAAATTCTAGAGAATACATGAAAAAGAGACTTCTAATTTTTCCCTCACATACAGTAGATGATTAATAAAAACTATTATCTAGCAGAGAATAGAATAAAAATGTAGAATGAGAAATCAATTGAAAGCATGTTGCCAAAGTGGCAATAAACCTTACTTGATGATGAATATTTGTCAAGAGAGATTTCATTTGAAGGGGATAGAAAGTAGTTTGAAAGAGAGAAAATGATTTTTTAATTAAAAAAATAAAATTAATCAAAACAATAACCTTGTCAAGAATCATATTTCTAATAAGAGTTCAATATAGAATTCAATCTCCTTTGTTCATGATTATTAGCTTATTTAGTATACTCCTGAATAAACCATAGCAGTATGTCCAATCTTTATAATTGTGGCATAAAAGGAAGTCACAATACTTTCTTTGCATAGGTTTTCTATATAATCTTTAGAAAAACAGAATTATTTATCAATTTTTAAGAAAGCCAAGCTCATCTTGGGACAATTAATACATCATTCATATCAATAAAACAATTAGAAATGCACTGAATCTTTTGCTTCTTTTCTTAATAATGTAATTTTTTTTTCAATTACACATTTTCACCAATCATTTTTTGTAAGAATTAGAGTTCCAAATTTGCCCCCTTGGTCCACTGATTCCCCTCTACCCAAGGTAGAAAACAATCTGATATTGATTTTTTTTTGAGAGGCAAATGGGTTAAGTGACTTGCCCAAGGCCACACAGCTAGGTAATGATTAAGTGTCTGAGGCTGGATTTGAACTCAAGTACTCCTGACTCCAGGGCCAGTGCTCTTTTCCGCTGCACCACCTAGCTGCCCCTGATATTGATTTTACAAGTACAATTATGTTATACAAATTTTTACATTGGTCATGTTCTTAAAGAAGAATCAAAATAAAATTGAAAAATTGGAAATGACAAAGAAAAAGGATAACTCCCCAAATGGAATATATCATGCTTTGATTTTTTTAAATTTATTTTCATCCTGATGCACATGTATAATTTTAAGTGAAAAAATGTCTTTCCAACCTCCCTTACCACTGCCCTCCCCCCAGCAGTGAACAATCAAGGTAGCATTGTACATACATATTTTGATAAACATGTTTACGTATTATTTTTGGTATGAGGAATTAAGATGAAGGGAAAGAGACATATAAGATATTTTTCATAAAGATTTCAGATTCTGAAGGGTTGATTATTTTCCCTGCTTTGTTTGCGTGTGTGTGTGTGTGTGTGTGTGTGTGTGTGTGTTTTCTTTTGTTTTGTTTTTTTCCCTCTTGATGGGGATAACATAATCCATAGCCAGTCTAATACAATTGTCCTAGCTCTCTGAACTGCTGAGAGGAGCTGTTTCCTTCAAGGTTGTTCATCACATAATGCTCTTGATTTGTATATTGTTTTTGTTGTTCTTCTCCCTTCACTCATCATCAGATCCCATAAGTCATTTTATGCTTCTCTAGAGTTCGACCATTAATATTTACTTAGAGAAGAATGATATTTCCTCGTCTTCTTGTACTATAACTTCTTCAGCCATTCCCCAACTGAGGGCCATCCCTTCAATTTCCAAATTTTGACACTACAAAAATAACTGCTATGAATATTTTGTAACATGTACGACATATTCCATTTTTTACAATTTCTTCTGGATCTAGACCTAGAATTGGAATTGCTAGGTTAAGGAGTATGAGCAATGTTATTATGTTTTAGGCTTAGTTCCATATTGCTCTCCAGAAAGGTTGGATCCATTCACAACTCTACCAGCAATGTATCAATGTCCCAATCCTCCTACAACCTCTCCAACATTGATCATTTTCCCTATTTCTCATCTTGGCTAATATAATAGGTGTGAGATGATACCTCATTGTTGTTTCAATTTGCATCTCTAATCAGTAGTGATTTGGAGCATTTTTTCATATTATTTTATGTAGCGTTCATTTCTTCATTTGAAAACTCTCTATTCATATCCTTTGACCACTTATCAATTGGGGAATGACTTGTGATATTATGAATTTGAAGCAATTCTCTATATATTTTTTAAATTAAACCATTATCAGAACTCCTGTTTATGAAGATTGTTTCCCAGCTTTCCACTTTCCTTATAATTTTGGCAGCATTTTTTTTATTAGTGTCAACCCTTTTTATATTAATGCTCTAATTATTGGTTGGACATAAATGATCGCTTTACCATAGATCAGACAGATGGGTATTTCATCCAGGATTCTTAACCCCTTATTAAGTGAAGCATGGCCTATTTTCTTTCACACTTTACCCTTCCCTCCCCACCCAGGGTATTTAATCCCTCATTAAGTGCAGCACTGATAAATCAAATGTTGATCTAATTAACTGTAAGAATCTTAAAGATTTCTAAATACTGGGAAGAACTAAAGGTCTCCTGAAGAAACCTTTACAAATGATTGTAAGTTACAGAGACAATGACTCAAGGCTTTGCAGTTTAAGATGCTTAAAGGACTCTAAGTACAGGGAGGCTCTGGAGGTCTCAGCTGAGAGACTGTAAATTACAGAGGCACAGGACTCAGGAATTTGAATTTAATGACACCCTCAGTATACAAGTTGCTAAGCACAGTAGAATTAAAGTGGATCAAAGGATAATGAGACACTGAAATTTAAAGTTAACACCCCTGTTTTTCCTCAAGGGCTTTTTTGTCTCAAATAGAGTGATGTCACCTTGGAGCTCTTATTGTCAAATTTATTGGAATACAATTGGACAACATAGCTTCATTTTATTTTCTTTCTCATTTGTGGGGAATTGCATTTCTTTTTTAAATGAAATTAATCAAAGGTTCATTGATTTTATTGTTTTTCTTTTTTAAAATGCTTACTTTTAATTTGTTATATCAG
The DNA here is from genome assembly GCF_037893015.1 of Macrotis lagotis. Lineage (NCBI taxonomy): Eukaryota > Metazoa > Chordata > Mammalia > Peramelemorphia > Peramelidae > Macrotis > Macrotis lagotis. The sequence continues at coordinate 105,054,633 of NC_133660.1, forward strand.
TAATTTTCTTTTATTTTTAGGTTTTTTGAAAGGCAATGCGGTTAAGTGACTTCCCAAAGACCACACAGCTAGGTAATTAATAAGTGTCTGAGGCCTGATTTGAACTCAGGTACTGCTGACTCCAGGGATGGTGCTCTATCCACTGCCACCTCGCTGACCCAATAATTTTCTTGCTTTCAAATTTATTAATCTCTCCTTTGATTTTCATAACTTCTAATTTGATATTAAATTTTTAATTTGTTCTTTTTCTAGCTTTTTTTAAATGCATGCACAATTCATTGATCTCTTTTTATGAAAGCAGAGATATAAATTTTCTGCTAATAACTGCATTGGCAACATTCTATGTTAAGTTATTTAGACTCCAATTAATTTTTATTTCAGCTTTCCATGGTTCTTGATTACCTTTAATTTTTATTGCATCATTATCTCTAAGGGATATACTTCTGCATTTGGTTGTGAAATTTTTATTCTCTAATACATGCTCAATTTTTGTGTAGCGACTGTTTCTCAAAGAGAAGAATTTTTCGCCCTTTTTTAAAACACCATTCAAGGTACTCTGGAGGTCTATCTTATAGCTTTTCTACAATTCTGTTCTTATTAACTTTCTTCTTGTTTATTTTGCTGTTAGTTCTGAGAGAGAGAGGTTGAGGTATCCAACTAATATAATTTAGTTGTATTTGTTTTCCTGTAACTCTTTTACATTCTCCTCCAATAATTTGGATGGTATCTCTCATGGTACAGATATGTTTGGTATTGATATTACTTCAATGCCTCTACTAAGTTTTAGTAAAATTTGTTTTGTTTTTGTTTTTTACTTATTCCATTTAATGATATTTGCATTTTGACTTTCTCTGAGATCAGGATTGCTACTCCTATTTTTTTCTCACATGATCAGAAACATAATATATTTTGCTCCACTTTTTTAATTTTACCATATATATATATATATATATATATATATATATATATATATATATATATGTATGTATATGTATATATATCCCTTCTTCAAATGTATTTTTTTGTAAGCAGCTTGCTTTTGGGGGGGATTCATCCCATTCACAGTTACACTTTAATTACTAACTATATTTTCATCCCCATGTCTTCCCCCATTTGCACTTTTTTCTCTCCTTTCATCTTATCTCTCCTCACCAGTGTTTTACCACTGATTTCTACCTGCCTCAATCTGCCCTCCCTCCTATCAGTCCCCCTCCCTTTTCTTCTCCTTTTCCTCTTTTGTTGCTCTCCCATCTCTTTTCCCTACCTTTTATGACCCTACATTTCCCTCTTTCCCTCCCTTTCCCCTGCTACTTCCATCTAATCTAGGATAGATATCTAAACCCAATTGGGAATATATATTATTCCCTCTGAGCTAATTCTGTTAAGGGTAAGATTTATTCAGTTCACACTCCCTGTTTTCCTATAGTAAGTCCTTTGTGTCTCTTCAGGTGATGTCATGTATACTCTTATGCCTCCACCTCCTTCTCACAGTATAAACCTTTTTTATCTTGTCTTTGTTTGAACTTATCTTCTAACCACACCCTCTATCTAATCTTTTTCTTTTCAGTTACCTTTTTCTATATCTATTGAGTCAAGTAGTTGAAGATCAAATTTTATGTTTAGTTCTAGTCTTTTTATCAAGTATGCTTCAAAGTCCTCCATTTCATTAAAAAATCCTTATATTTTTCCATGAAAAAATATGCTGACTTTTCCAGGTTGGTTGATTTTTGCTATCTGGGATGTCACATTTTGGGCCCTCTGATTCTTCAATATTGAAGCTGACAAGTTCTGCATAATGCTAGATTTCCTGCTATTTCAATTGTGTCTTTTTGACTGTTTACAGTATTTCCTACTTTAAATGAGAATTCTGAAATTTAGCTATAATATTCTTTGGAGTTTTTATTTCAGGATGTGTTTCTGGAGGTGATCGATTAATTTTTTCAAGGATTATTTGACCTTCATGTTCTATGATATTAGAAGAGACTTTCCTTGATAATATCCTGAAAGATATTTACTAGTTGCACTTTTTTCTCATAGTTTTTAGGTTGATCAATTTATTCATAAATTATCTTGCCTGGATCTGTTTTCCTTGTTGATCATTTTTGCTGAGAGGTACTTCACATATTCTTCTATTTTTTCAGTCTTTTTAAAGAAATCTTAGTGTTTTACAGAATCATGAATTTTCATTTGTCCAATTCTAATTTGGGGGATTTACTTTCTTCAGTTAGCTTTTATGTTTCCATTTTCAGTTGATTAATTTTGCTTTAAAGTAGCTGTTTTCCTTTTCCAGTTGATCAACTTTATTTTTAAAGTAGATTTTTACCCCTTTGTCATTCAGTGAATTTTACTTATAGTCATTTTCTCTTTCCATTATTCCAATTTTACTTTAAAAAATTATTTTCTTCACTTAATTTTTCATAATTTTCCTATAAGTCTCTCATTTCCTTTGTCAAATTTTTTTCATCTCTTATTTGATTTTTGAAAATCCTTTTTGAGCTTTACAATGAAGTTTTTCTTTTGACTTTGAGCCTAATTCTTACTCCCCCCACCCTACACCATCATTTCACATGTAGGATTTTTGTCACCGTTTTACACTTCTGAGATGGAATTTTTCTTCTCTATCCAAATAGTAACTTCCTATGTTTAGTGTTGTTTCTTTTTTAATTTTTTGTTTTTCATTTTTGCCCATTTTTAAAGTTATCTCTGCTTCTGGGACACAGGAGGTATAACCCTAAGCTTTTTATCCTGAGCCCTTATTTCTTGGTCCTTGGTTTTGCTCCCTGTACTAGGGTATCTCTACCCAGGGCCCACCTGCTGCACCAACATTCCTGGCCTTGAACTTTGCCTTCTGAGTTTGTGTTAGGACACTCAGTGTTTGCCTATTGCATTGTTAGTATCAGAACATTAAGTGTTCTATGGCCAAGATATTTTTTGCTGGCTAACCAACTCTTCAATTTACTCTAGCCTGCACTTCTTTTACCCACACAAGTCGAACTTTTGTCTTAATTTCCTTCAAGATATCTTGACATTTTGGGGGGGAATTCTGTGGGTTTTGTGCATTCTGTCCCTCTAGGATCTGTTCATCCAAAGCTGTTTCTTTGAAAAGCTCCAGGAATTTCCTAGGTTTGCACCAACATTTTGCATCTGACTCCATTCAGGAAGTTCAGGATATTACATACACACACACACACACACACACACACACACACACACACAAACATACATATATATATATATATGTATATATATATATATATATATATATATATATATATATATATATTAGTATTGGTTGAGCTCAACTTCCTTGTGAAAGTGAAAATTTTTTGAAAATTCAAAAATAGCTTCATTTAATAATAACTGTAATCAAGGTAATGTTATACAAAGTCTTACTATAATAATAAAATAGTATGTCGGGGCAGCTAGGTGGCACAGTGGATAAAGCACCAGCCCTGGAGTCAGGAGTACCTGGGTTCAAATCTGGTCTCAGACACTTAATTACCTAGCTGTGTGGCCCCAGGCAAGCCACTTAACCCCATTTGTCTTGCAAAAGAAAAACCCTAAAAAAAATAGTATGTTTATTTTGTGATGTATTGATCATTTTTTATCATTTTTTCTTTCTTTTTTGTCTTTAGAATTCCATTTAATTAAATGAGGTGACTGTGAAGCAAAGGGAAGTATTAGTACTGGAGAAAATTTTGATTATGTAAAATAAAGACCTTAGTTAAAGATATCTATTTAAAGAAATATATATATTAATATATAAAGAAATATGTATTTAAAGAAAATATGTATTTGAACATAATTCAATAGTTATTTTCTCTACAATGTCTTTCAGTTTATGTCTGTGAATCTATCATTATGAAGCAGGTTTTTCAGATGACTAAAACCAGATTAACAAAGAACTCTCAATACAAATCTTCCTTAAGAAAGATGTAAAGTTAATGACTAGTTCCTTAGTATTCCTTAATCTATGAGCTATAAACTATAAGGATTATAACCCAGTCATCAATTCACTTTGCAAAAACAATCAAATGATACAGTACACATGACTCTCTTCATATTTAAAAGCAAACTCAAAAGTCATATTGTATTTCAAATCTTGAATTAAGGAAGTGCTTTTTAACCTCCTTTAACAGTAATCATATATGATTTGCTTAAACCTCATTTTGTCGGAGTAGAAGAAGGATTACTTTACTGTGGAAGAAACCAATTGCACTTGTACATAGTTCTGACTGTGCAAAAAATGTTTCTTATATCAATCTGAATTCTGACTCTACCATGTTTATTCCTGGCCTTGGGATCTTCCAGTGGAAACAAGTATTGTACATATTTGTCTGACTTTTCATGATCACATCAGCTCATTTTACATATGAGGAAACTGAGGCAAATAGATGTGAGATGTTTATCCAAGATTATATAGCTAAGACCTGTCGGAAGCAAAATTGGAACTTAGAAAGATGAGTCTTCCTCATTCCAGGATTGGGATTCCATCCACTGCTCTATTTAATTGTCCAGATCTCATTCATAGTTTTCCTGTCAAAGATATAGGAAGGGTTTGCCATTTCCTTCTCCAGCTCATTTTTTAGATGAAGAAACTGAGGCAAACAGGATTAAATTACTTTCCCAAAGTCACAAAGATAATGAAAGACTAAGGCCTTATTTGCACTCAGATCTTCCTGACTCTAGGCCTGATGCTCCATTCATAAGACCACCCACCATCCCCTAATAGAAGTCAAGCAAAACATCTCAATACTTATGACATAAAACATTCCTTCCACAAAGTGGATTAATGTTGGTCTTGGAATCAGGAAGACTCATATTACTGAATTGAAAGCTGGCCTCAGGAACTTACTAATGGTGAGCTTGGGTGAGTTATGTTATCCTTTTTTGTCTCATCTGTCACATGAACTCAAGAATGAAATAGCAAACCAAGTCCAAGAAAACACTAAAGGCATTCACAGAATTGAACTAGAGTGAAATTAATGAATTATAACAAAAATTATATCTCCCTCTCCCCGTGTATTCTCTTCTCTTAATAAAACATCACAGGTTTCTTTAATTAATCTTTAAGTGGCATATTTCAAGACCCTATACTATCACTAGCAACCCTTTTTAGATGGTTTCTAGTTCATTGATTTGCAGTCTTCCTAAAATGCTACCAGTCAATTTATTCAGAGAGGAAAATTATGTAAACTGGTTTTGCTATGCCCACATCTGGATCCATAATTTGGCTATGAAACATTTGTTTGCTTGAACAACCAAATCAAGTTGTTGAAATACATTTTTATTTCTTTTAATTTTTAGCTTTCAAAATGTTTTCCTGAAACCATTTATTTGACTTTTTAAAATTCCTGCAGGCTCTAAATATATGTTGATCCTCTGTAACTGATCTCAGCCCAATTTTATAATGCAAGAATTAAATCTAAAACCAATATACTCCCAGGTTAGAGTTGAATCTGGAGTGGATACAATCTATTTTATTACTCCAAACTATTAAAAACTATTTCGGTTTTCAATATTTAGATTAACTGCGATGTATATTTCATTAGTATTGAATTTACCATATTTCAGTGGGATAGAGAAATATGTAAATCTTGACTTTTTAATAAAGAAAGGATTTATTAATTCATGTTCTGTATATTTGTAAGCAAGGATCAATCTATTATAAGGTCATCATGATTACTAAAAACACCATACAACCTTGTCTAATAATTACAGATTGCTTAAGTTTCAATTAATTTATTTACAGTAATGGTTTTTCAGGATGCTGTGAAGGGAGTAACATCCATTGAATCTGGAAAGATTCAATAGCTTGGGGTAGGCTGGGTAGGACTTTTAAAATTAAGCAGGGATTTCTACTTTATTGAAAAGGCAATGGGAGATAATACTGTAGTTGGTTGAATTGGTCAGTAGTATGGAAAAATGGACTGAGGCAGGGAGGTCAGGAAGGAACCATTGAAAAAAACAATTGGTAATAAATTATAGATTTAGAACTGCAAGGAAACTACAAAGTCATTCAATTCAAGATCTCTGCCCACTTCCTTAAATGGAACATCTCTGGAATATTTCATGCAGTCTAACAGTTAAGGAACAATTTTGATTAGCTGGAGAACATTTGAGGAGGATTAGTAGCGTAGTTAAAGGCCTTTAGGTCATTACTTATGAGTATTTATTTAAGGAATGATGATTATTACATCTGGAGAAGGGAAGACACAGGGCATAAACAACTATGTTCAAGTATTTGAAATGCATGCCTATCAAAGGGGGTTAGACTTATTCCAAGACCTTGTGAAGGAAGAATCATTGACAGTAGTGGGAGGTAAATTTGGAGATAATCAGAGAAATAATAAAAGCTAATAAAATCCTTTATTCTAGCAAATGAACTCTACAAAAGTTGAATTAATTCCCTCAAAAGATGATTAGATCCTTATCATTGGAAGGTTTCAAGTAAAGCCAGGATGACAGTTTGTCAAGTATATTATTGAGTTACTTTTTGAGTTTTGGTTGAACTAGTTGTATTCTCAGTAGTCTCTTCCAATTTGAAATTCTTTGATTCTAAGATTCTCAGGTTCTAATATTCCTTAGATTCCTAATAATATTTTTTTCTAGAACAGTCAATAATAATGGCAGAGTGATTTCATTGCTCACTTAGGACCTCTGACAGAGATTTTTCCCCACCCCCTTTCATTTAAAATTCAATTCTCATTTCAACATTGGATTCTTTTATCACTAAATATTTTGCCAAGTTTATGTCTTCTAGGACTCAAATTTTCTGTCTTCCTTAGTGACCACATGGTGTTTTCAGAATTCAAAGTCAGAACTAATATTTTTTGTAACTAAAAATTTGGATGCAACTATAGGGTCAGATGCCCCAGAGAAGGCCTCAGGAATAGGCAGGTTAATGCTGAATGGATCAAATGAAATGAGGATACAGTTTGATAGATTTCTATTTTACTTACTATCTATCATTCTATCTATCTATCTATCTATTATGTGTGTATGTATATATGTATATATACACATATAATATACATATAAATAATAGTTTTACCATATGAATATGCATATGCATATTATATGATATATTATATAGAATAGCTTAACCAAGGCTTCATCTAAGGTCATCAATATTCAAAGGTCATATATTCTCTTTTTTTGTGGTTCAAGGAAAAACATGTAAGTGTTTTGAATTCTTCTGCCTGTCTACAACATCCATTGTGATCCTATATGTTACCAATGTCTCTTGCCCCTAGTCTGAAATAGCAAGGCACAATTCTGCTTCTTTCTGAAGTCCACTCTTCCAGAGGACTATCACTCCTGAAAACACAATATGGGTTCAACTAGTACTCACTGTGTGATAGGTTACATAGATTCCTAGTGCATATAAATCACTGATATGCTCCTTCCTTCTGTGCCTCTTTATCTCTGGATATTGGGGATCTCTGAATACATTTGCTAACATCCCAATAAGCCTTTGCACCACCAGCAGCAATGTTTCTTTCTCCCTCAAACTCATGTGAATATAGTTTCTATTCATGTTTTGAACAAATTATTGTTGCTAACTAAATGTTAAACTCAGATGTTTCTGTACAAATAAAGGACTTCACATCTAGTTATACTTCTAAATTTCAAGGAGCTTGGAGGTAAGTCTCAGTAACTCCATCTTAGTTATAGCTTTGGCAATATCTTTCATCACCTTCACTCTTTTAAAATTTGTTTCACTTTTTTTCACATTTTTTCACATTTTAAGTAAAGAAGAAGCATAGCCAATAAGTAGACAGGCCACCTATCCCACAGGAAGGAGTCTTATTATGAAATCAGACACAATCTCAGCTTTTAAAAGAAGTTGTAAGATTTGTAGAGGTAATGTTTTTCTCCACTTCATGCCACAGAAGATTCATTATTAGCATACTTACCCAAAGTGAAATAAAGACTTTAATATTAAGACTATAACATTCTTATGCATGTTAATTAAATTGAATGATAATTATGATGGGAAAAACCTTAATTCCATAGTCATAGTATCTCTTATTTCATCATTATGATTACCCCTCCTATCCATATACATTTTTCCACTCATACAAATATTAACCCCTCCCTGCCTTGGTAATCAGTTTTTGTGAAATGCTATGACTTGAGACATAAAGAATTTATTACCTAGTAATAGCAAACTTCTTGAAATCAACTACACATATCATTAGACAGGAGACTTCCTGTAATCATTTTATTATTAAGTGGATACTGACATCTACTATGATCATAAAGCATAGTAGTTATTTGTGATTCTTGTGATTTTTAGGCAAAAGTTACAAAATTTGACCTCATATCTTTTAGGGGAGAAAGAATGGACCAAAACAGCAGGAAACTAAGAAGATCATTCTGAAAAGAAGAACACTATTGGGATGGGGGAGGATGTTATTAAGTGCTAGGCCGCTGCTTGTGAAGGGTTGTAAAATTTAAAGTGTTATCAGGGCCTACTAAAAGTATTGGAATTTACCCCTTGTTACTTGGTCCTAGTTGTATATCTGCTGCTATGTGGCTATGGATTTTAAGTCATTCTAATTCAATCAATCAATCAATCTACAATCATTTGTTAAGCACCTGGATTCAACACTGGGGAACAAAAATGATACAGTCTTTCATTTCAAGGAATTTAATTTCTTTTGAAGAACATAACACATGAGCGAACAAATCAATGTAATTTCTTTATACATATATGAAAATAAATGAATGTTTAAAAATATACATATATGAAAGATAAATTTAGGAACATGAGACCTGACAGAGAAAATAGAGTTTTAAAGGGAAAAATATTAAGAATAAGGGTGAGATGGGATTGCATTCTAGGTAGGAAGGACATTGAGGGTAAAGTCATAGTGATAGAGGAAAGAACTTCTCTCTGAAAAATAATAAGATGACCAGTTTAACTAGATCACGCAGGATACAAATGCAAGTAATATAAGACACACACAACCATGTTTGGAAGGGCTTCTGTTTCAAGCACATTGAACTGACATTTGATTCTTGAGGCAAAGAGGCATGGGGGGAAGTAGATTGTATATCTATTGTGCAAAGAAATCTGCATAATAGAAATGTCAGGAACAATTTTGTTAGGTGGATTAAAGAATGGAGGGACTAGTCAGAGTGAGTATTTTGAAGATATAATATTCCTAGCAAGGAGTGATGAGGTTTATTAGCTTCAATTAGGTTTGTTGGTCATATGACTAAAGATAACAGAAGAGATATTTTAATTGCTATGGAAATAAATATGGCACAGACAACTGACTGGCTAAGTGGTGGAAGGGGAATCGGAAATCAAGATTAATACAAATGCCATGAACATGAGAGAAAGAAAGGATGGTGATTCCCCAGTAAGAATGTCCACAGTGTGTTTGAGAGGAATACAAAATTTGAATCTGTTTAGTTTGAGATGTTTTTAAGACATTCAATTGATAATATCCAATAGACAGTTGGTTATAAATGAATGACTAGATCTCACGAAAATATTAGAAAGATAAATAGATGGGGAGACAGAGAGAGAGAGAGAGAGAGATTGACACTGGAGATAAGAGATAATTAAATCTATGGAAGTTAATTAAGTCACTGAATGTGACAGAGAGAAAGTAAAAGATGTTTAGGGCAAAATTTCAGGAAAAAGCAACTTTTGAGATGTGATATGCATTTGGACCAAGAAAAGAAACTAAAATCAGTTAGGGTGAGGTAGGAGGAAAACCAAGAGAAAGTCATGTCACAAAAATCCTCAGAAGAGCAAGTATTCAGAAAGACAATGTGAACTTCAAGGTAATGCCAAGGTTTATAAAAAAAAAAAAAAAGGAGTTAATAACCTCTGTATACAATGGCCATTTGACTAGATTCAGCATTTAAAACACCTCTTTTCCAAAACGTTTGTAATTACATTTTTTAAATTGTTATCAGAGTTGTTAGGAGTAATTAGATGGTGCAGTGGAGATTGCCAGATCTGGAGTCAAGAAGACGCCTTTTCCTGAGTTTAAATCTAGCCTCAGTCACGTACTAGGTATGTAATGATGAGCTAGTCACTTAACCCTGCTTGATTCAGCTTTTACATCTGTAAAATGAACTGAGGAAGAAAATGGCAAACCTTTCCAATTTCCTGGCAGAGAAAATTCCACATGGTGCGAATGAAAAGTCAAAGACAACTAAAACTTACTCAGCAAAATGGTTTAATAATGTGGAACACTCCATTAAAATTCTCAAATTATTTAATTCATTAGCAACAGAGAAAAACAAAATTCTATGAAGGTTGCATTCTAAGCAGTCTTTAAGAATTTTATGATAACATTGTATAAAAAACTTTAGGATGAGAAATAAAGATGACCACAAGAGACATTGTCACAAAATAACCTTGCCATCAATGGAGATGCATTGCCCAAAGAGTGGCAGCAAGACATGTGGGAAAATGTGTCATTATAAGGTGCTACAGACATTAAAAGAAACAAAAGAATGCTGTTTTAAAAAAAGTGGTATGGATGATATATTTGGTAGTTTCAATTGTATTTTAGGTAAGGGAACATGGAAACTGGCACTTGTATAATTTGACAACTTACCAACATCATTAATAGCATTTGCTATGAGAAATCAAGATAACAGGACATTCCTGGAAAATGGAGCTGAAAGATGATAAAGTCTGGTTTGTTGCTCTGCATAATCAGAAGCTGCTGCTACTTCTACTGCTAGGTATTGTCATGAATAACACTCCTGATTGGAGAGGGCTGAGGGAAGGTATTCTAAATTATGTTTTAGCAATATTTTCTTATACCTGCCATTTGGGTACACTTCTGAAATTTTGCTTTGAAAGTGTATAGATCTCTAACCTCACTTTGATCAATTCTTCATCCTCATCTTTAGATTCCATGAGAAAAAGGAGAGCATAAAAGAAGCAGAAGAAACTTCATTGCAAAGCTTCAGATTCTGTTTTTCTTCATTCTCTCTGTTTGCTCTCTCTGCTTGTTTCTGCCTCTGTCTCTGTCTCTCTCTCTCACACACACACATAGATACATAAATATGGGAAAGGGACCTCCCAGGATGAAAATACTGGTACAAATCATTAATCTCTCCTTTAATTTTAACTCACAGAGTTGCCTCAGGGCAATGAGAAACTGAGTAATTTAATAAGTAGTCTTAAAGAAGCTGCTAACATAATTTGCAAGAAAGAAGTTCAAGTTCTGTCTCTGACACCCATTACTGAGTAACTGGAAGGTTAGCACTCTCTCCAATCTATCATGATAATTCTTATAATCATTATACAACACTTAATGGTCTGTATGGCCCTTTATACTTACTGTCTCAAATTAGAAATAATCTACAGGTTTTGGGTTTTTGGTTGTTTATTTTGAGTGGAGAGGACATCTAGAAATGTGATTCATGTGATCATGGAAAGACTCCCTCTATCAATAGAAATTTCCAAAAAGAACATGAAGTTAAGTGACTTATCCATGGTTCCATAACTAGTGTATATCAGAGCCAAGAATTCTACACTATTCATTCTCACTGAAAGGATAACTTTCAGTGATTATTAGTAGTATAATTTGCTGTTTATATCTGATGAAACAGAATGCCAGATGCTAAGGGACTTGTCTTTGGTGCTAATAAAAGTTAGTCATTTGCTAAACAGGTTATTATAGTAACTTGAATAATGGGACTTAATCATGTTGAGTTTCAAGAACTTATTTTTCCCCCTTACCTATATGTCTTAGAAATTTTGACTAATATAAGTCATTGCATTTTGTCAAAGCTTATAAAATCACTAACCTATAAAAGTCAGTTAAATTTTCTTCTAAATGCAAATACAATCATTGCAATTTAGTTCTTGCACTTTGTATTTTTTATGAAGTAGAAATTTATATCTAATTTGAATCAATTGAGAAGAACTTGGGAGTGTTTTGTTCTTCTGTAGTTGTTGTTGTGGTTTTAATTCTGAACCAATCAGGAAAATTATTTAAGTTTCTGAAATGGTCTAATAAAAATTTTCCATATTTAGGGCCTTCAAAACATAAAACTAAAATTATGCATATATATGTTATTTTCAGATTCCTTAGTACTTTCTTTTTTTAACACTTTTATTTATTTTGTTTTACAAATTTCCCCCCATTCTTGCTTCCCTCCATCACTCCCCAAAGAAGGTATACTGTTAGTATTTACATTGGTTCCATGTTATACATTGATCTCAGTTGAATGTGATGACAGAGCAATCATATCCTTAAGGAAGAAAAATAAAGTATGAGACAGTAAAATTACATAAGATAATGTTTTTTTATTTCTAATTTGAAGGTAATAGTTTTTGATCTTTGTTCAAAGTCCATATTTCTTTCTCTGGATAGAGATGGTATTCTACATTGCAGATAGGTCAAAATTGTCCCTGGTTGTTGCACCAATGGAATGAGCAAGTCCATCAAGGTTGATCATCACCCCCATGTTGCAGTTAGGGTGTACAATGTTTTTCTTGTTCTGCATATTTGGCTCAGCATCAGTTCATGCAAATCCCTCCAGATTTCCCTGAATTTCCATCCCCCTGATTTCTAATGGAACAATAGTGTCCCAACACATACATATACAACAGTTTGTTAAAGCCATTCCCCAATTGAAAGACATTCACATAATTTCCAATTTTTTGCCACACAACAGGACTGCTATAATTATTTTTGTATAAGTGATGCTTATAACCTTTTTCATAATCTCTTAAAGGTATAGACACAGTAGTGATATTGCTGGATCAAAGGGTATGCATATTTTTGTTGTCCTTTGGGCTTAGTTCCAAATTGCTCTCCAGAAAGGTTGGATGAGTTCACAGATCCACTTACAATGTAATAGTGTCCCAGATTTCCCATAACCCTTCCAACAGTGATCATTATCCTTTCAGGTCATATTGGCCAGTCTGAGAGGTGTGAGGTGGTACTTCAGAGAAGCTTTCATTTGCATTTCTCCAATAAGTAATGATTTAGATCAATGTTTCATATAGCTATGGATTGCTTTGATCTCCTCATTTGTAAATTGCCTTTGCATATCCTTTGACCATTTTTCAGTTGGGAATGGCTTTTTATTTTTAAAATTTGACTCAGTTCTCTGTATATTTTAGAAATGAGTCCTTTATCAGAAACACTAGATGTAAAGTTTACTACATTTCTTTTGATCTTGGTTAGAGTGATTTTGTCTGTGCAAAATCTTTTTAATTTAATGTAATCAAAATCATCTAGTTGGTTTTTGGTGAGGTTCTCCATTTCTTCCTTACTCATAAACTGCTTCCCTTTCCATAGATCTGACAGGAAAACTAGTCTTTGATCTTCTAGTTTGCTTATAATCTTGTTTTTTTATGTTTAAATCCTATATTCATTGGGATCATATCTTGGTATAGTGCTTGAGGTGTTGGTCTAATCTAAGTTTCTTTCATACTAACTTATAATTTTCCCAGAAGTTGTTATTGAAGAGAGAGTTTTTATCCCAGTAGCTGGACTCTTGTGGGTTTATCAAACAACAGGTTACTATAATCATTTCCTGCTATTGCACCTGGTCTACTCTACTGGTCCATCACTCTATTTTTTAGCCAATATCAGACAGTTTTAATGACTGATGCTTCATAATAAAATTTTATACCAGATAGGGCTAAGCCGCCTTCTTTGCAACTTTTTTCACTGAATCCCTGGAAATTCTGGACTTTTTATTTCTCCATGTGAATTTATTTACAAAATTCTCTAACTCATTAAAATGATTTTTTGGAATTTTGATTGGTAGGGCACTAAACAAGTAGTTTAGTTTCAGTAGAATTGTCATTTTTATTATATTAGCTCGACCTATCCATGCATAATTGATGTTTGCCCAGGTATTTAAATCTGATTTTATTTGTATAAGAAGAGTGTTGTAATGGTTTTCAAAAAGTTTTTGAGTTTGCCTTGACAGGTAGACTCCCAGTTATTTTGTCTGAAGCTACTTTTAATGGGACTTCTCTTTCTAGCTCTTCCTTGCTTGTCATATATAGAAATGTTGAATATATAGATCCTGCTACTTTGCTAAAATTGTTAATTATTTCTATTAGTTTTTTAGATGATTTTTGGGGATTCTCTAGGTATAACATCATGTCATTTGCAAAGTGAGAGGTTTGTCTCCTCCTTCCCTATTCTAATTCCTCCAATTTCGTTTTCTTCTCTTATTACTGAGACTAACATTTCTAATCGATATTAAATAGTAATGGTTATAAAGGGCAACCTTGTTTCATCCCTCATCTTATTTGGAATATCTCAGGCCTATCCCAGGTGCATATAATGCTTGTTGATGGTTCCAGATAGACACTGCTTATTATTCTAAGGAACAAATCATTTATTCCTACACTCTCTAGTGTTTTTATTAGGAATGTGTGCTGTATTTTATCAAATACTTTTTCAGCATCTATTGCTATTATCACATGATTTCTGTTAGGCATGTTATTGATATTATTAATTATACTGACAGTTTTCCTAATATTGAACCAACCCTGTATTCCTGCTCCTACTTGATCATAATGTATTATCCTAGTGATAACTTGTTGCAATCGTTTTGTTAAGATTTTATTTAAAATTTTTTGCATCTATATTCATCAGGGAGATAGGTCTATAATATTCTTTTTCTGTTTTAACTCTTCCGGAGTTAGATATAAGTACCATATTGGTGTCTTAGAAAGAGTTAGGTCGAGTTTCATCTTCACCTATTTTTCCAAGAGTTTATATAGAATTAGAACTGATTGTTCCTTAAATGTTTCATAGAATTCACTTAGGGTGTTCAATAATGGTTTGTTGAATTTCTTTTTTCTGAGATAGGTCTATTTAGGTTTCTAATTTCCTCTTCATTTATTCTGGGCAACATATATTTTTTGAAAATATTCATCCATTTCACTTAGATTATCAAATTTATTGACATTTATTTGGGCAAAATACTTCTGAATTATTGCTTAAATTTCCTCTTCATTGGTGGTGAGTTCATGTTTTTTTTCATTTATGAAGCTAGCAATTTGGTTTCCTTCTTTGTTTTTTTTTTATCAAATTGACCAGAGGATTATCAATTTTATTGTTTTTTCATAAAACAAGCTCTTGTTTTTATTTATTAGTTCAATATTTTCTTGCTTTCAATTTTATTAATTTCTCCTTTAATTTTTAGAATTTAGAATTTATTTGGGGGTTTTTAATTTATTCTTTTTGCTAATTTTTTAGTTGCAAATTTCATTCCTTCATTTCTTCTATCTCTGATTTATTCATGTAAACATTTAAAGATATATATTCCCTGATAGTCACCTTGAGTGTATCCCATAGGGTTTGGTACGTTGTTTGATTATTGAAATTATCTAGGATGGAAATAATTAATTCTTTCTGCAATTTGGTGCTTGATCTACTCATTCTTTTAAAATGAGGTTATTTAGTTTTCAATTAATTCTGTGTCTATATCTCCCTGGCCCAGTATGGCATAAGATTTTTATTGCATTATGATCTGAGAAAGATTTATTCACTATTTCTGCCTTTCTGCAACTGATCATTAGATTTTTATGTATGTAGTACATGGTCAGTTTTTGTGTCAGTGCCATGTACTGCAGAAAATAAATTATATTCCTTTCCGTCCCCATTCAATTTCTTCCATAGGTCCATCATATCTAGCTTTTCTTTCTTTTTTTTAGGTTTTTTGCAAGGCAAATGGGGTTAAGGGGCTTGCCCTACACCACACAGCTAGGTTATTATTAAGTGTCTGAGACCGGATTTGAACCCAGGTACTCCTGACTCCAAGGCCGGTGGTTTATCTACTATGCCACCTAGCCACCCCATATCTAGCTTTTCTAACAATATATTTACCTCCTTAACTTCCTTCTTGTTTATTTTATGATTTGACTTATCTAAATCTGAGAGTGGGATGTTGAGGTCTCCCACTAGCAGAGTTTTGCTGTCTTTGTGTTCCTGTATCTCTTCCAACTTCTGCTCTAAGAATTTGGATGCTGTCCCATTGGGTGCATACATATTTAGTTTTGAAACTATTATTCCCTATGCTATCTTTTAGGAGGATATAGTTTCCTTCTTTATCTCTTTTAACACTATCTATTTTTGCAGCTGCTTTGTCTGAGATAAGGATTGCTACCCCTGCTGTTTTTTACTTCAGATGAAGCAAAATATATTTTGCTCCAATCTTTCACCTTACTTGTTTGTATCTCTCTGCTTCAAATTCATTTCTTGTAAGTAGCATATTGTAGAATTCTGGCTTTTTAATCCACTCAACTATTTGTTTACCTTTTAAGGGATAGTTCATCCCATTTACATTCAATGTTATAATTACTAACTCTTTATTGCCCTCCATGCTAACTTCCTTCTGTTTGTATTTTTACTCTTTTTTCCCTTTATCCATATTCCCCACTGTTTGTTTCTGAATACTGCCACCTTCAGTGTGTTTCCCCTCTTATAACAACCCCCTACCCTTTCTTTCCCCTTTCCCTTTTTTCCTACTTCCTTCTGTTAGTTCCCCTTATTCTCACCATCCCCCCTTTTCTCCTTTTAATGCTTAAAAGGTAAATTAAACTACTTAAAGTAAATAAGCTTGTCTATGTTAATTTTAAGCCAAGTTTGATGAGATGAACATTCAGGTGGTTCTCACCTCCTCCCTTCTTTCCCTCAATTACAATAGGTCTTTTGTACCCCATTCAGTCTCCCTTCAACTTTGCTTCTTCATACTGTTCCCCCTTTTATGGAATTATTGTTTGTAAATCATTCTATCTGAGTAACAGGAAAGTTATGAATGCCCATTACTTCTGGCTATGTATCTTCTCTCTAATATAGTTACAATTCACAAGAGTTATGAAACTCCTTTTCCCAAGTGGGTATATAGCAAATTTCATCTTATTGGATAACTTTTTTTAACCTTTTCATATGTCTCTTGAGCCTCCTGTTTGTTGTCCAAATTTTCTATTTAGATCTAGTCTTTTCAGCATGAAATCTTAGAAGTCTCCCATTTCATTAAAGGTCCATCTTTTTCCCTGTATGCAAAGGCTCAGTTTTACTGGGTAGTGGATTCTTGACTGAATTCCAAGCTCCTTTGCTCTTTGGAATATCTTATTCCCGGCCCTTTGATCCCTTAATGTTGCTGTGGACAGGTCCTGCATAATCCTTACTGTGGCTCCTCAGTATTTAATTTGTTTTTTCTTTCTGGTTGCTTGTAGAATTTTTTATTTATATATGATAGTTCTGGAATTCTGCCACAACATTCCTTGGTGTTTACATCTTAGGATTTCTTTCCAGAGGGGATAAGTGTATTCTTTCAATAACTACTTTGCCCTATGGTTCCATGATTTCAGGTCAATTTTCCATCACTAACTCCTGTAATATTAAGTCCAGGGATTTTTTCCTCTTCAATGTTTTCAGGAAGGCCAATAATTCTCAGGTTCTCCTATCTTTATTTGTTCTCAAGGTCAATGGTTTTGCTGAAGAGGTATTTTACATTCTTTTCTATTTTTCTTGATCTTTTGGTTTTGTTTAAGACAATCTTGTTTTTTCATGAAATCATTAGTTTCTGCCCATTCCATTCTTTTTTTAAGAGAAGAGTTTTCTTCATTAATCTTTAGCAACTCCTTTTCCATTTGGTCAGTTCTATTTTTGAAGGACTTTTCTATTTGCCCAAGTGTAGTTTTGAGAGAATCATTTTCTTTTTGCATTTACTCAATTGACGATCTGAGAGAGTTATTCTCATTTTGTATTTGTCCAATTGTATTTTCCAAAGTTTATTTTCTTTTTGCAAGATGTTAATTTGCTCTTGAATTTCTTTTCCCAAATTTTTTAATTGATTTTTAAACTCCTTCCTGATTTCTTCAAGGAGGTTGTTCTGGGCTGGAAACTAATTAATATTCTCCTCAGCAGTGCTAGATCTCTCTGGGTTAGAATCTGTCCCTTCTAAGAAATTCTCCATGGGCCTCTCTTTCCTCTGACCTTTTTTCATCTTTCTAAGATCTTGCATTGATGGGGGGCAGCAGGGAGCTGGCTCTCAAAGGTTTGCTTTTGAAAATCTTAAAGGTTTTGTTCACTTGTTTTAGTAATTCCATGGGCCAGCCAGTAAGGGGCACTGGTTGCTTTCTCTGGAATGTTTGATGTCCTCAGCTGCAGGGTCTGAGTTGACCTTGTACATTGGGCTGGACCCTGGGGAAGAGATTAAATCTCTTTCCCTTGAGTGAACTCTGTTGCCCTAAGTGAGTGGTGGTGGTGGTGGTTGTCATTTATTATTTGTTCTGGACAAAGGTTTCTAATGAAAGGATGGAGCTCAAGTCCCCAGCACAGTTGTTCTCCAGATGTGCTCCGATACTCTGTGCTGGAACTCACCCTCCTATAGCTCCTTTCCCCTGGGTCAAAGACTCTGCAGCTAAAGTTGAATCTTGCATTGGCCACTCACCAAAGTCTCTATGACTGAGGCTGAACCTCTGGCTTCCCCCAGGTGCTGCCCCCATTCTTATCCTCTGCTCTCTTCTCCTGATTCCCCTGAGATAAACATTCTTGGTAGGCGTTCTTCTACTAGCTTCTCTTTCTGGGTTTTGCTGATGGAATTTCTATTAAGAGGTTTCTCTCATTTTTTTTTTTGAGGAGAGGAAAGAGGAACACTTATCACACTGCCTGTCTTCTCTCTCCCATCTTGGGCAGAAGTAGTACTTTCTTTTTAAAATAATAAGTTTATTTATGTTGCCACTACCTGCAAAGATACTTTTCAATATACATTTTATAAAATTAATTTATTTATTTTCATCCATATTCATCTTTAAAAGTTACAAAATTTCCTTCCACCCTCCCTTCCCACCACCCTCTCCTCAGTGACAGGTTAACATTGTGCAAATATATATATTTAGGATAAACATGTTTATAGCTTAATCATTTTTGGTATGAGGAATTAGGTTAAGGGATAGAGATACATGAGAGTTAATTTTTAAAAAAAGTGTTCATCAGATTCTGAAGGGTTAGTTTTTCTTTTCTTGTTTTGTTATGTTTTGTTTTTCTTCCTCTGGATGGAGAGAACATCATCCATAGCTGATCTTATATCGTTGTCCTAGTTCTTTGAATTGGTGAGAGGATCTGCTTCCATTAAGATTGAACATCTCACAATGTTAGTTGCTACTGTGTACATTGTTCTCTTGGTTCTGCTACCTTCACTCAGGATCAGATCCTGATTGTCATTCCATGCTTTTCTAGAGTCCAACCATTTTTGGTTTCTTATAAAACAATAAAATTCCATAGTATTCATGGCCCATAACTTATTTAGACATCCCCCAATTAATGGGCATCCCCTCAATTTCCCATTCTTTGCTACTACAAAAAGAATTGCCATGAATATTTTGGAACATGTAGAACTTTTCCCATTTTTTATAACTTCTTCCTGATATAGACCTAGAATTGGAATTGCTGGGTCAACAGATATGAACTGTTTTGTTGCTCTTTGGGCATAGTTCCATATTGCTCTCCAAAATATTTGTATATATGCAAAACTCTACCAGCAATGCATCAGTGTCCTAATCCTCCCACAACCTCTCCAACATTGACCGTTTTCCCTTTTTCTCATCTTGGCCAATCCAATCTGATAGGTGTGAAGCAATTCATTGTTGCTTTACTTTGCATTTCTCTAGTGAATAATGATGTGGAGCAATTTCTCATATGATTATATCTAACTTTAATTTCTTCATTTGAAAACTGTCTGTTCATATCATTTCACCATTTATGAATTGGGGAATGATTTGTTCAACATTCATTTTTGCAAAATTTTGAGTTCCATATTCCCCCCTTCCTTTAATCCACCCTTCCCTTGACAGCTAGTAATCTATTATAGGTTATTCGTGCCTATGTTAAACCTGTTTCTATTTTAATCATATTGTGATAAAAGAATCACAGAAAAGAAGGAAAAAACCATGAGGAGAAACAAAGCATAAAACAAATTTTTAAAATTGAAAATAGCATACTTTGTTCTGCTTTCAGACACCATAGGTTTCTCTCTTGTTTTAGATAATATTTTTCATCACATGTCTTTTAAAATTTTCTTTGATCATTGTAATTCTGAGAAGACCAAGTCCATCATAGTTAAACATCACACAATTTTGCTATCCATATATTCAGTGATCTTCTTGTTCTGTTCATTTCACTTAGCATCAGTTCATGTAAATCTTTCTAGACTTTTCTGAAGTTCATTTGCTCATGATTTCATAAATGCTACTCCCAGCATATTCATATATCACAATTAGTTCAGTTATTCTCCAATTAATGGGTAAACCCTCAATTTCCTATTCTTTGCCACTATAAAAATAGCTGTGATAGATATTTTTGTACATTCTTCCCACCTTGCTTATGATCTCTTTGGACTACAGACATAGTAGCGGATCAAAGGATATGCAAAATTTTATTGTCCTTTGGGTGTAGTTCCATATTATTCTTCAGAAAGACTTGATCAATTCACAACTCTACCAACAATGCTTTAGCATTTCCAATTTTTATGTTTCCTATCCAATATTGATCATTTATATTTTTTCTTATATTGACCAATCTGATAAGAGTGAGGTGATCTCAGATTTGTATTTCTCTAAGGAATAATGTTAGAACATTCTTTCATAGAACTATAAATAGCTTTAATTTCTCTATCTGAAAAATAACTATTCATATCCTTTAAACATTTATTAACTAGAGACATGCTTTTTCCATATAAATTTGATTTAGTTTTCCACATATTTTAGAAGTGATACCTTTATCGGAAATAGAAGTTGTAGAGATTGTTTTCAACTTTCTTCATTCTTTCAAACCTTGAGTGCTTTGTTTTCTTTGTGAAAAAAATGTTTTTAATTCAATGTAATCAAAATTATTTATTTAAGCATTTATAATATTTTTATCTCTTGTGTCAGCATTAACTTTTCCCCTTTCCATATATCATTTTAAAAATTATGTATTTATTTTTATCAATATGCCCATGTATACATTTAAGTTACAAAATTTTCTTTCACTCTCCCTTCTCACCCACCCTGCCAGCCGTGAACAGTCAGGTTAGCATTGTACATACCTATTTTGATACATATATTTACAGACTAGTAATTTTCCAAATGAGGAATTAGGATTAAGGGGAAAGAGCTAGATAAGAGATAATTTTCATAAAGTGTTCACCAGATTCTGAAAGGCTGGATTTTTGTGAGTTTTGTTTTATTTTTCTTGTTCTGGATAGGGATAATATATTCCATAACCAGTTTAATACATTTGTTTTAGCTCAATGAACTGTTGAGAGATCCTTTCCATAGATCTGAAAGATAAATTATTCCTTTTTCTCCTAACAGGCTTATGGTATCACCTTTTTATAAATAAAGCCTGTACCCTATAAACCTGATTATAGAATATGATGTGAGATGTTGGTCTATGCCAAGTTTCTCTCTTACTATTTTCTAATTTTACCAGGAGTTTTTGTCAAATATTTCTTCTCCCAGAAGCTAATCTTTGGGGTTTTCCCAACAGTACATTACTCTATTCATTTGCTAATGTATTCTACTGATACACCATTCTATTTCTTTGCCAGTATTAAAAGTTCAGATAATGTCTGTTTTATAATACAATTTTAGATGTGGTATGGTTAGGCCACCTTCTTTTACATTTCTAACATTACTTCACTTAATAATTTTGACCTATTGTTCTGCCAGATGAATTTTGAAATTTTGATAGTTTGATTAGTATGACATTGAATAATTCATTTAACAGGTAAAATCATTAATTTCATCTATTAGCTCAGAAAATCCACAAACAACAAAAGTTTTTCCAGTTATATATAGGGTCTGATTTTATTTGTGTGAAAATTGTTTAGTATTTGTTCTCATATGCTTTCTGGGTTTGTCTTGGCAGGCAGACTGATGATTATTTTAATTTGTCTACAATTCCTTTAAATGGAATTTCTCTTTCTATCTCTCTCTGCTGTGATTTGTTAGTAATATATAGAAATGTTGAATATTTATCTGGTTTTATTTTATATTCTGCAGCTTTGCTAAAGTTTAAAATTGTTTTAAGGAGTATTTCAGTTAAGTTTCTCAGATTCTCTAAATATGCAATCATATCATCTGCAGAGTGAAAATTCTGTTTCCTACTTGCCTAGTCTAATTCTTTAAATGTCTTTTCTTTCTCTCATTGCTAAAGGTATTTCTATATTATCTACATGCTAGCATTTCTAATACAATGTCGAGTAACAGTGGTACTAATAAGCAACCTAGTTTCATTCAAGATCTGCTTGCCAATGATTTTAGAAAGATATTGTTTATTATCAAAGGAAATTTATTCCTATGCTTTCTAGTCTTTATAATAGCAAAAGAGGCTGTATTTTTGTCAAAAGCTTTCTCAACATCTATTGAAATAATCATATGATTTCTGTTACTTTTGTTATTGATACAGTCAATCGTGCTGATTCTTTCCTAATATTGAAACAACCATGCAGGTCTTAGTGTATTATCCTAGTGACAACTTGTAATCTCTTTAAAAATGCTTTATTTAAAAATTTTGCTTCAATATTAATTAGGGAAATTGTTCTATGATTTTCTTCCTCTGTTTTGAGAATCATATTGATGTCATAAAAGGAAATGTTCTTTAAATGCTTGTAAGAATTTTTTGATAAATCTATCTAGCCTTGGGGATTTCTTCTTAGGGATTTCACTGTTGGTTCGATCAATTTCTTTTTTTTTCTGAGATGGGGTTATATAAACATTTAATTTCTTCATATGTTAATCTGGGAAATTTATATTTTTGTGAAAATTTATCCATTTCACTTATATCCTTAGATTTGTTGGCATGCAGTTGGATAAAATAGCTCTAAATTATTATTTTAATTTCCTGGTAAATTCACCCTTTTCATTTTTGATATTGGTAATTTGTTTTTCATTCTTCCTTTTTTGCTCTAATTCAATTAGTCAAAGGTTTTACCATTTTATTTTTTTATTAAATCCAGCAATAAGTTTTATGTATTAGTTCAATAGTACTCTTACTTTCAATTTTATTAATCTCTCCTTTCATTTTCAGAATTTATAATTTGGTATTTAATTGCAGATTTTTAATTTTGTTCTTTCTCTACCTATTTTAAATGTATGCCCAATTCATTTATCTCCTCTTTTCCTATTTTATTCATTTAAGCATTTAGAGATATAAAATCTCCTCTAAAGAACTGCTTTGGCTATATTCCACAAGTTTTGATAAATTGCCTCCTTATTGTCATTGTCTTGGATGAAATTGCTAATTATTTCTCAAATTTATAATATGATCTACTCATTCTTTAAAATTAGGTTATTCATTTTCTTTTCTTTCTTACTTTCTTTTTTTTTGTTATTTTTTTTGGGGGGGGTTGCTAGGCAATGGGTTTAAGTGACTTGCCCCAGTTCACACAGCTAGGTAATTATTAAGTGTCTGAGACCAGTTTTGAACTCAGGTCTTCCTGACTCCAGAATCTGTGCTCTATTCACTGTGCAACCTAGTTGCCCTGGGTTATTCATTTTCCAACAATAAAATAAATCAATTAGGTAAATGAATGTTTGGCATTCGAACAATGTGACCAGTCCATTAGAATTGTGCTCTCTAGAGTTGAGTTTGAGTGTTTGACAGTCAACTTACGAAACCACATC
This sequence comes from Macrotis lagotis, assembly GCF_037893015.1. Taxonomy (NCBI): domain Eukaryota; kingdom Metazoa; phylum Chordata; class Mammalia; order Peramelemorphia; family Peramelidae; genus Macrotis; species Macrotis lagotis. The sequence goes on from NC_133660.1 coordinate 105,078,268, forward strand.
AGGGTATGGTTCTCATCTTGCCAAGTGATCTTTACACTCTTACTAAAACAATGCAAATAGAAGAGTTTTGGTTTCCTGACATGGTACTAGTAAACTGCCTATATTTTACAGACATAAAACCATAAGCAGAACACAAAGACACTGTAGATTTTCAGTTTGGTAGGTAATAGAATAGGTCTTCTCTCCCACAGAACTATCTTTTTCTTCATCTGACTACCAAGCACTCAAACAAGAACACACACAAAGTCTCTGTGAAGAACTTTGGAAATAATTATGAGACATGGAAAACACTAGTACAGGACCAAACAGCATAGTCTCCCCACAATAAATAAAGCAATGTGTTTTATGAGCAAAGCAGAAATTAAGTAGCACAAAAGAATTGTGAGATGTAGAAATTTAGAGACATACCTACTCCAAAAATTCATATGGATTATTTGTGTTGAATCTGTGGTTGAGTTTTCTGTGTGGTGTTATCAGTCACATTATATTGTGACCCCAACAAAAGGACATCATTTGACCCTTTTCAAGAACAAAGGAAAACAACCCTTATTAATTATACATCCAATTCAGTAACTGGACAACATAAGGAATTTCTATCCAATGATTGAGCTGATGACAAAGTTTATTTGGTAATTGAGTTTTGAACTAATGAAAGGTATTGTTTATTACTTATTCATATACAGTTAAGTATATAAAAGTTTTCAAAATAATTTGAATTTCTTAAACTCTTTTTCTATTAACTACTCTCAACATATCCAACTGAAGACACAGGACAACTTGGGATATTGTGGCACAGTAAATAAATAAATAAAAGTATTTGAATAAGGAAGACCTGACAGTGAATGTTTTAAAATGAATTTTATTTTCATCAGATTCTGAAGGGATGTTTTGTGTGTGTGTGTGTGTGTGTGTGTGTGCTTTGTTTTGTTTTATTTTTCTTCCTCTGGATGGGGATAATATATTCTATAGCCAGTCTAAAACAGTTGTTCTAGCTCAAGGGACTGCTAAGAGGAGTTATTTTCATCAAGTTTGTTCATGTCACAATATTGTTGTTGATGTGTATATTGTTCTCTTGGTTCTTCTCCCTTCACTCAGCATCAGATCCTGCAAGTCATTCCATGCTTCTCTAGAGTCCAACCATTTATAGTTTCATATAGAACAATAGTCTTCCATAGTATGCATGGATCATAATTTATTTTGCTGTTTCCTAATTGATAGGTATCCTCACAATTTCCAATTCTTTCCCAATACAAAAAGCTGCTACAAATATTTTGGAACATGTAGGACTTTTCCTATTTTTTTTAAATTTCTTCTGGATATAGACCTAGATTTGGAATTGCTGAGTCAAAGGGTATGAGCAGTGTTTTATTGCTCTTTGAGCATAGTTCCATATTGCTCTCCAGAAAGTCTGGATCCATTTACAACTCTACCAGCAATACATCATTGTCCCAAACCTCCAAAACCTCTTCAGCACTGATTGTTTACCCTTTTTCTGATATAGCCCAATTTCATAGTAGTGAGATTATATGTCATTGTTGTTTAAATTTGCATTTCTCTAATCAATAATGATTTGAAGCATTTTATTTTATGATTTTATATATAGCTTATTTTCTTAATTTGAAAACTATTAATATTCTTTGACCACTCATCAATTGGGCAATGATTTGTGATCTTATCAATGTGATGCAATTCTCTATAGATTTTAGAAATGATACCTTTATCAGAATTCCTAGTTGTGAAGATTATTTCGCAGTTTTATTTTCCTTCTAATTTTGGCAGCATTGATTTTATTAGTGCAAAACCTTTTTAATTTAATATAGTCATTTTACAGTTTATAATGTGCTCTAGTTCTTGTTTGGTGTTAAATTTATCCCCTTTCCATTGATCTGATAGAGTATTTTTTGGTTTTTAAATTTATCTATGGTATTGCTCTTTATGTCTAAATCCTGTACCCATTTTGAACTCATTTTGGCTTAGGGTGTGACATGTTGATTTATGTCTAGTTTTTTCCAATACTATTTTCCAATTTTCCCAACTAGTTTTGTCTGATGTTAGTGGAAATTCTCTGAGTTTATTCTCATTACCTATAATATTTGATGATGATTTTAAATAGATACTATTTATTAATTTAAGGAAAACTCCATTTATTATTTAACTTTATGTGTTTTTAATAGGAATGGATGTTGCATTTTATCATAGGTTTTTCTGCATCTATTGAGATAAACATATGATTTCTGTTGACATTGCTACTGATGTGTTTAATTATGTTGAGTGTTTTTCTAATGTCAAACCAACACTGCCTACCTGTTATAAATCCTACCTGATTATGGTCTTAGTGACTATCCCAGTATTAACTTGATGTACTCTCATTGCTAAAATTTCATTTAAGATTTTTGCATCATTATTCATTAGGAAGATTGGTCTATAATTTTCTTTGACCATTTTGTTTCTTCCTCATTTAGGTGCAAACATCACGTTGGTGTCATGAAAGGAGTTTGACAGAACTTCCACCTTTCCTATTTTTGAAAATAGTTTTTTAGTAGAATTCACTTGTAAATCAATCTGGACATGGAGACTATTTTAGGGGGTATTTTTGATGGTTTCTTTAATTTCTTTTTCTGAAATGTTGTTAGGTAATTTATTTATTTACTTTTCTGTTAATCTGGGCAGTTTGCATTTTTGTAAATATTCATACATTTGTTGGTTAATTCACCCATTTCACTTTTTCATACTGGTAATTTGATTATCTTTTTTTTGTGCAAGGCAATGGTGTTAAGTGGCTTGCCCAAGGTCACAGAGCTAGGTAATTGTTAAGTGTCTGATTTGAAGTCAGGTACTCCTGACTCCAGGGCCGGTGCTCTATCCACTGCACCACCCAGTTGCCCCTATCTTTTTTTTTAATCATATTTTTGTCTTTTTTTTTTACTTTTTACTTTTTTTTTACTTTTTCATGAAAGCAGCTCTTAGTTTTATTTATGGAGAGTAATAGTTTTCTTGTTTTCAATTTTATTAATCTCTTCCTTGATTTTCAGAATTTCTAATTTGGTATTTAATTGATGATCTTTAATTTGTTGTTTTTTCTAGCTTTTTAAATTGAATACCCAGTTCATTGGACACCTCTTCCTCTATTTTATTCAAATAGGAATTTAGAGATATAGAGTTCCCATCCCCTCAAAATTGCCTTGGCTCAGGGGCAGTTAGGTGGCACAGTGGATAGAGTACCAGCCTTGGAGTCAGGAGTACCTGAGTTCAAATCTGGCCTCAGGCACTTAATAATTACCTCGCTGTGTGTCCTTGGGCAAGCCATTTTACCACCTTGGCTGTATTCCATAAATTTTGCTATGATGTCTCATTATTATCATTTTCTTGGATATAATTATTAATTATTTCTATTATTTTCTATTTTATACACAGATTATTTAAGATAGATATTTAATTTCCAATTAGTTCATGGTTTATATTTCCCTGTCTGTTTATCACATGTAATTTTTATTGCATCATGGTCTAAGAAGTGTGTATTTATTATTTCTGCCTTTTTTGCATTTGATAATAAGTTTTTTTGTGCCCTTGTACGTGTTCAATTTTGATTCAGGTTCCATGTACTACCAAGAAGAATGTATATTTTTTTTTATCCCCAGTAAGTCTTCTTCAGAAATCTATCATATCTAAGTTTTCTGAGATTTAATTCACCTTCTTAACTTCCTCCTTGTTTATTTTGTTGTTAGATTTGTCTAGTTCTGAGAGAGGCAAACTGAGTTCACCCATTATTAAAGTTTTATTGTCTATGTCTCCTTGTAATTTACTCAACTTTTTCTCTGGGAATTTGGATCCTATACCACTAGGTACATATATATTTAGTAATGATATATAGCTTTATTACCAATGGTGCCCTTTAATAAGATGCAATTTTCTTCCTTATTGCTATTAATTAGATTGTTTTTTGCTTATACTTTATCTGAGATTAGGATAACTACCACAGATTTTTTTAGTTAAACTGAGGCATAATATATTTTGATCCAACATTTTACCTTTACCATGTGTGTATCTCTCTTCTTTAAATGTGTTTCTTGTAAATACCATATTGTATGATTATGGCTTTTAATACATTTTGCTATCCATTTCCATTTTATGGGAGAGTTCTTCCCATTCACATTTACAGTTAATATTGTTGATTCTGCATTTCTTTCCATGCTATCTTTCTCCATTTATATTTTTCTCTTTCTTTTTCCTCTTATTCATTCTCACTAAAATTTTATGACCTTTCCCCTTGGACTTTTTTTGTTTAAAAATTTAACTATGTTCATTTTCAATTATACTTTGCCTTCCCTTTTATCAGTCCCTTCTTCACTTATCTTTTCCTTTTCCAGAACCCCCTTCACTGTAGATTAGATGAGATTTTTAAAGCCAGGTGGGAATGTATCTTATTCCCTCCCTGAGCTAAATTTATTGAGTATATTTTACATAGCATTCACATTCTCCCTTCTTTCTCTCTAAAATTATCAGTTATTGTGCCTGTTCTCTTGGTGTTATTTATAATACTATTAAATAGGTATCACCAATCACAGTTTCATTATTTTGTTGCTTTGATTGCTATATTGATAGCAAGGTATCATTACATATTTTGCTTGATTGCTTGATAAGCAGAATTGACTTAAATTGCATCAAATTATAATTATATTCACTTTTTACTTTATTCTCTTTTCAAGTCTTTGAAGTACACACAATGCTCCTCATGAACCAAAGTATCATCCAAAGCCATATCATTTCTTAAACTATTTGTGCCCCTCCCCCCAGGCCTAGTTTCCCTCACACTTTACCTCCAAACCTCATCACTCAGGGTACTTAATATCTTGTTAAATGAAGGAAGATCTATTCTCTCTTCCACTTTACCACACTTCTTAATCAAATAAGTGCAAGAGTCTTAAAGAACTCTAAGTACTGGGAGGCTCTGAAGTTCTCACCTGAGAACTTTACAAATCATGCAAGTTACAGAGGTCCTCACAGTTTATGATGCTCACATTAGATAAGTTGCTAAACACCATGTGATTGAAGTGAACCAAAGGATAAAAAGACGCTTAATTTTCAATTTTTCTTCAGGGCTTTTTGTCTCAACCATCGTGTTGCCATCTTTGACCTCTTCCATGGAGAGATAAGATCCACTTATACCCATATCCTTTAGGTTCATTTCCTTTAATGATATTCTACCCTTAATTATCAGAAGGGCGGCAAAGTTCTAAAGAATTAGAAGTGTTATATCTTTCCTTTTAGGGTTGTATACAATTTTATGGTCTTGAGAAAAATTTGTTTTGTTGTGTTTTGTTCTGTTTTTTTTTCCTTGCCCTTTTCATTTAACTTTTTAATGCAAGTCTTCAGTCACATATTTGATGATTGAATCCTCTGTTCAGTCTGGTCTTTGTGTCAGGAAATTCGTGAAGTCTCTCTATCACTAAACATCCATCTTTTCTCCTGACAGTATGCTGAATTTTTCAGGGCGGGGGTACATTCTGGATTGTAGGCCCTTTGCTCTCTGAAATATGCTATTCTATTTCTGACCTTCATTGTTGAGGTTGATAGGTCCTGTGTGAGTCTGTTTGTGTTTCCTTTCTATTTGAATTGTTTTCTTTTTGCTACTTGAAATATTATCTCCCTTATTTGAGAGTCTGGAATTTGACTATTACAGCCCTTGGAGTTTTTATCCTAGGGTCTCTTCTTGGAGGAGTTCCGTGCATTCTTTCAGTGGTTATATTGTAATCTTGTTCCAATAGATTTGGACAGTTTTCCCTTATAATTTCCTGCATGCTATTTTTCAGATTCTTTTTTGGGGTCCAGATGTTGTGGTACTCTGATGATTCAAAGATTAGCTCTCCTGGATCTATTTTCCAGTTCATTCTCATTCCTGAAAGATACTCAAATTTTTCTCGTATTTTTTCAATCTTATTATTTTGCTTGTTGGAATCTTGTAGTCGTGTAGATTCATGTGTTTCTGTTTGTTCAATTTTAATGTTTCTGGTTTTATTTTATTCAATTAGTTTCTGTTTTTCCTTTTCTAGTTGTTTATTTTACTTTTAATGGAGTAGATTTCTTTAAGCAGTTTATCATTATTTTCCTACATGACTTTCATTTCTTTTCTCACATTTCTCTTCTTGCCCTCTTCTTTGTTTTTTAAATTCTTTTTTAAACTCTTCAAGGAGTTTTTATATTTGAGTCCAATTTATAGACTGTTTTGATACTTCCCCTGTGAGTGATTTTTTACTGCTTCCTTCTTCATACATGGCATTGCTGTCATCTTTGTCTGTAAAGTAGTTTTCTATTGTGAGCGCACTTTTAGCTTTTTTGTTCATCTTTGTGGTTTTAGTTATGCTCCTAGAGCATTTCTATGTTTATGTGGTTTTAGTTATGCTCCTAGAGCATTTAGTTATGCTCCTAGAGCTTTTTTTTTTTTTTGCTAGGGCTAGAATCTGATCCCTGGATTATTGTTGGCCAAGATGTTCCCTATGCAATCTAGGCATTGCCTTTGCAAAGGTTTTTTGTTTCCCTCCTTCAATTCCATGTTCTGACTTAAGAATAATTTGTTATCAACCCAGTCCTTTCTTTTACTCCAGTGTATTCAGGGTTCAGACATTGTTTGGGGTTGGGAGCCTCTCTGTTGGCTTGCTATCTAGCTGCCAGGACCTCTACTATTGTTAAGCTGTCAGGACCTGGATTGCACTATAGCTAAGAGTAGCCTGCTGGCTTTCCCACTCTCCTACATCCTAGACTTTACTTCCCTTTCTGTTCCAAAGAGACAGGCCTTCATTGAATATTCTCCATAATATTTACAATTAAAAACTTTTTTGAATCTTCTGTCTTTTGGGGGGATGGATCTACAGTGTGAATGTCAGAGAAGAGGCTTCATTTATCTTTTGTAGGGAAAAGCTCCCAGAGAATGTTAGCTCCATGCCTGATCTTAACTCTGCCCAGGAAGTCCTGAACTTCAATCTTGCTGAATAAGTCACCTAACATCTCAGTGTCTAGGTTTCTTCCTATATAAAATGGAAATGATAATAACAACACTTATTCAACATGAGTACTTTGAGAACCAAAAGAATTAAAAAAATATATTGAATGATCACAAATCTCAAATTCATGGTCATTAGTCATTATTATTTTTTAAATGTATATATTAGAAGCTTCTCAAAGAGTTTAACCTAAATAATAGAAGGGGAAAATGGATGCAGAATTCATATTGGAGGTAACAGCACTTACTTAGTCTTGCAATCTATGAAATTAAGCCTTAGAGGATATGTAATAAATATTGTTACAAAGACACAGATAAATTGTTATACACATATTGTTATAGATGTGTAATGAGCTAGACAGAAAATCAAATAAGAAGGAGAAATTAGGTTGAATCTCATTTGGAAAATTAGAGTACAATGTAATTACTTGTGTCTTGTCACAAAAATCCATCCTTTCAATACAGTCTCTTCTTGATACTATATTCCTTTGAATCATTGGACATAATTGATAGCATGACATTTTTAAGAGAAAAAAAAGCATTTAAAGGGACTCAATTTCAGTCAGAAGATGTGTAGTGCTTATAGGGAGACTGTAAAATGTGATCGATGAATTATGCATTCAAGAAATTGAAGACAATACGAAAGATAGACAGGTATTATTGATCAGGAAGTGAACTAGTTTTGGAGAAAATGATGGGACCAAGTCAATCAAAAATAGAAATAATTAATAATTATATCAAAAAATGGTAATAATGATATATGACGCCAAAATTTATGGGATGCAGCCAAAGAAATTTTGCGGGAAAACTTTATATCTCTAACTATATGAATAAAATAGAAAAAGAAGAGACCAGTGAATTGGGTATGCAACTAAAAAAAAGGTAAAAAAAGGAACACATTAAAGATCCCTGATTAAAGAACAAATTAGAAATTATGAAAAATCAAGGGAGAGATAAATAAAATTAAAAGCAAGAAAACCATTGACCTCATAAATAAAATGAACAGTTGGTTTTATGAAAAAGTTAATAAAGTAGACAAACCTTTGGTTAATTTGATTTAAAAAAGAAAGAAGATAATGAAATTACCAGTATCAAAAAGGAAAAGGTTGAACTAACCATCAATGAGGAGGAAATTAAAGGGATTAGGAAAACACTCAATTTAATTAAACATATCAATAGCTAAGCCAACAGAAATCATATGGTTATCTCAATAGATGCTGAAAAAGCCATTGACAAAATACAGCATCCATTCCTATTAAAAACACTAGAAAGTTTAGGAATAAGTGGAGTTTTCCTTAAAATAATAAAAAGTATCTATCTAAACCAATAAACAAATATTATATGTAATGAGTATAAACTCAGAGCATTAACAATAAATTCAGGTCTGAAACAAGGATGCCCATAATCATAATTACTATTCAATAAAGCATTAGGAATGCTAACTATAGCAATAAGAGAGAGAAAAGAAATCGAAGGAATCACAATTGGCAATGAGGAAGCAAAACATTCATTCTTTGTAGATGATATGATGGTATATTTAGAGAATCAGAGAAAATCATCTAAAAAACTCCTTGAAGAAATTAACACATTCAACAAAGTAACAGTATATTTAAAAAACTCACATAAATTATCAGCATTTCTATATACAAAAAGATCCAAGAGCAAGAGTTAGAAAAATAAATTCCATTTAACATAACTATAGACAACATTAAAACCTTGGGAATCTACCTCCCAAGACAAAACTGTATGAATGCAGTTATAAATCACTTTTAATCCCAATAAATTCAGATCTAAATAATAGGAAAAAATGTTAAATATTCATGGTTAGGCCAAGCTAATATAGTAAAAAGGATAGTTCTAGTCAAATTAAATTACTTATTTGGTGCCATATCTATCAAACTAACAATTACTTTACTGAGCTAGAAAAAATTAGTAACAAAATTCATCTGGAGCAACAATAGGGCAAGAATAGCAAAGGAGTGGCAGTTAGGTGGCATAATGGATAGAGTACCAGCCCTGGATTTTGGCATATCTGAGTTCAAATCTGACCTCAGACATGTAATAATTACCTAGCCCTGTGGCCTTGGGGCAAGCCACTTAACCCCATTGTCTTGCTAATCTTTAAAATAAAAATAGCAACAGAACTGAAGTTCTAAAACTATACTATAAAAGGGCAGTTATCAAAACTTCCTGATATTGGTTAAAAATTGGTGTAATAGATCTTTGCATTAACATTGGTTCAAAAGAAACTGTAGTATATGACTACAGCAACTAATTATTTCACAAACCCAAAGACATCAACTTGTGGGATAAGAACTCACTCTTTGACAAAAGTTATTGGGAAAATTGGAAAATAGTATGCCAAAAACCAGGCATGGATCCACATCTCACATTCTATGAGAAAATAAGGTCAAAAGGAGTATAGGATTTAGTCATAAAGAGTATCACCATGGATAAATTAATAGACCAAGAAATACTCTATTTATCTGATTTTTGGAGAGGATATAAATTTACAATTAAACAAAAATTAGAGCACAGTATAAACTTCAAAATATATGATTTTGTCTATATTAAATTAAATAGTTTTTGCACTAATAAAATCAATGCTGCCAAAACTGGAAGGAAGGCAGAAAGCTAGGAAACAATCTTCCCAACTAGAAGTTCTGATAAAGGCCTCATTTCTAAAATATGTAGAGAATTACATCCAATTTATAAGATCAAAAGTCATTCCCCTCTTGATCAATAGTGAAAGGATATGAACAGAGAGTTTTCAAATGAAAAGCTTAATGCTATATATGGTCATATGAAAAATGTTCCAGATCACTATTGATTATAGAAATGCAAATTTAAACAGCAATGAGGTATAACCTCACAAATATCAGATTGGCCAAGATGTGAAAAAAGGAAAATTATTAATGTTGGAGAGGTTGTGGGAGTATTGGGACATTGATGCATTGCTGATGGAGGTGTGAATAGATCCAACTTTTCTGGAGAGCAATATGGAACTATGTCCAAAGATCAATAAAGCTGTTGACCCAGCAATTTCAATTCTAAGTCTATATATCCTGAAGAAATTATAAGAAAGGGAAAAGTCTTACATGTTTCAAATATTCATAGACTATTTTGAGGTGGCAAATAATTGGAAATTGAGGGGATGCCAATCAATTAGGGAATGACTAAACAAGATAAAGTGCATGAATACTATGGAAAACTATTATTCTATAAGAAACTGAAAATAGTCAGACTTGAGAGAAGCATGGAATAACTTAGAGGATCTGATGTTGAGTGAAAGGACCAGAATAAAGAGAACAATGTACACATTATTTATTAGTAGCATTGTGAGATGAACAACCTTGATGAAAGCAGCTCTTCTCAGCAGTTTCAGAGAGCTAGGACAACTGTATTAGACAGTCTGTGGATAATTTTATCCCCATCCAGAGGAAGAAAAACAAACAAAACAAACACAAGAAACCCAACCCTTAATAATATGATGAACACTTTATAAAAATTATCTCTTTCCCTTAATCCTAATTCTTTATATCAAAAATAGCTAATCTGTAAACATGATTATCAAAAAATATGTATGTAGCAGAGCCAAGATGGTGACAAAAGAGGATCATCTCTTAGGTGCTCTTTCATAAAACTTATAAACTAAGGACTGTAACTAAATTTTTGAGAAACAGAACCCACAGAGGGACCCAGTGAGGCAGTTGTCCTACTCAAGATAACCTAGAAAAGAGCAGAAAAACTCTACTCCCTGGGATTGGAGGGGTGGTCTGCCAGAGGGGTGGCCCACCACAGGGAAAGAACTTCAGCCTCCCAGAGGCAGCACCAGGGTGCTAGGAGCCAGGGCTCACAGCAGCAGGCGAGTTTCCTAACAGACAACTTGTGGAACACAGCACAACTTGGGGGAACAGAATGGGGGACCTCTGCCAGAGGGAGCATGTGAAGTTCAGCCCTCAGGGCACACAGCTAGCAGCATGTGCAGGGCAGCCCACATCCAGGAACAGGAAATAGAAGACAGTAAGCCAGAGCCCCCAGGGCATTAGCACTGAGCCTGGGGAGAGAGAAAAGAGAGACTGCAGAGCTCTGTCCTCTGTCCCTGGAATCTGTCTACGCTGGGGTTCTGACCACATTCAGATCCTGATTGCAGCCTAGGCCCCCCCCATAGAACAACAGGCACCCCTCCCACACACCTCAGCCCCATGGCAGAGGGGCGTGTTTATGGTCATTCAAAGGCCAGGAGAGAGGACAGAGCTTCATACACTGAGATCCTTGTGGGAGTGTCCCAAAAGCTCAGGAAGTACCCCCAAACCAGGCTCAGGCTGGGAAAATGGGTAAACAGAGAAAAAAAGAGAAACACCAGAGAGAAATACTTTGCCTGTCAGCACAAGAAGGATCAAAACACTCAGTCTGAAGATGAGGAAGCACAAGGTCCTGTATCTAAAGACTCCCACAAATACAGAAATTGGGCTCAGGCTATGACAGAGATCAAAAAAGACTTTGAAAATCAAATGAGAGAGATAGAAGAAAAAACTGGGAAAAGAAATGAGAAAGATGCAGGAAAAACATGAAAATGAAGTCAGCAGCTTAGTCAAGGAAATCCAGAAAAAAATGATGAAGAAAATAGCATACTAAAAACCAGCTTAAGTCAAATGGCTAAAACAATTCAAAAAGTTATTGAGGAGAAGAATGCTTTAAAAAGAAGAATTGGCCAGATGGAAAAAGAGATAAGAAAGCTCTCTGAGGAAAACAAATCCTCCAGACAAACAATGGAACTGAAGGAAACTGCTGAAATTATGAGAAATCAAGACTCAATACTTCAAAATCAAAAGAATGAAAAATTAGAAGAAAATGTGAAACATCTCATTGAAAAAACAACTGATATGGAAAACAGACTTAGAAAAGATAATTTAAAAATTATTGGAATACCTGAAAGTCATGATCAGGAAAACAGCCTTTACATAATTTTCAAAAATTACTACAGGAAAATTGTCCTGATATCCTAGAAGCAGAGGGCAAAACAGAAATGGAGGGAATCCATGGATCTCCCTGGGTAAGAGATCCAAAAAAAAAAAAAAAACCCCACCAATAATATAGCCAAGTTCCAGAACTCCCAAGTCCGAGAGAAAATATTACAAGCAGCCAGAAGGGCACAGTTCAAATATTGTGGAGCTGCAGTCAGGATCACACAGGAATTAGTAGCAACTACATTAAAAGCTTGTAGGGCTTGGAATATAATATACCAGAAGACAAAAGAGCTTAGAATGCAACCGAGAATCAACTACCCATCAAAACTGTATGTCCTCTTCCAGGGAAACACATGAACTTTCAATGACCCAGGGAATTTCAAATGTTCCTGTTGGAATGGCCAGAGGTGAACAGAAGGTTTGATGTTCAAATACAGGACTCTGGTGAAACATAGAGTTTGTAGGAGAAGGAGAAAATATGAGGGACTTAATGATGATGAACTACATGTATTCCTGTATAGAAAAATGACACTGATAATACTCATATGAACCTTCTCAACAGAGCAGGTAGAAGGAGCTTTTATAGATGAAGCACAGGAGAATGCTGAATTTGAAGATAAAATATGGTGGAAAAATGTAGTCAACAGAAAAAAGGGAAATGTAATGGGAGAAAGAAAAAGGAGAGAGGGAATAGGCTAAGATATTTCATATAAGGTTTTTCTTTATTACAATGAGCTACTGCAATGATATGGAATGGGGGAAGGCAATGGGGAATGAGAGAATCTTGGCTCTCATCAGAGGTGACTAGGAGAGGAAACACCATATATACTCAGTGGGGTATAGACATCTGGAGTAAGAAGGAAAGGGTGCAGGAGTAAGTAAGATGTGAATGATGGAGGAAAGGATGGATCATGGGGGGGGGGGAGTGGTCAGATATAACACATTTTCTTTTTTGCTTCTTGCAAAGGGCTGGGATTGGATGTCCTGTCGGGGGACCATATGGCCAGGTGGATGCTGGGCCTAAGGGGTGGTATGGGGGCTTGAGGCCTCTTGGCCCCAGAGCCGGGGATCTGTCTGCTGCACCACTCAGCTACCCTAGGGCAGAGTCAGAGTAAAAGGAGAGAGAAAATATAGTACATGATAGTGGAGAAATCAGAAAGGAGGGAGTTGCAATCAGCAATGGCAACAGTGGAAAAATATGGAAACAACTTTTGTGATGGACTTATCATAAAGAATGTGAACCACCCATGACAGAGTTGGTGGTGTTGAAATACAGACTGAAGCACATTTTTTATTATTATTATTTTTTCGGGGGGGGGGTGCAAGGCAAATGGGGCTGGGTGGCCTGCCTGGGCCCGCATAGCAGGGTGATTGTTGGGTGTCTGATGCCAGATTTGGACTCTGGCTCTCCTGGCTCAAGAGCCAGTGCTCTGTCCACCACCTGGCCGCCCCTACTATTATTATTATTTTATTTTATTTTGGGTCCTTTTATATCTTTTGGGGGGGGTTTGCTGGGCAGCGGGGTTGGGTTGGCTTGAATTTGACACAGCTGGGTGATTGTTGGGTGTACAGGGCCAGATTTCAGCTCGGGTGCTCCTGGCTCCAGGGCTGGTGCTCCGAGGACTGTGCCATCTGGCCATACCTACAATTATTACTATTATTTTTTAATTTTAATTTTAATTTTTTTCTCTCCCCTTTACTTTATCACTCAAGCAAGTCTATACTTTTTGGGGGGAGGAGGTATATTGTTTACTCTTAAACAAGAATATTTTCTTATTGTATAAAAACCTTATTTGTACAAAATGAGAATAAATAAATATTAAATTAAAAAAGAAAAAATAAAATACAGCTGGTACCACCATAAAAAAAAAATAAAACTAGGTTTAACACTTGAAAAAAAAATGTATGTACAATGCTAACTTCTGTTTGCTGCTAAGTTAGAGAGAAGTTAGAAGGGAAAGTGGAAGTTTTGTAACATAAATATACTTGTGCATAGGGATGGAAATAAATAAGTAAACTTTAAAAAAAGAAAACAAAGAAAATGATGGGGTCACTTGCCTTATAATTTGTTGGAGCAGTAGTCCAGTTCCCAAAAATTAAAAGAATAAGGAAGTTCCTAGCATTTCTATTTGATGTCCTATGGAGGACTCACAGGAGGACACAGACAAATATTACACAGATGTTGATTTTGATGCTTTCAGCTTCTTTCATTCACCCTAAACAGTAAAATAAGTGTCAAAGCATCAAGAAAAATGCAGCGCATTAAACAATCTCAGAATTTCATTACAAAGGATGCTAAGTTTTCTAAACTTTCCAAACTAATTGCAAAATTAACATATATTTTTGTAAACAAACTTTTATTTAACATGATATCACCTTTATGAATTCCTAGATTTGTTGAGATATTTGTTCTTATTATTGTGAGTCTTCCTTCTCCTACTCTTCATTGTATGTCCAATATATGGAAATGTCAGATGGTACATTTTTGCCTGGTATTCTTATGTCCTTAATATTTGAATCATAGCAGGGAGATTTCTAGATTTTTCATTACAAGGCAATATAACTTGCCCAAGGCCATATAGCTAGGTAATTATTAAGTGTCTGGAGGTCAGATTTGAACTCAGGTCCTCCCTACTCCAGGGCAGGTGCTCTATTCACTTTACCACATAGCTGCCCCCAAGATATTTCAGTGTATATTCTTTATTATATCTCTTTGATCAAGATAATTTGTAATTCTTTACTACAAGACTATTTTGGCATTCATATTTTCATGTATCTATAGTAAAGTAGAAAGACAATTGTCCCTGAAGTTGAGTCCCTTGGATTTAAATCCAACTTGTAGCAGTTATTCCATAAGTGAACTAAAGTAAGTAACTTAACCTTGTTGGACCTCAGTCATCTCATCTCTCTAAAATTAAGAATATGGACTTAATGGACTTAATATCCTTTTAAACTCTGAATCTGTTTCTGTGTTCTAATCAGACCATTTTTCATGCAGGGAAATATATTGAATGACTAAATTTATGACATTTCCTATGAGAAAAATAAAAAATATGCTTGATGAAACAAGATATATGATACAATATCTTAATTTCCATCATTTACCAGATGTCTATAATTCTTAGTTCCCTTTACACTTGATACCTCCCTCTTTTTTCCTAGGATGAACCAAAGAGGCATTGAAGGATTGAGATGTTTTTCAGATGACCTTTTCTACTTTTTTTTAACCTAAAACACAATGGGACATGAAGAGGTGATCATAAATTTTTGAATGATTAAAAACAGTAATATGTGATTGTGAAAAACATTTAAGGGAAAAGCTTACAACATGTAGCACTGGCAATGAAAGATTTAGAACAAAGAGATAGTGAGTCTTATACCACCAAAAGAGAGATGGCCAAATGTTATCTCTAAGACTTCTCAGTTTCTTCTTCAATGTGTCATAAATTTCAAAAGTTCATGTCATTATATTTGATACATAAGAAAAAAAATTAGAATGCCAGTAGTCCATCTTTTTCCTCACAGAAACAGATTTTTCATCTAAGACTTGATGATTGTTTAACAAAGATTAAAATTAGCTCAGAACACTGAACACTAATTCCTGAAACCTCTGATTTGTCTCCTTGCATAACCTTCAGAGAAACACTTAACCTTTCATTTTGTTGCCCAATAAAATATGTATAACAATTCCTATTTCAAAAGGATATGGAGAAATTTAATTAATCACTATTTATAAGGTACTTTACGATCCTTGATAACAGGTATTATAAAAATCCAATTATTATTATTGTTATTATCCATTTCATGGTCTGCCTTTGCCCTCTTTCTCTCAAATCATAATTATTTTGAATGTGAGTTTTTGTCACAACATCCCACTCAGCATTTCATCTCCTCACAACTACCTTCTTTTCATGTAACCAAAAATACAGATGAATTACTTTTAAATATAATTAGCTAGCTAGAAGATCTTTAATAGAGAAGCAGCCTTAAAGGAAGGAAATTTAGTTTTAAAAATAGCTTGAATGTCACCACCTGAGCTGTCAGCCATGTACCAGAAAACCTACTGGAAACAGAGGTTTGGTGTTGAGATCCCTAGAGGCTTTGCTCCCTGGGTTTAGTAACAAATCATTGGAAAATACAATTGAACAAATGCAAAAAGAAAATGATTCTCTTAGATCCTCAATTGGGCAAATGCAAAAAGAAAACAATTCTCTCTAAACCTCAATTGGTCAAATGGAAAACTCTTACACAAAATGAATTGACCAATTAGAAAAGGAGACCAAAAAGGCAAATGAAGAAAAACCTCTTTAAGAAAAAGAATGGAATCTATGGAAACTAATGACTTCAAGAGACAGCAAGAAACTGTTAAACAAAACCAAAAACTCAAAAAAATAGAAGAAAATGCAAAATACCTCATGACCCAAACCACTGACCTCAAGAATAGAATGAGGAGAATCAACCTGAGAATGTCTTCCTGAATAAACTGAAGTAAAAATAAAAGCCTGGGCTTAATAATACAGGAGTTAGTGATGGAAAACTGCTATGACAGCATGGAAACAGAGGGAAAGCTTGTTATTGAAAGAATACATACATCCCCTCTGGAAAGAGATGCTAAAATATAAACACCAAGGAATGTTGTGGCCAAATTCAAGAACTATCAGATAAAAGTGGAAATCCTGTAAGCAGCCAGAAATAAACAATTTATATACCAAGGAACCACAGTAAGATTATGCAAGACCAATACATTGTTGGTGGAGCTGGACACTCATCCAAAGTTTTTGGAGAAAAATCTAGAATTATGCCAAAAGGGCAATAAAAATGTCAAACCCTTTGAACCAGCAATACCACAACTAAGTCTATAACCTGAAGAGATAATGAAAAATGCTAAAAAAATATCACTTTTTCAAAAATATCCATAGCAGCCCTGCTTGTGGTGGGATATAATTGGAAATTAAGTGAATGTTCATAATTTGGGGAATGGCTGAACAAATTGTTGTATATGTATGTAATAGAACACTTTTGTTCTATTTAGAAACCAGGAGCGAGGATAATCAGGCCAAGATGGTAGAGAGAAGAAAGGCACAATTTTAATCTCCTGATCTTCCCACATAAATAGTAAGAAACAAACCTCTTAACAGGAAATTAGATTGACAAAACCCAGAAAGAGAAGCTAGGAGAAGAACATCTACCTCAAGTTTTATCTTCTGGGATCCTGGGTGAGGCCAGGTCCAGAGGGCAGTCTCTGCTGGAAGCACAGGAAAGAGTGGTAGCCTGGGAGCCTGAGAGTGGAACTGGCCTGATCTGTGACAGGGGCAGAGGCCAACTGGTGAGCAGAGGTATTGGTGGTGGCACTGACTGTCTGGAGCTTACTGGCAGGACTGGAGGATGTGATCCAGTGCAGAAAAGTTGAAGACACCAATCCCTGGGCTCTTCTAGTCTGGAGGAACTCTGAGTCCATACCTTCATTTCAGCTTAGGACTTTTTCCAGAACAAAGACAATCACCAGGCTCATGTGTGAGCAACAGAGAGACCTGGCTGTATCAACAATAAGGGATCAAAGGAACTGGAATGAGATATTCCATACAGCAAGGGAGATTGGAATGAAGCCAAAAATCCACTACCCAGAAAAGCTGAGCCTTCTCTTCTAGGGGAAAAGGTGGACATTTAACAAAATGGGAGACTTCCAATATTTCTTAATGAAAAGACCAGAGCTAAAGAAAAAAATTGTACATCAAACAGGAAGTTCAAGAGACACATGAAAAGGTTAAAAAAAGGTAAAAGAAAAAAACTGCTATACATTAAGATGAAACTGGCTATATCCTTACCTGGGAGAAAGCCTCTTAATGACTCTCAAGAGCAGTAACTCTTTTACAGAGAATTATACTTAGCCAGAAGTGATGTACACTTATGACTTTTTTGTGACTCAGATGTAATGATTTAAAAGCAATACCTCATTAAAAAGGGGGACACTAAGGAGTTGGGAGGATGGAAGAGATTGAATGGCTTAAATCTCATTTAATTAAGATGTACAAAAGACTTATTGTAATAGAGGGGAAGAAGGGAGATGGTGAGAAGCACCTGGAACTTCCTCTCATCAGACATGGATTAAAGTTAACTTACACAAACACACACACACACACTCAGTTAAGTTAAGAACTTATCTTACCTTTCAAGTATTAAAAGGGGAAAGGGGGAGGGGGGAGGGAATGGAGGAGAAAAAGTATAACTAATAGAAGGGAGGGAAGGAAGGAGGATAAAAGGGAAAGGGCAAAGAAAGGGGAGAGGTGTTGATATAGGAGGCAAACACACTGAAGGGAATGGTATTCAGAAGCAAAATTCTAGGGAATATGGGTAAAGTGAAAAAAGGGAAAAACACAGTGGGATGAGAGCATGGAGGGCAATAAGGAGTTATTAATTATAACTGTGAATGTGAATAGGATGAACTTTCCCTTAAAACATAAATGAATAGCAGAGTGGATTAATTACAGAATCCTACAATATGCTGTTTATAAGAAATTCATTCAAAGCAAAGAGATACATATAGAACAAAGCTAAAAGGATGGAGAAAAATATATTTTGCTTGAGTTGAAATGAAACTGGGGGAGGAATCCTTATCTCAGAAAAAGTAGATGAAAAATTGACAATCGGTAAAAGAGATAAGGAAGGAAACTATAGACTCGTAAAATTTAACATAGACAATAAAATGATTTGAATATTAAATATGTATGCCCCAAATGCTATATCATCAAAATTCCTAGAGAAGAATTTGAAAGAGCTAGCAGAAGACATAGACAGAAACACTGTACTAGTGGGAGATCTCAACTACCCACTCTCAATTTTTGATAAATCTAATCAGAAAATAAACAAGAAGGAAGTTAAGGAGGTAAACAGATTGTTAGAAAACCTAGATATGACAGATTCATGGAGGAAATTGAAATGGGATGGGAAAGAATATACCTTTTCTCTGCAGTACATTGCATTTACACAAAAATTAAAAATGTACTAGGGCATAAAAACTTAATGATCAATAGAAGAAAGGCAAAAATAGTGAAGACATCTCTCTAAGATCATAATTCAATAAAAATTAAATGCAATATTGGGCCAAGGAGATATAGATGCAAAACTAATTGAAAAGTAAATAAAATCATTTTAAAAAATGAGTGGATCAAATGAAAAATTATAGAAATAATTATTTATATCATCCTAGATAATGACAATAATGAAACAATAAACCAACATCTATGGGATTCATTCAAGGAGACTATCAGGGGATATATTATATCCTTAAATACTTATGTGAATAAATTAGAGAAAGAATAAATCAATAAACTAAATAAACAAAAAAATAGAGAAAGAACAAATTAAAACCCCCCAATTAAATACCAAATTAGAAATTGTAAAAAATTAAAAGAGAAATTAGTGAAATCAAAATCAAGAAAATTATTGAACTAATAAACAAAACCAATAGTTGATTTTATGAAAAAAACCAATAAAATTGATAAAACTCTGCTTAATTTGGTTTAAAAAAGAAAGAGGAAAACTAAATTGCTAGCATCATTAAATGAGGAAGAAATTAAAGCAATAATTCAGAATTATTTTGCCCAAGCATATACAATAAATTTTTTAATCTAAGGGAAATGGATGAAAATTTACTAAAAAATGTACACTGCCCACATTACATGAAGAGGAAATTAAATATCTAAATAACTGAATCTCAGAAAAAGAAATTCAACAAGCTATTATAGAATGCCCTAAGAAAAAAATCTCTAGGGCCAGATGGATTCATAAGTGAATTCTATGAAACATTTAAGCAAAAATTGATTCCAATTCTATATAAACTCTTTGGAAAAATAGGGAAAGAGGGAACTCTGACTAACTCTTTCTATGAAACAAATCTGGTTCTGATACCTATACCAGGAATAGTTAAAGCAGAGAAAGAAAATTTCGGACCTATCTCCCTGATAAATACAAATGCAAAAATCTTGAATAAAACCTTAGCAAAATAATTACAACAGACTTCCGGCCAAGATGGCGGAAAGAAGACAGGCACAGTTCTAAAGTCTCCTGATCTTTCTCCATATATCACATGAAACAAACCTCTTAAAAGAAATCATTACACTAAGAAGTACAACAAAACTATGGAAATAGAGGGGAAGAAGGGAGCAGATGAAAAACACCTGAATCTTCTCATCAGACTTGATGTAAAGTCAACCTACACACAGTTAACTTATAAAACATCTAACCTTTCTAGTATTAAAAGGGGGAAAGGGGAGGGGGATGGAGAAAGGGAAGGGGAGTGGGGAAAAAAGGGGAAATAACAAAAGGAAGGGAAGGGAAAGGGGAAATATAGGGGAGGGGTGATATAGGAGGGCAAACACACTGAAAGGGGTGGTATTCAGAAAAAAATGACTGGGGAATATGGATAAAGGGGGGGGGAAGGGGAGAAAATACAAACAGAGGAAAGATAGCACAGCAGGCAATAAAGAATTAGTAATCATAACTTAGAATGTGAATGGGATGAACTATCCCTTAAAACGTAAGCAAATAGCAGAGTGGATTAAAAACCAGAATACTACAATTTTCTGCTTACAAGAAACTCATTTGAAGCAGTGAGATACATATAGAGTAAAGGTAAAAGGTTGGAGTAAAATATATTTTGCTTCAGCTGAATTAAAATAAAGCAGGGGTAGCAATCCTTATCTCAGACAAAGCAGCAGCAAAAATAGATAGTGTTGAAACAGATAAGGAAGGAAATGTTATCCTCCTAAAAGGTACCATAGACAATAAAGTTATTTCAATAGTGAATATATATGCACCCAGTGGGACAGCACTTCTTAGAGGAGAAGCTGAAAGAACTACAGGAAGACATAGACAGCAAAACTCTACTAATGGAAATCAAGTGAATGTTCTTCAATTGAGAAATGTCTTAGCAAACTAGGTATATGTATGTCATGGAACACTATTGTTCTATTAGAAGCCGGGAGGGATGGGAATTCACAGAAGCCTAGAGGGATTTGAACTGATGCTGAGTGAGATGAGCAGAACTAGCAAAACACTGTACACACTAATAGCAACATGGGGGCAATGATTAACCTTGATGGATATGCTTATTTCATCAGTGCAACAATCAGAGACAATTTGAGACTCTCTGCAATGGAGAATACCATCTGTATCCAGATAAGGAACTGTGGAGTTTGAACAAAATTCAAGGACTATTCCCTTTAATTTAGAAAAAAAACCTGATATCTTATTATCTGATCTTGTTATCTCTTATACTTTATGTTTCTTCTTCCTTAAGCATATGATTTCTCTCTCATCACATTCAATTTGGATCATTGCATCCCATGGAAACAATGTAAAGTCTGGGAAATCGCCTTTTCTATGGGGGGTTGGGGGAGGGAAGTAAGATTAGGGGAAAAATGGAAAACTCAAAATAAATAAAATCTTTAAGTAAAAAAAGAGGAGAGAAAATTTTAAGCCTATTTCTTTGATGAATACAGATGTAAAAATCTTAAAGAAAATCATACCAAAATGATTGCAAGAAGTTATCACTAGGATAATACTTTATGACAGGAAGGATTTAACCCAGGAATCCAGGACTGGTTCAATATTAAGAAAACTGTTAGTTTAATTAATTATCCCAATAACAAGTCACTCTGAAATTATGTATTATATCAACAGATGTTGAAAAAGCTTTTGAAAAAATACAGCACCATTCCTACTGAAAATAATATAGAGTTTAGAAATAGATTGTTCCTTAGAATAATAAGCAGTATCTATCTGAAATGATCAACAAGCATTATATGCAATGGAGATAGGCCAGAGGCATTCCCAATAAGCTCAGGGGTGAAAGAAGGATGGCCATTATTACCATTGTGATTCAACATAGTATTAGAAATGTTATCCAGCAATAAGAGAAAAAAAAAGAAATTGAAGTAAGTAGAATTGGGAAAGAAGAGACAGAACTCTCACCCTTTGCAGATAACATGATGTTATACCTAGAGAAACCCAAAAAATCATCTGGAAACTATTAGAAAAAATTATCAACTATAGTGAAGTAGCAGGATATAAAATAAACTCATAAATCCTCAACATATGACTAGCAAGATACCACAGAAAGAGCTAGAAAGACAAATCACATTTAAAGTAACCTCAGACAATATAAAATACCTAGGAGTCTATCTGACAAGGCAAGGTAGACTCAAACTTTTTGAAAATATTACAAAACTCTTCTCACACAAATAAGATCACATTTAAATAATTGGGCAAATAACAACTGCTCATGGATAAGTTGAGCAATTATAATTCAAATGAAATTCTACCAAAGCTAAACTACCTGTTTAGTTTCCTACCAATCAAAATTCCAAAAAAATTCTTTAATGAGTTACAAAATGTTGTTTGTAAATTCATATAGAGAAAAAAAGTTGAGAACTTCCAGTGATTCAATGAAAGAAAGTGCAAAAGAAGGTGACTTAGCCTTACTAGATCAAAAATTATATTATAAAGCATCAGTCATCAAACGTGGCTAAGAAATAGAGTGGTGTCAGTGGAGCAGACTGGGTTCAATAGCAGGAAATGATTATAGTAATCTGTTGTTTGATAAACCCAAATAGTCCAGCTAATGAATAAAAACTCTCTTTGATAAAAACTGTTGGGAAAATTGGAATTTAGGATGGAAGAAACTTAGATTAGACCAACACCTCGCACCCTATACCAAGATATGAATAAAATGGATATAGGATCGAGACATAAAAAACAATATTATAAGTAAACTAGAAGATCAAGGAGTGGTTACTCTGTCAGATCTATGCAAAGGGAAGCAGTTTGTGACCAAAGAAGAAATGGAGGACATTATTAAAAACAAAATAGGTATATTTGATTCCATTACATTAAAAAGCTCTTTCACAGTAAAAAAAAAAAAAAAAAAAAAAAAACCACTGTAACCAAGATCAATAAAAATGTCATGAATTTGGAAACCAATAGTATTTCTGACAAAGGACTCAATTCTAAAATATACAGAGAAGTAAGTCAAAATTTCAAAAAACCAAGCCCATTCCCCAAATGGTCAAAGGGTATGCAAAAGCAATTTACAGCTGATGAAATCAAAGCGATCCATAGTCATATGAAAAATTGCTCTAAATCATTTCTTATTAGAGAAATGCAAATTAAAGCATCTCTGAGGTACCACCTCACACCTCTAAGACTGGTCAATATGAAAAGAAAGATCAATGATTAATGTTGGAAGGAATGTGGGAAATCTGGGACTCTAATACATTGTTGGTGGATCTTTGAACTAATCCAACCCTTCTAGAGAGCAGTATGTAAATTGTGCCCACAGGGCAACAGAAATGTGCACTGATCCAGTTTGGTCTATACCCCAAAGAGATAATGAAAAACGTTATAAACATCACTTGCACAAAAGTATTCATAGCAGCCTCATGTGTGGTGGCAAAGAATTGGAATTTAAGTAAATGTTCTTCAATGGGCGGTGGCTTAACAAACTGAGATAAATTTATATCATGGAACACTATTATTCTATTAGAAACTAGGGGGGATTGGAATTCAGGATAGCCTGGAAGGATTTGCATGAACTGAAGCTGAGTGAGATGAACAGAACCAGAAATACTTTGCACACCCTAATAGCAACATGGGGTTGATAATCAACCTTAATGAACTTGCTCATTCCACCAGTGCTACAATCAGGGACAATTTGGGGCTTTCTGTTATGGAGAATACCATTGGTATCCAGAGAAAGAATTGTGGAATTTGAACAAAGATTATTATGTTTAAGTAAAAAATTAAAAAATACATCATTTTATTATATAATTTTACTATCTCTTATAATTTATTTTTCTTCCTTAAGGATACGAATTCTCTCTCAGCACATTCAGGTTAGATCAATGAGTGCAATGTAAACAATGTAAAGACTAATAGACAGCCTTCTGTCGTACATGGTTCTTACATAAAAAGTGACCATGTACTAGGACATAAAACCTAATGATAAATTGCAGAAAGGCAGAAATAATAAATACAACTTTTTTCAGATCATAATGCAATAAAAATCATATGCAATAATGGGCCAGGGAGATATAGACCCAGACCTAACTGGAAACTAAATAACCTCATTTTAAAGAATGAGTGGATCAAACAACAAATTATAGAAAAAATTATTTATTTCATTCTAGATAACAATAATGATACAATATACCAAAATTAGTGGAATACACTCAAGGCTACTCTCAGGGGATATATTAAATCTTCAAATGCTTACATGAATAAATTAGAGAAAGGAGAAATCAGTGATCTAAATATGCAACTAAACATTAGATAAAGAACAATTTAAAAACCCCAATTAAATATCAGATTAAAAATTCTGAAACCTAAAGGAGAAATTAATAAAATCAAATGCAAGAAAATTATTGAACTAATAAATAAAATGAATAGCTGGTTTTATAAAAAAACAATAAAATTGATAGATCTCTGGTCAATTTTATTAAAATATAAAGAAGAAAACCAAATTGCTAGTATCATAAATGAAAAAAGTTGAATTCACCACCAATGAAGAAGAAATCAAAGTAATAATTCAGATTTACTTTGCCCAACTGTGTGCCAATAAATTGGACAATCAAAGTGAAATGGATGAGTATTTAGAAAAATACAAATTGCCCAGATTAAATGAAGAGGAAATTAAAAACTTAAATAAGACTATCTCAGAAAAAGAAATTCATCAATTCATTATTGAACTCCCTAAGAAAAAATGTCCAGGGCCAGATGGATTCACAAGTGAATTCTTTCCAACAATTAAGGAACAATTGGTTTCAATTCTATGTAAACTCTTTGGGAAAATAGGTGAAGATGGAACTCTGCCTAACTCTTTCTGTGATACCAGTATGGTACAGATACCTAAACCAGGAAGAGTTAAAGAATCTTTCCACCAGGTAGGATTATAGCCATTTTCATGTTATTGGATAGCATTTTTCCCTTTTTTTACCATTTCATGCATCTCTTGGGTTTCCTTTTGAAGTCCAGATTTTCTATTTACTTCTGTTCTTTTCATCAGGAAAAGTTGGAAGTCTCATATTTTATTAAATGCCCATCTTTTCCCCTGAAAAGGAAGGCTCAGTTTTGCCAGATTTGGGATTTTTTAATGATTTCCAAGCTGCCTTGATCTTCAAAATATTGTATTCCCTGCCCTTTGCTCCCTTAACATTGATGCAGCTATGCCTGTGTAATCCTCATTGTGCCTCCTTGGTACCTAAAATATTTCTTTCTGTCTGCTTACAGGATGTTCTCCTTTGTGTAGTACTTCTGGAATTTCCCACCATTATTTCCTGATGTTTTAATTTTGGAATCTTTTTCAGGAGGGGATCAATGTATTCTTTCAATAACTATTTTGCCCTCTGGTTCCATACATCAAGGCAAACTTCCTTCAATAGATCCCAAAATATCCTGAAAAAGTCTCAATGTGTCCAGGAAGCCCAGTGAATCTTAAGTTGTCTTTTCTGGATCTATTCTCTAAGTCATTAGTTTTGTTGATGTAGTATTTTATATTTTCTACTATTTTTTCAATTTTTTTTGTTTAACAGATTCTTGTTGTCTCATAAAGTCACTGGTTTCCCCACATTCTTCTTTATTTTAGAGAAGAATATTCTTCATTTATCTTTCGCAAATCCTTTTCCAATTGGTCATTTCTATTTTTGAAGTTGTTTTCCATTATGTTCAGTTTTGATTTTGAGAGAATTATTTTCTTTTTTGCACTTGTCTGATTGTATTTTCCAGGGATTTGTTTTCTTATTGCATGGTGTTAATTTTCTCTTGCAAATTGCTAATTTTCTTTTGGATTTCTTTTCCCAATTTTCCCAAATGATTTTTAAACTCCTGCCTGATTTCTTCTAAGAAGTCTTTTGGGGCTGGAGACCAATTCATATTCTCATCAGAATTTCTGTCTCTCTCTGTTATGGTCTTTGACTACAAGGTAACTTTCAATGGACACTCCTCCACCCTTTCTACTGGCCTTTCTTCATCTTCCTAGGATCTTATGCTGTAGGAGGAGCTGGTTCATAGACCTTTGGTTTTGAAAACCCCTGAGGTTTTATTCACTGGGCTTAGTAACTCAAAGTAGTCTGGCCTAGACACTTTCTCTGTCTCGTCTGAAACCTCTGGCCCTGTGGGGGGGCAGCAAGCTCTGGATTCACCTATCACAATTTAGACTGCATCATTGAGCTAGATAGTTAAACTCCTTATGCTACTGAGAGAGATCTGTTGCCCCATTTGAATGTGGGGGCTGGGTGGAGTGGGGAGGATGTTACTGTGCTTGTTCTAGGAAAAGTAACTTTCTCTTACAGCAACTCGGGAGGAGCTGGGGACTCAACTGGAAGCACAGGGACTGCACTGAAAATACAGTGCTCACAATACTGGTTTTCCAGGCCAATGAAGCTGACTGGATGCTATGCTGAGGTTCTCCCACCCATTACACTGGAACTCTCCCTTCAATCTTGCTGGAGCTCTCCTTCCGACTCATAAAGATGAAGCTTCTGTGACTCTTCTGAGGATAGTCCCATGTCTCATACCACTCTGCTTCTGAACTGGCCCTCTGTTCTCTGCTCCAGGATCACCCATATTCCCCTGAGACAGACTTTGTTGGAAAATGTTCTTCTCCTTTGTTATTCTCTAGATTTTGTGAATTTAAATTTTTTAAGAGGCTTTATTTATAGCAGTTCAGAGAAAAAGCCAGGAATCCTTAGGATAGTGCCTGGATCCTCTCCATTATCTTGGTCAGAATTCTACAAATTCAATTTTGATCAATTCATATCATGGAAACAATATAAAGATTATCAGACTGCCTTTTGTGGTGGAGATGGAGAGGTTAGGGAAGGTGAGAGAAAAATTATAAAATTCAAAACCTTACGAAAAATGATAGGTAGAAACTACTATTTGCACATAATTGGAAAACAAGTAAAATATTGATATAAACATAAAATAAAATGTTTGCATCTATATTCATTAGTGAATATTTTCTATAATTTTCTTTCTCTATTTTGAATTTCTGGTTTAAATATTAACACCATTTTACTGTCATAGAAGGAATTAGGAAGCGTTCCACCTTTACCTATTTTGTCAGATAGTTTATAAATAATTGGAACCAACTGTCCCTCAGTGTTTGATAGAATTCATTTGGGAATGCATCTGACACTGGATAATTTTTTCTTAAGGATTATACTGATGGCCTGATTATTTTCTTTTTCTGGTACAGGGTTATTTAAGTATTTCATTGCCTCATTTTTAACTTGCACAATTTTTATTTTGAAAATATTCACCCATTTTGCTTAGATTATCAAATTGATTGGAATATAATTGGGCAAAATAATTCTGAAATAATATTTAAATTTCCTTATTATTGGTGGTGAGTTAAGTTTTTCATTTTTGATACTAATAATCTATTTTCTTCTTTTTTTAAATTAAATTATCCAAAGGTTTATTCTATTGGTATTTTTGCATAAAAACGTATTTATTTTATTTATAAGCTCAATAATTTTCTTGATTTCAATTTATTTTCATGTTAAATTTTCAGAATTTCCAATTTGGTATTTAACTGGATTTTTAAATTTGTTCTTATTCTAACTGTTTAAGTTGCATGCTGAGTTCATTGATTTCTTCTTCCTCTATTTTATTCATGTATGTATTTATGATATAAAATATCTCCTAATAACTGCTTTGCTGTATTCCAAAAGTTTTTGTACGAGGTCTTGTTATTGTCATTGTCTAGGATTAAATCATTAATTCCTTCTGTGCTTTGTAGTTGGATCCACTCATTCCTTAAGGTTAGATTATTTAGTTTCCAATTAGTTTTATTTCTATCTCTCCTTGTCCCTTTATTGCACAAGATTTTTTATTGAATCACGATTAGAAAAGAAAGCATTCAAAATATCTGTCTTTCAGTTTTTGTGCAGATGCAATGTACTGCAAAAAAAAAGGTATATTGATTTCTATCCCTGTTCAATTTTCTCTAGAGGTCTATTATAGCTATCTAATCTAACATTCTTTCATCTCCTTAATTTCCATTTTTTCCCTTAAAGGTTGGATTTATCTAATTCTGAGAGAAGGATATTGAGGTCTCCCACTAGTGCAATTTTGTTTTCTATTTTTTCCTGTAATCTATTCACTTTCTCCTCTAAGAATTAGGATGTTACACACTTGGTGCATACATATTTGATATTGAAATTACTTCATTGTCTGTGGTACCTTTTAGTCTCCTTCCTTATCTCTTTTAATGAGATGCATTTTTACAGTTTCTTTGTATGAGATAAGGATTAATACCTCCTGCTTTTTTCACTTTGACTGGGGCATAATACATTCTGCTCTAGCCATTTACCTTTACTCTATATACATGTCTCTGCTTCAAATACATTTCTAGTAAGCAGTATATTGTGGGATTTTGCTTTTTAGTTTATTCTTATATCCAATTCTGTTTTATGGAAGAGTTCATCACATTCATACTCAGTTATAATTATTAACTCTATATTTTCCTCCATACAAACTTCCCTAATTTTGTACTTTTCCCTTTTATCACTTTTTCCCTACTCCCCAGTATTTTCCTTCTGAATACTACACCCTTCAGTGTGTTTAAGCCCTTCTATCCAACCCCCTCTCTTTTCTTTCCCCTTTCCCTTTTCTGTCTTCTTTCTCTTTCTTCTATCAGTCCCTTCTTCCTCCCCCCATCCCTTTTCCCTCTAAATATTGAAAGGTAAGATATATGTCTAAACTCATCTGAGTGTGTGTGTGTGTGTGTGTGTGTGTGTGTGTGTGTGTATGTGTGTGTGTTAATCCCTCTTTGATGTAGATCTGATGAGATTAAGATTCAGGTGTTTCTCACCTCCTTCCTTCTTCCCCTCTATTGCAATAGGTCCTGTGCAACTCTTCATGTGATGTAATTTACCTCTATTCAATCTTCCCCTTCCTCCTGTCTCTTTACTCTCTCCCCTTTTTAATGAGATTTTTTTTACATAATTTCATCAAAGTCACAGATATATCATGAATGTCCATTCCTTCTGTCTTAGTATATTCCCTCTAATAGTGTTAAAATTCTCAAGACTTATGAGAATCTTCTTCCTGGGTGGTAATGTAGTAAGTTAAATATTATTGTATAACAGTTTTTCTTTCTTTTCTCCATGTACTTTTTCATGTATCTCTTGAGTCTCTTGTTTTGAAGAACCATTTTCTTGTCTACCTCTGATCATTTCATTAGGAAAGATTGAAAATATATTCATTAATGTACATCTTTTCCACTGAAAGAGAAGATTTTATTTTGCTGGGTAGTGAATACTTGGTTGTAGTCCAAACTCCTCCCCAGAATATCATATTCCATGTCCTTTGATCTCTTAATGTTGATACAACCAGGTTTTGTGTAATCCTTATTGTGGTTCCTTGGTATTTAAATTGTTTCTTTCTTTTGGCTTACTGGATTTTCTACTTCATCTGATAGTTCTGGAATGTGGCCAAATTATTCCTTGGTATCTTCATTTTTGGATGTCTCTCAGGAGGGGGTCAGTGAATTCTTTCAGTGACTATTTTAAATTCTGATTCCAAGATATCAGGGAATTTCTTCTTTACTTTATCCTGAAGTATGGAACACAGCTTTTTTTCTTCTTCATAGTTTTCAAGAAGTCCTGTGATTCTTACGTTGTCTCTTTCAGGTCTTTTTCCAGGTCAGTTGTTTTACCAATAAGGCATTTTAAATTTTCTTCTATTTTTATTTTTTTAAATTTTCTTTCTGTTTCATGAAGTCATTTGTTTCCATAGATTCCAATCTTTATTTTAGAGCAGAATGTTTTTTCATTTGCTATTTGTATTTTCTTTCTAATTGATCAATTCTATTTTGATGGAATTTTTCATTTTTTCCTCTAGCCCAATTGCGTTTTTGATAGAATTATTTTCTTTTTATATTTGTCCCATTGTATTTTCAAATGACTTTTTTTCTTGTTTAAAAATGTTAATTTTCTGGGGGCAGCTAGATGGCACAGTGGATAGAGCATTGGCCCTGGAATCAGGAGGACCTGAGTTCAAATCCAGCCTCAGCCACTTAATAATTACCTAGCTGTGTGACCTCTGGCAAGTTACCTAACCCCATTGCCTTGCAAAAAACTAAAACAAAATGTTAATTTTCTCTTGCATTTCTCTTTTCCAATTTTTCCAATTGATTTTTAAATTCATTTTCTGATATCTTACAAGAAGCCTTTTTGGGTTGGAGACCATTTCATATTTTCCTGTGAAGTTTCACACATTCTGTACTTTTCTGAGCTGGTATCCTTAACTTCAAGGTAACATCCAATGGACCCCCACTTTGCACTAGCCTTTCTTCATTTTTGACCCATTCCCTAGGGTCTTGTGCTAGGAAATGAGCTAGTTTGCAGATGTTAAATATTGTGATACCTAGAGACCTTGCTCACTGAGATTAGTAACTTCAAGGTGTTATTCAGTGAACATACCAGTAAGAAATGCCAGAATTTTTCTCTACATTGTCTGTGTTTGTGCTGTCAGTAGTCTATTCCCTAAGCCTGGGGAAAGATCTGGACTGTCCTAGAACAGTCTAGACTGGGTCCTCAGGCTAGAAAGGTCAAAGGATCTCTCAGGGTAATCAGTTTAATCAGCAATCAGAGTGATAATCAGGTCTTCAGACAATGTGCTACCACCTGGAACTGTTTCTGTTTGTTCTGAAGAAAGTCAGATCCTCCTGTAGGAACAATGGGGGCACAGCTGGAAATGTGGGTACTCCTCCACTGAAAACATAGGGTGTCTCATGGCCTGGGTACTCTGAACTAGCCAAACTGGTCTGCTAGATGTCTGGGCTACCAGACTGGGTTCTCCTTTCTGCCTGCCATGCCCATGTCAAATGTGTTAGCCATGGTTTTGAGTTTAGTCCTGCCCTCATACCACCACCCCAGCTCTGGATCTCATCTCCCTGCCCTTGGCACATCCATGTTCCCCTATGACAAACTTTGCTGGAAGATGTTCCCCCCTGTTCTTCAAATTTTTTAAGAAACTTGGTTCATGTGCATTCTGAGGGAAAACAAGGAGAACTTAATACAGTAACTGGCTTATCTTCACCATCTTGGGCACAAGCTTGTTAGACATTTTCTGCAGGTCTCTGATTTCCTCCCCATTATTCATTCTATTCTGAAATGTATATTCACTAAGATAATAGGAATTGGTTCATACCCTTCATCCTACTCTGCCTTCACTCATTTGGTATATTGTCTCCTGAGGGGTATACCTGACTCCAGTCAAATCCAGGTGGGTCCTTCCTTGTCCCTCCCAGATGGACTGGGGGAGACAGGGTTACCAAAAAGTTTTGCTCACCCTCTCCATGCTCATCTCAATTGATCTCTGATGATAATCTGGAAATTGCAGCTGTATTCCTCTTCCCATAAAGAACTCTGTGAATTAACATAACATTTTCCAGGAACCTGAGACTTAAAATTTATGATTTTCTTACAATTCTGAGTCAGAGAGTCTAGTGAATTCTTTACTAATAAATGAATACCCACAGATCTTTGCTAGGCCCAAGGCATCCTGCATCATTTCACTCAGCATCACTGTATTCGCTTACTCATCAAAAGTTTATTTTTTTAAAAATGTTTGTCATTTCTCATCAACTTATAAATCATTCTATTCATAGCAGCTCTTTTTGTAGTGGCAATGAATTGGAAATTGAGGGGATATGAATAAATTGGGGAATGGATAAAGAAGTATATACTATATGAATACTATGGAATATTATTGAAGCATAGCATGACTTGCAGGATCTGTTGCAGAGAAAAGGGAGTAGAATCAAGAAAACAATGTACACATCAACAACATTATGCAATAAACATTCTTGATGGAAACAACTCCTCTCCTCAGTCCAGAGAGCTAGGACAACTGTATTAGACTGGTAATGGTCTATATTATTTGCAACCAGAGGAAGAAAAACAAAACAAAACAAAACACACAGAAAAAAAAATAAAACACCCCTACCAAATCGGATGAACACATAAGAAAAATTGTCTCCTCTGTATCTCTTTCCCTTAATCCTAATTCATCATGCAAAAATTCCTAATTTGTTAAGATGTTTAACAAAATATGTATGTAAAATGCTTACCTGCCTGTTCCCTACTCAGGGGAGGGGGATGGGAAGGAAGGGTGGAAGGAAATTTTGTAACTTGGAAATATGTATGTACAAATGGATAAAAATTTAAAAAAAATTAAAATTAAAAAAATAAATAATTCTGCCTGACATTTTGATTGCACATATTTTTCTTTTAGTATCATTCTTCTTATACAAACTCTATTCAGTGAGAACTGAAATCATCTCTGTACAATTATGAGACCTTTTACAGAATAATTTGTATTGTACTTGATTATCTCTATGCTAGATTGGAGAATGAATAGTTATGGACATATTTTGTTTGTTAAAAAGAAATAATTGAGATTATAATTAATTTCACAATTATCATTGGCAACGAGTTTCATGTCCTCCTAATAAAATCCTTGATCTGGGCATTTTCAATGTGTCTGGTAAATGGAGGGAAGCTTAATGCCCTATTGCTTAAATATCAGTTAACTGAGACATTAATGGACTCTGATGCACAAAATTAAGAAAATTTGAATAGTTTTTGAATCAAGAGAATGGGGATCTTTATTCTTAATACTCCTTTTTTAAGTTCTAGTAGGAAGGACTAGGTACTCTTGTTTTTGAAGTTAATTGTTTTTAAAACTAGCCATGTGTCAGAGCACACTGATTCAAAATATATCATAATAAAATCTAAGCCACCTAGAAACTCAGCCTACATGGACCAACATTTTTTTCCTAAAATATGTGGTTCCTTCCAAGTCTAACTTGCTATTACTCTATATGTTTGCCTTCAGCTATACATTGCAAAGTTCATTTCTTTTCAAAAACAAGTTCTAACATTCTAGCAATTTCATTTTGAAGTGTTAACAGAAGAGGAATTAGTTGTTAATGTTTCTTTTATCCCCCCAGAGTTGGAACTTCCTTCGTTTCTAATTTTATTAAAATAGTTTTGATGAAGAACAAAGCTATTTTTGAATATGTACATGGTCTCCATTCACATTTATGCACATCAGACTGAGGATCCAGTGCTTTCTCATTGTATTTAAGAGCACTACCTTCAGGCAGTATTTGAATCATTTGCAAAAACCTTGAGGAAAAAATTGTCAAAGAAACTTAAAAGTGGATATGCCCAGCTAGAGGAGACTAGAGTAACCAAAATGTTAACCGATTTTCACTCACAGTTTTGTCTTCCATTTACATTAGTGGAATATGATAATCTGTGATGTCTTTCATTATTATGCTTAGAATATATATGTAAGAAATTATTCTTTGCTTTTTGACCAATGGCTCTATATTTAATTAGGAAAAGAATACAATGGAAGCTCAATGTAGCTATGATTTTTTTTAATGTAATTTCCTCTTTCCTGGTAGTCCAGAGGTTATGAATCATAAAGGATCATTGAGGCTAAATGGATAAAAAGTGGAAATTGAAGTAGGTAGGGAAAAATTTTATTGTTATCCAAAAGTTATTCCTGTATAAAACTGGGAACCATTGACTATTGAATATTCATTGAGACCATATTTAAATAAAAATACAATCAATTGGGTCTATACCCTGAAGAAAACATGAAAAAGGGTAAAAACATCACTTGTACAAAACACATTCATGGCAGCTCTGTATGGTGGCAAAGAATTGGAAATTGAGTGACTGTCCATAAATTTGGGAATGGCTGAAAAAATTATGGTATATGTACATTATGGAACACTATTGTTATATTAGAAACCAGAAGGGCGGAAATTCAGAGAAGCCTTGAAGGATTTTCATGAATTGATCTTGACCATGATGAGCAGAACCAGAAGATGGTGACAAGAGAAGAACCTCTTCTAGGTGTTCTCTCCAGAATATTTAAAAATCATGAAATAATGACTCTAAATAAATTTTCAAGAGACAGAATCCAGCGAGGCAATTATCCAGACCAAGGTAACCTAAAATAGTGGAAATACTCCACTCCATGGGGTTAGGGGGTGGCCCACCAGAGTGAAGGAACTTCAGCCTCCTGGAGGCAGCCCCAGGGCAACTGGGAGCCAAGGCTCACAAAAGTGGAGGTAGTTTCCTGACCTATACCCCATGGAGCACTGGGAACAACATGGCAGATCAGTGGGAGTACCTCTGCCAGAGCAAACACATGAAGCCCAGTCCTCAGGCCACTCAGCGAGCAGCAGTGTCTGGGGCAGCTTAATTCCAGAAAAGTGAAGCCAGTGGA
The DNA here is from genome assembly GCF_037893015.1 of Macrotis lagotis. Classification (NCBI taxonomy): domain Eukaryota; kingdom Metazoa; phylum Chordata; class Mammalia; order Peramelemorphia; family Peramelidae; genus Macrotis; species Macrotis lagotis. The sequence goes on from NC_133660.1 coordinate 105,112,549, forward strand.
GCTGGACAACAGGCAGAGCCAGTAAGCAGGAGCCTCTAGGCAACTGAGCCTTTAGTGGTCAGCCTACCAACGGTAGGGGAGTGAAGAAAGACTTCTGAGGTCTGTGACCTGTACCTGGAACAGGACTCTGGGGCTCTGACCAGATTCAGATCCTGATCAGTCTAGGCACCCCATAGAACAGCATGGACCCCCCCCCTCAGCCCCATGGCAGAAAGGTGCACTTGTGGTCAGTCACAGACCAGGAGGGAAGACAGAGCTTCCTTGTGGGGGGAGTCCCAATAATACTCAAAAGCTCAGGAAGCACCCCAAAACCAGGCACAGGCTGGGGAAATGAGTAAGCAGAGAAAAAAGAGGAACACCATTGATAAATAATTGTCCTGTGATCCCAAGAAGGATCTCAATCTGAAGATGAGAAAGTACAAGCTCCTGCATCTAAAGACTGCAAGAAAAACAGGAATTGTGCTCAGGCTATGATAGAGCTCAAAAAATTCTTTGAAAATCAAGGAGATAGAAGAAAAATTGGGAAAAGAAATGAGAGAGATACAGGAAAAATATGAAAAAAGAGGTCCACAGTTTAGTCAAGGTCATTCACAAAATGCTGAAGAAAATAACATGTTAAAAACCAGCATAAGTCAATTGGATGAAACAGATCAAAAAATTATTGAGGTAAAGAATGCTTTAAAAAGCAGAATTGGCCAGATGGAAAAAGAGATAAGAAAGCTGAGAAAGACAAATCCTTCAGATGGGGAATGAAACTAAAGGATACTGTTGACTTTACAAGAAGTCAAGATACAATACTTCAATACCAAAAGAATGAAAAATTAGAAGAAAATGTGAAATATCTCATTGAAAAAGCAACTAATGTGGAAAACAGATTCAGGAAGGATAATTTAAAAATTACTGGGATACCTGAAAATCATGATTAGGAAAAGAGTTTTGATCTCATTTTAAAAATAATTCCTACAGAAAATTGCCCAGATATCCTATCAGCAGAGGGCAAGATAGAAATTGAGAGAATCCAACAATCTCCCTGGGAAGGAGATCCAAAAAAAACAACCCCTAGGAATATTATAGCAAAGTTCCAGAACTCCAAAGTCAAAGAGAAAATATTACAAGCATCTAGAAGGACACAATTCAAATATTGTGGAGCTGAAGTCAGAATCACACAGGACTTAGCAACAACTCCATTAAGGGCTCATAGGGCTTGGAATATAATACTTCAGAAGGCAAAAGAGCTTGAAATGCAACTGAGAATCAACTACCCAACAAAACTGAACATCTTCTTCCATTAATATGGAAAAGATGGACTTTCAATGAACCAGGGGAATTTCCATTTTTCCTGTTGAAACAATTGGAGTTAAACAGAAAGTTTAATCTTCAAATACAGGACTCAGGTGAAGCATAGAGAGTATCTGGGAAGGGTAAAATATGAGGGACATAATGATGATGAACTGTATGTATTCCTGCATAGAAAAATGTAACTGATAATACTAATATGAAACTTCTCATTTAATAGAGCAGGTAGCAGTAGCTTTTATGGATGAAGCACAGGAGAGAGCTGAATTTGAAGATATAATATATTGTAAAAATGGAGTCAATAGCTAAAAGGGAAATGTCATGGGAGTAAGAGAAACGAGAGGTGAAATTGGCTAAGATATTGCATATAATAAGATTTGTTTTCGTTTTCAATGAGCTATTGAAATCATGTGGAAGGGGAGAAGGCAAGGGAAAATGAGGGAACCTTTTCTCTCATCAGAGGTAGCTTGGGGTATAGACATCTAGAGTAAGTAGGAGAGAAGGGGAACGGGGTGAAGGGGGGATGTGAGTGATGGAGCAGAGGGTGGAGCCATGGGGGAGAGTGACCAGATATAACAGATTTTCTTTTTTACTTTTTTGGAAGGGGCTGGGATTTGATGGCCTTTCCAGGACCACAGGGTCAGGTGGCTGCTGGGTCTTAGGGGAGGTATGTGTGCTTGGGGCCTCTTAGTCCCAGGTCTGGTCATTAGTCCACCAATAAGCTACACAATAGCACATTCAAGAAGAGGGAGAGAGTGAAAGGAGAGAGAACATATAGTATATGGTAGTGGGGAGGTATAAAAAATATTTTTAAAATTGAGCAGAACCAGACAAACATGTACAACCATAACAGCAACATGGGTTGATGATCAATCGTAATGGACTTGCTCATTCCATCAGTGCAACAATGAAGGATAAGTTTGGGATATTCCAGAATGCCATCTGTATCCAGAGAAAGAACTGTGGAGTTTAAACGAAGACTAAAGACTATTACCTTTAATTTTTTTTTAAATAATCTTATTATGTAATCTTTCTATCTCTTATATTTTATTTTTTTCCTTAAGGATATGATATCTCTCTCAATACATTCAATTTATATCATTTAAAGTCTATCAGACTGCCTTCTATGGGGGGTTGGGGTGGGGGAGGGAAGCACGATTAGGGGAAAAATTGTAAAATTCAGAAATAAATATATAAAAGTGAAAAAAATTAATACAGTGAGGGAACATCTTCCTATTCCTAAGTAGATGAAGACACAGTTGCCCTTTTCATCTCTCTTTTAAATGAATGAATGTATAGATGGCTTCAAAAATGGGATTTAATTATCATGGTATATCTTTCAACAGCAGAAAGATAGTTTCTTAATTCTCAGTACAACCTCCTCAGTCTCCATTCTCTGAGGACTAAGCTTAACCAATTGAAATCAGTGAAAGACTCAACCACTATATGCAAACAGGGAAATGAGGGGTATGCTATTTTGCTCTGCTGTATGCAGTCTTTCTACCTAGATTCATATTAAGTTCTCTGACCACTGTGTTCTAATTATGTGATGTAGCCTAAACTATTTTGAGAAATAATACAACAGTTTCAATTCAATTATTTTCTTCCCTTTAATGCTATAGAAGATGAATGAATAAATTTTTTCACTGTACTGAAAAATAGGTATACAAATAGGAAAAAAATAGAAACATTTCTATTCTCAAATATTTGTTGTCCAGTCATTCATTCAGTCAAGGACAATTCTTGGTGATTCCCCAATCTATAGCAAGGAAAGTTCTTCTATCATCTATTCTCTGCCAAAATCTATCCAGGTTCATGTTTATTCTTTCAATGATATTATCAACCTCTTTCATCTCTGCCAACTCCTTTTCTTTTTTCCTTCAATCTTCTGCGATGTGTCACATCTTTTCATCTTGTGATAAAATTGGTTAAGTTTCACCTGAAGTATTTAGCTTTCCAATTTATTTGACAATTGATTCAGTTTATCTCCTTGATATTTAGGATCTTTCAAAAAGTCTTCTCCAGCATCACAATTCAAAAGTGTCAATTTTGCAGTACTCAAGATTTTTTCACAAACTAACTCTCACAAATATACTTTCTTAATGAGGAAAACAATAGATTCAGGTCTCCAGACCTCTGTCAGTAAGGCAATGTCTCTGCTTTTTACTATTCTGTCAGCTTTGCCATCATTTTCCATCCAGCTATTTAGCCTCTTTTAATTTCATGACTACATTTACCACCTGAAGTGATTTCAAAGCCCAGGAATATAAAATTTAACATTACTTTCATTACTTCTCCACCAACAATTTGTATTAAAAGAATAAGACTGAAGAATTTTGACTGAAGAAAACAGAATAAGCTATGGCTAGGGGCAGTGGAAAAAGAAAGATATCTACTGTTTATGCACATGTTTAAAGGGATATCATACAGTAATACAAGATACACAACTTTCAATCTGAAGCTTAATGGAAAAAAAAGATAGTCAATAAAAGAGAGAAAATTGAGAATTGTTACAAAGAAACCAAATCCAAACTAATTATTTACTTTTTAAACAACTCCCATCAGATATAAATATAATGTAAGGAAATAGAACAATCACAAATAATAAAAAAACAGACAAAAAACCTCAACAAAAGGCATAGAGACCATTTGAATAATTCTAAAAAACCTCATAAGAAGGCAAGGTAAAATTAAAAGAAAAATTAAAACGGACAAAGTAAATAGGAAGGGAGGAAAGGAGGCGGGAATATTACTTTAAAATAGCCTGAAATAATCAAAAGCAAAAAAAAATAAGAAACTGAGCAAATATCTGCAGAAATCAGAATAGGTTAATTATATATAAATTCACCAGAAAGGAATATACTTATTTCTCTGTACCATTTGGAATTTTATCAAAAATTGACCATACAGGGCTTAGAAATATAGCATATGAATATAAAGAAAGATAGAAAAAAGTAATATGCATTTTATAATCAATAATTCAAAAAAGCAGAATTTGTCCAGGACCACAAATGAAGAAGAGACCTAAATTGAGACTTAAAAATGAAATTTTAAATAAAAATTGGTCAAATAAGAAATAATAAAAAATAGTAATTATATAAAAGAAAATTATAATGATGAATCAACCTACCAAAACTTCTGAAAGAAAAATTAAGCAATCATAAAGAACAAAAAAATCCTATTTCTAAACCATACAGTTGAAAGGCTAGAAAAACAATACTATTATATTGATTACATTTTTAAAATATATAAAAATCAACAAATCAAATAAACTAAAATAAGCACAGATAGGAGATATTAGAAAATAGAAGGATTTTAGATAAAGTGAATCAAAACCCAACAGAAATAATAAATCAAATTAAAGACATGTCTTTGAAAAGCATAATAAAATCAATACTCTCTTAGCTATTCTAATTAAAAAGGAGAGATGAAAAGAACATTAACAAAATAGTAAAAGTAAAATAGTAAAATCACACCAATTATGAAAGAAATAAAAAGAATCATCTGAACCTCTTATACACCATTATATTCCAATAAAACTGTGGAGAACCTAAAATAATTAGAACATCTTCAAAAATATAAAATGCCAATCTTCCATAAGACCACATAAAGATTTTAGCAAATGCAAACACAGAAAAGGAAATAGATCTATCTACAAACAAATTTCGACTCCTGGTATATTTATAAAAAAATTCTGTCAAAATTTAAACAAAAGTTAGAACCCACCCTCCTCAAATTATTCTCAAAAATTGAGAAAGAAAATACCCTATCAGAATCTTTTTATGAGACAAATATTGTCTTATTACATAAATCAGAGAAAGATAATACATAGAAGGAAATATGAACTGGTGAAGAGAGACAAGAAAAGAAAATGTACAATCAACTACAACAATGTATCTGGGAAGAACAACTACATACTAAAAAATTACAACTGAGTATCACAAAATTGCTGACCTCAAACAGCAATCAAATGAAGGAATGAGAAGATTCCCCCATACTCTCCATTAGTAAAGATAGGAAGTCTGCAGGTGTTACATGTTGGACATGTTTTGAAACTTTTGATCAGTTAAGTTAAAAAGCTGACTCCCCCCCCCCAACACACACACACACACACACACACACACACACACACACACACACAAACATATACAAGTTTTATGTTTTATCTCTCTGGGAGAGGAGAGAAGAAGATACATGGATTAATATGATGTTGTAAGTAACAGGAAAATATCAATATAAAAACATTTTTACAGAAAACTAACCTAAGAAGGAATTAAAGAAGAGGAGAATTAAATTTACATTTAAAGAGATGAAAGGGGGAAAAAGAGAACTACGTTGAGCAGAATTCAAAAATTATGAAAAAGGGTAAAAATTATGAGAGAAAATAGTGAAGGGAAAAAGTGTCATAAAAAAGAATGATCAAATATATATGTTAATGGATTAAATTATTCAATGAAATGAAAATGAGCAACTGAATTAGAAAAAAGTCTTCCATCCTTTGCTTACAAGAAATGCATTTAAAAAGCAAAGACATTTATAGAATAAAAATAAGGGGCTAAAACACCCTACACATCAAAGAAATATTTCAAAAGAATTTAAATTTTAAAGATTCACAACATAAAAAGAGGCTAAAAAGAATACTGCATTATGTGAAAAGGAACTTTTAACAGCAATAAACATCAATTATAAACTTATGCATTTGAAATTCTTTAGCATCTAAATACATAAAGTAAAATTATCTTAAATACAAAAAGAACTATTAACTAATAGAGATGTCATTGTCCCTCTCTCAGTTTTGGGCAAATCTAACAAAAATAAACAAAAAGAAAAGCAAAGATTTGAAAAACTTTCTAGAGAAATTAGTATTAAATGACTTATGATTGCTTTAAATTGTACCAGTTACTAAATATCTCATGGATTTTTTTTATAAACTTGATCATCTGTTTTAATAGGGATACTGAAAATAATTATAAATATGCAGAAATAATAAGTATATTCTTTACATATTATACTGGAATGGAATAAGAATTAATTCAAAAGAACAAATCAATACAATAATGAAATCCTAAAAATTCAGTTGATCAAAAAAAATCCTGAAATTCTATATACATATACATATACATATGTATATATATATATATATATATATATATACATATATATATATATATATGTATATACTATAAACAAGGTTGGACCATTCCAATACTACATATTAATATCTATGTTTGCATATACATATATATGTGTGTCTATAAATTCATGTAGGTTTGTAATAAATAATATTTCTTAATTCAAAGGTTTATTTACAATCAATATTATTTTAAGCAAATTATTAAAAAATTCTTTACAATTTTATTTAGAAAATTATTAAACAATTTTTTCAATGTATATAATATAAAGAAGTAGTGATGTAGGGTGAATAGTATTTTTAGACAAACTATATATTAAAACAATAATCACAACCATGCAATACTGACTTTTTTAAATGAGAGGTAGATCAAAGGAAAAGATTAGAAAAGGAAGCTCCCAAACAATGATACTCAATAGTCAAAATATTAAACTGTAAAATATTTAGAAATTCTTTGATTTGCACTAATAAAATCAATGCTGCCAAAATTGGAAGGAAAGCAGAAAGCCAGGAAACAATCTACACAGCTAGGAGTTCTGATCAGTTTACATTTCTAAAATATATAGAGAATTACATCAAATTTATAAGGTTCCAAGTCATTCCCCAATTGATAAATGATCAAAAGATATGAATAGGCAATATTCAAATGAAGAAATTAAAACTATATATATAATCATATGAAAAAATGCTCAAAATCATTATTGATTAGAGAAATGAAAAGTAAAACATCTATGAGGTATCACCTTACACCTATCAGATTTGCCAAGATGACATAAAGGGGAAATGATCGATGTTGGAGAGGGTATGGGAAGACTGGGGCATTAATACATTGCTGGTCGAAATGTGAATGGATCCAGCTATTCTGGAGAGCAATATGGAACTATGCCAAAGGAGATATAAAACTCTTCATTCCATATGACTCAGCAATTTCAATTCTAGATCTATATCCAGAAGAAATCAAAAATGGGAAAAGTCCCGCATGTTCAAAAATATTCATAGCAGCTCTTTTTTGTAATGGCAAAGAATTGGAAATTGAGGGGATGCCCCCAAATTGGGCAATGGTTAAACATTTTATGCTACATGAATATTATGAATTATTATTCTATAAGAAATCATAAATGGTCAAGCTCTAGAGAAACAGGACATGAATTACAGGATCTGATGCTGACTTAAAGGAAGTAGAACCAAGAAAGCAATGTACATAATACTGACAACATTGTGAAATGATCAACTCTGATAGCTGCAGCTGCTCTCAGCATTTCAGAGAGGTAGGACAACCCTAATTAACTGGCTATGGACAATGCTATTCCCATCCAGAGGAAAAAAAAAAAAAAAACCTTCAGAATCTGATGAACAACTTCCGGCCAAGATGTTGGAGAGAAGACGGGCACAGTTCTAAAGTCACCTGATCTCTTCCCCATCTATCACATGAAACAAACCTCTTAAAAGAATCCAACCCAAAAAGCCGGAAAGAATAGCCTGGAGAAAGAACATCTACCTCAGGATTTGTCTCTGGCAGCAGCTTTGGCCGAATTTGGGTGGGTGAGTCTGTGCTCAGAGGGAGGATCAGCCCTAGATCAGCCCCAGATCAACCAGATTAACAGCTGAATTGGAACCGGGAGTCTGAGGGCCCAAGAGCTGGACCTGCTGGATCAGCAGTGGGGCTGGATGACAGGGACTTGGGTCCTTTGGGAAGCAGAGGCACTGGTGTTGGTGCTGTCCCCCTGGAGCTTGGGGATGGGGCTTGGGGTAGAGTTCTGGTGCAAGAGAGCTGTGGACACCATCCTGGGCTCCTATGGTCCCATTGAAGCTCAGACCTCCTCCCAAACAAACAAATGCAAACTACTTCTGCCTCAGGCCCAGGTGTGTGAGCTTGTGGGAGAACCAGCCCAGCTGAGAAATGACCTTAGGCCAGGGTAAAGCCCACCACTGATTGAAGGCAAAAGAATTCAAAAGCTCCACCCCCTCCCTTCAAGCAAAGGTAGAAGGCCTCAACCAATGTCACAGACACTCCAGAGAAAGCAACCAACACCTCCTACTGAACAGCCAGAGCAACTGCACTCAGTGAGTAAAGCCTTTAGCGATCCCAAGCCCCTGTGAAAAAGCCCGTCCCCAACTCAGGTCTTAGCAAAATGAAGAAGGGTCAGTGGAAAGGTGGATCCATAGAAAAATTCCTAGAAGGGAAAGACCCTAACTCACAGAGACCTAGAACCTCTGAGGAGAATACAATCTGGTCTCCAGTGCAGAAAGACTTCCTTGAAGAAATAGGAGCTTAAAAATTTGGGAGAGACAATTAATACCTTGCAACAAGAAAACAAAACCTTAGAAAGTTCAATTGGACAAACACAAAAGGAGAATAAATCTCTTAGATCATCAATTAGACAATTACAAAATGAGAATAAATCTCTCAGATCCTCAAATGAGCAAATGCAGAAAAGAAATTAACTCTCTCAAAACCTCAATTGGTCAAATGGAAAGCTCTTTCAAAAGTAGAATTGACCAACTGGAAAAAGAGTTGCAAAAGGTTAATGAAGAAAACTCCCCCCCTCAGAAAAGAATGGAGTCTACAGAAACTAATGACTCAATGAGACAGCAAGAGTCAGTTAAACAAAATCAAAAAATATAAAAAATAGAAGCAAATGTAAAATACCTCATCAACAAAACCACTGACCTTGAGAATAGATCTGGGGCGGGGGGCAACCTGAAAATTATAGGACTTCCTGAAAACATTGAAGAGGAAAAAAAAGCCTGGACTTAATATTACAGGATCTATGATGGAAAACTGCCCTGATATCATGGAATTGGAGGGCAAAGTAGTTATTGAATGAGTACATCAATCCCCACCAGAAAAAGATCCTAAAATGAAAACACCAAGGAATGTTGTTGCCAAACTCCAGAATTATCAGATAAAAGAGAAAATCCTGCAAGCAGCCAGTAAGAAACAATTTAAAAATCAAGGAACCACAGTAAGTATCACACAGGACCTGGCTGCATCAACATTAAGGGATCGAAGGGTCTGGAATGAGATATTTCAAGGAGCACAGGAGCTTGGAATGCAGCCAAGAATCTACTTTCCTACAAAGCTGAGCCTTCTCATCCAGGGAAGAAGGTGGATATTTAACAAAATGGAAGAATTCCAATAATTTCTGATGAAAAGACCAGAGCTAAACAGAAAATTTGGACATCAAACTGGAGGTTCAAGAGACACATGAAAAGGTAAAAAAAAAAAGGTGGGGTAGTAAAAGAAAAAAAATGCAATCCAGTAAGTTGAAACAGGCTATATCCCAGAATGGGGGGGTGGGGTGGGGTGGAGAAGATTCTGATAAATCTTGAGAATTGTAACTCTAACAGAGAGAATACACCTAGCCAAAATGATGGACATTCATGACCTATCCATGAGCCTGCAATCTAATGGGATGTAACTGGCTTTAACAACACTTGGGAGAAAGACTCTAACAACTCTCAGGAATTTTGACTCTATTCAAACTAGAAGGGACAGATACTCAGAATTTTCTATGACTTAGAATGAGCTTAAAAAACACTACCTCCTTAAAAGGGGGGACGGGAAAGAGATGGGAGGAGGGAGGGGATTGAATGGGGTAAATCTCATTACACTAAGAGGTACAAAAAATACCTATGGTAATAGAGGGGAAGAAGGGAGCAGAGGAGAAACACCTGAATCTTCTTCTCATCAGACTTGGCTTAAAGTCAACCTATATATACTCAGTTAACTTATAAAACATCTTACTTTTCAAGTATTAAAAGGGGAAAAGGGAGGGGGGGACAGAGAAAGGGAAGGGGAATGGGGGGAAAGGGGGAAATAACAAAAGGAAGGGAAGGGAAAAGGGAAAAAGGGAAAGGGGAAAGAAAGGGGAGGGTGTGATATAGGAGGGCAAACAACTGAAGGGGGTGGTATTTAGAAACACAATACTGGGGAATATGGATAAGGGGGGGAAGGGGGAAATACAAACAGAGGGAAGATAGCATGGAGGGCAATAAACAATTAGTAATTATAACCTTGACTGTGAATGGGATGAACTCTCCCTTAAAATGTAAGTGAATAGCAGAGTGGATTAAAAAACAGAATCTTTCAATATGCTGCTTACAAGAAACTCATTTGAAGCAGAGAGATACATATAGGGTAAAGGTAAAAGGTTGGAGCAAAATATACTTTGCTTCAACTGAAGTAAAAAAAGCAGGGGTAGCAATCCTTATCTCAGACAAAGCAGCAGAAAAAATAGACATCGTTAAAAGAAATAAGGAAGGAAAATTTATCCTCCTAAAAGGTACCATAGACAATAAAGCTATTCCAATAGTGAATATATATTAGAGGAGAAGCTGAAAAAAATACAGGAATACATAGACAGCAAAGCTCTACTAGTGGGAGAACTCAACCTCCCACTCACAGATCTAGATAAATCGAATCATAAAATAAACAAGAAAGAAGTTAAGGAGGTAAATAGATTGGTAGAAAAATTAGATATGGTAGACTTATGGAGGAAACTGAATGGAGATAGAAATAAATATACCTTTTTCTCTGCAGTACATGGAACTTATACAAAAATTGGCCATGTACTAGGACAATATTAGGATCAACTGCAGATAGGCAGAAATAGTGAATACATCTTTCTCAGATCACAATGCAATAAAAGTCATATGCAATACTGGGCCAAGGAGATAGAGACCCAGAACAAATTGGAAACTGAATAACCTCATTTTAAAAAATGAGTGGACCAAAAACCTAATTATATAAAGAATTAACCATTTTATCCTAGATAATGATAATAATGAAACAACATACCAAAACATATGGAATTCATTCAAAGCGACTCTCAGGGGATATATTATAGCTCTAAATGCTTACATGAATAAATTGGAGAAAGAGGATATTAATGAACTAAACATGCAACTAAAAAAATCAGAGAAAGAACAAATCTAAAATCCCCAATTAAATACCAAATTAGAAATTCTAAAAATAAAAGGAGAAATTAATAAAATTGAAAGCAAAAAAACTATTGAATTAATAAATAAAACCAAAAGTTGGTATTATGAAAAAAATAAAATTGATAAACCTCTGGTCAACTTGATTTAAAAAAAGAAAGAAGAAAACCATATTGCTAGTATCATAAATGAAAAAGGTGAACTTACCACCAATGAGGAGGAAATTAAACTAATTTGAAATTATTTTTCCCAGCTCTGTGCCAATGAATTTGATAATCTAAGTGAAATGGATGAATATTTACCAAAATATAAGTTGCCCAGGTTAAATGAAGAAGAGATCAAATACCTAAACAATTCTATCTCAGAAAAAGAAATTCAACAAGCCATTATTGAACTCCCTAAAAGAAAAATCTCCAGGGCCTGATGGATTCACAAGCAAATTAGACCAAACTTTTTAAGGAACAATTGGATCCAATCCTATATAAACTCTTTTGAAAAATAGGGAAAGATGTAACTCTGCCTAACTCTTTCTATGAAATCAATATGGTACTGTTACCTAAACCAAGGAGAGTTAAAACAGAGAAAGAAAAGTATAGACCTTTTTCCTTGATGAATACAGATGCAAAAATCCTAAATAAAATCTTAGCAAAACAATTAAAACAAGTCATCACTAGCAGAATACATTATGATCAAGTAGGATTTATTCCAGGAATGCAGGTTTGGTTCAATATTAGGAAAACTGTTATTATACTCAATTATATTAACAACAAACCTATCAGAAATCATATGATTATATCAATAGATGCTGAAAAAGCTTTTGACAAAATACAGCATCCATCCCTATTAAAAACACTAGAGAGTGTGGGAATAAATGGACTATTCCTTAAAATAATTAGCAGGATCTATTTGAAACCATCAACAAGCATTAAATTCAATGGGGAGAGGCTAGAGGCATTCCCAATAAGATCAGGGGTGAAAAAAGGGTGCCCATTATCATGACTACTATTCAATATTGCATTAGAAATGTTAGCATCAGCAATTAAAGAAGAAAAAGAAATTGAAGGAATTAGAATTGGGAAGGAAGAGACAAAACTCTCACTCTTTGCAGATGACATGATGGTCTACCTATAGAATCCCAAAAAATCATCCAAAAAACTACTGGAAACAATTAGCAATTTTACCAAAGTTGCAGGCTATAAAATAAACCCTCATAAATCCTCAACTTTTCTATATATGTCTAGCAAGAAACAGCAGGAAGAGCTAGAAAGAAAAATCCCATTCAAAGAAACCTCAGACAATATAAAATATTTGAGAGTCTATTTGCCAAGATAGACTCAGAATCTTTTTGAAAACAATTATAAAACACTGGACAAATATGAACTGCTCATGGATAGGTAGAGCTTACATAATAAAAATGACAAAACTACCAAAACTAAACAATCAAAATTCCAAAAAATTACTTTAATGAGTTAGAAAAAATTGTAAGTAAATTCATATGGCGAAAGAAAAAGTCAAGAATTTCCAGGAGCTTAATGAAAAAAAGTGCAAAAGAAGGTGGCTTAGCCCTACCTGATCTAAAATTATATTATAAAGTATCAGTCATCAAAACTGTTTGGTATTGGCTAAGAAATAGAGTGGTGGACCAGTGGAATAGACTAGGTGTAAAAGCAAGAGATAATTATAGTGATCTGCTGTTTGATAAACCCAAAGAGTCCAGCCATTGGGCTAAAAACTCCTGTTTTGATAAAAATTGCTGGGATAATTGGAAGTTAGTATGGAAGAAACTTAGATTAATCCAACACTTCACACCTTTTACCATGATAAGATCCAAATGGTTATAGTACACAGACATAAAAAAAACAATACTATAAGCAAATTAGAAGATCAAGGACTAGTCTACCTGTAAGATCTATGGAAAGGGGAGCAGTTTATGAATAAGGAAGAGTTGGAGAACATGACCAAAAACCAATTAGATGATTACGATTACATTAAATTAAAGAAGCTTTTGCACAGATAAAACCAATGTAAGCAAGATCAAAAAAAAATGTAGTAAATTGGGAAACAATCTTTAGAACCTTTGATTCTGACAAAGGATTCATTTCTAAAATATACAGAGAACTGAGTCATATTTTTAAAACAAAAGTCCATTCCCCAATTGACAAATGATCAAAGGATATGCAAAGGCAATTTACAGATGAGATCAAAGTAATCCATAGCCATATGAAAAATTGCTCTAAATCATTAATTATTAGAGATATGCAAATTAAAGCTTCTCTGAGGTACCACCTCACACCTCTCAGAATGGCCAATATGACCAGGAAGGATAATGATCATTGTTGGAAAGGTTGTAGGAAATCTGGGACAGTATTACACTGTTGGTGGAGCTGTAAACTCATCCAACCCTTCTGGAGATCTATTTGAAACTATGCCCAAAGGGCAACAAAAATGTGCATACCCTTTGACCCAGCAATGCCACTACTGGGTCTATACCCTGAAGATATGAAGAAAAAGGGTAAAAATATCACTTGTACAAAAATATTTATAGCAGCCCTGTTTGTGGTGGCAAAGAATTGGAAATCAAGTAAATGTCCTTCAATGGGGGAATGGCTTAGCAAACTGTGGCATATGTATGTCATGGAACACTATTGTTCTATTAGAAACCAGGAGGGACAGGATTTCAGGGAAACTTGGAGGGATTTGTATGAACTGATGATGAGTGAGATGAACAGAACCAGAAAAACACTGTACGCCCTAATAGCAACATAGGAGTGTTGTTCAACCTTGAAGGACTTGCTCATTCCATCAGTGCAATAATCGGGAACAATTTTGGGCTGTCTGCAAAGGACAGTGCCATCTGTATCCAGATATGGAGCTGTGGAGTTTGAACAGAATATGATGAACATTGCATTCACTTTTCAAAAAATATATCTTCTGAATTTCTTTCCCTTAATGGTAATTTCTCATAGCAAAAATGACTAATCCGTAAATGTACAACACAAATGTGTATGTGATATATTAACATGACTAATTGCTTCTGAAGGGAGAGGGGTAGGAAGGGAGGACAGAAGGCAATTTTATAATTTAAAACTATTCATGTGTATATAAATGAAAAATAAATAATAATTAATATATTAAATATATAACTATATGCTTGAATGTTAAAAAACTTTTATAACATATATTTGAAAAATATCTATTAATTTTTTTTTGAAAATTGGAAAACAGTCTTATAGAAATTAGGTATAGACCAATATCTTATTTTTCAATATATATTCTAAGTCTTATTGAATATTAAATACCAAATGTTTGTTTAAATAGAAAAAAACAGATTAGATATGCATTATGACTATTTATAGGTAATGGATTCATAACCAAAATAGATAATTCTTATTACACCAAAATAAAAAGCATCAGAATAAAGCAAATTATATGCAGTTGAGAAGGGAATCAATAAAAATTGGGAAATCTTTGTGTTAAATTTTTCTATTAAGATCTCGCTACCCGAGATATGTACACACACACACACATAATTTAGATAGAGATATATGTGCATCTTCATGGACATGTGTTTATTATAAAAATGCATGTATTTAAATGTGCAAATATGTGTGTTTATATTGCATTCCTCAAGACATGAATATAAAAGAATATAAGCAAATTTTTCTAAAAAGAAAGCTTGTTATCTATTATTAACCAAGAAAGCTTGCTTTAAGTTACCAATAACAAGAGAAATGCAAATCAAATCACCTTGATATTTTCCTACACATCACAAATTAGTTAATAAGACAACAAATGATAGTACATTCCATTGAAAATCAATGGAAAGATAGGCACATCAGTGAATTTTTGGTAGCTGTGAATCAGTATAACCACTTTGGAAAGGAATTTGAATTAAACAAACGTGTATTTCGTATGACTCAGAGATTTTATTATTAGACTTCTACCCCAACGAATTCCATTACCCACCAAAATATATTTATCTAAATTTTCTGGGATATAAAAGAATTTGAAACAATTTAAATGCTTGGTGAATTGGTCATGGATAAATAAATGTTGTTACCCTAAAATAGAATGGTATTCTGCCATAACAATTTATGATTATGATGGTCAGCTAATTGGCATAGTGCATAGAGTGGAGGGTCTGTAGTCAAGCAAATTCATCTTCTGAATTGAAAACTGGCCTCAGACACTTTCCAGTCATGTGACCCTAGAAAAGTTATTGAATCCTCATTACTCAATTTCCCCATCTGTAAAATGAACTGGAAAAGGAAATGGCAATCCACTTTGGTATCTTTGTCAAGAAATTGTAGAATGGTGTCACAAAGAATCAGACATGAAAGAAAATAACTAAAGAGCTAACATGACAAAATGATGACTGCAGGGAAAAATGAAAATATGTACATGAAATGATGCAGATTGAAGTAAGCAGAGACAAGAAAGGGAACACACAGTGACTACTACAATATAAAAGGAAAGAATAACCACAAGAAAAAATAAAATTTGGTATTTCAGATAAAAAAGTATAATTCTAAAGAGATCTGAAAACATGCTCCCTCTTCCCCCTCCTCCTGTTGTAGAGATGAAAGCTTTATGAATATAACGCATTGAAAAAAATTTTGAACTTTTTTCAATATGTTGACAGATATAATGACTTTTGTCTCTTTAAATAATATTATTTATTTTGGAGGGTGATTCTGTGGGAGGGAAAAAAGAGTCAAACCGAACAAATTATGGTGACATAAAATAAATCACAAATAAAAGGAAATACTTTTACCAAAATTTTTGGAAAACTAAATTCATCTACCTCAGTTTAAGAATTCGTTATCAACCGACGCGCGTGACCTGCAGAGAGAGCTGGGGTGCCAGCCACCGCCGCCGGAGAGACCATCGCCATCGCAGAGCGGCTGCGGCCGGGGCCATGCTGCGGGTCCGCTGCCTGCGCAGCGGGAGCCGGGGTGCCAAGGCGGGGCATTACATCGGGTCACGGCTGGGGAGAGCCCTCACAGGATGGATGCAGCAAACTTTCCAGAGCATCCAGGCCGCAGCAGCCTCAGGAAGCCCCTTGCTGCTGAGGACAAGGCCACGGAGCCTGCCACGAAGGATTGCCCCGTCTCCTCCTATAACGAGTGGAACCCGCTGGAGGTGGTGATTGTAGGAAGGGCTGAAAATGCCTGAGTCCCCCCATTCACCGTGAAAGTCAAGGCCAACACATATGAAAAGTATTGCCCATTTTATCAGCAGAATGGAGGCCAGTACTTTCCCAAGGAGCATTTGAAAAAGGCTGTTGCTGAAATTGAAGAAATGTGCAATATTTTGAAAATGGAAGGAGTTACTGTTAAGAGACCTGATCCCATTGATTGGTCTTTAAAGTACAAAACACCAGATTTTGAGTCTACAGGTGTGTATGGTGCAATGCCTAGAGGCATTCTGATAGTAGTTGGAAATGAAATCATTGAAGCTCCCATGACATGGCATGCATGCTTCTTTGAGTATCGAGCACACAGATCAATTATCAAAGATTATTTCCATCGTGGAGCTAAGTGGACAACTGCTCCTAAACCCACAATGGCCAATGAGTTTTATGATCAGGATTATCCAGTCTATTCTGTAGAAGACAGACACAAATTGCCTGCTCAGGGAAAACTTTTGACGACTGAATATGAGCCGTGTTTTGATGCTGCTGACTTCATTCGAGCTGGAAGAGATATTTTTGCACAGAGAAGCCAGGTAACAACATATCACCTGGGCATTGAGTGAATGTGTAGGCATCTTTCTCCAGACTACAGGGTGCATATCATCTCCTTTAAAGATCCCAATCCAATGCATATTGATGCCACCTTCAATATCATTGGACCTGGGCTTGTGCTTTCCAACCCTGATGGGCTGTGTCATCAGATTGAACTTTTCAAGAATTCAGGATGGACTACAGTTACTCCTCCAACTCCAATCATCCCAGATGACCACCCACTCTGAATATCATCCAAATGGCTCTCCATAAATGTCTTAATGCTGGATGAAAAACGTGTTATGGTAGATGCCAATGAAATTCCAGCTCAAAAGATGTTCAAAAAACTAGGTATTTCAACAACTAAAGTTAATATTCGTAATGCCAATTCACTGGGAGGAGGTTTCCATTGTTGGACCTGTAATGTCCGTTGCCGTGGCACCCTGCAATCCTACTTTGACTAGAATTAGCCTGATGAGTGGTGGTAGCTGCTTAGATTGAAATAAGCCTAGGAAGCTTAGGTATAAGCTTCATTTTACTGCTAAAATAAATCCATGAGCTAGCTATATAGTGCTTTAAGCTATCATAATCTTAACAGTTTATTCTCACTCTCTTCCATATAAATGAAAAAAAAAACTTAATTGCTAAGTCTTTGGGATGACTTTTTGAAACACTTTGTGAACATTTGACAGAATGTGTTTCAAGACAAAGGTTAGCTGCTAGAATAACTTGGCCACTAATGTTTAACCATCTACCTCTGTTTAATGTTCTATCCAAAAGGCAGCTTCGAAATGATAGCCCTGAATTTAACATTCTTCTTTTCCTCTGTTAAGTAGTATTATGTATATGTGTATATATATATATATATATATATATATATATATGTCACTTTTTTCTAAGAAAAATACTTAAGTACTCAGATTTTAAGTGGTACCAGATAATTGCCTCTTTTTATAACAGTATTTTGGTCAATTTTTTATTTCTTTTTTTTTTTAAGATAAGCTAAACTATGAAAACATCAAAGGGAATTTTCCAGGAATTCTGTTAATATTCTCATCTCACCATTAGTATTATTTGCTTCTAAAAACACTTTCATATGACTTACCTCATTTCAATTGAAATATTTTGGCCACATTTTCTGTTATTTTAAGGTTCTTACAGAGATATTCAATGCAGTAAGCTATAATAGTAATTTCTCACTCTTAACTTCTTGGTGTACTATACACTACTATATCTGCAAGTTCCCTTTCTTTGGCAAGTTAAGATTTCTTTACATAAGTGCAAATTCTTTAATGCATAGCTGAGAGATAAGAGCATTCAGTAGTTGATGCAAAAAAAAATCTACATACATATAATATGACCTGGTTTTAATGTTGGATACTAGACATGTATTTTTTATGCTAATAAAAATTTTGTGTTCAAAAAAAAAGAATTCCTTATTGGGGCAGCTAGGTGGTGCTGGGGTGGCTAGGTAGTCCAGTGGATAGAGCACCTGCCCTGGATTCAGGAGTACCTGATTTCAAATCCAGACTCAGACACTTAATAATTACCTAGCTGTGTGGCCTTGGCCACTTAACACCATTGCCTTGTAAAAAAACCTAAAAAAAAAAAAAAAAAAAAAAAACTAAAACAACTAAAAAAAAAGAATTCCTTATCAATTAAATTGAGGAAACATTGGACAGTCTATATGCTACTGAATTTGAATTCATATTTCCCATTTGAATTTTAGTTATGTCTTTCTCTAGTTATCTAAATTCAGGAAAATCACTTAACCTCTCTAGGCCACAATTTCTCATCTTTAAAAATGTGAGTTAATGTCTAGAAAATTGCTAGGAAATTCCTTCCACCTCTGAGATTTTGTAATATTTTGTATCTTCCAATGCGAAATTTAATTTAAAATAAGCTGAAAGACATCACACACACATACATATTTACTTGTGCAAATTTGATATTTGTTACTTTTACTTGCCAGTATAAATTGTCAAAATTATTCCTGACTGGGATTTGGAGTTAAGTATAGTGTTGCTTATCAAAGATTTCCTAGGGGTCTCACATTTATGTTATTTGGGTAATATGCAGCCTGGAATCTATGCTCACTGTGACTAGCATCTGTAGCAATACAGTAAAGCAAACACACATACATTGTGAATGTGGGGAAATTCCTATATTTAGTTTAATAGGAGCAAAGACAAGTAAAAGAAATATTGGATATTTTTTTTTTTAGCTCTGGTCTTTTCACTGATCTGGGTGTTGAATGTAACAGCATTTACTTATCTTTGTAAAGAACTATAATTTCTTTCCCTTCCTCAAAGTCATTTCTGAAAAAAACTATTTATCACTCAAGTTTTTTATTGCATATTTTTTGTTAATATGTTATTATTTTGTCGTGGAGAATAGGATGGAGAAATATTCAGAATATTTCTACTCATCATCCATTAATCAAAATACTAACTATTCCATGATATTCTCAAAAAGGAACTAAAAGTATAAAATGAGGAAGAGGCAAAGAGACAGTTTCTTCTTTAAACAATAGAAAGACAAATCATCTTACACCTATACGATTGACTAATATACAGAAAAGTTAAATGATGAATATTGGAAAAGACATGGGAAAATGGGACATTACTGCATTGCTGATGGAGTTGTAAACCTACACAACATTCTGCAGAGCAATTGAAACTATATCCAAAGATCTAAAAAATTTTTCATACTCTTTGATTCAGGAATACCACTACTAGGTCTGCATACCAAGGAGAGCATAAAAAATTGCAAAGGATCCATGTATGAAAACTTATTTATAGCAGAACTTTTTTGTGGTGGCAAAGAATTACACATTGAGGAGAGTAACTGAACAAGTGCCAGTATATGGATTCAATGGAATATTATTCTGTTATTGAAAATACCAAGGGCAGCTAGGTGGAGTAGTGGATAAAGCACCGGCCCTGGAGCCAGGAGAACCTGGGTTCAAATCTGGTCTCAGACACTTAATAATTACCTAGCTGTGTGGCCTTGGGCAAGCCACTTAACCCACCCCATTTGCCTTGCAAAACCCTAAAAAAAATACCAAGAAGATCCTCCTCTGGGTGGGACTCTTGGCTTTTCTCCTTACAGGCCTCATACTCATCCCATTCCTATGATTTATTTTTTACCATACTCTGTTTAATCTTCTTTTATGATTCATTTCTTCCAGGTTACAAGTAGGGAATTTCCAACTTCTGACCAAGCTGGATATCAATCTCTCTATACAACTCTGGAAGCAATACGCCTTGGATGCTGCCTTAGCTGACTTCTGGATGTATCTTGATCACCCCCTCAAAATGGGACTTGGTAGGTAGGGATAGCTCTATGCCTCCTTTTTAGCTTGAAGTATCTTCAGAAGAAGAGACTTTGATTCTAACTTCCAAATTAATTTGGTCCTAAATTGTTTGACTGAGGATTATAATAAAGGAAATATTGGACACAGAAATATGTTCTATAATTAATCTCTTCTGATATGGTCATGGATATTCCATTTAAGACAGACCTCCATTCCATTGCTCAAGACCAAGGATTGTTTATTGTCCAGGTTATAGAGATGGGGTCAATGAATTTTAGTAAACCACCTGGCAAGAACTCGGTAAATCCCTGCCCCTTGGCAGGAGACAAGCACCCATCAACAAAACAAGGAATTCCTGAAAGGATTAAGTCTTTAAGTTACTCTCCTTCATCTACATGACCTTAATTATTTCATCTTTGCTCTTGAGCTACCTCTTCCATCTACTTATCCCTAATTAACTCCTTTTCCTGAACTCACTATCTCCTCAGTTGAGTTGATGTCTCCCTTTGGGAACCAGCATGCTCTTGGGGATTGTGATTCTCCAGGTTCTATACCACACTTTATTGCTTATCCCTGGTAACTGCTCTTGCTGCTCTTGCTAATCCCCTCAGAAGATCAGCCCTCAACCTTTATTCTGTCTTAGCTTCTACTAATCACAGTAATATGTAAATAAACACATTTTTGTCCCTAAATTCTTCTGGGTTTAGAGTCTGTCTTTTATGTTAATTCATTCATGTTTACTCAAACCCCTGAAACATTTATCTGGCCACATTTTCCAGTAGCAGTATGGTATCACAATGCCACTGTTATTTTGTCAGACTTCCCTATGTAATCTGCTTCACTTATCTCTTCATGCTGAAACATATTATAAATTTATAGCATCTTTCCTTCATTCCCCCTTCTCTCACCCCCTTCTCTCTTCTGGCACCACCTTAGTGTAGGTCTTTTTTACCTTAAATAATTTTTTGACTGACTATAACAAGCAAATATTATGCACTGGAGTTAGCTCAAAACAGCTCTTGGAAATCTACACCTTGAAATCTACAAACTACAAATTAGGGATTGATTTCTTGCTTTTTGATTCTCTAGACTTAATAAAATGATGGAGAGAAAAAAATGATGATCAAGCAGATTTCAAAAAACCTGGACAGACTTTCATGAATTGATACTTAAAGTAGTAAGCACACCAGGAAAACATTGGATACTCAAATAGCAACATTGGGCTTTGATCAACTATTATTAATTTAGTTCTTCTCAGCAAAATGATGATCCAAGGCAATACCAAAATATTCATGAAGAAAAATGCTACCCACATTCAGAGAAAGAACTATGGTATCGAATACAAATTAGAGCATATTATTTTTACATTGTTTTGTGACTTCTCTTTTGTTATGCTTCTTCTTTCACGACATGATTAATGGGAAAATATATTTACAAGATTGCACATGTTTAAACTATATCAGATTGCTTACTGTCTTGAGAAGGAACGATGACCAGTATGGAAGGAGGGGAAAATTTTGAAATCAAAAATCTTATAAAATGAATAGTAAAAAGTTATCTTTACATATAATTGCAAAAATAAAATACTATTTACCAATAATAAATAAAACTTTGATGAAATAAAAAAAAGAAAAAAGACGGTTTCAAGAGAGAAGGAATGTAATTGGGCTTGTTAAGTTTTTCACTCAGTTCAGAATAGTTTATTCATGTAACAATAAAAACTAAAATAATTCAAAAGTCTTTGGTGCTGTCAAATAGTTCAGTGTCAGAAATTGAAATGATTTTATTAACCAAATACTACACCCTAAGGAATTATCCATTTCTAACTGTTCATTTATATTGACTCTACCATTAGAATGTGAGTTCTTTAAAAGCAAAGCCAGTCTTACTACCTTATATTTATGCCTTTAGCATGTTCCATCCATGTTAAGAACTAATAATGTTTCCATTTATTAAAAATCATAATTTTAGGCTTAGATCTATGATCTGCTAATCAAATATTAGCATTTTTTAGTGTTTTAAAATATAGTAAACAAAGGACTTGCTCTGTATTATTTTAGTCAATGATTCCTCATGTGGTTTAGAAAAAACATTAAAAATAAGTAAATAACATATGATAAGAAGGTCATTAGTTACAAAGTTAGAAAAAGAAATATCTTAGTGGTTCGCTTTGTACACCACAAGAATAAATAACTTTTAAAAGCCACTCTACTAAATAAACAACTACAGATTTTGTTAGTTTCAGAATAGTGACAAAAGTTGTAGAAATTTTAAAGAATATTCCCAATGGGTTGGCTACATGGCACAGTGGATAGAGCACCGGCCCTGGAGTCAGGAGTACCTGAGTTTAAATCTGGCCTCAGACACTTAATAATTACCTAGCTGTGTGGCCTTGGGAAAGCCACTTAACACCAATGCCTTGCAAAAAAATTAAAATAAAAATAAAAAAAACTAAAGAATATGCCCAGAATGTAAATAAGCTGTTATCTAAGAATAGAAGTGACACTGGGTTCCCAAAACTGTGCTATTGGAACCCAACCTTCAGCAAAGCCTGCCGTATTGGAAATGCATTGAGTATAGTCCCTATTTTCTTTGTTATCCATGGTCCACACTAGTTATTTCAGAGGTTTCTCACCAGATTGACAATATCATGAAGGGATTTGCAAGGATCAAGAACTCTTGAAGTTTGTCAGACAAATTGTAATGTGATAGTGATTGAAATCTAGAATGTCATACAGGATGGAAGGGAAAGAGGAGTCATCTCCCCTATATACATTCCCACTTATTCATCTCCTCTCTTCCAGAGCAAGCTAAAGTTATAGCAGAAGTGCTTGACAGTGAGAGTTATATATCTGTCAAAATTAACCTGAACCAGATATTGCATTCTTTATCTTCTCTTTCCTTTTCTGAACATGGATCAGTGATCCAAAGAATTAGACAAGTTTTATCCTTAGAAATCCTAGTTCTGAGTCAGAATCTACCCAGGAAGAAGAATGTCACAATAACATACTTATTAGAGGTGGGAGATCCACTAAGTGGATAATTGTATAACTGAAAGAATAAATCTGTCATCCCTAAGCAAAAAATCCATCTCCATTCTGCAAAATTACAATGATTTTCTCAAAAGGTGCAGTGATAGTATAATAGCATATTGGATTGAGGGCTTTATATTTCCACATGAAAGGGGATATAGGAAAAATGATCAAAAAAGATGACTTCAGAGCGAAAGAAACACATATTAAAATTGTTCCAATGATGGAGAAGGGAATAATCATTTATATGATACCTTGTACTAGACATTGTGCTAGGAGCTTTTACAAATATCTCTTTTGATTCTTTCAACAACCCTCTGAGGTAGGTGCTATTATTATACTCAGTTTATAAATAAGGAAATTGAGGCAACCAGAAGTTAAGTGATTTACCCAGGGTCACTTAGCTGGTGAGTGTCTGAGATTAGATTTGATTTAATGACTTCCTGACTCTGGGGCTAATATACCTCATCTTTGACACATACTATTTTGGGGAACCTTGGCAAGCTAATTAATTTTTCATTGCTTTATGATGATATAACAGGCGTAAGACCAGAAGAAAAAATTAGCCTCTATGTGTTTATGTGTCTTTGTACAAACTTTGCTGCTTAGGCATTTGTTGCTATTGTTCTTGGAAGAAAAAAAAAGTTTTCCTATATCTGAGGAAAAAAAGGCAAGAAATTATTTATCGCACTGAGCTAAGCATAATGAATAAGCCAGACTTTTTTTTGCAATTAGTAATGAAAATTTTCATGTCCAAATTAATATGCTTATTTTATATGTGTCGGTATTAAAAGATATTTGATTTCTACTTCATCAGAGTGGCTATTCCCTTTGCTAATGCAAATTATAAGCCCTTTATAACTAAGCAGATTGTCTTTGGTAATTGGTATGGTGAAAAACACATCACCCACAGTCAATCCATTGATTTGCTTCTCCAAATTTAACTACTTGAGTCCTTAGTTAACATAAATGTAAATTAATCCTGGATCTATGCTTGAAACCTTTGCAATTTAACAACCTACCAGAATTTGTTAAGTGTCAAAATCTTCAAGAATTCTGTGTCACCTCCACAATATAATGTAACATTGGAGGTTGAGTTAGATGGAGGCCAAATTTGTGAGAAATGATTAATGAAATAATGAACATACAATTACATTACAATTATGGAAGTTAATGCTAATTAAGATAAATTATGTGTAAGTAAAAAGTATGCCAGCAGATGGCAAATAAAATATGTTACTGCCTGGTATTTCACATATAGATTAAATAACTAATAAATATCAGACCTATGTCATATTCATTATAAATTATTGTAATTCATATATTGTATCCTAATTAATATAAATTTAAATATGAAGTATTGGGATTTTTAATATATAAAAAGTTTAGTTGCTGAAATGGAAAGAAAAACTATTTGTGTAAGCAAAATTTATAAAAATTTCCTTCTGTAGCAATAGACTCTCTGAAAAAAAAAAAGATATTGACCAATAGAGTGTTTAAGTTAAAGAGACGTTGCCTCTCTGAGGATGAGTGTACTTAGTATAGTGAGGATGAGTGTACTTAGAAAGTGTACTTAGAAAGCATATACAAAAAAGCAATGACTGAAGTCATGACGAGTACAGGGTTTTGTGATTTTATAAATGCATTACATGTGATTTCTTTTATTTTTATAAATTGCAAATAGCAAAAGTTACATAAAATAATCTATTAGAAGATTATATAATTATTATTGGGCTTACATATAAGACAGGAGAAATTCTTGAATATTACTTCTGTGATACAAATTATTATTCACTATCCCCAAACAGCTATGACTTGGGCCATCTGAAGGTATTAAGAAACTAGGGGAAAAAAACTTAAAGTAGCAACTATAGGAGGAAAAAAATAGAAGAAATAAAAGAAAAAGCAGAATTCTAGAAGAGTCATAGGAAGCTGATATAGAAGACAAAGAGGGTTTCTAGGGTGTCACTTGTGCTGAGAACTAGCTGATAAAAAAAAGAAAGAAAGAAACATGGATTAACTTGAAACAGTTGCTGGTAGTTCATTGGAAGAGAGCTGAAGTTGCTTCTTGTTAAAGAACTATGGGAATTGTTGCTCTCTACAGACAACCCTATTACCTAATCAAAAAAGAAAAGTAAAAAGTACAAAAAGAGCTGAAGTGTAAGTTTGAGAGTTTTTCTTGACATATAGGTTTCTCTATTAGTGTGATTACTTTTTTCTTATTGTTCAGCTATATTCAACTCTTCACGACCCCATTTTATTTTTCTTGGAAAGCATAATGAAGTTGTTGGAGAAATAAGTGACTTGCCCAGACTGAAATAGCTAGTAAATGTCTGAGGCTGGATTTGATCTCAATATGAGTCTTCCTGACCCCAGGTCCAGTACTCTGTCCACCATATACCTAGCTACTTGATTACCTTCCAGGTTTCTTTAAGTATCTACTTCACAGATACTATATTCTTAGAAGAGTATTTCTTAAATTTTTGTGTCACTTGTAATAGTATGATTAGTCTTGTGTTTATCTTATGTTCTTTTTTTTAATTTGTTTTTTTTAGGTTTTTGCAAGGCAATAGGGTTAAGTGGCTTGCCCTGAATTTCCTTCTATATCCCTCTCTAGC
This sequence comes from Macrotis lagotis, assembly GCF_037893015.1. NCBI lineage: Eukaryota > Metazoa > Chordata > Mammalia > Peramelemorphia > Peramelidae > Macrotis > Macrotis lagotis. The sequence goes on from NC_133660.1 coordinate 105,138,608, forward strand.
TTGACAGGGAGAATACCTGTCAAATCAATAAACAATTTATCAATAAATATTTATTAAGCGCTTGCTTTATCCCAGAAACTTTACTAAGTGCTAGGAATACAATAAGAGGCTAACAATAGTTCTTGCTCTCAAGGATCTTTCAAATTATTGGAGAGACAATTGTATACAAAGTAAGTTAAATACAGGATAAATTAAAAATGATTAACTCCTCTGTAATTAAGAGGAGTTTGGGAAGATTTCGTCTAGCAAATGGGATTTTAGATATGCCTTGAAACCAATGAGTTCAGTAGTCAGAGAGGAGTGAAAGTATTAAAGTCATGGGAGAATGCCATTGAAAAATGCCCAGAGCCAAGAGATGGAGTGTCTAATTCATGAACCAAACAGTATCCCATTGTCACTGAACTGAAGAGTACATGTCAAGAGAAAGATCTAAGATGACTGGAAAGGTAGGAGAGGGCTACGCTCTAAAGGTCTATGAATGCCAACAGAGGTTGTATTGAATTTATTGAGGAGGAAGATGACATCAGATTTGTGATTTAGTGGCTGTGATTTAGATGAAGTACTTTAGTGAATGGAAGGTGGATTGGAATAGAAAATTGAATTGGAAATATTCATCAGCAGACTATTACATTTATACAAGTTGAGGTGATGAGGATCAGTACTACCAGATTAGTAGCACTGTCAGAGGAGAGAAGGCATGTAAAAGAGATGTTGCAAAGGTAAAATCAAAGGAGGATGAGTAAGGATACCAGAATGGCTCCTAGTTGGTAAGCTGAGGGACAGGTAGGATGGTGTTTCCCTCTAAAATAAGAGAAAAGTAGTAGGGGGTCAAAGGTTTTAGGAGAAAAATAATGAGTTTCACATTGTACTATTGAGTATAAGATGTCTACTAGACATCCATTCTTAGATATCTGAAAGGCAATTGAAGATGTGTGATGGAATGTCAGTAGAGAGATGGGGGCGGGATGGGTAGATTTGAGAATCATCAGTATAGAAATGATAATTAAATTCATAGAATTTCATGAGATCATCTAGTGAAGTGGTATATGTGTAGAAGTGAAGAAGGCTCCTCCAGATAGAACAGGGCATTATCTACAAGAAGATCCAGCAGCAAAGGAGACAGAGAAGGAGCAGTTAGGAGACCGAAAGAGAGAGAGAACAATGTCTCTTTATGAAACAATTTAGACAGAAGAATTGAGATAATGGAGAGATACAGACAGGCAGGAAGAAAGAGACAAAGAAACAGAGAGATAGAGACAGAGTATGGAGGAGCGAGTGATCAACAGTGTGAAATGCAACAGAAAAGTCAAGAAAAAAATGAGCATTGAGAAAAGGATGAGAAATGGATTTTATATGGCAATTGAGAGACTATTAGGAACTTTTGAAAGATTTTTAAGGAGGTCAGAAGGGTAGAGAAAAAGTAGAGCTGCCCAATATAAGTAGTCTTTGGGGGGAGTTTAGTTATAAAAGTATAGTTAAAGTTAAAGGAGCAAGAAAGGCAAGTTTTGCAACTATTTTGCTGAATTATGCTTTGATGTTAGAAGAGGCTTTCACATGATTGTACAAAGCTGATTCCCATTATATTTACAGATCTGACTTGTTTTACAGTCCTCTAGCTTAAGGGAACTCTTTGTCATTACAAAAGCAAAACACTTTCTCATCACACTGTTAAACATGACTATAACCTAAAATAAAACCTTCTAAGAACAGAAAAAGTGACTTTACCTATCAGGAGAATAGTAAGAACAAGAAAGGGCTCATTTAGCACTTCAACTGATAGTGATTGTTATTGAAGGTGTTGTTGTTTGTCCTTTATGATAGAAAAGCACCATAACACCAGAAGTTGATACCATGATTTTCAAGTGAATTGGATTTAAGTGAGAAGGGCTGTGGGAAGTTAATAGGCTCACTCAGATGCAATGGGAATTAAAATCAAGGTCTGAGTTTGATTGAGGCAACAGGCTTTAAGTATTTAAGGCTAGGTAAGAGATGAGGCAAAGAATGGACTCTTTTACCTAATCAAAAAAGAAAAGTAAAAAGTACAAAAAGAGCTGAAGTGTAAGTTTGAGAGTTTTTCTTGACATATAGTTTTCTCTATTAGTGTGATTACTTTTTTCTTATTGTTCAGCTATATTCAACTCTTCACGACCCCATTTTATTTTTCTTGGAAAGCATAATGAAGTTGTTGGAGAAATAAGTGACTTGCCCAGACTGAAATAGCTAGTAAATGTCTGAGGCTGGATTTGATCTCAATATGAGTCTTCCTGACCCCAGGTCCAGTACTCTGTCCACCATATACCTAGCTACTTGATTACCTTCCAAGTTTCTTTAAGTATCTACTTCACAGATACTATATTATTAGAAGAGTATTTCTTAAATTTTTGTGTCACTTGTAATAGTATGATTAGTCTTGTATTTATCTTATGTTCTTTTTTTAATTTGTTTTTTTTAGGTTTTTGCAAGGCAATAGGGTTAAGTGGCTTGCCCAAGGCCACAGAGCTAGGTAATTATTAAGTGTCTGAAGCCAGATTTGAACTCAGGTACTCCTGACTCCAGGGCTGGTGCTCTATCCACTGTGCCACCTAGCTGCCCACATATCTTATGTTCTCCGATGTTATGATTATTCTTGTATTTATCTTATGTTATCTTATTTTCATAAATATCAAACTAAATAGTATGATTATTTCTGCTTTTACATTATTTGGACTAAACACAAAAAATTATTCTTGCTTTTGTCTTATTGTTTCATAAGTGCTTCATGTTTGAGTTAATACTAACTTTGGGATTGATTTTATAGAAACAAAATGTTCAGTTCCTAAAATAACAGAATAGGAGCATCCCTCAATGTTACTATATGCAAACATATACAAACAGAATAGCTACTCTAAGAACAATAAGACAGTGCACACTAGTCTAAATGGAGTGCAAGCCTAGCAATGAGTCCACACTTAGTTACAGAGACAGATGAGGAATAAAAGATATATAGGTGCTATCTCATCTATATATCATCAATCTCTGTCTATATCTTTATATCAATATCTATATATATCTATATAAAACAGGTAGGCAGGTGTTACATTTATAACATAATCAATGGTACTGTGATTACCAAATAGCAGTAAAACTATAGTGTTTAGCAATTAATGTCATACAAGAAATACAAAGATCTTTGATGCTTAAAGGGGAAACTAAAAACCCAGATATTTCCATTTTCCATTTTAAGAATCTTTAAAAACAATTCTTAATCTATTCCCTTTGTAACAATTTATTACACGTCCTATGAGCTCTGATTCCTGATTAGTTAAGTCTAGTTCATTATTTAACTAATGAGACCTTAGGATTGCTTCAACTAAGAAAACTGCCTATCCATTAATTATTTAAAGATACCTTTAATGATCACAAAATATATGGAATTTGTAACTAAGACACAGTGGAATGGATAAGCTGAAAATCTAATGTTGCAAAGTAAAACAAAACAATGAGCCATCTAGGGAGAATTTTTCCAAATAGATCCCCTGAACCTGGGTTATTACTCAATTCTACTGGAGAATGTAAGTCTTAGAGGCAAAGATTTTATTTAGTCATTAATAATTATGGAAAGATAGGGAAATTGGCATATACAATATAACTTACATAACCTCCCTGGAAAAAATGACAGTAGTTAATACCACCAGAGCTTCAGGAGGAAAACTATTGGCTTCTATATGGATCTTAGTTATGATTATTGTGTAATTCTATAGTTCTTCAATAACAGATGATAAATGCAGAAAACAAAGCAAATCAGTGATTAGTTTCTCCTCTTTGTCCTGTAAAAATTCCTTTTATTTATGAAAGACTTTAAGTTTAATAACAATAATTCATTTATTTATTTGATTTCAAAATTTTTTTTCAAAATAGTCTAGTGAAGTCATTGATGCAATTATTAATAGAGATTTTGTTATAGAAAAGGAAACAGATCTAGAAGATGACTGACTTGTCTAAGACAAATCTACAGCTTGCTCAACATACACAGATCCTCATGGGAGAATATTCTAACTTCCATTCCTCACTTTCTGCTTCTTAAAAATTTTAGCTCCCTTCAAGGTTTAGATTTCATCAATCTTCACAATATACATCCTAATTCTCCCAATTCTGAATGTTTTTCCCCTGCATAAATTTTTAAAAATCCATTTTTTTGTATATTCTCATCAATAAAATTAAAATCTTTTATAAAGAGACTGATTTAGATAGGTGACAAAGTATTTATTAAAGTGTTTTCTATTGCTTTAAGAAATGAGAATACAATTATACGGCACATGGCAGTCCTTACTTCCAAGAAATATTATAATAGGACAAAAACCAAAAGTGATGTAGAGAAGAGAAGAGAACTTAATTATGGGAAAGAGGGTTAACAAATGTGAGCTGAGACATCTGGAGAGTCAGTCTAACTGGGCCAGACTCCTTAAATACCACAGGTCCAATCAGTGAGTCAGATAAAAAATATAAGATATTTCCAGAGTGGGATAGTAGTCAGTAAGGAGATGGGGAAGTGGAGAGAGTGAGTCACACTGTAAGTGTTTTTGTCTTAGAATCTACAACACCCAACACAATGTCTGACAGATAGTAAGTGATGAAGTTATGCTGCTGAAGTCAAAATATGTGTTAGTTTTAGGACTAAAAATGTAACTTATCATTTCAAGTAAAGTACTCTTTTCACTATGACATACTAATGTAGCAGAGGAAATATTAGACAGAGAATGACATATATTATTTCCTGCTGCACTGGATATGCATATAGTGTTTGATTCCCATCCCATTGTTATATAAATAAATAACTCATATTGTTAGTCACCTGGAACTTACATACCAAAATCTATCTTCGTAGAAGGGTAGATTGGTGCTCCTATTGATATATTTTGATAATCAGATAATGATACTTAAAGTTGGGTGACACAAAGACTATTTCATCAAAATGGGGCAGTGAAATGCAAATACCTTAACTCTCCCCTTATCCATTAGAAAGCACATATACTTTCTTAAGGAATTCTAACAGTTTCCCCTAAGAAATCTAGTCCAGTTGTAATCATCTGGCAACTGTCCTTAATTTTGTTATGCTGCTCACTCCCTATAATGCTCACCCATTGATGGATGCTATTAATTTAACACTCTTGTAACTATCCTTAATTTTCTTCTTTACTCTGTCCCAGCTGCTGCTTATCCCTCAGGGGATAAACTCAAACTCAGATGCAATAACCTTACAACTGCCTTTAATTTCTCTCTCTCTCTCTCTCTCTCTCTCTCTCTCTCTCTCTCTCTCTCCCTTTATTTTTTGCTTTTTTGCTATAATTCCTTAAGAGATATAGTCCATATTACTGTTTATTTTGCAATCTTCTTAACTTAACTTGTTACTTTTAAATCACAGTAATAGGGTGACTAGGTGGCGCAGTGGATAGAGCACCAGCCCTGGAGTCAGGAGTACCTGAGTTCAAATCTGGCCTCAGACACTTAATAATTACCTAACTCTGTGACCTTGGGTAAGCCACTTAACCCCATTGCCTTGCAAAAACTAAAAAAAAAAATCACAGTAATAAACTTTTGTGTCCCTATATCTCTGAGTCAGGCAAGAGTTTATGTGTGAAATTCATTCCCAATGTTCTGAAGATTCTGACATTCCTTCTTGTTTTGATCATTTGGTTCCCAGACCAAATATAATAGGCATTGACTTTACAGACTCTCAACTAAGCTATCTTCTTTGGTGTAGTCACTCAGAGACCCTTTCCTAGGAGCATTTTGTGACTGATACAGTCTTCCAGAGACCCTTTCCCAGAACCCCTGTGATAGCCTGCCAGAGACCCTGTCTTGGAAACCACTATTGGCTATCACTATGTCCCAAAATTCCTGAAGATGCTTGGCCATGGTAGATACTAACATTCACTCCCTCCCTGGGATACAGGGGAGGCAAGATTCCTGGTTTGTTTTGGACCTGATCTGTATATTACAATCTGAGATCTCAACTACTCATGTTTAATCTACAGGCATATCTAAGACTTAGAATTACTAAGGATGTGAGAAACATCATAAATCAATCTAATTCTACTCTAAGAGATTTAATCTGTCTCTTACAACTATGTAAAACCTTGGTTCTTAGGACCTTGAGAAAAGAGATAACTTTAATTACTTTTATCTGGTCCTCTAAAATCTAAAACTGAGACCAGCTTTAAATCAAGACTTAGACCATGTCTGTGCTGTGTTTCTGTTTTGGTTGGCTGATTTGGGCACATCTCTGTGTTTTGATCTGTATTGGGCAGATCTCCCTTGTTTCTTCTTTGACCTCTTTTAAGTTTTAAGCCTGACAATTATGAGGGATAAGGTTATAAATTAAATTGGACTAACAGTTTATCTCCTCCTCCTCTTCAGGTGGCCCACATGGGAGTTATGTATCTAGATAGCAATCAGACACCCACAAGATAGGCAAGGTCAGCACAGAAAGAATTAATATTTGGCATAACATAACTCTCTGTCTAGCATTTCTTCTTATACTATTTCACATACTAATTCATTTCAAATTTTTCCTCTTGGCTTCCTTCAAAAGATTTTCTCAAACATTAACTCCCAACAATTTGAAGAACTGAAGATGCTTGAATTGTCAAAGAGAAAACTTTGGAAGAACAAGATTAGTGTTTTCAGGTTTTGTTGAAAGTGAAAAGAAAATAGAGATTTTTCTACTTGATCTCAGAGGACAGAACAATGAATCAATAAAAAAAAAATTACAGCAAGAGAGGTGCTATTTTACCCTGATGTATATAAAAACTTAGTAAAATTTAGAGCAACCTAAAAAGGCAATGACTCTCCTAGGTGTTAGTGCTCTCCTATTCCTTGAAGATTTTCAAATAATTATTGGTTAATAACATGTTGGTAAGCTATAGCACCAAATATTTTTCAGATAATGGTTGGATAAAAGAGTCTCATAAATCACTTCCAAATCTGAGATTCTGTGATAACATATGACATGTTCATCAAAACATATAAACCCATTTTTGTGATGGAAGTAATTTCTATGATTTTAGTTAAGAAATTGCTTTTTTTTTCTTAAACCAAGCCTTGTTTTTATGTACTGAAAAATTCATTGAATGTTCTTATATTTGTCTTCTGTGGTCAAGCCACAGGCTAATCCTTCCTCTGAAAATCTGGTCCTTAGATTTACTGGACCAAAGAATAGAGATAATGTATAGAGTTTTTTGGATATATTTGTTAGCTTGTTGGTCCCACTCCTCCCATTAGTGAGTTCCTGGAGAACAGGGAATGTCTTTTACCTCTTTTTATTTTTTATTATTTTTAATATTTTATTTATTTTTATTTACATATTACTAAAATAATCTCGTTTAAAAGTAAGCATAATACACCCTACTCCACAAAAATATGAAACCTCATGAGAAATAAAGTAAAAGAAAGAGAAAAAATGTGTTTTAGGCTGTGTTCTGATAGCATCAGCTCTGTCTCAGGTGGATCACATTCTTTATCATAAGTCCATCATAGAAGTTACTTCTATACTTTTCCACAGTTGCTGTTTCTGATTGTAATTCCCTCCATTCGTCCCTCCTCAATATCATCTATTAAATTTTTCTGTCTCCTTTCACTCTGTTCCTCTTCAAAAATGTGCTGTGGCAGAGCAGAATGGTACAGCAGACACCAAGAGGCTAAGAGGCCCCAAGCCTACATCCTACCCCAGACATCCAACAACTATCTGGCCCCATGGTCACAGACAGGCCACCCAATCCCAGCACTTTGCAAAAAGTAAAAAAAAGAAAATGTGTTATAATTGACTATCCTCTCCTATGATCTACCCTCACCTCTATCACCCATACCTCCCATTATCACTGTCCCCCTTTTCTCCTTTTTCCTCTAAATATCTATAACCTCTTTTCGTTATTTCTGATGAGAAATGAAGTCTCCCTCATTCCCCCTTGCCTTCCCCCCCTTCCAAACCATTGCAAAAGCTACATGAAATATCGTATCCTATTCTACCTCTCCTTTCTCTTACTCCCAGTATATTTCCCTTTCACCCATTGATTTCATTTTTAAGTATATCTTCAAATTCAGCACTCTCCTGTGTCTCATCTATAAAAGCCCCTTCTACCTGCTCTATTAAATGAGAAGGTTCATATGAGTATTATCAGTATTATCTTTCCATGCAGGAATACATGCAGTTCATCATCATTAAGTCCCTTATAATTTAGCTTTCTTCACTCTCTATGTTTCACCTGAGTCCTGTATTTGAAGGTCAAACTTTCTATTCAGTTCTGGTCATTTCAACAGGAACATTTGAAATTTTCCTGTTTCATTGAAAGTTCATCTTTTCCCCTGGAAAAGGATGTTCAGTTTTTGCTGGATTCTATCTTGCATTCCAAGGTCTTTTTTCCTTCTGGAATATTATATTCCAAGCCCTACAAGCCTTTAATGTAGTTGCTGCTAAGTTCTGTGTGATCCTGACTGCAGCTCCATGGTATTTGAATTGTGTCCTGGCTGCTTGTAATATTTTCTCTTCGACTTGAGAGTTCTGGGACTTGGCTATAATATTCCTGGTGGGGTTTTTTTGCATCTCTTTCCTGGGGAGAGCAGTGGATTATTTTAATTTCTATTTTACTCTCTGCTTCTAAGATATCAGGGCAATTTTCCTGTAGAAATTCTTTAAAAATAAGGTCAAGGTTCTTTTCCTGATCATAACTTTCAAATATCCCAATAATTTTTAAATTATCTCTCCTGAATCTGTTTTCCAGATCAGTTGTTTTCTCAATGAGATATTTCCCAATTTCTTCTAATTTTTCATTCTTTTGGAGTTGGACTATTGTGTCTTGATTTCTCCCAAAGGCATCAGCTTCCCTTAGATCCATTCTACAGCTGAAGGATTTGTTTTCCTCAGAGAGGCTTCTCATCTCCATGATGGAAAACATCTGGCCAATTCTGCTTTTTAAAGAATTATTCTTCTCAATAACTTTTTAAACTGTTTTATCCATTTGACCCAAAATAGTTTATAACATGTTATTTTCTTCAGCATTTCTTTGGATCTCCTTGACTAAGCTACTGACTTCATTTTCATGTTTTTACCTGAATCTCTCTCATTTCTTTTCCCAATGTTTCTTCTATCTCCCTTATTTGATTTTCAAAATCTTTTTTGAGCTCTGGTATAACCTGAACCCAACTTCTATATTTCTTGGAGACTTTAGAGGCAGAAGCATGAACTTTCTTATATTCAGTTTGATTATTTTGGTCCTCCATGGGACCAATGTAGTTGTCCATGGTCAGGTTCCTTTTATATTTTATTTACTCATTTCCCCAGCCTGTGCCTGATTTTGGAGTGCTTGCTGAGTTTTTTGAATATTATTGGGACACCTCCACAAGGACCTCAGTGTGTGAGGCTCTGACTGCTCTCCTGCTCTGTAAATGACCACAACCTCAACCCTCTGCCATGAGGCTATGGGGTTGGGGGGGGGGGGTGCTGCTCTTTGGTAATCTAGACTGTAGCCAGGGTCTGAATGTGGTCAAAGCCCCAGAATCATGTTCCAGGGACAGAGGACAGACCTGGGTTGTCTCCCTCTACTCCTTTACCTTCCCTGGGCTGAACATTCAGGGCACAGCTTCCTGCAAGCTCCAGCTGGTTGACTCCATGGGCCTGCTTCCATTTCCTTGATCTGGGCTGCTGTGGACGTGCTGAGTGTAGTGACCATGCTGAGATGCCATGGCCACCCTAAGGGTCTAGATTTTGTGCTAGCTGTGACAGAGGTCTCCCTTCTGATTTTCCAAGATGTGCTCGGTGGTCCCTGGGGTGCAGGTGAAGAAACTGCTTCTGCTGCCAGGAACCCTGGTGCCCTGAAGTTGTTCCTGGGATGCTTAAGTTCCTTAGCTCTTGCATGGTGCCACCCCTCCAACCCTGTGTTACTGAGTCTTCACACTATTTTCCAAGTTAACTTGGGCTGGAGAATTGCCTCACTGGTTCTGTCTGTGGGTTCTGTCTCTTGATAATTTAGTTAGAGTCATAATTTTAGGGTTTTTTGAAATACTTTGGAGAAAGCATGTAAGAGAACCTCATCTCCAGCTGTCATCTCAGCTCCACCTTTTACCTCTTTTTAAACCTCCAGTGCTAAGCATAATGTCTCGCATATCACAGGCACTTAATAAATGTCTATTAATTAATTGAGGAATTGGAGAGGATAAAAATATATCAAGATTTAAATGTCGGGTTAAAGATACTTTTCTTTCACCAATAAACAATGGAAAGCATTTGAAGATTTTTGAAAGAACAAATCTTAAATCTTCAATTTAAGAAGATTTATCTAGTATTTTGTGTAGGATGATTTGGAGAGGACAAAATCATGAAGACAATATCCCACTGACTTTTGAAATTCATTAACTTATTTTTAGATGTAATAGATATAATGCTAACATTAATTGAATGCTTTTAAAGCTTTTAACTTGGATAAATTGAGAAAATTAATATAGGGAAATTTTAAGATTAAATATCAGTTTATTTTATGAATACTTTCAGTAATGAAGTTCTTATATGCCCTTCTTTTTCTAATTCTAATAATTTGTTGTTATTAAATTAGTCTTCTAATTTTATTCCTGTCATTCATGTAATTCAGCAAGTAACAGAGCATCACAAAATTCTTAGAATTTTTTTTTACTAGTAGGGATCTTCAGTTAATTTTTCCACATGGACAGTAATTATAATAAGTGATATAATTTAAATGAACAAATTGTAAATAATGATAAGAAGAAATTGCATTTCATATTACTAGATTTCTAATGATTTTTTCCTTCTTTATGATATGGCTTTTGTTCTATAATAGTTTAGCATTGATTTGCCTTCATCTTTTCTGACTGAGAAGCCCTTGAAAATTATGAATATTGCATTTAAGTCCAATGTTCTAAAAAATAGCAGAGTAGGTAGTCTTAACTTTTGAGGATAGAGGGATGAAAACATAGGAAGTGTTTTTTTAGGATAAGAATAAGGATTTAAGGGTAGAGACATAAAAATAAAAGTCCTACCCTCTGGAATTATGTATCTGACATAGTCACAGAATTACATTATTAGAAGTCATCCTATAATTTATTCCTCTAAGGAGTATCCAGGTCATATGCATTTTGTAAGTGTATATCCTTCATATACAGTTCCTATGTGTGTCCACTCTTCTCACTAATGCTGTGTATATTTTTAGAAGCATGTGACCCAGGCCTGTGGGAGAAATTATGTCTCTCATGCTACTTCATTAAATGTCTTTGCTTTGGAAAGAAATAACTAGCTCCAAACACATAGAAGGTAGATAGTAGTGAATGAATAACCAAACATATTGGGCAATACTTCACATAGAAGCTCCTGTGGTTTAGGGGAATCAGATCATGCATGTGTGTGCATTTGTTCAATAGACATGCATATTTATACACATGTACATGAATGCATGTTTTATCTGTGGTATTTTAAACTTGCATAATGCTTTCGAATTTGCAATGTAATGTATTTTCTCTCATTTTATCTCCATGTTAACTTTGTGACATAAGAGAAATTATCACCCCTATTATATAGATGAAGAAAATAAAACTAAGAGGCGAAATGTCATCCTCAATGTCATATAGCCAGTAAGTGTTTAAAGCAGGTCTCTAACACCTTATTCAGTAAAGTAAGTTGCTTTCCATATCATGAAACTATCACATTCCCATATCTCCTCTAACCCTCCTTCTCTAATGATTTTGGCAAATGGCAAGTTCATTATGGATCAATAATAAACTGTAATAACAAAATTAAAGTAATACATTTTATGCAAATGAGCTTTAGAGATTTATAAAGGAAATATATAAGAAAATAATCTAATCAAACTGCATCTAGAATATTATTGTTACAATTGTAACATTTTTAAAAAGCCATTGCCATATTGGAGCATATACAGGAGAGAGGGACCAAGTTGTAGAAGGTTTCTAGTTAAGATTCTCAGAACTATGTAAAAAAGAACTTCATTTAAAGTTACTATTGATGTTTAACTCCAGGAAGAAAACACTTAAGTTGTGAATAATTTTAATCTTCAAGTATTTGATTAATTGACAAAGGTATTACATTAGGCATACCTTGGTGAGATCCAATTAACAACAATGAACTGGAGCTCGCAGTCACAGAATTACATTATCAGAATACATCCCACAACATAGGAGGCAAAAATTATTCCTCTAAAGGTAAGAGGAGAGAGAGAGAGAGAGAGGAAATAAGGGGAGTTCTAAGCTGATTACTAGGAAAAATGGAGTCTCATATAATGGATATAAATCTGACCTTGGGAGAAAAAAGGAAGAAAGGAAGGAATGAAGGAAGGAAGGAAGGAAGAAATGAAGGAGTGAAGGAATGAGAGAGGGAAAGAAGGAGGGAAGAAAGGAAAGAGGGAAGGAAAGAAAAACCCTTATATTTTGCTGTTGTTGCTGCTGCTATTACTGCTGTTGTTTTTCATTCAGTTTTGTCAGATTCAGTTCTCTGACCCTATGAACCATAGGGTTCTTAACACATCTGTCCTCAACTATCTCTCATTATCTGTCCAATTTCATATTTGTGGTTTCCATAATACCATCTATCATTCTTATCTTCTCCTGTTCACTTGTCTTTTGGTGTTTTGCCTTATCATTAGAACTATCTCCAGACATAATAGGTTATCTTAGAACATAATGAGTTCCTTCTCTGGGCATCATTAATCAGTATGACCACATAGCAAAATTTTATACTGGCATTCATGATTTGTATAAACCATTTGACCTACTTAACCAGTGAGGTACATTTACAATCTGCAATTCTAGAATGGGATAGAAATTATTAACAGAGACTTTGAAAGATGCTGAAACGTTGCTTTATATTAATGTAGCATACTTTTATGTAAGTACTTTGGTAGGTTTAAAACCATATATTTGATAATGCTTATTCTAAACTAATCCCCTTATTTTTGAGGAATAATAAACAAAACAGAAACTATCTTTTGAGATCCTATCATCCATGTTTTAAAAAGGCACCTTTCTCAGCTGGGAATTTTGAGAGACAAAGATACTAAGGATTTTTTAAATTAGCTCTAGTTACTAACATTAAACACCTGAGCCCCACGAGCATCTAAGCATTGCACTGTTAATCAAGCATGTAAAGAAAGTCATAAGTTGGTAGAAATAATTAATTGTCCTTATGAGGTAAGCTCACTACTCTGAAAATAAGAGTAGACATTAAGAATTAATTACTTTCACTTGGTCATTATTTGTTCTTTATGAATAACTTCAGTTTTCACTTATTGTGATCCCAAAGTCTGACTTATTCTTCTATATTATAGAATTTTAAAACTGAAACTTTAAAGGCACACATTATATTTTGTACTCTGAACCTGAAGAAGAGAAAAGAATCTGCAATGGAAACTGAGATTCAGGTGATGGCATTGGTGAGTTTATAGTGGTACAGAGCTTTCTATCTGGAATCTGCTTTTGTTCCTTCATATGTACAATAGGAAAAGAAAACATTTCTCTACTTCACAGAATGGTTAGAAGAAGTATGAAATAATGCATCTTCTAGAGCAAATGTGATTCCCGGGAAAGAAGATAGGCAAGTTAAAAGTTTCATATTTCCATCACTGTCGGCCCTGTCTGTACCTACCAAACCTACTTATGTGGGGGTAATTGGGGTACAATATTCTCATGTTAATGTTTTCTGCTGTTAATTTAATTTTGTTCATTGTTTCTTTAATTGAGATAGTTGAAGGTTTATGAATTTGATGGTCTTTCCAATAAACTATCTTGTGTTTGGAGGTTTGGAAAGCACAGGTACAAAGATGGCTAAGGTGAGAGAAAATCACTGTCCTTCAACATTCCCCAAATTATGCTACCTCGTAATCTTATCTGCTCTGCAGGCTAAGACTATAGAAACATGAAATTCTGTCTGTATCAGAGCATGAAGTTCCTTATAGAAATTATTATTCCTTCCTCCAAACTGTTTTCTCCTTTTTTGCTCTCCTCTTAAAAACATCTGGAAATGATCACTAACACTCTCCTTTTAAAGGTCAATTCCTCTGCATTGGTACTTGACTCCAACATCTCTGGTCTTCCATTGCAAATTATATCCTCAATTGAAACCTAACTCTAAAGTCTTCAAAGTTCTCTTTCATTCCTGCCCTGATTCTTTTAAGCATACCCAAGATCCCTCTACTATTACAAAAATCTTCATTTGACCCACCATTACCTTAAGCTGTATTATTTTATTCTTATCCTTTTCTTAACTAAATCCCTTAGAAAAATTTTTGATATTTATTGTATCCATCTTTTGTCATGTCACTGGATTCACTATTCTTTTGCAGTCTGACTGATGTTTCACCTGAAAATGTGCTCTCTTAAGTTAACAATTATCTCTAAACTGACAAATTTGATGACTTTCCTTCTTCCTCATCTTTCTCAACCTAGCTCCTGCATTTGATTCTCTTGTATCATCTTTTTAGGTTCTAATGATAAGAATGATCCTATCTGATTCTCTGATTCTCTTCCTATTTGCCTAGTAATTCCTTAGGATGTATATAGATACATCCTAAGGAATTACTAGGCAAATATATTTCATGATCTATGTCAGGGCCCCAAACAATGAATGTTCATCAAGGCCCTAATCTTGTTTTCCTTTAAACTATAAAGTAGTCAGCTCCTGTGAATTTAAAAATGATAATTACTTCTCGAATTTAAAAATGATAATTACCTCTCTCTCTCTCTCTCTCTCTCTCTCTCTCTCTCTCTCAGGAAAAAAGGCAAAAGAAAAAAAAGCACTAAATATATGTTAGGAATTGTTCCAAGTACTAGAGACATAAATCAAAAAGAAAAAGAATATTTCCCTAAATCAGTATCTTACATTTTAATGCTGGTGGAAAAATAACATATAAAAGGGAGCTAAAAAGTAGGGTGAAGGGAAGGGAAGATGATGAGAGAAGATACATATGTGGGGGGGGATTGTAACAAAATTCTTAGAGTCACAAGAAAAGCCAAGTAGGAAACAACTCATGACTGGTCTTGGCCCCAAAATGGCCTGGGTGGGGTGGG
Source organism: Macrotis lagotis (assembly GCF_037893015.1). Classification (NCBI taxonomy): domain Eukaryota; kingdom Metazoa; phylum Chordata; class Mammalia; order Peramelemorphia; family Peramelidae; genus Macrotis; species Macrotis lagotis. Next base: position 105,153,668 of record NC_133660.1, read on the forward strand.
AGGGGTTGTTGTGACTTGCTTCACCTTGATTCCCTCCCAGAGGGGAGCAGAGAATAAGGAGTCAAGCCACCACCGCCTTATGCCTCCAGCTCAATTTTATTACTGCTTTTACTGCTTAGCTTCTACATATATACTGTTAGGTCTTCCAGAATAGAACAATGAATAATTGAGGGAATGGGGGTGCACAAGTGGTGTGTACGTGCCCCGTCTTGCGTTACAGGTTAAGGGGGTACATTAGGGGAGAGGTGGTAAAACACAGCTGTGTCTTGTGCCCTTGGGCTGTAGGGTGGAATGTCCAGCTCCCAAGGACTCTGGTTCACCTTATCTCTTAGTGTGGCAAGCCAGTTCCTGCCAGGCAGTGGTCCATTAGAATAGCCTGTGTTCCCACAGGGGGGAAGCAAATTAACTCACCTATGGAAGTTCTTTTTAACAAACCAAATCAGTTATTCCTCTCATCTTCATTACTGCATCACATTAATCATCTATTGAACATTTCAGACTGAGGCATCTCAAACTCAATGTGTATAAAAATGAACTCTATATTCTTTATTTACAATGATATAATTCTTATTATTTATAAACAAATCATTTATTTTGAAGGTTCACAAGCTTGATATAATCCTGGATTTCTTTTGCTACTTTTTCTCCCCTATTCACTTGTTTGCCAAATAATGCTTTTTCTTTTACCCCTCTACAACATCTCTTGTTTTTCATCCCTTCTGTACACTGCTGTTCAGAATCTCATCAAATTTCACCTGGCTTATTGTAGCCTTCTAACTGGTCTACCTAAATCAATACTATAGTTGTTCTTAGATACTGGCATCTCAACTCTATTTATAGTTGATCCTAGACACTGCTGTCAAAGTGATTTTCCCCAAGTAAAGTACTGTTCCTGTGACTTCTCTCAATCCTAATGGCTTCTTACTATTTTTTAAAGCTCTAACTATCTGCATCTCAATCTGTCTTTGCATCTCTCTACTCCAAACACTATTCTTTATCTAGCTCTTTAAGCTATAACCAAATTGTCTTTTTTTCCTATTCCTCACAAAAGTACTTCATCTCTGATCAACACTTCCATATATTGGCATTCCCACATAACTACAAACTGCCTCGTAGCACAATGGATAGGATGCATATCAAGTCAGAAAGACCTAAGTTCAAATCTGATTTCAAATACTGTATTACACCATGTATAAGGCACATCCCTTTGCAAAAAAATGAGCTTTAAAAATGAGGAGCATCTTATATATTGTGTGTAGATTTTTTTTTACCTGCATTTCCCATTTTTTTCATGCTTGTCTTCACACTCATTACTTAGCATTTATTAACAGTATATCAGGTTATGTTTTTCCACACTCTGCCCAGAAGTTGCTCAGAAAATATTTTTATCTAGTGCTGAATTCAAGTGAAAAGTGATCCAGTTTGCAAAAGTGAATGATCCAAATAAAGTGAATGGGAATCATGTACCTGAATGTAAATCTGATCCTTCTGCAACTGAGAAAACAATCCAAGACTGTCTAAGAGAAAAAGAAACTCAACTGAAAATGCCATATCAGAAGAAGGCCATTAGAGGCAAGACAGTCAAATGGCCTGAGGGATTGAAGAGATTGTTTGGGGAACAAAGGGTCATTAGAATTTCTGTGTTCACACAGATGGTTCAGCAGGAGGCCAGAAGAAAAGGAGGAGACAAATGGTATTTCAGAAATGGACTAAGCATGTGTACAGGTACCAGATGTGCCCAAAAGGTGTCTGTAAGCTATCAGCAGATGGTCTTTGAATTTAGTGATGAATAAAACTTGAGTCCAATAACTTTATGTAATACATTTTTTTCAAATATTGGGTCCCAAAATTAAGGTGCATCTTATACATGGGTAAATATGGTACATCCTAGTTTTATGACCCTGAACAAGTCACCTTAACTCTATTTGTTTCAGTTTCCTATCTGTAAAATGGGGGAAACAATAGCACCTAGCTAACAGGGTTATTATTAGAATATAATGGGTTAAAAATTGTAAAGTGCCTAACAAATAGGCACTATATTAATTTTATTTACCATCACTACCACCATTACACCTACCATCATCATCTTAATCATCATCATCATCATCATCATCATCATCATCATCAGTATTTCTGGAATATACTCCCTCCTCAATTTTATCTTATAGGGGCGGCTAGGTGGTGCAGTGGATAGAGCACTGGCCTTGGATTCAGGAGTACCTGAGTTCAAATCCGGCCTCAGACACTTAATAATTACCTAGACTGTGGCCTTGGGCAAGACACTTAACCCCATTGCCTTGCAAAAAAAATCTTTAAAAAAATAATTTTATCTTATAGAGTCCTCCTTTTTAAGATAGAACTGAAAAACTACTTTCAAATATGCTTTATTTGATTCTTTACTCTTGTGTCACCAAGATATAGTATAGTGATTGAAACAAAGTGGATGCTTAATAAGTGTTTGTTGATTGGTTGACATAGTCCTGGAAATAGACAAGCTATCAGTTTAGAGATTTTTCTCATTTGTTAAACAGTCTATGGAAGTAGCTATGACAGTAAGGTGTACATTGGCCTGAAAAGTTACAGATATGATCTGTGAGACATTTGGGGGAGTAGATTGTATGTTTTCAGGAACAATTACAGAGTTTATTTGATCATAATTCTTGAAGGGAAAGACTTCATGAAATTATTGAGGAGGCTATAGATAAGGTGGCCAGATAATAAAGTGAAGAATAAATGGAACTTTTCTTTAAAAAAAAAAAAAAGAAAATTGCTACTGGAGAGATAGACATCAATTAGAAGAGTGAGACTCCAGAACAAAAATTCCAGCAAGATTGCAAAGAGGTCCCAGGTTTTTGTCTACTAAAATCAGGTAGCTCTTTAGGTAGTTAGTGAGACATGAAAGTAAAAGTAGAAATCAATCTCTCCTTCCTTTATTCAAATTGTCATATAAATAAATATTTTCATGCATACTCAATAGTATTGAAGTTTGCTTAGGTTAAAAATGTATAACCTCAACACTTTTCTGATATAACTATTACCTCTAAAATGAAGAGACTAAAGAAGCTGCCTTCTGAGGACCCTTTCAGTTCTTAATCTATGATCCTATGATTATGTCATTATAAGATTGTAATTCACTGATCTTTAGTTGGGAGGATCCTCAGAAACGAACTAATTCAATACTTTCATTTTACTGATGAAGAAACAGAATTCCAGCAATGTGGCATGATTTGCCCATTGTCAAATAGATTCTATTAGACCCTAGATTTGAACTTAGGATCTCTACTTAAAACTACTTAATTGGGTTGACTAGATGGTGAAGAGTATAGAGCACTGGCCCTGGAGTCAGGAGTAACTGAGTTCAAATCTGGCCTCAGACACTTAATAATTACCTAGCTGTGTGGCCTTGGGTAAGCCACTTCACCCCATTGCCTTGCAAAAAAAAAAAAATACTACTTGATTTTTTTAATATTTTTTGGTATGTATCCTCTCTTGGATATTATTATATGTTTACTTAAGAAGAATTATTTCCATCTGTACACAAAATCAAAATCCAAGGCACTTACCTCTAATGTCTATTGAAAAGATTGATTAATTGCTTTTTGTCAAAATCAGTTGGTCAATAAGAATATGTGTTTTCTTTTTTAAAAAAATATTAGTTATATATCTAAAGTAAAATTATTCTTAACTTTAAAATATTAATGCATTATGGTTTAAAGTTAAGCTTTATGGAAATTTTTATAAATATACATAATTCTGCATATAAAATGAGAAGAAATAAACCTGATACTCAATAAGAATTAATTATGGAAAGGAATGTAATATAACCCTTTTGGAATCATAATGTTAGTAATTTAACTAATAATAATATTATCTAAATTTTATTCATAATTGAGAAAACTTATAATCCATCTTCCCCATATTAAAGACAATGAAAGGTATTCTAAAAGACTTTAACATCCAAGATCATCTACTCCAATAACAATATACTCAGAACTAAAATGCCACAATTCCAATTTCCAGACTGATGCTCTTGCTACTCTGCCAGCTCCTGGGTACTTTTATGCATATACATGTATGTAAGACTCAGAAATTAAGAAGTAGAGAAAATATTTAGTTCCTATATTTGTACAGTAGGAATAAAGGGCACCATAAGGCTCAAATACAAAACCTGAAGCTGACCTAAATTGATAACATTATTCTAAACCATGACTACATATTATAAATGAGAAAAGGGAAGATTTAGTAACAGAAACAGGGGCAAAAATATCTGACCGTAGAAACTATGTTCAACATGTGAAAAAAATCTTATATTTAAAGTTATTAAAAATATAAATGAGTATTTTCTGGTTCATTCGCAGTATGCCTAATTTTATTTTAAAAGAGAAATTCCGCCTGGTACAGTTAAATGTTGAAGAACTGAGGTAATATGTACTTTCCCATAATTTTTCTTTCCTTCATATTAATTAATTCATTTTTAATTCTTTTTTTTTAGGTTTTTTTGCAAGGCAAATGGGGTTAAGTGGCTTGCCCAAGGCCACACAGCTAGGTAATTATTAAGTGTCTGAGACCATATTTGAACCCAGGTACTCCTGAGTCCAAGGCCGGTGCTTTATCCACTACACCACCTAGCCACACCTCTTCGTGCTAATTTAAATAATTTATCAGTTCACAATTTCTTTCCTGAATTTATATTCAATTTTTATTATCAACCATGACTGTTAACCATTTCTGTGATCCTAAAGCAATGAATTATAACAAGAACCGATAAAGAGAAAATATACATTTTTTTTACTTTACATAGGAATTGCTTTCTCTAACATTAATACTATTTGCTTTCTCTAAAACTAATATTATATCAATTTATGTATAGGATGTGCATGTATATGAATATATATGTATATATTTATATATATGTGTGTGTGTGTGTATGTGTGTGTGTGTGTGTGTGTGTGTCTGTTTTTAAAGATACCCAACATCAACAAGTTTAAGTTCATGGCTTCAAGAATTCACAAGATTTTATTACTAAGTTCATTTTCACTTTTCCATTGACAATGAGGTATATTCATGGCTATGTGAATTATAGCCACAATGGAGTGGCTGGTAACCTACCAGGTGCTTCTTTTCTCCCATACTACAAGACACTTAAGGATCTCAAACAGGCAGATGAAATCTGCTGATTGATGGTTTCAAGCTGGTAAATCCTCTAAGATCTCCAAAGCTATCCAGCAAAAATGGTTGTTACGAAGTATTGAAGGTAATGTTAAGACCTCACCTGTCTCCTCTCCTAAATAGAGCAACTAACGTCAGAGAAACCTCTTCTTTGTTTTTCAGGGAACAGTCAAGGTACATAGATTTATAATCCTTCATCTTCATATCAGCACCTGAAGAAGTGAAAAGTAAGCTTCAGGTTAGAAATGTTTCAGTTTTAAGAATTTTATCTTTTATACAATATTTATGGCATTGTAGATATATATGTTATAAAAAATGAATAATTCTGAAATCAATGTTTTTATTTCATTGAGCTGTCAATGAAAAAGAGTTGAATATTATAGAATTAATAGCAGGAAAATGTTTTGCTCATTATCATTTTATCTTGTGAGTTCCTTTCCATATTTTATTTCATGGTAACTGTAAGAAAAGGACATATTAACAAAATTAATGTTTTATATTAATTATAAGAATTTAATTATTAGAAATGCATGCAGAAACATTTTCAGCAATCTGTAGCCCCTATGGGAATTTAATCCCCAATATACCAAAAGTACAATGTGTCAACATTCATGTTTTTGTTTTCAAGATCATTTCTAGGAATGTTATACCACAAAAGTTGAGGAGAGAAATTGCAATATGTCACATTCCCTTGAATGAAGTAGGTATTTCAAAAGTATCTATTTATTTGAGTTGAAATATACTTCCATTAAGCTTTTATTTTTAATGCATTTTCATTTTTAAATGACCAAGTATGTTATCTTTACTACTCTGCTGTCACCTTAAAAAAAGCATACAATTGAAAAAAAAATAAAAGGAAACCCTCATGACATTATACATAGGCAAGCAAAACAAATATCTGGTTTGGTCAAGTCAAAATCACCTGTCTAATTGTGCATTTTACATATATAACTTTTCAGACAGAAAGTGAGTATTTTGCTTCCTTTTTGATCTTCTGAAGTCAAATCATTGCAAAGACTAGAGGTTTAAAACTTTTTTAAATTTCCTTTTCTTTTTTTAATATCAATGTTATTTTATAATTTTTCTCCTGATTCTCTTCATTTTGCATCACTCCCGAGTTTCCTCAAAAACAACTTTTTCTGATAGAACAATAATATTTCATTATATTGATTTGCTATCGTTTGTTTAGCTATTTCCACTATAGGAGTATAAGAAACCCAATACATAATGTCCAGATTGATATTATCATTGTTACTGTGCTTTTACAAAAATAACTACTGTCAATATTTTTGCTCATTTGAGTTCTTTTCTTCTGTCTTTGAAATCTTTGAGGTACATGATTCATACCTCAGAGAAGTGGTGTGGTTCAGTAAAAGGGTATGCTCCATGGAAGTTTTCAGTCTTTCTCCTAAAACCTGGAAGATGCAGCTCTTTGGTAGATGTATTTATTCCATGCTTAACTCTTGAAGTAAAACAAAAAACAGAACAGATTTCTAATAATAATAGAGTACTATTATAAAATACATTGCAACTCCAGTGTTCTTTGCAGAAAGTGCAAGGAGCTCTGAAGCATTTGAATATACAATGGTTGATAGCTTCAGTAATTACAGAAATTAGAGCAATTAGCAAATTTAGTAATTAGAGAAAGCTAAAATCTTCCCTCCCATTCTCCAATTTTCTTTCTTCTGATATCCATTTCCATTATTGAAAGGGTATAAAAATATGATATCTCAACAAAGTTTTGTCCCTTATGAAGATAGAGGTCACCAGCTTCTATTTAACTTAAAATATCTCTTAACATTGAGTGTGGGAAAGCAATTAGACAAGAGATAAGCCATCCATGAAATACTACCTTGATAGGGAATATAATAAAAGGAACCTGTAAGGAATGAAAATTTTGCCTTCCATAGGTGTTTGCAAAAGAGTGCATATGTTTCATAAAATATGTAAACTTGTTTGAATTTTTAGAATATCACTATATAATATGTGATTCTTCAGCAATTGCAAATTCCCATAGGTCAACATGAGTGGTAAAATAGAAAGAAATACATATGTGATTCATCTTATAATAAAAATTCCAAGATTGGAATGGGTGCAGTAGGAGGGAGCAGCTGAAAAACATGACAAAATAATGAGGATAACTATTAAAACAAATGTAGAATTGTACAATAGTGAGAAGGAAAAATGTTATTCTATTAGAGAAATCAAATAACAGATATTTCAGAGAGATCTGAGTTCCAGCTCTGACTCTGACACACATATTGGCTATATAGCCATAAAGAGATCATTTTCATAGCTTTAGGTAATGTATTAAGCAACTGGGTTGAAGGATGGGTGAGTTTAATACCAATGAATTCACAATCTAGTTCTAGTCTCTATGTGTCAAGAATTTTATTATTTATAGGAGATACAGAAATATCCATTTATTGGAACTAGCTAGTTTGTAATCCATCTTCATCATGGTCACATATTTATTTTCACATCAGTTTAAGTGTAAATTAGTTCTTCAAGTTATTTGACCATTGTGAATGAAACATCAGCTTAATAAAAAGAGTCATTGTATCTATTATTTTCTTGCTTTTTTCCTTCAGGATTAAATGCATATTTATGTATATTTTTCTCAAATGCTGCATTCATTGTTCCTTATAGTATAGTAATCCTACATTATATAATAATATAATAATCATACTATATATTCAATTACAAACATGATTCACAAGTTTTCAATCATTCCTCAATCAATGGATACCCATTTTTTTGGTTACTGCAAAGAGAATGGCTATGAATTTCAGAGTATTGATACAATTCAATTCAACAAACATTTACTACATCTTTAGGATGAATAAAGCAATAGTATATGATCTGATGATACAAAGAGAAAAAATGACATTCTTATAAAAGTTTATAGTCTACTGGAGAAGCTATAATAGGTAATAAAAGTAATGAATATATAATATTTTAGAAGTGTTTTACAAGGCATTTTTTTAATGTGCAAGGGTCAGATCATACTCAACTGCACCCACTAGATGAAAATTAAAATTTTCAGTTGATAATATTTTGACTAAGTAAAGAAATGTACTTCAAACTGAATATAATTACAAAACTTGGTTCTTTGGATTGAAGAAACCTGGTGAAACCCAAGAAGTCATATATAAATTATTAAGCTGGTTAAGATTCCCTTCACTGGATCATCAACAAATATTATATGTAATGGGGATAAACTTGTAGCATTTCCAGTAAAATCAATAGTGAGACAAAGATGCCCATTTTCACCATTAATATACAAAATAGTATAGTTATATATATATATATGTTTATATATATAAAACAATAAGAGAAGAAAAAGAAATTGATCAAATCAAAACTTGCCATGAAGAAGCAAAGTTTTTACCCTTTGAAGATGATATGATGGTAAACATAGTCTGAGAAAATCATCTTACAGCCTCCTTGAAACATTTAATAAAATCATCAAAATATCAAGATATAAAATAAACTCACATAAATTATCATCATTTCTATATATGAACAACAAAGAGTAAGGAACAGGAAGAGAAATTTCATTTAAAGTAACTATAGACAACATTAAATACTTGGGAATCTACCTCCCAAGACAAACTCAAAAACTGAATGAACACAATTATGAAGCTCTTCTCACCAAAATAAATTCAGATCGAAATAATTTGTTAAAAGTTATTTGTTCATAGTTAGGTTGAGCTAATATAATAAAAGTGACTAAATTGCCTAAATTAAATTAATTATTGATTGCTATACCAATCAAACTACAACATAACTATTTTATTGAGCTAGAAAAAATAGTAAAAAAAATTTCATCTGGAGCAATAAAAGGTCAAAAATAACAAGGGACTCAATGGGAAAAAAAACGTAAAGGAAATTGGCTAGCTCTACCAGATCTAAAATTATACTATAAAGCAGTGGTCATCAAAACTGCCTGGAACTGGTTAAGAAATAGAATGAAATCACAGTAAATGGCTACAGAACTCTACTGTAAGGCAAATTCAAAGATATTAGTTTCTGGGATAAGAATTTAATCTTTGACAAAAATTACTGGGAAAACTGGAAAATAATATGGCAAAAACTAACCATAGACTCACATATCACAACCTATACCATAAAAAGGACAACATGAATTTAGACATAAAAGGCAAACTCATAGATAAATTAATAGACTAAGAAATACTTTACCAAATCTATGGAAAGGGTACAAATTTGTGATAAAACAATAAATAGAGTACATCATAAACTGCAAATTAATGATTTTTAACTACAATAAATTAAAAAGATTTTTCACTAATAAAATCAATGCTGCCAAAATCAGAAGGAAATCAGAAAGCTGGGATACAATTTGCACAATCATGAATTCTGATAAAGGTCTCATTTCTAAAATATATAGAAAATTGCATCAAATTTATAAGGTTACAAGCCATAACCCAGTTGATAAATGGTCAAAGGATATGAATCGACAGTTTTCAATGAAGAAATTAAAGCTATATATATACATATATATATATATATATATATATATATAATCATATGAAAATGCTCCAAATTATTATTAATTAGAGAGATGCAAATTAAAACAACTCTGAGGTATTACCTCATACCTATCAGATTGGTTAAGATGAGTAAAAGGGGAAAGTATCATGTTAGAGAGATTGTGGAAGGATTGGGGCATTATTGCATTGCTGTTGTGAACTGATCCAACTATTCAAGAGAGCAATATGGAACTATGCACAGAGAAATGAAACAGTTCATACTCTTAGACCCAGAAATTCCACTTCTATCCCTATATTCAGAAAAAATCACAAAAATGGGAAAAATCCCACATTTTCCAAAATATTCATGGTAGCAATTTTCATAATGGCAAAGAATTGGACATTGACGGGATGTCCATTAATTGGGGAATGGCTAAACAAGTTATAGTACCGGAATACTATGGAATACTATTGTTCTGTAAGAAACCATAAATGACCAAACTTAGAGAAGCATGGAATGAGTTACTTTATCTGATGCTGAGGGAAGGGAGCAGAACCAATAAAACAATGTATACATTAACAACAACATTGGAAGATGATCAACCTTTAGGTAGCAGCCATTCTCAACAGTTCAGAGAGCTAGGAAAGCCATATTAGACCAGCTATGAAAAATGCTATCCCTATCTAGAATTAGAAAAATAAAACAAAAGCAAAAAAAAAAAAAGAAAAACCTTTCAGAATCTGATGAATACTTTATAAAACAATATCTCTTATGTAGCTTTCTCTTAATCCTAATTCCTCATACTGACAATGAGTAATCTGTAAACATGTTTATCACAAATATATATGTATATGTGTATATACATACACACACACACACACACACACACACACACACACACGAAATGTTAACCTGACTGTTCACCACTGAGGGGGAGGGGATGGGAAGGAGGGAGGGTGGAAGGAAATTTTGTAACTTAAAAATATGCATATGCATATGCATATGGATGAATGTTTTAAACTTTCATAATATTTATTTGTAAAAATAAACTATAAATAAAAATTATTACATTCACTGATAATGTTAGTGCATGTCTGAATTTCCAGGTCACCATGGGAAAATAAAGGTAGAACTGAGTGACGACAAACAAGAATGATACTGAGGAGTCTCAGAGTCTCTGTGAACATTTTGAAGGAAAAAAAAACCTATAGAGGCATTTCTTGTTTTCTATATAACAATAAACCAATTATAATAAAACAGTGCTTTATTATTCAAATGTTTAAGGAAATCAGAATTTTTCTTCCATCACAAAGAAACCAGGGTTTAAGATAAATAAAAATGAAAAGTTAGTCTGAGAACCCAATCTCTACCTAAGTGCTAGGAATTTTCCAAGGTTGTATCTTGGAGCAGTTATGAATAAACATATAGCCTTTCATATCAAATAAAATTTCTCAAAGAAAAAAGAGTTAGCAATTGGGTCTTAGAGGACACTGTTCTCACAGTGCTTCAATTGAGTTAATTATAGTAAAAGAATGTTTCAAATTTAAACTTTGGAAGAACATTGAAAATTCAGTGTCATATAGTCATTATTCTTATTTGTAGATAAGGAAACTGAAGTTCAGATAATTTATGTGATTTGCTCATGGTAACAGCAAAAAAGTCCTGAGAGGACATTCAAACCCAGGTATCCATTAATTCAAAAAATACTTTATCTAATGTACCACATCACCAAAGATATGAACGTTAGCAAAGTTTGTGCAAAATTAACAAACTGCTTTAAGAAAACTTAATTATATATAGTGTTCACTTTAAGCTGGCTTCATCAGGCAAGAATTCCTAGAGGATATGGTCCCTGAGAGACTTGAAATGATGCTATTGTTTACATCATGGCTTTGCTTTTTCTGAGCATCTTAGTCAGTTTCTATATCTGTAAGAGCAGCAGATAGAATGAACCATTTTCCATGATTCTTCTTATTTTTTTATATTTTTGTTACATTTTTTAAAAAAAGTAAGTATTTTTTCATTTGTGTTACCAACTATATGCATTGGTAGTTTTTACTAATCATTTTTGACAAGGTTTTGAGTTTTATTAATTTTTCCCCTCCCTCTCCTCCCCTCTCCTCTCTTTCTGACAGAAAAGGATCTGATATAAACTCTACAATCATAACCATGCTTAACATAGATCCACATTGAACATGTGAGAGAAGAATCAGATCCAAACAGAGGAAAGAAAACATTGGAGAGAAAAAAAACATATAATACATAAGACAACTTTTTAAAATTGAAGATAACACATTTTGGCCTACATAAAATCCACAATTCCTTTTCTGGTTATGGATGGGATTCTCTATCACATGACTTTTTAAATTATCTTTGATTATTATACCAGTGAAATGAACAAGTCCATCATGGTTGATCATGACCCCATTGTGTTGTTTGTTAGAGTGTATAATGTTTTCCTGATTCTATTCACTTTACTCAGCATCAATTCATGCATGCCTTTCCAAGCATTTCTGAATCCCATTCCTGATGATTTCTTATAGAATAAGAGTGTTCCCTCACACATACACATGCACAAATATATGATATATATGCATATATATATATATATATATATATATATATATATTTGTATGTATAAAAATTTTCTTTAGCCATTCTCCAAATTGCTGTTCATTCCTTTAATTTCAACAAAACCCAGAAAGAGAAGTTAGGAAAAGAACCTCTACCTCAAGGTTTACCTTCCCAAATCCTGGGTGAGCTGGGTGCAGAAAGTAGACTCTACCAGGAGCACAGGATGGGTTGAGAGCCTGAGAGCAGGACTAGCCTGATCAGCAGCAGAGGTGAGAGCCAATTGGGAAGCAGAGGCATTGGATGTGGCACCAACAGTCCGGGGCTTACTGGCAGGGCTGGAAGGTGAATTCCAGTGTGGGAGAGTTGCAGACATTGATCCCTGGGCTCCTCTGGTCTGGAGGAAATCTGAGTCCATACCTTCATTTCAGCTGAAGCCTCTCCCCAGAACAAGCACAATTACAACCCACCTCCTCCCCAGGCTCTAGAATGAGCAGCAGAGCTCCCTCAGCTGTGAATAGGGAGAGTAATCACCTTGCCTTAGGGCATAGCTCACCATTGTTCAAAGATAATAGTATTCAGCAGCTTCAACCAGTCCCTCTAGGCCAAGTGAGAGAGCATCAATCAAGGTCACAGACATTCCAGAGAAAGCAACCAGCACCCCATACTGGCCAGCCAACTTGGGAGTTACTTGGGAATAAAGCCTCTAGGGATCTCAACAGCAAACTCTGTGAATCAGCCCCTCCCCCAACACAAGGTCATAATAAAATGAAGAAAGGCCAGCAGAAAGGAGGGGCCATAGAAAAATTCCTATAAGAAAAAGACCCTAACTCAGAGAGACCTAGAACCTCTGAGGAGAATATGATTTGATCTTCAGCACAGAAAGACTTCCTTGAAAAAATTTAAAAAACAATTAGAAAATTTGGGAGAGAAAATTAACACCTTGCAACATGAAATCAAATCCTTGGAAAATGCAAAAAGAAAATAATTCTCTCAAATCCTCAGTTGGTCAAATGGAAAACTCAAAAATAGAATTGACCTTTTGGAAAAGGAATTACAAAAGGTAAATGTAGAAAATTCTTCTCTAAAAAACAGAATGGAGTCTGTGGAAACTAATGACTTAATGAGGCAGCAAGGGTCTGTTAAACCAAGCCAGAAAATTGAAAAAAAATAGAATAAATTGTAAAATACTGCATCAGTAAAACTAGTGGCCTTGGGAATACATCAAGAAGAGATAATAAAAAAAATTATTGGTCTATTTGAAAACATTGAGTAGGAAAAAAAGCCTGGACTTAATAGTAGAGGATTTAGTGATAGAAAACTGCCTGATATCATAGAACCAGAGGGCAAAATGGTTATTGAAAAAGTACATTTATTCCTTTCCAGAAAGGGATCCCAAAATGAAAATGCCAAGTAATATTGTGACCACATTCCAGAAGTATCAGATAAAAGAGAAAATCCTTCAAGCAGCCAGAAAGAAACAATTTAGATACCAAGGAACCACAGTAAAGATTACACAGGACCTGTCTGCATCAACATTAAGGGACTAGACTGTGATATACCAAAAAAGTAAGGAAGCTTGGAATGCAGCCAAGAATTCATTATCCCACAAAACTGAGACTTCTCTTCCAGGGCAAAAGATAGACATTTAATTAAATAGGAGATTTTCAACTTTTCCTAATGAAAACACCAGAGCTTCAAAGAAAATTTGGACTTCAAACAAGGGAGACATGAAAAGGTTAAAAAAAGGGGGGGGAATAAAAAAAGGAAAAATGGTATCCAATAAAATGAAACAGACTATTTATCTAATTGGGAGAAAGACTTTAATAACTCTCAAGAATTGTAAATCTATCAGAATGAATAAAATTAGCCAGAAGTGATGGATACTCAGGAACTTTCTGTTGCTCACATAGAATGATTTAAAAACAATACCTCCTTAAAAAGGAGGACAGCAAAGAGATGGGAGGATTGAGGAGACTGAACAGGGTAAATCTCATTACATTAAGAATTACAATTAAAGGAGAAATTAATAAAATTGAAAGCAAGAAAACTATTGAACTAATAAATAAAACCAAAGTTGGTTTTATGAATAAGCAATAAAACTGATAAGCCTCTCTGATCAATTTGATTTTAAAAAGAACAAAACCAAATTACAAGTATCATAAATTAAAAAGGTGAACTCAACACCAATGAGGAGGAAATTAAAGTCATAATTTGAAATTGTTTTGCCTAACCCTTCTGTCAATAAATTTGAAAATCTAAGTGAAATGAATGAATATTTACAAAAATATGAGTTGCCCAGGTTAAATGAAGAGGAAATTAAATACCTAAATAACCTTATTTCAGAAAAGGAAATTGAACAAGCCACTATTGAACTCCCTAAGAAAGAATCTTCAAGACCAGATGGATTTACAAGTGAATTCTATCAAACATTTAAGTAACAATTGGTTCCAATTCTGTATAATAAACTCTTTGGAAAAGTAGGTGAGGTCAGAACTCTGCCTAACTCTTCCTATGACACCAATATAGTACTGATACCTAAACCAGGAAGAGTTAAAATAGAGAAAGAAAATTATAGGCCTATCTCCCTGATGAATATGGATTCAAAAATTTTAAATAAAATCTTAGCAAAATGATTGCAAGTTATAAGTAGAATAATACTTTATCACCAAGTAGGATTTATCCCAGAAATGAATCGTTGGTTCAATATTAGGAAAACTGTCTGTATAATTAATTATAGCAATATCAAACCTATCATAAATCATGTGATTATATTAATAGATGTCAAAAAATCTTTTGAAAAAATACAGCACCTATTCCTACTAAAAGCACTACAGAGCATAAGAATAAGTGGATTGTTCCTTAGAATAATAACCAATATCTAGCTGACACCATCAACAAGCATTATATGCAATGGGGTTAAGCTAGAGGCCTTTTCAGTAAGATCAAATGTGAAACAATTATGCCCATTATCACCACTATTGTGGAGTCTGAACAAAGGCCAAAGAATATTACCTTTAATTTTAAAAAAAAGTTTTCTTTTCATGTAATTTTGCTGTCTCTTATACTTTATGTTTCCTCCTTAAGGATATGATTTCTCTCTCATCACATGCAACTTAGATCAGTGTATACCATGGAAACAATATAAAGACTAACATATTGCCTTCTGTGGGGAGTGGGGGAGGCAAATATGATTAGGGGAAAAATTGTAAAATTCAAAATAATAACATCTTATAAAAAAGATACCAAACCAGCAGGGAAGGACCCAACTCCAAATAAAGTTGTAACCATGGGAACAGCCTGGGTTTGGTTGGAAATAGACAAAACCTGGACACAAAGGAGTTAATAAATGACTGCAAAGACAATGGATACTGATTTTGGCCAATGACAAGCCAGGGATCAGATCCTGGTCCCAAGATAAAAAGGTTGAGTCTAGAATACCTATACCTCATGATTAGAGCTCAGACATTTTAAGAAGAGCAAAAAAAACTAAAAAAGATCTCTCCATAGAAAGCTTATCTGCAGATAAAGGTGATAACAATGTCCCCTGGGAAGAAGAAAGCTATGAAAAATTACCCAAGGAACAGTCTCAAAAGATTCCATGAATTAGATCCAAATCCAAAAATTCATAGAAGATCTGAAAAAAAGAATTTAAAAACCAAAGAAGAGAGGAAGGAAAATGGAAAAAAGAAATGAAATTCATGCAGAAAATTTATGAAAATAGACTAAGGATATCAATACCTCTAAATGTAAAAATAACCAACTGAAAAAATAATATAACTCTTAAAAAATGAAGTCAACAAACTAGTAAAGGAAAAACAGAAACTAATTGAAAGAAGAAAATCCTAAATATTAGAATTGAACAAATAGGAATCAATGAATCTACAAGACAATAAGATTCCACTAAACAAAATAAAAAGCCTGAAAAAAATTGAAGAAAATGTAAAGTACCTTTTAGGGAAAAAAAAACTACCTGGAAAATAGATCCAGGAGACATAATTTGTAAATGATTGTACTAATAGAAAGCCTAGATCAAAAAAATTTGCCATCCTGCAAAATTCAATATATGTGGTTAGGGGAAAAGTTGAATACTTAATGAAATAGGGGACTTCGAAAATTTCCCCGAAAAAAGACCAGAACTGAACAGGGGAACATGAAATGGGAGTGGAGACCAAAGGGTAAGCAGGGACTGGGGCGGGGCAGGGCACCAGCCTTAGCCAAAAGAGAATTTGGTGAGAGGCAAAATCCAAATTTAGCAGAGGAGTCTTTGCTCAAGGAGAGGGCTGGTCTGCATGCCTGGAAAGCATCCAGCTCAATGTTGGATCTGACTCCATACATTTAGCTGAGCATTCTACCAGGACTAAATGGTAGCCACCCCCACCCCTCACCCCCTCAGGCTCATTGTGGACTACAGAGCTGAAAGGGAGATTGGCTTCCAGCCTCTTGCTCTAGGTCAACTCAAACCCTACTGCCCTTCTTCACTCCCTCCTCACCCCACACCCCTCACTCCCTCCAGGACTGGGAGAGGGCTCCAATCACTACAGAGAAAGCAACCAGTATCTCCTCCTGGCCATCCCTTGGAATTACTAGGCCAAGTGAACAAAGCCTCTAGGGTTTTCAAAAGCAAACCTTTGAGAGCCAGCCCCATTTGGAACAACAACAACAAAAAAAAAAAACCATAGAAAAATGAAGAAAAACCAGAGAAAAGGGGGACCCATGGAAAAATACTTAGAAGAATGAGATTCTAATCCAGAGAGATCCAGCACTTCTGAAGCAAAAATGAATTGGTCACCAGTCCAGAAACATTTCCTTGATGAAATCAGGAAGGAATTTAAACATCAATTGGAAAAGTTGGGGAAATAAATTCAAGAGAAAATTAACATCTCACAACAAGAAAACAAGTCCTTGGAAAATACAATTGGACAAATACAAAAAAGATAATTATTCTCTGAAATCCTCAACTGTGCAAATGCAAAAAGAAAGTAATTCTCTCAAAACTACAGTTGAGTGGCTTCTTGGTGGCTTAGTGGATAAAGCTCTTCACAATATTGCATTCCGGGGTGGCTAGGTGGTGTAGTGGATAAAGCACCAGCCTTGGAATCAGGAGTACCTGGGTTCAAATCTAGTCTCAGACACTTAATAATTACCTAGCTGTGGGGCCTTGGGCAAGCCACTTAACCCCATTTACCTTGCAAAAACCTAAGAAAAAAAACTACACTTGGACAAATGGATAACTCCTTCAAAAATAAAAATGACCAATTGTAAAAAGAGTTGCAAAAGGTAAATGAAGATAATTCCTCTGAAAAAATGGGATCTGTGGAAACTAATGATGTCACAAAGCAGCAAGATTCTGTTAAACAAAAAGATTGAAAAAAAATAGAATAAAATGTAAATTACCTCATCAGCAAAACCACTGAACAAATAGAGAAGGGACAACATGAGAATTATAAGACTTCTTGAAAACATTTAAGAGGAAAAAAGCCTGGACTTAATATTACAGGATTTAGTGATGGAAAACTGCCCTGATATCATGGAACAAGAAGGCAAATTATTTATTAAAAGAATACATCAATCCCTTCCAGCAAGATATCCTAAAATGGAAGCACCAAGAAATATGGTGGCCAAATTCCAGAAATATCAGACGAAAGAGAAAATCCTACAAGCATCCAGAAAGAAACAATTTAAATAAACAATTTAAATACTAAGAAGTCATAAGATGGATTATACAGGACCTGGCTGCATCGACATTAAGGGATCAAAGGGCCTGGAATGAGATATTCAAAAAAGAGCAAAGGAGCTAGTAATGCATCCAAGAATCCACTATCCCACAAATCTGAGCTTCCAGGGCAAAATTTGGCTATTTAATGAAATGGGACATTTCCAACATTTCCTGATGAAAAGACCAGAGCTAAAAAGAAAATTGGGATGTCAAACAGGATGCTCTAGAGACACATTAAAAGGTAAAAACAAGGGCATAAAGAAAAAAAATCTGCTATCCAATAAGAGGAAATGGGTTACCCACTTGGAAGAGAGTCTCATAACTCTTGAGAATTACAATTCTGTTAGAGAGAATAGGCTTAGCAAGAAGTGGTGGACCCTCATGACCATTTCATGTGTCTCTAGGAGGGCAAACACACTGAAGGGGGTAGTATTGAGAAACAAAATATTGGGAAATTTGGATAAAGGGAAAAAGGTGGGGAAATACAAGCAGAGGGAAGATAGCATGGATGGCAATAAAGAGATCAATTATAACTTTGAATGTGAATAGAACGGACTTTCAATTAAAACATAAATGGATAGCAGAGTGGAATAAAAACCAGAATGCAACAATATGCTGCTTAAAAGAAATTTACTTGAAGCACAGAGACACATATAGAGTAAAAGTAAAAGACTGGTGCAAAATATATTTTGCTTCAGCTGAATTGAAAAAAGCAGGGGTTGCAATCCTTATCTCAGACAAAACAAGTGCAAAAATAGATATCATTAAAAGAGATAAAGAAGGAAACTATATCCTCCTAAAAGTTACCATAGAAAATAAAGTAATTTCATGGGGCGGCTAGGTGGTGCAGTGGATAGAGCACTGGCTCTGGAGTCAGGAGTACCTGAGTTCAAATTCAGCCTCAGACACTTAATAATTACCTAGCTGTGTGGCCTTGGCCAAACTACTTAACCCCATTGTCTTGCAAAAACTAAAAAAAAAAAAACCTAAAAAAATTAAAGTAATTTCAATACTAGATATGTATGCACCCATTATTATAGCATACAATTCTTAAAGGAGAAGTTGAAAGAGCTATAGAAAGACATGGAGAGTAAAAACTCTACTAGTGGGAAACCTCAACCTACTGCTGTCAGATTTCAATAAGTCTAATCATAAAATAAACAAGAAAGAAGTTAAGGAGGTAAATAGGTTGTTAGAAAACTTAGATATGATATGGGGATAGAAAGGAATATACTTTTTTTTTTTTCCTGCAGCAAATGGCACTTACACAAAAATTGACTATATACTAGGGCATGAAAACCCAATGATCAAATGCAGAAAGGCAGAAATAGAATAGTGAATTCATCTTTCTCAAATCACAATGCAATAAAAATCATATGCAATATTGGGCCAGGGAGTTATAGACCCAGAACTAATTGGAAATAAATAACCTCATTTTAAAGAATGAGTGGATCAAACAACAAATTATAGGAAGAATTAATTATTTCAACCTAGATAATGACAATAACAAAACAACATATCAAAACCTATTTGATATACTCAAAGTGACTGTCAGAGGATATATTATATCTTTAAGTGTTTACATGAATAAATTAGAAAAAGAGGAAATCAATGAACTATCCATGCAACTAAAAAATTAGAGAACAATCAAATTAAAAACCCCCAGTTATATACCAAATTAGAAATTCTAAAAAGGAAAGGAGAAATTAATAAAATCAGATGCAAGAAAACTATCGAACATATATAAAACCAAGCATTTGTTTTTATGAAAAAAATCAATGAAATTGATAAACCTCTGGTCAATTTGATTTCAAAAAAGAAAAAAGAAAACACAATTTCCAGTATCAAAAATGAAAAAGATGAACTCAACACTCATGAGGAGGAAATTAAAGTAATAATTCAAAATTATTTTGCCCAACTCAATGCCAATAAATGTGACAATCTAAATAAATGGATAAATATTTACAAAATTATAAACTGCCCAGATTAAATGAAGAGGAAATTAATTACCTAAATAACCCTATCTCAGAAAAAGAAATTCAACAAGCCATTATTGAACTCCCTAAGGAAAAAAATTTCCATGACCAGATAAATTTACAAGTGAATTCTATCAAACATTTAATGAGCAATTGGTTCCAATTTTATATAAACTCTTTGGAAAAATAGGTGAAGACAGAACTCTGCCTAACTCTTTCTTGACACCAATACAGTGCTGATACCTAAACCAAGAAGTATTTAAATAGAGAAAGAAAAATATAGACCTATCTCCCTGATGAATATAGATGATAAAATCTTATCAAAAAGATTACAAACAAGCTATCACTAGGATAATACATTATGATCAAGTAGGATTTATCCCAGGAATACAGGGTTTGTTCAATATTAAGAAAATTGTTAATATAATTGATTATAACAATAAAAAATCTATCAGAAATCATATATGAATAGATGCTGAAAAAGCTTTTGACAAAATGCAGCACCCATTCCCACTAAAACACTAGAGTTTGTATTAATAAATAGATTGTTGCTAGGAATAATAAGCAGTATCTATTTGAAACAATCAACAAGCATTATATGCAACTCAAAGTCATTCCCAGTAAGATCAGGAGTGAAACAAGGATACCCATTATCACCACTACTATTTAATATTTTATTGGAAATGTTAGCTTCAGCAATAAGAGAAGAAAAAGAACCTGAAGTAATTAGAATTAGGAAGGAAGAATCAAAACCCTCACTCTTTACAGATGATATGATGTTATACCTAGGGAATCCCAAAAATCATCTAAAAAAACTACTAGAAATGATTAGCAACTTTTACAAAGTCACAGGATATAAAATAAAACCTCATACACCCTCAACATTTCTATATATGACTAGGAAGATACAACAGAAAAGAGCTAGGAAGTGAAATCCTATTCAAAGTAACCTCAGACAATATAAAATACCTGGGAGTCTACCTGCCAAGACAGACTTAAAACCTTTTTGAAAATAATTACAAAACAATTCTCACACAAATAAAATCAGATTGAAATAACTGGGCAAACATCAACTGCTCATAGATAGGTGAAGCTAAAATGACAATTCTATCAAAACTATTTGTTTAGTGCCCTACCAATCAAAATTCCAAAAACTTACTTTAATGAGTTATAAAACTTGTAAGTATATTGATGGAGAAATAAAAACTCAAAAATTTTTAGGGATTCAATGAAAAAAAGTGCAAAGGATGGTGGTTTATCCTCACAAGATCTAAAATTATATTATAAAACATTAGTCATCAAAACTGTCTGGTTTTATAAAAAAATAAAAACAGACAAAACTTTGATTAATCTGATTAAAAAAAGAATATAACCAAATTGACCCTATCAAAAATGACATGGGTGAAATAATCACCAATGAAGAAGAATTTAAAAAGAAAATTCAGATATATAGTATGACTCTATGACAATGAAATTGATAACCTGAATGAAATGGATTACCAAGATTAACAGAAGAGGAAATAATATACTTAAATAATACACTTTCAGCAAAAGGAAATTGAAGAAACTATCATTAAACTTCAGAAGGACATTCTCCAGGTCAAAATGAATTTAAAAGTGATTTCTTCCAAAGATTTCAGGAACAATTAATTTTTATTCTACATAAGCTATTTAAATAATAGTAGAAGAAAAATAGTTTCCCAATTAATTACATTTCTTTTGAACTTGGTTACATTGATTTTGTTTGTGCAAAATCCTTTTAATTTCATGCAATTGAAATCATTTGGTTTGTTTTTTTAATTTATTTATTTTGAATTTTACAGTTTCCCTCTCCCCACCCATCACAGAAGGCAGTCTAATAGTCTTTACATTGCTTTCATGGTATACATAGATCTAATTTGAATGTGGTGAGAGAGAAATCATATCTTTAAGATATAAGAGATAGCAAAATAACAAAATAAGATAACTTTTTTTTAAACATTAAAGGTAGCAATCTTTGGTCTTTGTTCAAATTCTACAATTCTTTCTCTGGGTAAAGAAGGTATTCTCCATCACAGATATCCCAAAAATGTGCCTAATTGTTGCACTGATGGAATGAGCAAGTCCATTGTTTCATCAGCACCCCATGTTGCTGTTAGGGTGTGCAATGTTCTTCTGGTTCCGCTCATCTCACTCAGCATTAGTTCATCCAAATACTTCCAAGCTTGCCTGAATTCCCATCCCTCCTGGTTGTTAATAGAACAATAGTGTTCCAACACTTACATATACTAAAGTTTATTAAACTATTCCCCAATTGATGAACATTCACTTAATTTCCAGTTCTTTGCCATCTCAAACAGGGCTGCTATGAATATTCTTCTAGGATGTTTTTACCCTTTTTCATAATGTTTTCAGAGTATGGACCCAGTAGTGGTATTGCTGGATAAAAGATATGAACTTTTTTTTGTCCTTTGGGCATAATTCCAAATTGATCTTCAAAAAGATTGGCTGAGTTCACAGTTCTACCAACAATGTATTCTTGTCCCAGATTTTCCATATCACATCCAACATTGATCTTTCTGATCCTATTGGCCAATCTGAAAGGTGTGAGGTGGTAACTCAGAGACACTTTAATTTACATTTCTCTAGTAAGTAGTGATTTAGAGCAATTTTTCTTATTACTTTGGATTGCTTTGATATTCTCATCTGTAAATTGTCTTTGCATATTCTTTGACCATTTGTCAATTAGGGAATGGCTTGAGTTTTTTTTTTTGAAAATTTGACTCAGTTCTCTGCATAATTTAGAAATGAATCCTTTGTCAGAAATTCTAGTTGTAAAGATTGTTTCCCAATTTACTACATGTGTTTTGATCTTGGTTACATTGGTTTTGTCTGTGCAAAAGCTTTTAAATTTAATGTAATCAAAAGTATCTAGTTTGCTTTTAATGATGTGCTACATCACTTCCTTGGCCATAAACTATTCCTGCTTTCCATAGATGTAACAGGAAAACTATTCCTTGATCTCTTAGTTTGTTTATAATGTTGTTTTCTGTCTAAATTCTGTATCCATTTTGATCTTATCTTGGTATAGAGTGTGAGGTGTTGATCTGATCCAAGTTTTTGGCATACTAAATTCAAATTTTCCCAACAGTTTCTATCCAAGGAAGAGATTTTTATCCCAATACCTTGTCTCTGAGTTTTATCAAGTAGCACATAACTATAATCCTTTCCTGCTATTGCACCTAGTCTATTCCACTGATCCACCACTCTTTTTTAGCCTTACTGTAGTTTTGTTGACTGATACTTTTTTATAAAGATTTTTATTTATTTTGAGTTTTACAATTTTTCCCAATCTTACTTTCCTCACACCACCTCCCCACAGAAGGCAATTTGCCAGTCTTTACATTGTTTGCAAATTGAATGTGATGAGAGAGAATTCATATCATTAAAAGAGGAAACAAAGTATAAGAGATAGCAAGATCAGACAATATGTTATCAGTTTTTTTTTTCCTAAATTAAAGCTAATAGTCCTTGGTCTTTGTTCAAACTCCACAGTTCTTTCTCTGGATATAGATGGTATCTTCCATTGCAGATGGACCCAAATTGTCCCTGATTGTTGCACTGATGAAATGAGGGAATCCATCAAGGTTGATCATCGCCCCCATGTTGCTGTTAGGGTGTACAGTGTTTTTATTGCTCTGTTAAACTCACTCAACATTAGTTCATATAAATCCCTCCAGGCTTCCCTGAATTCCCATCCCTCCTAGTTTCTAATAGAACAATAGTGTTCCATGACATACATATACCACAGTTGGCTAAGCCATTCCCTAATTGAAGGACATTTACTTGATTTCCAATTCTTTGCCACCACAAACTAGGCTGCTAGGAATATTTTTGTACAAGTGATGTTTTTAGAGTTTTTCATCATATCTTCAGGGTATAGACCCAGTAGTGGTATTGCTGGGTCAAAAGGTATGCAGATATTTGTTGCCCTTTGGGCCCAGTTCCAAATTGCTCTCCAGAAATGCTGGATGAGTTCACAGCTCCACCCACAATGTAATAGTGTTCCAGATTTCCCACAACCCTTCCAACAATGATCATTGTTCTTTCTGGTTATATTGGCGAGGTTGATTGATACTTTATAATATAATTTTAGATCTGGTAGGACTAAGCCACCTTCTTTTGCACTTTTTTCCATTAAATCCCTGGAAATTCTTGACTTTTTATTTCTCCATATGAATTTACTTACAATTTTTTTCTAACTCAAAGTATTTTTTTTGGAATTTTGATTTATGATGTACTAATTAAGTAGTTTAATTTGATAAAATTATCATTTTTATTATATTACCTCCACCTATCCATGAGCAGTTGATATTTATTCAATTATTTAAATCTGATTTTATTTGTGTAAGAATTGTTTTGTAATTTTTTATCAAAATGTTTCTGATTCTGACTTGACAGGTAGACTCCCTGGTATTTTATATTTTCTAAAGTTACTTTGAATGGGATTTTTCTTTCTATGTCTTTCTTCTGCTTCTTGCTAGTCATAGATAGCAATGTTGAGGATTTATGAGGGTTTATTTTATATCCTGCTATATTGCTAAAGTTGCTAATTATTTCTTGTAGTTTTTTAGATAATTTTTTGGGGAATTCTCTAGGTATACCATCATGTCATCACAAAGTGAGAATTTTGTCTCTTCCTTCCCATTTTAATTCCTTAATTTTTTTCTTCTCTTATTGCTTAAGCTAACATTTCTAATACAATATTGATTATTGGTGGCGATAAGGGGCATCCTTGTTTCACCCCTGAGCTCATTGGCAATGTCTCTAGCATTGCAATTTCTCCTTCTCTTGTACCTCTTATTGTAATGAGATTTATTCCCATTCAGTCTCAACTACTCAGTGCTGATGGATCCATATTGATGAATGATAGATACATGATCTTAGTGAAATAGGTTGAATATTTCCATAGTGTTCTTGACAGATCATCATCAGTCAACACAGAAACCATTGATTGTTTGCCTCAAGGTGAAGTCAGTCAGTGCCTAATTGTCGTTCCAACTGAAAAAGTGGTTTTGAATGCTATTGAGCTCCTTTCAATTGGCAAAGCACTGGTGCTGATTCTATTCCAGCTGAAATCTAATTAGAGGGATATTTCTCTTTTACTCATTGCTGGAAAGATTCTTGCCAGATTCCTTCTCAATAAGCTGATCCTTCACCTGGAAGATGGTCACCCCACTGAGAGTCAGTGTGATTTCAGAAAGGGTATAGGAACAGTCAATATGGTATTTACTGCCCCAAAACTCCAGGAAAAATGCCAAGAACAGAACAGAGGACTGTATTCAACATTTATAGCTCTGACAAAGTCTTTGACACAATCAGTCATGAGAGCTTATGGAAAATTATACAAATATTAGAGAAGTTCTTCAGTATTGTACATCACTTTTATGATGGCATTCATGCCCAGGTTCTGGAATGTGGACAAGGCTCTTGATATTTCCCAGTCACCAAGGTAGTGAAACAAGGATGTGTCTTTTCTTACATACTTTTTAACATGATGTTTTCAATCATATTATAAATAGCCTTCACTGAGAATGAGCATCCCTCAAGGTCAGTGACTGCCCTGATGGCAAATTTTTCAACTTAAAAAGGCAAGTAATCAAGACCAAAGTGGAGGTAATGTTGGTGCATGGTCTTCTATTTACAGATGATTGTGCACTTAATCCAACCTCTAAATGTGAGATGCAACAAAGTATGGTTCCATTCACAGCTGCTTGTGTTAATTTTAGTCTAACAACACCAAGTAAACAGGTGCTCCATCAGCCAGCATCATACCATCCATATGTGGAACTATTGATTACAGTAATTGGAAATGTTTTCTACTCCTATAAACATATTCATATCTTCTACATTTTTTTATGTTTTTTTTTGCAAGGCAAACAGTGTTAAGTGGCTTGCCCAAGGCCACACAGCTAGGTAATTATTAAGTGTCTGAGACCCAATTTAAACCCAGGTACTCTTGAGGCTGGTACTTTATCCACTACACCACCTAACGGCACCATCTTCTCCATTCTTAAGAAATCCATTCTTTCCTATTCTCATTATCTTTCCATATCTCTTCTGCCTTTTTTGTTAAACTCCTTAAAAAGGCCATCTTTAATAGATTTGTATATTCTTTTTTGTTCCACTCTTTTTAATTCTCTATAATATAACTTCTTACCACTTCATTTAAAGGAAATTACTCTGTATAAAGTTACAAATGACCTCTCATTTGCCAGTCCAGTGACCTTTACCCATTCCTCATTCATCTTGGACTTTCTCTACCATTTAAGGCATTTTTGTTCTCTCTTTGTTTTCAGGATTCTGATGTTTTCTATATATCCTCCTACCTATTTTACTGTTCCTTCTCATTCTCCTTTGTTGGATCTTTATCCAGGCCAAGTCCACTGAGCATGTGCATCATATAAGGTTCTATTCTCGACTCTCTTTTCTTCTGGCCTTGTACTGTTTCACTCAGTGATCTCATCAGGCCCCATGGATTTAATTATCATCTCTATGGTATTTATTCTCAAATCTACTTATCCAGCCCTAATCTATTTTCTGACCACCAATCTTGCATCACTTATCACCTATTAGACATTTTGAATGGATGTTAAGTATTAATCACAAACTAATCATATTACAAAATTAAATCATTTTTTCCTCCAAAGCCCTCCTCTATTCAAACTTCTCTATTGCTATCCCTATTGATGTCATTAAAGTCAGGGATATTTTACAGTTGTGGTTCAGTCATTGTAGCTGTGTCCAAATCTTCATGATTCTATTTGGGGTTTCTTGACAACAATACTGAAGTGGTTTATCATTTTCTTCTTCAGTTCATTTTAACAGGCAAGTAAACTAGAAAAAAGAGTGTTAAAATGTGTTGTCCAGGGTCACACAACTACTAAGTGTCTGAGATAATAATTGATTTCAAATTTTTCAGTATCATATGCAAAATTCACAGTCCTTCATACTTCAACTCCTTGCCTTTCCACTCTTCCTATATATTATACTATCCACAACTTACTCTTCAATCTAATATCACTTCTCCTTGGTTATTTGAAGAAGACATTCCTTATGTCTGATTCTGGCATTTGCATAGCTCTCCCCCAAATCTAAAATGCTCTACTTTTTCTACTCTGCCTTCTGGATTACCTAAATTCTTTAAAACTGGAACTGAAGTCTCACCTTCTA
Organism: Macrotis lagotis; assembly: GCF_037893015.1. Classification (NCBI taxonomy): domain Eukaryota; kingdom Metazoa; phylum Chordata; class Mammalia; order Peramelemorphia; family Peramelidae; genus Macrotis; species Macrotis lagotis. The sequence continues at coordinate 105,180,809 of NC_133660.1, forward strand.
TGAGAAACTTTTCCTAAACTTTCCTAATTACATAAAATATGGCTTGTTTGTATGTAGTGTTTTCATAATTTATCCCATTGGATTGTGAGCTCCCTGAGGATCAAGAAGCATCTTTTACCTTTCTGTGGATTCCCAACTTATAATAGAGCCTACATGTAAGAGCTTTTTGATTGATTTATTGATTTATACAATATAAATACGAAGTGAAGAAATATAAATATAAATATATAACAAAGAAGAAAAAGACAAAGAACTTTGGAAAGTAAGGAAATATTTATTGTAGGGATCAGGAAAGATATCATGAGAATTATTGTGCCTGAGATGCAATACAAGGAGGACTCTATGAGATAGTGGGAAGGATGAAGTATATTTCCAAGCATCATATGAAATGCATATTATTACATACATGGGGATTATGCAAATATATCTGGGTATATACATATACACATACATAACTTTGTACCTGTTGTTTTATTATCATTCATGTCTGTACATGTATATGCACATATATGTATGTGTATATTTTGAGATGTGTGAATGTTTCAGGACCACTAGTGTCTCTAATTTAAGAACTTGCAGAGCTTGTTTCAAGGGATACTCATCTGAATTTGATGTTTACTCAACATTCAATTCTGACCTGGGGCCACAAGAAGCCATAGCAGGTGTAGCAATCATATCCTGGTAAACAATCTCAATAGATGGGGTAAACTAGGTTGAAGGTAATGAACAGTCCTCAAGCCTGTCTGTGAGTTAGAGTAATGTCTGCACTAAGTATGTAAAAATCTTTCCTGGATGGATGAGAACAATATGCCAATGGCCATGAAGGCAGCTGAAGCAAGTACTGTGAAGTGATTAGAGCTGGAACAGACATAGAGTCATCAAGGTCATTCACTGAATTCCAAGTTGTTGCCAGCCATCTTGACTTTTGTCTTGCTGCTAGATTTCAATGACTGGAAAAGAAAGAGTGAGGATGATTACTATGCAGCTATGCCTCACTGAAATATAACTGTCCAATAAGTTAGGACATCACCCATGGTGTCTTTGCACAACTTCACAGACAACAAACAACTCTATACCAAATGGGAAGGGGAGAAAGGACTATTATTGAGCTTTTACTATGTAAGGAACTGGTAAATACTATGGCTAGAAATAAAGAAAGAAAAAAAGATAACTCTTGCTCCACACCAGGTTAAAATATTTAGGATGAAGGTAAAATAAAGGGGAACTACTGGAAATGGACAGGAAGTAGAATGAAATCCTTGTTCCAGGAAAGATAAGATGTTTCAAATTCCACTGTTGGAATCACAGGACCCTTAGAACAGCCTGAGTTTATTATAGGGGGAGAGGAAGATGATAAAAGACAGCAGGCAAGAGGGAGTAGATATATCCATTTTAAAAAAAAAACTCTTAAGAAGGACAGATGACAATTATTACTTCACAAAACTACAAAGAATTAGTGAAGGGAATAATTACTTTGCAAAAAACTTGATGTAAAAATCATTTAAGCTGGATCAGTAAGAATGCATTTAAGGAAACAATTTGAAGGAGGTCAATAAACAGATGGAAAATGTCACAAGTTTTCTAGGTAATCTATTTTCTCATTCAGAGAAAGCAGTACCAAAAAAAGCATGTAGACCTTACTATCATACTCCTCCGTATGGAAAAAAAAAAACACCTTTAAAGGCAATTCTCTCAAAGACAATGTACAAACCTGTGTTGTAATGTTGGATTGGAGAGAGGAGACATTGTTGAAGTCTGAAAGTCAGAAAAACCAAGAAGAGAATGCAGGTGAGTCATTTTGGTCTTATGTCTAAAATGGAGGCCACAAGAAGATCTTACTAATGGGAGAAGGAGATTAGCATAGCAAAGGGATATCCTAAGGTGAGATGCTTACAGAAGGCTGAAGTAAGTTCTAGTGTGAAAAGGCTGCAAGGGCAAAATGGAAAAATTGGGAAAAGAAACATAAGAGAATATTAACACTATGTAAAAGAAAATTAACCTCTTGTAACAAGAAAACAAGTCCTTTGAAAATATAATTGGACAAGTGCAAAAAGAAAATAATTTTCTCAAAAACACAATTGGGCAAATGTAAAAGAAAAGAACTCCTTCAAAAATAGAATTAACCACTTAGAAAAGGAGATACAAAAGGTAAATGAAGAATACTCTTCTCTAAAAAAAGAGTAGAGGTAACACAGTGAATGGCCCTGGAGTCAGGAGTACCTGAGTTCAAATCCAGCTTCAGACACTTAATAATTCCCTACCTGTGTGGCCTTGGGCAAGGCACTTAACCCTATTTGTCTTGGAGAAATCTAAAAAAAATCTAAAAAAATAAAAATAAAAACGATTAGAATTTTTGGAAATGAATAACTTCATGAGACACCAAGAATCTATTAAACAAAACTGCAAAAATGAAAAATTACAAGAAAATGTAAAATACCTTTTCAACAAAAGACATGGAAAACAGATCCAGGAAAGCCAATTGAACAATCATAGGACCTCCTGAAACCTTTAAGAGAAATAAGACCTGGACTACAAACTTCAGGATATAGTGAAGGAGAATTGCTATGCTATCATGGAATCATGCTATCAGCCCTCTCCTGAAAGAGATCCTAAAATGGAAACCCCAAGAAATACTATGTCCAAACCCTAGAACTATCAGATGAAGGAGGAAATCCTGCAAGAAGCCAAAAAAGACAGAATTCAAATATAAGATACCACAGTAAGGACTACACAAGACCTGGCTCATTCAACATTAAGTAATCGAAGGGATTGGAATATGATATTCTGGAGAGCAAGGGAGCTTGGAATGCAGTCTAGATCCCACTATCAAAACTGAGTCTTCTCTTCCAAGGGAAAAAGATAGACAATTAATTAAATGGGAGATTTTCAACATTTCCTGATGAAAAGAAGAGAGATAAACAGAAAATTTGGTCTTCAAGCAGAAGAATCAAGAGATACATGACAAGTTAAAAAGAAGAAAAAGAAAAAATACTGTTAGCAGTAAGATGAAATTGGCTAGATCCCACATGGAAGAAAGATTCACATTACCCTTAAGAATAGTAACTTTATAAGATGAAATAAAGAAACATAATTCTCACTCTTTCCAGATGACTTGATGATATATCTAGACAACTGCAAAAAAAAGCTTCTAAAAAACTCCCAGAAACAATTAGCAACATGAACAATGTCACAGGTCATAAAATAAAATCACATAAATCCTCAGCATTACTATATATTTCTAACAAGATATAGCAGCAAGAGTTAGAAATAGAAACCCATTTAAAGTAACTTCAGACATCATTAAATACTTGGGTGTCTATCTGCCTTAGGCAGAGTCAGAAATTCTATGAAAATGACTATAAAACACTTTTCATACAAATAAAATCAGATCTAAGTACCTGGGCAAGTATCAACTACTCATGGAGAGGCTGAGTCAATATAATAAATTGGACAATTATTCATAAATTAAACTACTTATATAGTGCATATCAATCAAGTTTTCAAACAATTACTTTAGTGAGCTAGAAAAAAATTGTAATTAAATCCAAATGGTGAAATAAAATGTCAAAAAATTTCTAGGGATTTAATGAAATAAATGTAAAACAAGGTGGTCTAACACCTCACCAATTCTAAAATATAACATAAAGCACCAGTCATCAAAAACATCTGATACTGGCTATAAAATAGAATGGTGAAACAGTGGAATAAAGCAGGTGCAAAAGAGACAGCAGGAAATGATTATAACAATCTGCTGTTTGATAAAGCCAAAGAGTCCTGCTTAAGGAGCAAAATCTCACTCTTCAATAAAAGGATCAATGAGAGATAATTATTGAAAATCATGACCAAAAAAGTGCTTAGGGTTCATTTTTCAAGAAATAATACAGGAAAATTTCCCTGATATCCTAGAAGCAGAGGGTAAAATAGAAATTGAAAGAAGTCACAGATCACCTACTGAAAGATATACCAAAATGATACTGCCAGGAATATTATAGTCAAATTCTAGAGATCCCTAGTCAAGGAGAAAATATTACAAGCAGCCAGAAAGAAACAATTGAAGTATAGTGTAGTTACAGTCAGCATAATGCAAGTGTTAGCAGCTTCTACATTAAGGACTGATAGATCTTGGAACATGGTATTCTGCAAAGCAAAAGAATTTGAATTGCAACCAAGAATATACTACCCAGTGAAGCTAATCATACTCTTTCAAGGGAAAGGAATGGACATTCAAAGAAATAGAGAACTTTCAAATTTTTCTGATGAAATGACCAAAGCTGAACAGAATGTTTAATCTTCAAGTACAGGACTCAAGTGAAGCAGAGAGAGGGTGGATGTAAAGGGCAAATTATGAACACCATGGCAAAAGAAACGACCAGATTAAGAGGCTAAGAATACCCACTTGTGGACTTCCAGAAACCCTGAGATTATTGAGTTCTTCACACCAGTTTAGGGTTTCTTGGGGCAATAGTCAGATATAGAACCAAGTCTCAGAGAATTTTACAAGGAGGTGGGTCAATCCCAATTAACACCCATACTAGGACAGTAAAGAAACCAAGATTTGTTACAGAGTTTAGAGATTTATCCCAGTATATCCATTCAAATCTGGAGTAGTGGTTATATGTATTCTACAGAGAGGAAAGAACCAAAAAGGATCAGCCCAACCCATCCAAGAATGCAGAGAGAACAGGATCCATGATCCACATAAAGTCTAAAGTTAGAAACTGAGATTAATTATATGAAAAAACGAATTAACTTGACTACCACTTCCCTCTTAGTGTAATTTCCCCCTACTACAATTTAAGCTCCTGAGGGAAGCAGTTGATTTATTTTTTGTGGCTGTATCCCCATGAACCTAGAATTTAATAATCAATTTATTCAGTTCATTCATTCATTTATGCATATATTCACTAATGTCTTTGATCATGATTTTACATCTATATGTAAAATCATACAAAATATAGTTTACAGTTATAGCGGCTAATTATTTATTTCCCTCCATTCTATTCTTCTCACATATCCTCCTTCTTTCTTTCTTTTATTTTTAACTTGTCCTTCCCCAAATGTCTGTTTTGCTTCTGAGCACTGCTCAGTGCTTCCCCACCTACTTCTTTGTATGATAGGATAAATTTCAATATCCAGCTGAGTGTTGTTATTCTCTCTATGCATCAGATTTAGTAAGAAAATTTTCAAGCATAACCTGCCATTTCTCCTCCACAATCTTTTTTGAAACCTCTTTTATGTGAGTAATTTTCCCCACACTTCCTTTCCCTTCCCTGTTCGTCCACTGCATCTCTCTACTCACTCCTTAATTTTATTTTGTGCCTGTGTCTCAATATATTCTTTCTCATGCCATAATACTGAACAATTTCTTAGTGGTTACAAGTATCATCTTAGTGTATGGGAATGTAAGCAGTTTTGTGATATTGAATCCCTTATAATTTTTCTTTCCTGTTTAGCATTTTGAATTTCTCATGAATCATGTTATTTGAAAGTCAAATTTTCTGTTCAGCTCTGATTTATCAGAAATGCCTGCGAGTTGACTATTTCATTAAATATCTATTTTCCCCTGAAGGATTATACTCAAATTTTGTTGTTAGATGATTTTTGTTTGTAATCCAAATTCCTTTATATTCTGTAATATCATATTCCAAGTCCTCTGATCATTTAATACAAAAACTGCTAAATCTTGTCTTATTCTTAGCAAAGCTCTATAATAATTTGAATTTTTTTCTTTCTGACTGTTTTCAGGATTTTCTCCTTGACTTGAGCTTTGGAATATGGCTCTAATATTTCTGGAAGGTTAAATTTTGTGATCTCTATTAGAAGGTAATTAGTGAGGTGATTCTATGATATCATGGTAGTTTTCATTGATATTTTCATAAAAGATGATTTTTAAACATGGCTTTCAGGACATTTAATAATTCCTAAATAATCTCTCTCCAATCTTTCTATTTCCCCAGCTGAAATGTTTTTACACTTAGACATTTTGCATTTCCTTCTATTTCTTTTTCTTTTCATTTTGCTTGTTTGGTTCTTGATGTCTCACTTAGTCCTTAGCTTCAACTTACCTAATTTCAACGGGATATTTGTACTTCTTTTTTTATCTGGCTAATTCTACTTTCTAATAATTTCTTCTCTTCAATCAATTTTTGTATATTTTTTTATCATTTAGGTCCCTTTTTAATGCAACCCTTCTCTTTAGTGAATCGTTGTGCCTCTTACCACTAGGGCAATCTTTTTTGTTTTTTAGAATGTTATTTTCTTCAGTATTGTTTGTGTCTCTTTCACCAAGCTGTTACTTCTCTTTTTATGATTTTCTTAGCTTGCTTTCTTATTTTCCCAATTTTCTCCTACTTTTTAAATTAATTTTTAATTTTTTTAAAACTTTTCCAGTTTTGTCTCTGTGTGTGTGTGCATGCACTTGATGCCAATTCACATTTTTCTGTGAGTGCTTGCATGCAGTTGTTTTATTATTATCCTCTTCTAAATTTATGTTTTGAGCTTCCCTGTCACCATTGTAACTTTCCATGATCAGACTTTAGTTTGTTTGTTTGCTTATTTTTCTGGCCTTTTAATTGCATTTCAATTTTATACCAAATTCTTCATTGTCTTCACTCCTAGGGTGTGGAGAGCACTGTCCCACCTCTGGGTTTTCCAAAGTTTTCAGAGATAGTTCTGGGGGTCTGTAAGTTTTTGGGCCTCCAAGGAGGTATAATATAAAGAAATGTGAAATTACTACTCTCCTTTACTTAGGAAGGTTTATCCCCCATAGCCAAAAATATTAGTGTTCTTCTTGTTGTCACTGGAACAGTGACCAGTTCCATAGCTTACCTGTAGCCACAAGCAGTATTGTTCCTTTCTGCTTTGAAATTGTTACTAGGAGCCCTCCTCCATAGGATCCTCAAGTCCTTTACCCTGTATTTGCAACCTAGAACTGAACATGGACAGTCCAGCAGGATCCTAAACTCAGTACCAGTAGAGAGTTTCCCGTAACCTCTTTAGGAGCAATTATTTGAGCCCCCACTATTTGTGGGCTGAAAATTCCCAAAAATGTTACTATGGCAGTTACAGTGAACTGTCACAATTCCAGTATGTGTGACAGACATTTCCTGTTTTCCTATTGCATTGTCTTTACCTGGAAAAAATATTTTATCCCAAACTTTTGTTGGCCCTATCACTACAGAATTTGATTTAAAAAGTCTTCTCAAATTGTTTGAAAAGGAATTTTGAAAAAGTTCAGATGAGTTTATATATCTACTATACATTCTTGTTTGTGGTTTGCATATCTTTTCAACATTTACAATGGATTCTAGCTTCATATAATTTGCAGTATCATTTGTCCTTCCTTTTCCCTCATCTTTCACATGAACTGAATGCCAGATTTGCAGCTGAAATCTATGAACAGACCAGGAGCGGGATGAGAAACAAATGTGGGGAAAGTATGCCAGATAAAGTCAACTAAATCAAAGGTCATAAAATTTGAAAAAAAAGTCTATTCAGAAGTTGGTAATAAGGTGAATGTTAAGGCCAGTCACACACATTCTCTGACTATTTAGGTGAACATCTAAATCATTGGGCACATATTTCAATGTCAAATACTGAACCTGTCAAGAACCATAATGCTAGCATTCTTATTGAACCAAATACATCTGGGTTCATTATACCTTCAGCTGATTATATTGCTAAGTCAATACAAAATTCATTGAAAATATTTACCAAAGCATATCTTTTTGGGAGCCAAGGTAAATGGAAGTTTTATAGAAACTTATTTCTCTATTTTATCATCTGTTTCATTAACACATTACATTGAAAACTGCTGAGTTCAGGTCCAGACTCAGGCAGGCCACTTAACCCCCTTGCCTAGCAAAAACCTAGAAACAAAAGAACAAAAGAAAGCTTCAGTAGTACTGAAAAAAGCTAGCAAGCTAGATTTTATTGGTCTAACTCATGGTATTAAATAAGTGCATTAGTGATATATAAAAAGAATTGGATACTTCTTTTTTCTCTAATTTTAATAAGCTTTATCACTTTTTTGGTCATTAGTTTCTTTTTCTGAAGAAGTGATGTTAACAAACCTACGAATTGGATTTGAATGAGGGGGTTTGATGTGCTAAGTCACCAGTCTCACTTTATCCTCCAGAACCATCTGGATGCAATGAGTGTCTGAGAAGCCCTTTTATGGATAACACTACTCAGACTTCCAGGGCAGAGCCAAGATGGTGGAATGAAGCTAACATGCTTCCAGAACTTTTCACTACCAATGATAAATGAGGTGTCTACACTTATATTCACACTACAGATCCCACCTAGGGAAAAAAGAGAATATTAGAAGAAGTTTTCAACTGTAGACATCATGGAGGATCATCAGTGAAGGTCTGTCTCTTTAGGGGAAAACAGGAAGTAAAATCCAGTGAGCAGGAGGCTTTTAGCAACAGTGAAATCCAGGTCCTGACAGTTTAACAACAGCAGAGGTCACAGCAGCTAAATAGCAAACTAGCAGGGAGGAGCCCAACCCCAAACAAAGTATGAGCCCTGAAAACAATGGTGTAAAAGACAGAACTGGGTCAGCAACAAAGCACTGTTAAGGCAGAATAAGGACATAAATGAGGGAAAAACCTCTGCAAAAGCAAGTCCTGTATAGGCACCATCTTGGCCAAGAACAAGCAAGGGATCAGACCCCAGCTCTAGCAAAAAACAGGTGCATCTATAGTCTCAATACCCCAGGAGAAGAATTAAAACAACAAAGATGAATTAAAAAGGTAAAAGAGCAATCACCATAGAAAACTAGTTTACAGACAAAGATGATAACAATGCCATGTCTGAAAAAAGAAAACACTGAAAAATAAACTGACAGAGTGAGTTTAAAAACAGTCCATAAATTGGACATAAACACAAAAGCTCATTGAAGAACTTAAGAAATAATTTAAAAAACCAAAGAAGAGAAGAAGAAAAAATAGAAAAAAAACATGAAAGTCAAGTAGGAAAATAATGAACAAACTGACTAAAGAAATTAACTCCAATACAAATAAAAATAACCAACTGGAAATAGAAACACAGAAGCTAATTGAAAAAAAAATAAAACCCTTAAAATTAGAAATGAAGAAATATCAACCAATGAATCTATAGGAGTACAAGATTCCACAAAGTAAAATGGCTGAAAAAATTGAAGAAAATGTAAAATAGTTCCAGAAGAGTAAATATACAAATCATCAGATTTCCAGAAAGCCTGGACCAAGAAAATAACAAACAGAAAATTATAAGTAAAAACTATCCAAATCTACTAGAACAAGATAACAATACAACCATTGAAAGAATCCATAGAACCCCTCTAGAAAGAAAGCGCAACTGGGGGAAGAGTTCTGGTGCAGGAGACCAGAGGACATCATCCCTGGGCTCCTCTGGTCAGGAGGAACTCTGAGTCCGTGCCTCCATTTCAGGTGAAACCCCTTCCCAGAACAAACACAATTAAAAACCTTCTGCCCTAGGCACAGCTTTGTGAACAGGAGAAGCAGCATAGCTGACAATAGGGAGGGATGACCTCACCCTAGGGAATAGTCCACCACTGATTGAAGACAAAAGTATTTAACAAATTCCATCACTCCCTCCAGGACAAGGGAGAAGGCTTCAATCAAGGTCACAGACTCACCAGAGAAAGCAACCAGTATCCCCTTCTGGCTAGTTGGAGAAATTAAACCCAGTGAGCAAATCCTCAAGCACCACCTACTGGCCAGTTGGAGCTATTGCATTCAGTGAGTAAAGCCCCTAGGGAACCCAACACCAAACATCTGTCAACCAGCCCCTCCCTAACTCAAGGTATTAGCAAAATGAAGGAAGGTCAGAGGAAAGGTGGATCCACAGAAAATTTCTTGGAAGAAAAAGACCCTAACTCAGACCCTATCCTCTGAGGAGGATATGATCTGGTCTCTAGCACAGAAATACTTCCTTGAAGAAATAAGGAAGGAGTTTAAAAATCATTTGGAAAATTTGGGAAAAGAAACCCAGAGAAGATTTAACACCTTGCAACAAGAAAACAAATCACTGGAAAATACAATTGGACAAATAAAAAATGAGAATGATTCTCTCATATCCTCAATTGGACAAATACAAAATGAAAATAATTCTTTCAAAACCTCAATTGGTCGAAGGGAAAGCACTTTCAAAATAGAATTGACCAATTGGAAAAGAAGTTGCAAACGGTAAATGAAGAAAACTCTCAAAAAAAAAAAAGAATGGAGACTGTGGAAACTAATGACTTCATGACGCAGCAAGAGCCTGTTAAACATAACCAAAGAATAGAAAAAAATAGATGAAACTGTAAAATACCTCATCAGCAAAACCACTGACCTCAAGAATAGATTGAGGTGGGGTAACCTGAGAATTATAGGTCTTCCTGAAAACATTGAAGAGAAAAAAAAAAAAAGCCAGGACTTAATATTACAGGATCTAGTGATGGAAAATTGCCCTGATATGAAAACAGAGGGCAAAATAGTTATTGAAAGAATACATCAATCCCCTCCAGAAAAAGATCCTAAAATAAAAACACCAAGGAATGTTGTAGCCAAATTGCAGAACTATCAGATAAAAGAGAAAATCCAGCAAGCAGCCAGAAAGAAACAATTTAAATACCAAGGAGCAACAGTAAGGATTAGGCAGGACCTGGCTGGATCAACATTAAGGAGTAGAAGAACCTGTAATGAGATTTTCTGAATAAGCTGGAAGGAGATATTCCAAAGAACAAGGGAGCTTGGAATGCAGCCAAGAATTCACTATCCCACAAAGCTGAGCCTTCTTTTTCAAGGTAAATGATGGAAATTTAATGAAATGGAATAATTCCAAAAAATCCTGATGAAAAGATCAGAGCTAAATAGAAAATTTGAACATCAAACAGGAGGTTCAAGAGACACATGAAAAGGTAATAAAAAGGGTTAAAGGAAAACAAAACTGCTATCCAATAAGATGAAACTGGCTATATCCCAGCATGGGAAAAAGATTCTCACAACTCTTGAGAATTGTAACTGTAACAGAGAGAATATACCTGGCCAAAAGTGATGGACACTCATGACTTATCCATGAGACTGCTGTCCAATGGAATGAAACTGGCTATAACCCTACTTGGGAGAAAGACTCTAATAACTCTCAAGAATTGTAACTCCATTAGAGAGAATATACTTAGCCAGAAGTGATGGATAATCAAAATTTTCTATGGCTCATATAGAATGATTTAAGAACACCTCCTCCTTAAAAAGGGGAACAGGAAGGAGATGGGAGGAGAAAGGGGATTGAATGGGATAAATCACATTACATTGAGGTACAAAAGACTTATGGTAATAGAGGGCAAGAAGGGAGGAGATGAGAAAAACCTGAATCTTTCTCTCTTCAGAGTTGGCTTAACATTAACTTACACATATATTCAGTTAATGTAAAAAACAAAAATTCTAACCTTTCAAGTATTAAAGGGGAAAAGGGGAAGCCGGGACAAAGGAAGGGAGGGAGAGGGAAAAAGGGAAACAAAGAAAAGGAAGGGAAATTGGAAAAAGGAAAAAGGGAAAGAAAGGGGAGGGGGTGGTTATAGGAAGACAAACACTTGGAAGCAGATGTTATTCAGAAACAAAATACTGGGAAATATGGATAAGGCGGTAGGTAAAAATACAAACAGAGGGAAGATAGCATGGAGGACAATAAAGAATTAGCAATTATAACTTTGAATGTGAATGGGATGAACTCTACCTTAAAATGTAAGTGAATAGCAGAGTAGATTAAAAACCAGAATTCTACAATATGCTGCTTATAAAAAACTCATCGGAAGCAGAGAGATACATATAGAGTAAAGGTAAAAGTTTGGAGTAAAATATATTTTGTAACAGCTGAAGTGAGAAAAGCAGTGGTAGCCATCCTTATGTCAGACAAAGCAGTTATAAAAATAGATAGCATTAAAAGAGATAAGAAAGGAAACTGTATCATCCTAAAAGGTATCATAGGCAATAAAGTGATTTCAATACTGAATATATATGTACCCAATGCTATAGCATCAAAATTCTTAGAGGAGAAACTGAAAGAATTACAGGAAGACATAGACAGCAAAACTCTACTGGTGGGATACCTCAACTACCTGCTCTTAGATTTAGATAAATTGAATCATAAAATAAAGAAGAAAGAAGTTAAGAAGGTAAATAGATTGCTAAAAAACTAGATATGATACACTTATGGAGGAAATTGAATGGGGATAGAAAGGAATATACCTTTTTCTCTGCAGTATATGACACATGCACAAAATTTGACTATGTACTAGGGCATAAAAACCTAATGATCAACTGGAGAAAGGGAGAAATAGTGAATACATCTTTCTCAGATCACAATACAATAAAAATCATATGCAATACTGGGTCAGAGATATATGGACCCAGAATTAATGGGAAACTGAATAATCTCATTTTAAAGAATGAGTGGATCAAACAACAAAGAAAGAAAGAATTACTTATTTTATCTGAGATAATAACAATAATGTAACAACATACCTATGATATTCCCTCAAAGAGGCTGTCAGGGCATATATTATGTCTTTAAATGCTTATATGAATAAATTAGAGAAAGAAGAAATCCATGACCTAAATATGCAAATAAAAAAATTAGGGAAAGAACAAATTAAAATCCCCAATTAAATACCAAATAAGAAATTCTAAAAATTAAAGGAGAAATTAATAAAATTGAAAACAAAAAAAGAACAATTGAAGTAATAAATAAGATCAAGATTTGATTTTATGGAAAAAATAATAAAATTGATAAATCGCTGGTCAATTTGTTTAAAAAATAGAAAGAAGAAAATCAAATTGCAAGTATCATAAATAAAAAAGGTGAACTCACCATCAATGAGGAGGAAACAAAAGTAAAAATTTGGAATTATTTTGCCCAACTCTATGCCAATAAATTTGACAATCTAAGTGAAATGGATGAATATTTACAAAAATAAAGGTTGCCCTGATTAAATGAAGAGGAGATTAAATACCTAAACAACCCTATCTCAGAAAAAGAAATTCAACAAGCCATCATTGAACTCCTTAAGGAAAAAATATCCAGGGCCTGATGGATTCACAAGTGAATTCTACCACATATTTAAGGAACAATTGGTCCCAATACTTTATAAACTCTTTGGAAAAATAGGGGAAGACGGAACTCTGCCTGACTCTTTCAATGAAACCATTATGGTGCTGATACCTAAACCAGGAAGAGTTAAAACAGAGAAAGAAAATTATAGACCTATTTCCCTGATGAATATAGATGCAAAAATCCTAAATAAAATCTTAGCAAAACAATTAAAACAAGTCATCACTATAAGAATACATTATGATCAAGTAGGATTTATTCCAGGAATGCAGGGTTGGTTCAATATTAGGAAAACTGTTAGTATAATAAATTACATCAACAACAAACCTATCAGAAATTATAAGATCATATAAATAGATGTTGACAAAATACAGCACCCATTCCTATGAAAAACACTAGAGAGTTTAGGAATAAATGAATTGGTACTTAGAATAAAAAAGCACTATCTATCTGAAATCATCAACAAGCATTATATTGAATGGGGAGAGGCTAGAGGCTTTCCCAATAACATCAGGCATGAAACAAGGATTCCCATTATCACCACTACTATTTAATATCATTTTAGAAATGTTTGCTTCAGCAATTAGAAAAGAAAAAGAAATTGAAGGAATTAGAATTGGTAAGGAATGGACAAAAATCTCACTATTTGCAAATGACATGATATTATACCTAGAGAATCCCAAGAAATCATCCAAAAAGCTCCTGGAAATAATTAACAATTTTAGCAAAGTTGCAGGATATAAAACTAACTCTCATAAATTCTTAACTTTTCTGTATATGACTAGCAAGGTACAGCAGGAAGAGCTAGAATGAGAAAGTAACCTCAAAGTAACCTCAGACAAAATAAAATATCTGGGAGTCTATTTGCCAAGGCAGACAAAAAAACTTTGTGAAAACAATTATAAAACACTTCTCACACAAGTTAAATGATATTTAAATAACTGGGCAAACATCAACTACTTATGGAAAGATAGAGCTAATACAATAAAAATGACAATTCTACCAAATCTAAACAATCTGTTTAGTGCCCTACCAAACAAAATTCCAAATAAATTACTTTAATGAGTTAGAAAGAGTTCTCAGTAAATTCTTATGGAGAAATAAAATCAAGAATTTCCAGGGATTTAATGAAAAAAAGTGCAAAGGAAAGTGGCTTAGCCCTACCTGATCTAAAATTATATCATAAAGCATCAGTCATCAAAACTGTCTGGTGTTAGCTAAGGAACAGAGTGCTGGACCAGTGGAGTAGACCAGGTGCAATGGAAGGAAATGATTATAGTAATCTGCTGTTTGATAAACCCATCCAACTATTGGGATTAAAATCTCTCTCTTCAATAAAAACTGCTGGGAAAATTGGAAGTTAAAATGGAAGGAACTTAGATTAGACCAACACCTTACACCTATACCAAGATAAGATCCAAATGGATACAGGATTTACACTTAAACAAATAATACTATAAGCAAACTAGAAGATCAAAGACTAGTTTACCTGTCAGATCTATGGAAAGAGTAGCAGTTTATGACTTAAGAAGAGATGGAGAACACCACTAAAAACAAACTAGATGATTTCAATTACATTAAATTAAAAAGCTTTTGCACAGAAAAAATCACTGTAACCAAGACCAAAGGAAATGCAGCAAACTGATAAACAATCTTTTACAACTAGGTTTTCTGACAAAGGTCTCATTTCTTAAATATACAGAGAACTGAGTCAATTTTTTTTTTAAAAAAATAGCCATTCCCCAATTGACAAATGGTCAAAGGATATGCAAAGGCAATTTACAGACCAAGAGATCAAAGCAATCCAGAGTCAAATGAAAAATTGCTCTAAATTATTACTTATTAGAAAAATAAAAATTAAAGCTTCTCTAAGTTACCACTTCACACCTCTCAGACTGGCCAATATGACCAGAAAGGAAAAAGATCATTATGGGAAGGGTTGTAGGAAATCTGGGACACTAATATATTATTGTTGCAGCTGTGAACTTATCCAACATCTCTGGAGAGAAATTTGGAACTATACCCAAAAGGAAACAAAAATGTACATACTCTTTGATCCAGCAATATCACTTCTGGATCTATACCCAAAGAGGTGAAGAAAAAGAGTAAAAAACATCACTTGTACAAAAATATTCATAGCAGCCCTCTTTGTGGTGGCAAATAATTGGAAATCAAGTAAATGTCCTTCAATTGGGGAATGGATTAGCAAACTGTGGTATATGTATGTCATGCAGCACTGTTGTTCTATTAGAAACCAGGAGGGATGGGAATTCAGGGAAGTCTGGAGGGATTTGCATGAACTGATGCTGAGTGAGATGAGTAGAACCAGAAAAACACTATACACTCTAACAGCAACATGGGGGTGATGATCAACCTTGATGGGCTTGCTCATTCCATCAGTGCAACAATCAGGGAAAATTTGGGACTGTCTCCAATGGAGAATACCATCTGTATCCAGAGAAAGAACTGAGGAGTTTGAACAAAGACCAAGGACTGTTACCTTTAATTAAAGAAATAAAACCTGATGTCTTATTGTCTGATCTTGCTATCTCCTATACCTTATGTTTCTTCCTTAAGAATATAATTTCTCTCTCATCACATTCAATTTGGATCAAAGTATACCATGGAAACAATGTGAAGAGTGATAAATTGCCTTCTGTGTGGGGTGGGGGGAGGGAAATAAGACAAGGGAAAAATTGTAAATGTCAAAACAAATAAAATATTTATATTAAAAAGGAAACCAGGAGGGATGGGAATTCAGGGAAGCCTGGGGGAATTTGCATGAACTGATTGATGACGGAGATGAGCAGAACCAGAAAAACACTGTGCAATCTAACAGCAACATGGGGGTGAAGATCAACCTTGATGGACTTGCTCATTCCATCAGTGCAAATAATCAGGGACAATTTTGGGCTATCTGCAAGTGAAAATTCCATCTATATCCAGATAAAGAATTCAGCAATTTGAACAAAGACGAAAGAATATTGCCTTCAATTTTGGAAAAAAACTCGTTTTTTATTATGTAATTTTGCTATCTCTTATACTTTATTTTTCATCCTTAAGGATATGATTTCTCTCTCATCACATTCAACTTAGATCAGTTTATAGCATGGAAACAATGTAAAGACTAACAGACTGTCTTCTGTGGGGGGTGGGGGAGGGAAGCAAAAATAGGGGGAAACTTGTAAAACTCAAAATAAATTAAAACTTTCTTAAAAAATAGTCAGTTAAAAATTATTTTCTCATCTCAATTACATATTTAAAAATGAGATATAAGTGGATATATCAATCAAAACCAGATATGAATCAATTAATATTTATTGATGTCTATTTAGAATCTGTTTATCATAGTCTAAAGAAATCTTGCATAGTGGGCTTGCATATGAAATCACCCTTGTCTTAACTCTATTTAATTTCCATGTCAACAACTGACAAAAAACTGGAAAAAACATTCCTGCTTTCTATAAGAAAAATTCTTGACCATAAAATTCTTTTCAAATACTTAGTCAAAGTTCACAATCATAAAACTTCAATAAAGTAATATTATCTATGTGAAAAAATCGATAATCTTATTAAATAGTTTTGCTATCTCTTATATTTTATTTTTTTCCCTTAAGGATATGATTTCTCTCTCAACAAATTCAATTTAGATCAATGTATAGCATGGAAACAATGTAAAGACTAACAGACTGCCTTCTGGGGGAGGGAAGCAAGATTAGGGGAAAACTTTTAAAATGAAAAAATATATAAATAAATTTAAAATAAAAAGTGAGCCCAAGATAAAAACTCTAAAGCTGTAATAGCCAAATTTCAAAACCCTCAAATAAAGGAGAGAATATTACAAGCATCAAAAAGAAAACAATTCCCATGAAAAGTAAACACAATCAGACTCACACAGGAGCTATCAGAGTCAACACTGAAGAATCAGAAGTGGAATAGCATCTTTCTGAAAGCAAAGGACATGGGTTTACAACCCAGTATGTATTACCCTTCAAAGATGGGTGTTCAAAAAATAGAGGACTTCCAGAATTTCGTTAACAAGCACAGAACCGAACAAAGAATTCAATTGCCAAATACATCACTGAAGAGTTGCATAAAAAAAGTAAATGAAAAGGGGAAGGAAAAACAAAACAAAACAAACAAATGTTGATCGAGACCATCAAATCATATGCAAACCTAAAATAGAAGAGATAATACTTCTAATTCATTAGAGCTTTACTGCTCTTAGGATATTTAAAGGATAGAATATAATTGAAAAGAATGGATTTAAAGGATTTGGGTATAGTTGGATCTTATCTCTCCATTGAAGATTTCTCTCAAACTCTTCTAATCTCTCCCTAAAGCACAGCTTTTTCTCCCTAAGAATTCTTCCTTTTCTCTTTAACTACACACCAGCACAGTTACCACCAGCTAACTCTAGAGGGAGATGCTGCAGAGTTACTTCCAGACTTACTTCCTTCTCCCCCACCTTCTGAAATTAGTTGGCCCAACTTCCAGCTCCCCCCAGGTTAAAACTTAAAGTAAGTCTCCAGTCCCAGAATTAACTAACACAGATACATACATCAAACAGGACATAGAACAAACACACACACACACACACACACACACACACACACACACACACACTCATGGGAACATTTAAACTCACTCAGACAGCACTGAATCCAATTAGCCCCCTTACTTTCAGTTTCCTTGGCTTCCAGCTACCAGCCATATGGCTCCCTTGCCCCAAGTTGGGAGGCAACCTTCCCCCTTTAAGATTTTAGGGAAATTCCTGGAGATGGAACCCAAATCCCCCTTCTTCTGGGTACCCTATCATTCTCTGGCCTCTCCTTCAGGACAACTATCCTACCTAGAGGACTTCTCAAGCAGTCCAGGGTGGTTCTGGCCACCAAAGGCACCATGGAAATTGTCCCTTACTTCAGTTCTACTCCCAGACATTTTAAACACTTTCAGCTCCAAACTTGGGTCAATCTTCCCAGGAATCTCTCAGATATTTCCCCCAGCAAAGAATACCAAGAAAATGGACTTGAAATCAATCCATTTGTATGCATTATTTTCTTGTGTTCTTACTGGAAAATATCAGGAAAAGAGATTTACATTAATGTCTCAAGGCAAACACCCAAATTGTTATGAATGCCTCAAGAATAATTAGACCAGAGTGATTAAAATAGTTTTTCTTAAGATATCATAACAAAATGGGATACCTCTCTCATGGTGGAAGAGAGGGCCCTTAAAGTTAAAGGGGAAAGGTAGTAAAATTTTGCTGAGGAAGAATAAGAGAAAAGGAAAGAGCAAAATATAAATGGAGAAAGATATCATAATGGGAAATATAGAATTATTAATCCTAACTGTAAACATGAATGGGATGAACTGTCCCATAAAATGGTAAGAGATCACACTGGATTAAAAACCAGAATCATACAATATGTTGTTTATAAGAAAGACATTTGAAGCAGAGAGATTCACATGGAGTAATGTAATGGTAAAAGGCTGGAGCAAAATATAGTATGCCTCAACTGAAGTAAAAAAATCTTCTGTAGTGATCCTGAACGCAGATAATATAAAAGTGAAATTCAATCTCATTAAAAGGTATAGGGAAGAAAACATCATCTTCTTAAAAGGCACCACTAGTAATGAAGCTATATCATTCCTAAACACACACACACACACACACACACACACACACACACACACATATTTGGAAGCTAAACTAATGGGGATATACATATACATATACATATACATATACATATACATATACATATACATATACATATACATATACATATACACATACATATACATATACATATACATATGCATATGCATATGCACATGCATATACATATACATTTACATATACATATACATATACATATACATATACACATACACATACACATACATATGCATATACACATACATATATGTATACGTATACATGTACATGTACATGCACGTGTACATGCACGTGTACACATACACATGGACCTACACATACACATACATGTACATATATATATATATATATATATATTTATTAGCATCCAAATTCCTAGAGGAATAGTTGAGTGCAAAAAGGCAGAAATAATAAATACACATTTCTTATACCATGATGGACCAAAAACAACTACATTAACTAAAGGGGCATGAAAAGATAGACCAAGAACTAATAGGAAATAAAATAATTTTATATTAAGTAATGGGTGGATCAAACAGCAAATAAAAGAAATAATCCATAATTATATTCAAAACAATGATAATGATGAGACATCAAACTAAAATTTATGGGATGCAGCCAATTTTGAGGGGAACGTTTATGTCTCTAAATGACTATATATATGAATAAAATAGAGAAAAAAGATCAATGATTGGGATATGCAACTGAAAAAAACTAGAAAAAGAACAAATTAAAGATTCCCAAATAAATACCGAATTAGAAATTCATAAATTCAAGTAAAGATTAATAAAATTTAAAGCAAGAAAATAATTGATCTCACAAATAAAATTTAGGGTTGTTTTTATGAAAAGTCAATAGGAGATTTAAACCTTTGATTAATCTAATTTAAAAAGAAAGAAATTAATGAAATTACCAGTATCAAAAATGAAAAGGGTGATGTAAACACCAATGAGGAGGAAATTAAAGAGATAATTGGGAACAACTTCGCTGAACTGTATGCAAATAAATTAAATAGCCTGAGTGAAATGGATTATTTATGAAAATATATACTGCCCAGATTAACAAAAGTGGAAATAAATTAATTAAATAATCCATTTCAGGAAAAAAAATTGAAGAAACCTTCAATAAACTTCCCAAGAAAAACATCTTCATTTCTAGATGGATTTAGAACTGAGTTCTTCTAAACAATTAAGGAAAAATTAACTCCTGGGCTTCATAAACTATTTTAGAAATAGGAGATGAAGAGGTTCTGCCAAACTCCTTTTGTTCCCACAATATGTTGTTGATACCTAAACTAGGAAGAAACAAAACAAAGAATATTATAGACCTTAATGACTGTTGTTACAAAATCTTAAATAAAATGTAAGTAATGAGACTGAAACAAGTTATTATCAGGATAATACACCATGATCAGGTAGGATTATTGTTCAAAATTAGGAAAGCTGTCCACATAATTGAATATATCAATAGCAAAATCAACAAAAACCACATGATTATCTCAATAGATGTTGAAAAGTCTTTCATAAAATACAACATTCATTCCTATTAAAAACACTAGAAGGTTTAGAAATAAATGGAGATTTCATTAAAACAATAAATTGTATCTATCTAGAACCATCAGCAAATATTTTAAGCAATTGGAACATTTCAAATAAAATCAAGGTGCAACAAGGATACCCATTATCACCATTACTATTCAATATAGTATTAGAAATGTTAACTTTAGCAATAAGAAAAAGACATTGAAGGAATCAGAATTGGCAATGAGGAAGTAAAGCTTTCACTCTTTCCAGATGATATAATGCTATTCTTAGAGAACCTGAGAAAAACATCTAAAAAACTCCTTGAAACAATTAGCAAATTCAACAAAGTAGCCAGATATAAAATAAAGACACAGAAATCATCATCATTTATATATATATATATATATATATATATATATATATGTATATATATGTATATGTATATGTATATGTATATGTATATATATATGAACAACAAAGACAAAGAGCAAGAAATAGAATGAGAGATTCCATTTAAAATCACTATAGAAAAATTAAACACTTTAGAGAGTCTACCCCCAAGACAAACCCAGAAACTATATGTATACAATAATAAAGTACTTCTCACTCAAATAATCAGATTTAAATAATTAGAAAAATATCAATTTCAAACTCTCAGAAATCATATGATTGTATCAATAGATCCTGAAAAAAAACCTTTGACTACAGCATCAATTCCTACCAAAACACTATAGAGCATAAAAATAAATGAATTTTTCCTTAGAATAATAAATAGTATCTACCTGAAACCATCAATAATCATTATAGGCAATAGCTAGAGGCATTCCCAATAAGATTGGGGGTGAAAAAAGGATGCCCATTAACACCACTACTATGCAGTATTTTGTTAGAAATGTTACCTTCAGCCATAAGAGAAGAAAAAGCAATTGAAGGAATTAGAATTGAAAAGGAAGAGACAAAATTCTCATTCTTTGAAGAGGACATGATGGTATATCTAGAGAATCCTAAAAAATCATCTCAACAACTACTAGAAACAATTAGCAACTTTAGCAAACTCACAGGATATAAAATAAATACTCAAAAATCCTCAACATTTCCATATATGACTAGAGAGATAGAAAGAACTAGAAAGAAAAATCCTATTCAAAGTAATTTCAGAAAATATAAAATATTGATTGGAATCTACATGCAAGGTAGACTCAGAATTTTTATTAGAAAAACTACAAAACATTTCTCACACAAATAAAATCAAATTGAAATAACTAGGCAAATATCAACTGCTCATGGATAGTCCAAGCTAATATAATAAAAAAGGACAATTCTATCTAAATTACTTATTTAGTGCCCTACCAATCAAAATTCCAAAAAAATTACTTTATTGAGTTAGAAAAATTGTAAGCAAATTCATTTGGAGAAATAGAAAATCAAGAATTAGCAAGAATTTAATGAAAAAGTGCAAAAGAAAGGGGCTTAAATCCATACCCATATGAAAAAATGTTTAAATCATTAATTATTGAAGAAATGCAAATTAAAGCTTCTCTGACATACCACCTCACACCTCTCAGACTGGCCAATATGACCAGAAAGGATAATGTTTATTGTTGGAAGGATTGTGGGAAATCTGGGACACTATTACACTGTTGGTGGAGCTGTGAACTCATCTAATCTTTCTGGATAGAAATTTGGAACTATGCCCAAAGGGGAACAAAAATGAGCATACCCTTTGATACAGCAATACCACTACTGGGTCTATACCCTGAAAAGATGATGAAAAAGGGTAAAACCATCACTTATACAAAAATATTCATAGCAGCCCTGTTTGTGGTGGCAAAGAACTGGAAATCAAGTAAATGTCCTTCAGTTGTGAAATGGCTTAGTAACCTGTGGTATATGTATGTCATGAAAAGCTATTGTTCTATTAGAAACCAGGAGGGATGGGAATTCAGGGAATCCTGGAGGGATTTGCATGGACTGATGCTGAATGAGATGAGCAGAGCCAGAAAAATACTGTACACCCTAACAACAACATGGGGGTGATGATCAACCTTGATCGACTTGCTCATTCCATGAGTGCAACAATTAGGGACAACTTTGGGCTGTCTGCAATGGAGAATACCATTTGTGTCTAGATAAAGATCCATGGAGTTTGAACAAAGTTCAAGGACTATTTCCTTTAATTTAGAAAAGAAAACAGATATCTTATTGTCTGATTTTTTTTTTTATCTCTTGTACTTTTTGTTTCTTCCTTAATCATTAGACTCAATTTGGATCAATGTACGAAATGGAAACAAATTAAAGAATGACAGATTGCTTTCCATGGGGGGAAGGAAGTAGGAATGAGGGAAAAATTGTAAAAATTGTAAAAAAAAGTGTAAAACTCAAATAAAATCTTTAATAAAACAAAAAAAAATCAAGTGGCTTAGCCCTACAAGATCTAAAATTATATTATAAAGCATCAGTCATCAAAACTGCCTGCTATAGGCTAACAAAAAATAGGTCAGTGAAATAAACTAGATGCAATAGCAGGAAATGATTATAGTAATCTTCTGTTTGATAAATCCAAAGATTCCAACTTTGGAGATGAAAACTCTCTTCCATAAAAAGGGTTTGGAAAATTGGAAGTTAGTATGGCAGAAACTTGGATTAGAACAACACTTCACATCCTATACCAGGATAAGATCAAAAAGAATACAGGATTTAGATACAAAAGCCAATATTGTCAGCAAACCAAAAGATCAAGGAATAGTTTACC
Source organism: Macrotis lagotis (assembly GCF_037893015.1). Classification (NCBI taxonomy): domain Eukaryota; kingdom Metazoa; phylum Chordata; class Mammalia; order Peramelemorphia; family Peramelidae; genus Macrotis; species Macrotis lagotis. The sequence goes on from NC_133660.1 coordinate 105,203,865, forward strand.
TGTCAAATCTATGGAAAGGGAAGCAGTTTATAAGCATTGAAGAGATGTAGAACCTCATTAAAACCTAGACAATTTTGATTCCATTAAATTAAAAAGGTTTTGCATAGACAAAACCACTGGAACCAAGATCAAAAGAAATCTAATAAAATGGGAAACAATTTTTAGGAAGATTTTATTTAGTCTGCATTTTACAATTTTTCCCCCTAATCTTGTTCTACCCCCTTTCCACAGAAGGCAGTTTGTAAGTCGTTGCATTGTTTCCATGGTATACACTGATCTAAGTTGAATGTGGTAAGAGAGAAATCATATCTCTAAGGAAGAAATATAAAGTATGATATATAGCAGAATTACATAATAAAATAACTTTTTGAAAATTAAAAGTCATAATCTTCTGTCTTTGTTCTAACTCCACAAAACTTTCTCAAGATAAAGAGGGCATTTTTCATCACAGATGTGCCTGATTGCTGCCCTGTTGATGTGAGCAAATCCATGAAAGTTGATCAGTACTCCCATATTTCTGTTAGGGCAGATACAATGTTCTTCTGGCTCTATTTATCTCGCTCAGCATCAGTTCATGCAAATCTTTCCAGGCTTCCCTGAATTTCCATCCTTTATGATTTCTAATAGAACAAAAGTGTTTCAATGTTTATGATGGCAAGGAATTGGAAATGAGTGAATGCCCATCAATTAGGAAACAATTTGTACAACTAGTATTTCTGACAAAGGACTCATTTCTAAAATATCAAATATATATATATATATATATATATATATATATATATATATATATGTATATATATATATATATATATTAAAAAACAAGTCATTCCCCAATAGACAAATATTCAAAGGATTTGTAGAGGCAATTTACCAATGAGGAGATCAAATTGATCTTCAGTCATATGGGATAAAACCTCATTGTTTGACAAAAGCTGTTCATAAAACTTGGAAAGAGTTTTGCAAAAACTAGCCATAGACCCACAACTCATACTTTATAGCAAAATAAAATCAAAATGGGTATAGAATTTTGACATAAAGGGTGATACCATGGATAAATTAATAAACCAAGATGTACTCTGTGTGTCAGATATATGGAAATGTGATGAATTTATGGCCAACAAAAATTAGATTACATTTTAAACTGCAAAATGAATGATTTTGACTACATTAAATTAAAAAGGGTTTCCACTACTAAAATCAATGTTTCCAAAATTAGAAGACTAGCAGACAGTTGGGAAACAATATTCACAAACAAGTTCTGATAAAGGTCTCATTTCTAAAATATATAGAGAATTCTATCAAATTTATAAGGTCACAAGTCATTCCCCAACTGACAAATGGTTAAATTGATAAATGAATAGATAGTTTTTAATGATTAAATTAAAGCTATATATAAAAACCTATGAAAAGTGCTCCTAATCATTCTTGATTAGAGAAATGAAAATTATAACAGCTATGAGGTATCATCTCACACCTGTTGGATTGGCCAAGATGAGAAAAAGAAAAAATGATCAATGTTGGAGAAGTTGTGTTGCAAAAGTGCATTGCTTGTGGAATTGTGAACAGATCCAACCACTCTGTAGAGCAATTTGTAACTATGTCCAAAGAGGAATGAGAATGCTCATTTCCTTGACCCAGCAATTCCTATATTTCAATATATTCATCACAACTCTTTTTGTAGTGACAAATAATTGGAAATTGAGGGGATGTCCATCAATTGGGGAATGGCTAAACAATTCATGGTAAATGAAATCTATGGAATATTATTCTTCTATAAAAAAATAATAGATGGAAGGGATCTAGAGAAGCATGGAATGACTTCTAGAACCTGATGCTTAGTGAAGGTAAAAGAACCAAGGGAACAATGTTAACATTAGCAACAACATTGTGAGATGATCAACTTTGATGGAAGCATTTCCTCTCTGAACATAGGTCAGAGAGCTAGGAAAACTGTATTAGACTGACTCTGGACAGTGTTATCTGCATACAGAGGAAGACAAACAAAACAAACAAAAAAAAAAAAAAACAAATAAAAACAAATAAAAAACAACCCTACAAATTCTCATGGAACATTTTATAAAATTATCTCTTATGTATCTATTTCCCTTTATCCTAATTCCTCATTATCAAAAATATGCATATGCAATGCGAACCTAATTGTTGGTGGCCTAGGGAAGGGGATAGGAAGGGAGAATGGGAGTTAATTTTGTAACTTAAAATATATATATGCATATTGCTGGAAAAATAAAATTAATTAATTCAAAAAAGAAAATCCATATTTTCTTCAAAGTAATATGACAAATTTTGCAGGATAGTTGATTCTTTTTTAATTGATATTTTATTTTTCTAGTTATGTTATGAAAGTTTTTTGACATTCATTTGTTAATGCATATTTTTCAATTCAAAAGTTTTCTTCCACCCTCCCCTCAGAGGTGGTCAGGTCAATATTGCATTTACATGAATTAAGCATTTTACAGATTAGTCATTTTCAGTATGAGGAATTAGGACTAAGAGAAAATTAAAACATCATAAAACAGGAAAGAAATACATAAGGGATTTTTTTAAAAAGTGAATATAGAAAAAAAAAGAATTGAATCTAGTGTTCATTCAGATTCCAAAGTTTTTTCCCCTTTTCTTTTCTTTTTGTTTTTCTTCTTCTAATGGGGATAGCATAAACTATAGCTGGTCTAATAGTGCTGTCCTAGCATTCTAAACTACTGAGACAAGCTGCATCCATCAGTGTTGATCAACTCACAATGTAGTTGTGAATGTGTACAATTTTCTCTTAGTTCTGCTCCTTTCATTCAGCATTGGATCCTGTAATTTATTTCATGCTTCTCTAGAGTCTGACCATTTATTGTTTCTTATAGAACAATAGTGTTCCATAGCATTCATATACCATGACTTTCCCCAATTGATAGGCATGCCCAAGGAAGTTAATATTCAGTTGCAATCCTTTCCCCTTTAGAATATCATATTTCAGGCCCTTTGATCATTTAATACTGAAAGCTGGTAAATCCTGCATAATCCTGACTGTGGCTCCCTAGATGAGAATTCTAAAATTTGACCATAATATACCTTGGAGGTTTTATTTTGTGATCTCTTTCTGGGAGTGACTGATGGATAATTTCAATGACTATTTTATCTTCTTGTTCTAGGATGTTAGACAGTTTTCCATGAGAATGTCATTTATGACAATTGGCTTTTTTATCATGATTTTCGTGTAGACTAATAGTTCATAAATTATCTCTTCTGGATCTATTTTCCAGGTTGTTCATTTTTCCAAAGAGATACTTTACATTTTCTTCTATTTTTTTGTGAGTTTTGATTTTGTTAGATGAAATCATAGTGACTCATAATGTAATTATTTTTTAATTTGTCCAATTCAAATAGGTTTTATTTTCTTCAATTGTCTTATGTGTTTCCTTTTCCAGTTGGTTAATTTTACTTTTTGAAGAGGTACACTCCTTTTTGAGATGACTATTTTTACTTTCAAAGGAGTTGATGTCTTTTTCCATTTTATCAGTTTCATTTTTAAAGTTATCGATTTTTCAGTCAATTTTTCACAATTCTCATGTATGACTCTCATTTCTATATTTTTCTTTTTCCTCTCTTCTTGGCAATTTAAAATCCATTTTGAGCTGTTCTAAGAGGTCTTTTTTTGAATTCCAGACCAATTCAAAATCTTCTTTGAGGTTTCAAATGTATACATTTTTTCATTGTTTTCCTCTAGTAAGATGGTGTTTTAATTCTCCCTCATAGAGGAGTAGTTTTTTTAAGTTTCAAGATTTTTTTTTTGATTTCTTGTTTGTTTTGATAGTTGAATTCAGCTTCAAGGTAAAGGGAGCATATTCTCAAGCTTTTTGTTTTGAATGGATGCCTGCTCTGTTGCTTAAACATTGCCTATATTGTTTATCAGGTGCTACTAGTTTGTTCCCTGTATTAGAGTGGCCCAACCCACTACCACCTATTGCCCTGTATTCCTGCGGCTTGGACTTCATCTTCTGAGTTGGGATTGAGAATCTCATTGCTGGCCTGCTTCACTGCTGGTTTGTTGAACAAAGTCCTGAGCTGCACTGTCGTTTAAAGCCTACATTTGGCTTTCTATCTCTCCCATCTCCACTGGGCTATACTTCTCTTTTACCCACATGAAACAGATGAAGTTCCTCCAAATATCTTGAACTGAGAACTCGTTTTAACTCTTTTAATTTTATGGATCTGTTTAAAGTCTGTTTAGACTTTATTAAAGTTCCTTAAGGGAAAAAAACTCCTAGAACTTGCTACCTTTATGTCATCATAGTCCAAAGTAATAGAGGCTTGAAACTTTCATGTTAGGACAAATGGACCACTAGTCAAATTATTAACTATTGTTTAATAATTCAGTAGCATCAACCACTCAACCATTTACTAACCAAAAAAATATGATGTTAAAGATACTATATGTCATATAAACAAACCTTAAATATGATCACTCTTTCAGATAACATAAAGTCTAGGTGAGGAAATAAGATAAAAATTTAGGTTATGGAAATAAACAATAGATGATAGAATGATAAGAGCAAGAAGAGCAGAAAATGCTAGGAAAAATAAGATTAGATCTTCCTTGGAAAATTATCCATTCATACTACAGTGTAACCACCAATCAAGATAAAAATCCCTAGATAACTACTTTCATAAAAGGTAATGCTGTATATTTACAAGGATCTGTGAGCATTTGATTAGATATTCATTTATAAAAACATGACTGAAGAACAAACATCAAAATGTTTACCACATGAATTGATGCAGTACTATTAGTGGTATTCATTAAGTGAAGAAAAGTGATAAAGAATTCATGCTAGCTGTCCCAGTGATATATTTGCATAAAAGATCAGTTAATGAGCACTAGAAGTCTTCAATAACTAACTATTCCCAAGTTGATGGAAATGATTAACCATTCCTTATTTTTTAAAAAAACTAAATAGAGCTCAAATTACTAAAATGTAATCACCATTGTTCCACCTTCTCACTTTTCATAGCCACAGTTTTGCTTTTTTGTCAGACAATTGATAATTATTGAACATCAGATAGAAATCAGAACTGGGTCATGTGTTCTGAAAGTGACTTTCAAAATCCAGGTGTGATAGGCTTTTATTGTTACTTAAGGGTCATTCTTTTGCTATTGTTCCCCGATTTATGGCTAGAAAGCACAAAACCCAAAGATATTTCCATGTTAAAAAGACTGTAAAATAAATATATTAGGCCATTGAACTAAAGAATCAAAGGACCCAGTGTCAATCAGAATCCAGCTAATAACTCCCTGAGGATAAATTTCTTGTTTGCCTCTCACATATCAATTTCATAACTAGGTATTAGAGGTAAAAATTTACTAATATTACTCATGTCATATTTATATAACTCCATGAAGAAAATAAAAATATCTCAGTAAATGAAGTTGGTTACATTTGTTGTGTAGTAATTTAAATGAATAGTTGTGCCATCTGAAACATAACTGAGAATCAATAGCATAAGACATAGAACTTAATTTAAAATATCATGTGGAGTGACTATGGAATAATAAAAGATAATTCCTAGCTACTAATTTGTTTATGTTAATAATAAAGGGATCACTGGAACAGATGACCCAAAATCAAGAGGAAATTTGTTTGAAAGAATTAAAAGTGAAATACTTATTTACAAGACTCAATAAGATTTTGTTTTGTTTTTGCCTACAATTTATATATTTCATATCTTTATACCATTATCATATGTTCTGTTTAATTTCAATGCCTAGATGCAAAAGAGTAAGCAGCAATATTTAGCTAGTATTTGCATGTTGATATCTACAACTTGGATTATGCTTGAAGACAAGAAGGCAGTCTCTAATTCACTTAACAAAGAAATGACTTTGTTTTTTTAAAACTTGCTACTTAATACAAGTGAGCTAATATACAATAATTTAAAATAAGGTAAGAAAAGACTATTTCATATCATTAAGCATAAACATATATCTTTAACTTTTTAGTGCAACATTCAAAAATAGGATCACTCCTTCTGAGTAAACTGAAATTATGAGATCAAGTCCATGCATTTCCAAAGAAATGAATCATGCAAACTGTGGCAAATTTATTAAGTATAAGAACAGCTAAGATCATTCCATGATTGATTATGTTGTGGCATAGTAATCTACCAAAAACATTTTTGAATACTGTATCTATGTACTTAATATAATGTAACAAGCAAAACTGTCCTTCAGTTCAAGGACTTTACCTTTGGTGACTGACAATTAGAAGTAAGGAAATGAAAACCTATAAACAAGAAATAATTAACACTGATAAATTCTGCTAGACATTACTCTATATTAGGATGCTCATTCCTAATATAGCACCAAATTTCCTCTACCATGTTCCAGCTCTTCCTTCTAAAGCCTCAGTCTAGTCATGGAATTCATGGAGTGTAAATACTGCTACTGTAGTCTGTACAATTATTGAAAAGCTCCATCTAGGAGCTCTACTTAAGGAGGGAGTCCAGGCCAACCATGTCTCATGCTTCTCTAGCCTGCCTTTCAAATTTCCTTTAGAATGATTGCTTACTGGTACGTCATATCCCCTTTTTCCATCTCCATCTTGTTTTGAGCTCCCCTATTAGAATGTAAACACTTTGAGAGCAGGTACTACCTTTCTTTTTTGTATCTGTAGTCCCAGAATTCATCAGCAGATTCAACATCAAATGAATGTTTCTTATACTTTTGCTGAATTATTGATTAATTCAGGGTAACATACTTGCTTAAAGTGGAATAGCTGAAATCATCCCTATTGTGCTCTAATGAACACTTCTGATTTTTATTGTATTCAGTGTGGAAAGCAGTGATGGTTCTGTACTCATATTTGAATAAAGTAAAAGTGATACAAAGGCTAATAATATATACTTATAACATTGTATTTATTCCTGTAAGTTATGAAGTAAGAAATGAATTGATAAATTGGTATTAGTTTGTTTCATTCTAATGATGTCTACTAGAATTAATAATTTAACATGAGGGCCATTCTTTTAAAAACTATTTGATATTTGACAGATGGTAGATAAATGTTAGATTTATCTTTTAAAAAAATATTAGAGTTTTGATAGGTGTTAAATAAAAATCACCTTACTATTATTTAAAGATTGTACCAATTCAAGTGCAGCAGTTCACACTATGGACAATAAGTAATTTAATCATTTATTAAAATCAGTTTTTTCTCTATCTTTAATTTATATTTTAGCCTACAAAATTCCATAAAAATAGTGCTACTCAAAAATAAAAAAAAATTAAATAGAATTCTGCTCTCAACTATGTAAGTACTTTTCCCATTAAAGATACAAATCACAACCTATCCATCCATTTCTTTGCTAGGAGACTTTTGTCTATTTACAGTTATAAATTTGCTCAACGATTCTACCTCAATAGGCTGGGGGCTTCCTTTAATTTTAGTCGACCACACAAACTACACATCAGCTATCCTTAGTTCCTTCATGTGCCCAATTCCATTTTCTTTTTGGATCATATACTTCTATGCTATCATCTTTTTCTCTATTTTTTTCTTCATAATTTCTTGACTAACAGTGATGTGTATCATTCACACCCATAATGTAACTCTTCAAAGTTTTCTGAGTAATAATAATTTTCAACAATTTAATAAAAGTATTTTTATTTTCTCAAAACTATACAACAAAATTAGTAGAATTATGACATTAAAATGCCAATTCTTTGTTTCAGATAACACCATATTAGCCACAATCAAGTGTCTTGTTAGAGTTGAAGAAAATAAATATTTATAGAGAACTATTATGTGCCAAATATTGGGCAAAGAACTTTAAAAATATTATTTCATTCAATTACCAACAAGCTTAAGAGGTAGGTACTATTTTCTTCATTTTACAGTTGAGTAAAGTAAGGTTTACAGAGATTAATTGATTTGTCTAGGGTCACAGAGCTAATAAATGTCTGAAACTAAACTTGAATTCAGATCTTCCTGATTCCAAGTCTATTGCTGTATCAATTATTTCACTTAGCTGATTGGGACAAGAAGAATCACTCATTCATTTGGTCTCATTTAATCTTTCTTTCAGTTGGAAAAGAGTTTAATGTCTTCTTAAGGGAAAGAGTACTTCGCACACAGACATACACACATTATACATAATATATATACATGGAATATATATGGAATTAATATATATATGGAATTAATAGATCTGAATATATGTACATATATTCAGATCTATTAATTCCATACATAAGAAATAGTTTCATTGGGAATAGTTATCTTTCTCATAAAGAAAATGTGCCAAATTCAGACATTTGAAATTCTCTGTCTCATGATTGTATTTACAGTACTTATGATTATCATAAACAATTTAAATTTGGAGACCATTTAATATTTTTATGTCATTTATAAGCAGCTATACCTACGAATGCAAAGTGATCAGTTACAATAATTATGGTGGTGAGGAAGTTACTTATAAAAACAACTCAACATCTGGTAGAATAAGTTCGTCCCTAGATATTCTTCCCTTCCACTAATATTCAATGAGTAACTGCATTTAATATATGTTAAATTAATCACTCCAATTGCTATCCAAAATTATCTTCATTTATATGTATATATATGCATGCACATATTCATACACATATTATATATATATATATATGTATATACATACATATAAATGTCAAATTATTACAATCCTTTCAATTTATTTTTAAGATTTGTTTTAAAATATACTATTTGAAGAAAAAAGAATAAGACTATCTCTACTTGCTTGACATTGGACTGATCCTGAAATGCATGTTTTAAACAAAGTACATACTTGGTACAGTTATTATTACAGAGGCAAATAAACTGGGATGGTAAATAAATGGGTGCAATATTCAGACTAAGGCAAGGTAGCCCTGACCTAACTAGTCATAAAACGTGATCAGTGTATTTTCTTATAGAGCACTGACTGGCAAAACATTGATGTCAGCATCAATGTCATACTATGTACTTAAAGAACATGTGCTTCTTTTGTTTGTTTGTTTGTTTGGTTTGCTTTTTGCACACAACTTATAGTTTTACAAGTACTATTTTCCTGATTCCCTGGGCAAAGTGGTCAGCTAAAAGTCGAACTAGTTAAAAAGAAATAGAAACATAAAGAGTACATGAAAAATAATTTTATATTGAGAACAGTTAAGACACACTTTGTATATGTGATCACAGAATCAAAATGAAAATCAAGAGTTGTCACATATAGGAGCAGAATCTAATTTACAAATAAATAGTGTATCAAAACTTGATCTAGAAATCAGCCAATTGGAACTTAGAGCAATTTTCCCTAAATATTATGCTATCAAATTCAATTCTCTGGGTAGTTTAGAAAAATGTAGAGGTACTAAAATATTAGTTTGACTTGTGTCCTGGAATTGGGAGAAGATGTAATTACCCAGCATGTGGGCAAAAAAAGAAGCAAAAGGAAGAGAATTTCCTCTTCCTTTTATGAGGGAAAAATATGATTGTAAATGAATTAGTTAAATTGGTAATGCTTTTCTTTGACTTTTTTCACACCTACTGCCTTTTGCTATTCTTCTCCAGAGCAACTAGTGACCTCATGTTATTCTAAACTTCTTACATCTATGAAGAGTTGAAAGAATTCCAATTCTCATCTAAAGCCTACATATTCTATATTTAAAAGGGATTTATCTCAAATCTTCTTTCATTAAAAACCTCAGCACGTAATGATCATTATTATAAGAAAAAAATGTACCATCATCTCTTTCCTGAAGCAGAGAACCCATTAATTTATTGGGACATTTCTTTATTTAGGCAATTGAGATGAAGTGACTTGCTGAGGCCCCATAGTTCCTAATTATCTGAGGTTAGAATTGAACTGAGGTCCTCTTGATTCCAGATCAGTATTCTGTCCACTGTACCATCCAGCTGCTGCTTGGCTATTTATTTAGACTGTATTCAATTAAAGCCTGAGAAGTTGAGTTATCAAGCATGTACCCAAAGGTATCAATTCATTTCTTTAATACTAGCTAGCATTTATATAATACTGTTATTTTGTAAAGAATTAGAAATATTATTTCCCTATACATTCACAACACACCAGGGAGATAGGTGCTCTCATTATCCCTCTTTTTCAGAGAAGAAAATTGAGTTTGTGAGACATTATAAGCAAATTGTTCTGGTCATGCAGTTTATAAGCATCTGGGTGTGGGATATGAATGCTGTTCTTTCTTACCATAGGTTCAGAAGTCTATCCATTATGCCATCTATCTGTGATAAAAAATCTTGAGCTCACATGAGAACAAGCAATGTTTTCTTGCTTGTTTGTCCATCATAAAAGATTAAAAAATACCTGTTAGCTAATCACACTTTTTATGGGATATGGGATAACATGGGAGATAGCATTCTCCTGTACATGAATGAATGCTAAATGTTTGCTGCTGCATGTAATTGAAGAACTTATTAGTTTTCAAAATTTCCTATAGGTATTTGTATTTTTTTTCTTCAAGGTTGCCTTAATGATTCAAGTAATTTCTAACTTGAAGAATTTCAGGTAATACAAATAAAACAGAAGTTCATTTTCAGCTAAAAGTAAGGAAACCGTATTTGATCAAGGAGGCCCAGTTAATTTCTGATTTCCCCAACTTCTTCCCTACCTATATTTCTGAATTCACTAATTTTCTTGCAGAGTTTTGTATCACTGCACTTATTTATGATTTTGAGAGTGTTATTTGCCTACTTGACTGGAAATTGCATGAGAGTAAGACCTTGATCTCATATAAATTTTATATCTCCCTCAGTACCAAAGTCAGAAACCCTGAGGGTCTTGCCCTCCAAGGTTAATTTGTTTCTTTTTAGACTAAATAAAAGAGGTCTTTCTTTTTCCTTTTCTTTTTTTTACCTAACCTAGATCTTTTAATGTGTGTTGTCTCAGTCAAACTGAGATCCGTTAAAGAACTTACCTTAAAAAGACCTGCATCTTGGTCCGTCTCCAGTCATCCTGATCCATATGTGCTCACCTGGCCTAAATAATTTTAGAAGGGAACTTGAGACTGGAGCTTTGCACCACTAAATCATCCTCCATTTTAATCTAATTCACTTTGCAAGGTATGACATCACCTCTTTGATGTCATGGTCTTCTTTAAGAAAGAAGTCATGTAACAAACTCTGTGAATCATAGTAGGAGCTGACACATTGGGGGCTGAACTGGAACTATGTTGAGCAATGATGCTTCTTTATTCTTTTCCTTCCATCTTTACTTTGTTCCTTCCTTCCTTCCTTCCTTCCTTCCTTCCTTCCTTCCTTCCTTCCTTCCTTCTTTCACCAGTCACAATTCACTCTGGCTCTCATTGATTGACCAACAAATTGGTTCCAGGACAAATCTCAATTGGTTTGTTTGGTTTCTAATTAACTAAGAGTAAATGCAAGTAATAATTATTTCTGTTTAGACCAGATGACCCCAGGGTCTTGCCCTCAAGGATTGATTTTTTAACTAGATAAAAGAGACCTTTTTTTGCCTCATCTCATATTAGTCTTAATCACTGAATGGGTATTATCTCAGTCAAAAAGGTCAAGTTCTCCCATTGCATACAGGATCATTTCCAGTGGTCATGAACTATAGAAAGTGAGACTAGTGGCTTGTCTCACCCTCCCTCACTTAAAGTCAATTCATTTGCCCATCATAACATCAAATCCCTGATATCATGGTCTTCTTTGCAAAGGATAAACAACAGCAATGCTCATTATACAGTATGTACTTAATAGATGTTTGGAGACTTATGGAATGAATTTTACAATATCAGTAAGTCTGTTTTTTTGCATTATTATTTTCACCTCCCAAAGGGAATTGGCAGCAGGGGAAGGTTGGAAATGGATCAGGTGAGAGGGAAATGGGATGAAATCAGAGAAGTCATTTAGATCTGAGTCATGTGTATGCCAGGTGTTCCTATAGTTGAATAGTCTGCAAATTTCTTTCATCTCTGTTCTTGCATTGATCAGTTTTAAACTTTTCTGCCTTTTACTGTTAATAGTGCTAGCTGTCTTGTTTATAAACTTGTTGCCTAAGGTCTGACACACTACAGATGTGAAAATTATTTTATTTGACTTTTAGAAGATGCTGCATTAATGCCCTCCAGTCCATTGGTGCTGTACCAATGTGTGAAACATTTTGGGTAACACAAAAACTACAAATTCCTTTGGTAAATTATCTGATGACAGGTTAATAAGCACTTCTTTCTACTCACAAACATTGCCTTGTTTGTCGTCATATTCCTACAATTTGACTAATGATCCTTTAAGGGAAAGTAAGGTCCCAAATACAAGGAGTTGCCAAAACCATCTGGCATAAACTGCAGAACATATATTTACATGAACAACACAGCCAAAAATCAAAATTTGAATGACCTTTGAGATAAATATAATGAGCTGTAAAAAATATTAAAAGGCCTATCTGAATTTAGGGGAGCTAATTTTTCCAAACCCACTCCTTTTAAGTGTCCCCTCTATGTGTATTTATCAATGCAAAACTTGCATATTTTTATCACATATATCAAATGCAAATTTGAAGAATATGGAAAAATTTCCCAATCATATCTATGAATAAAAGAAGCATTTGTGAAAAAGAAGATAAAATACATTTTTAATTACATTAATTTTAAAAAGATTTACATAAACAAAACCAATGCAACCAGGATTAGAAGGAAAACAAAAAATTGAGGGGTAGAAAGGAGATTACAGAAAGTTGTTCTCATGAAAACCTCATTTATCAAATACACAAACCAATAAGTCAAATCTATAAGTATATAAGTTATTTTCTAACTGATTAATGTCAAATGATATGATCAGACAATTTCCAGAACAGAAAAGAAACTTATCTATTGTCAAAAAAGGGAAAAATTCTCAAAATCCGAGAAAATAAAATTATAGCAATGCTGAGGTACCATGTGGCACCTATTGGATTAATAAATATGATGGAAAATTAAAATGACATATCTTTGAGGAGATATGGAAAAAATTTAGACCCCAATGCATTGTTGATCTAACTATTCCGGAGCTCAATTGGAACTAAGACTAAGGTATATAAAATTGCTCCTCCCCCAATCTTGCTTCACTATGCTTTGCTACCCCTACCCCCACAGAAGGCAGTCTGTTAGTCTTTACATTACTTCCATGGTATACATTGATCTAAGTTGAATGTGATGAGTGAAATCATATCGTTAAGGAGGAAAAATAAAATATAAGAGACAGCAAAATTACATGAAAAGTAAACAGTTCTTTTTTTCTAAGTTATAGGCACCAGTGTTTGGTCTTTGTTTAAAGTCTACATTTCTTTCTCTGGATATAGATGATATTCTCCATCACGAATAGCCCAAAATTGTCCCTGACTTTTGCACTGATGGAATGAGCAAGTTCATCAAGGTTGATCATCACGCCCATGTTGCTGTTAGAATGTACAATGTTTTTCTGGTTCTGCTCATCTCTCTCAGCATCAGTTCATGCAAAACCTTCTAGGTTTTCCTGAGTTCCCGTCCCTTCTGGTTTCTAATAGAGCAATAGTGTTCCATGGCATACATATACCAGGGTTTGTTAAGTCATTACCAAATTGAAGGATATGTTCTTAATTTCCAGTTCTTTGCCACCACAAACAGGGCTGGTATTAATAATTTTGTACAACTAATGTTTTTACCTTTTTCTCATAATCTCTTCAGGTTATAGAACCATCAGGGTATTGCTGGATGAAAGGGTAAAACATTTTTGTTGCCCTTTGGGTGCAATTCCAAACTGCTCTCCAGAAAGGTTGGATGAGTCCACAGATCCACCAACAATGTAATAGTGTCCCAGATTTCCCATATCCCTTCCAACATTGAGCTTTGTCCTTTCTGGTCATATAGGTCAGTCTGAAGGTTGTGAGGTGGTACCTCAGAGATGCTGTAATTTGCATTTCTCTAACAAGTAATGTGTTAAACCAATTTTTCATATGAATATGGATAACTTTGATTTCCTCATCTGTATATTGCCTTTGCCTATCCTTTGACTACTTGTCAATTAGGGAATGGCTTTTCTTTTTAAATTTGACTCAGTTCTGTATATATTTTAGAAATGAGTCCTTGGTCAGAAATACTAGTTGCAAAAAGTGTTTCCCAGTTTACTACAATTCTTTTGATCTTGGTTACAATGGTTTTATCTGTGCAAAAGCTTTTTAATTTAATGTAATCAAAATTATCTCATTTGTTTTTAATGATATTCTCCATCTCATCCTTGTTCATAAACTGCTTCCTTTTCCATAGATGTGACAAGTAAATTACTCCTTGATCTTCTAATTTGCTTATAATATTGTTTTTTATCTCTAAATCCTATATCCATTTTGATGTTATCTTGGTATGTGGGGTGAGGTGTTGGTATAGTCTAAGTTTCTTCCACACTAACTTCCAATATTCCCAACATTTTTTTATTGAAGAGAGACTTTTTACCCCAAAAACTGTACTCTTTGGGCTTATAAACAGCAGATTACTATAATCACTTCCTACTATTACACCTAGTCTATTCAACTGATCCAGCACTCTATTTCTTAATCAATACCATACAGTTTTGATGACTGATGCTTTATAATATAATTTTAGATCTGAATAGCTTAAGTAATATGATTATGATATAATACTACCATTCTATAAAAAATAACAAGCAGGAGAGTTGTAGAAAAAACTGGGAAGGTTTATATGAACTCTTGCAAAATAAAGGGAGCAGAACCAGTAGAACATTGTACACAATAACAACAATAGTGTATAATAATCAACTGTGCATGGCTTAGGTATTTTGCTAAATTAAATATTGTTGTTCAAACATGTCAGTCATGACTGTTCCTGTTGCCTTTTGAGATTCTCTTTGGAAAGGTCTTGAAATGGTTTACCATATCCTCCAGTTCTTTTTATAGATGAGGAAACTGAGGCAACTGGGTTAAATGACTTGCCCCCAGATTTCACAGTTAGTAAGATCTGACTCCAGCCTTGGCACTTAAGGATTTTTCCACTTTAGCTGCCCATATAAATACAATAATATAAGATCATTCTAAAGAACTTACACTGAAAATTCTGTCCATATCTAAAAAAAAAGAATGATGGATTATGAATGCTAATAGAAGCATATTGAAAAAAACCTATTTCTTCCCTTTTTGCAACATGGCTAATATGGAAAGTTTTGCATGATAAATGATAAAACATTCCTTCCTTCACAATGAATGGGGAAGGGGTAAGAAGGAAGAACATAATTTGGAATTCATTTCTTTAATGAATGTATAAAAATAATAAATTTGGCATTAAAAATTTTTATCATAGTGAGAAACAAAGAGGTTTTATAAGACATGGAATAACAAATCAAGTAAGCTTAAGCTTGTCCTAGCTTCATTGTGAGTTTATTTTGTGACCCTGAATGACTTCAACTTTCTCTGTAAAGAGAAATGTAGCAAAGCAGAGATTGTGTGCCATTTACTGCTCAGTATATAAGGTAATGTCTATAAATGGATGCCAGGTTAAATCAAATGGTACTGGAAAGTTTGGGCCATTATTTACCACAGCTCATTAAAATGATCCCAGGTTTCTAAGAATTAATGAGTCTGCGTCTCTGAATTACATTTCCACTTCCAATTTTAAATGTTCTTCATACTCATCTTTTGTATACCTAGAGAAATATTCTAATATGTCCTGTAATATTATGTTAGGTAGATGCATTAAATCTTATCACTAGGGCATAGTTTTGAAATTTTCTGATGTCCTTTCCTAAATGTATCATTGTGTTTGTCATTGAATTCCTTTCTCAGCAATTGAAGATAATTATTCAAATTCAAGTCATCTCACTTGACAATAAGGAAAGGAAACACCCTGAGGGTCCAGAATGCAGACATGATGTGTTATCAAGTAAGATCACAAAAGCAGAGGGGTACCAAAGTGGAATAAATGGGAGAGAGCAAGAATGGAAAGTGAGGCAGAGTAAGAATGAAATGACCAGCAATATAGTAGTTAAGTTGAAAAAGTTAAGTTCATGTAATACACCTCCACCACTGGAGGAGATATGTATGCTATCCATAAATCTACAACATGGACTTCTCAGACCATGATGATCTAATTTGCCTACTGCTCTACCTTGTTCAAAAAACTGAGATGTTGAAAATTTAATAAATGCTGAAATCCTATATTATATTCAACAGTCAGCAGAAGCTACATAGCTAAGTAAATGAATGCTAGTTTTATTGTCAGGAGGACATGGATTCAAATACAGTTTCACGTGTGCATAAGTTTTATGTTCCTGGACAAATCACTTAACCTCATATTGCCTCTGTTTCCCATGCAAAAATGTAATAGGGACTGGGGTATATGGAGGTAAAAACACTTCTATATCCAAATCTATTATTTGATGATCCTGCTCTCCTCTATTGGTTTGTTCTGACAATTATTCCCTTGTACTGCCTATGATGTCTTCCTAAATAATCATTCTGCAATATGTGTGTATGCATTTTGTAATGTTCCTATGATTGTGTGTCTTCTTCTGGTCAACTTCAATGCAACAGGAGCAAAGGAGATATGTCTTTACTTCCTCTCCAGGAGAGAGGAAAGCCTGAGCAGAAGTCAAATCAGTCAACATCCTTCATTTGTAGTCAGAGATTCAGGGAAGTCATAGAAGATGGTCAAGTTACTGGGGGACAATGGTTGATCATTGATAGCTCCAGAACAGGTTATCAAGACTTTCCTTTGAGAGTGTGCCTATGGGACTCATTCATCTGTACTCTTAAGTGATAACATCTTTTACAAGATCTCACCCTTTCATTCTCTAATCTAGAATTTCTGAGGAGTGATAAGTAAACTGAGGAAAAAAGGATCCAACATATCCTCAAATAATGTTTGTGCTTTACAACAGGAAAGGATTTAGATATTCTTTCATCTCTCTATCTTCAATGTATATTTTCCACTATATTGTATGTATGTTTTACTAAAATGCATGTGCACTTTTAATGATTTAATTGACTCATTGTCAATAAAATCAATAAATCTCTCCCTTCTATTTTTTTCCTGAATAATGTATAAAAGTTTGATTATCTTTGATGTCTTATTATCTGTGAAGATTACGGAATCTATTCAATGACAACATTTTAATAGGAAACGTAAAGTGAAAATAAGATATATTTTTAAATTAATTTCTCCTTTTGTTTTTAGAATTTCTGATATGATATTTAGTTGGGGTTTTTAAATTTGTTCTTTCTCAAATTTTTTAAGTTGTATGTTTAGTTTGTTGATTTCCTCTTTATATAATTTAATCATTTAGGCATTTTAAGATATAATATATATCCCCTGCCTTGGCTATATCCATAAGTATTGGTATGTTGTGTCATTATTATCCTTATTCAGGATGAAATCATTAATTCTTTCTATAATTTATTGCTTGATACATTCATTTTTTTAAATGAGGATATTTAGTTTCCAATTAGTTTTAGGTCTATGGTCTATCTCTCCCTGGCCCATTACTACAGGTGATTTTTATTGCATTATGATGTAAGAAAGATGTATTCACTATTTCTGCCTCTCAGCATATGATTATTACATTTTTATGCTCTAGTAAATGACTAATTTGGGGGTATTGCAGAAAAAAAGGATATTCCTTCCTATCCCCATTCAGTTTTCTCCAAAGGTCTATCATGCCTAAGTTTTCTAACAAACTATTTACCTCATTAGCTTCCTTCTTTTTTATTTTATGGTTAGATTTAACTAAATATGAGAGTGGGAGGTTGAGGTATCCTACCAGTAGAGTTTTGCTATCTACGTCATCCTGCAACTCATTCAACTTGTCCTTTAAGAATTTGGATGCTATAAAATGGGATGTATAGATATTTAGTATTGAAATTACTTTGTTGTATATGGTACCTTTTAGGAGGTTATAGTTTAATTCCTTATCTCTTTTAATGAGATCTATTTTTGCATCCTTTTTGTCTCAGATAAAGATTGCTACCCCTGCTTTTTTCACTTCAGCTGAATCAAAATATATTTTGCTCTAACCTTTTAACTTGACATGTATCTCTATATTTCAAATGAGTTTCTTGTAAACAGCATATTATAGGATTATGGATTTTAATCCTCATTGTTATTCACTTATGTTTTATGGAAGAGTGCATCCCATTCACATTCAAAGTTATAATTATTAACTCTTTATTTCCTCTATGCTATGTTCCCTTTGTTTGTATTTTCCCCTTTTTTCATTTAATCCATATTCCCCAGTATTTTGTTTCTCAATACCACCACCTTCAGCTTGCCCCTTTATACATAAACCCCCTCCACTTTCTTTCCCCTTTCCCTTTGCTCCTTCTTCTTTCCCTTCATTCTGTTAGTTCCTCTTTTCCTCCCCCTCCCTCTTTCCCCTTTTAATACTTGAAAGGAAGATAAGTTTTTTTACTGAGTGTGTGTATGCTAACTTTAAGCCATATCTTATGAGAATAATATTCATGCAGTTATTACTGCCTCCCTTCTTCTCCTCTATTGTAATAGGTCCTTTGTGCCTCTTTATGTAATGTGATTTATCTCATTCAATCTCCTCCATCCTCCTGTCTCTTTACTATTCCCCTTTTTAGGGAGATATTGTTTCTAAATCATTCTATCAGACTCACAGTTAAGTCAAGAGTGTTCATTTTTCTGGCTAAATATATTCTCTCTAATAGAATTACAATGCTTGAGAGTTATGAGAGTCATTCTCCCAGGTGGGGATATAGCCAGTTTCATCTTATTGTATAGCAGTTTTTTTTTTCTTTTCCCTTTTTTTATCTTTTCATGTATATCTTGAATCTCCAGTTTGAAGTCCAATTTTCTATTTAGCTTTGGTGTTTTCATCAAGAAAATTTGGAAGTCTCCTAATTCATTAAATATCCACTTCTCCCCTAGAAGAGAAGGCACCATTTTGCTGGATAGTGAGTTCTTGGATGCATTCCAAGCTCACCTGCTCTTCAGAATATAACATTCCAGGTCCTTCATTCCCTTAATATTGATGCAACCAGGTCCTCTGCAATTCTTACTATGGTTCCTTGGAATCTAAATTGCTTCTTTCTGGCTGCTTGCAGGATTTTCTCTTTTACCTGATAATTCTGAAACCTGACCACAATATTCCTTGGTGTTTTCATTTTCAGATCTCTTTCTCGAGGTGACTGATCAATTCTTTCAATAACTATTTTGCCTTTTGATTCCATGATGTCAGAGCAATTTCCCATCACTAAATGCTCTAATATTAAATCCAGGCTTTTTTTTCTCTTCAATATTGTCAAGAAATCCAGTGATTCTTAGGTTACCTCTCCTGGTTTTTTTCATGAGATCAGTGGTTTTGTTGATGAGGTATCTTACATTTTCTTTTATTTTTTCGATTTTTTGGTGTTGTTTAACAGATTCTTGTTGTCTCATGGAGTCATTAGTTTCCACTGACTCTATTTTTTTAGGGAAGTAATTTCATCATTTGCCTTTTGCAACTCCTTTTCCAATTGGTCAGTTCTATTTATAAAGGAGTTTTCCATTTGTCCAATTGAGGCTTTGAGAGAATCATTTTCTTTTTGCATTTGTCCAATTGTATTTTCCAAAGATTTATTTTCTTGTTGCAAAGTGTTAATTTTCTCTTGGATTTTTTTCCCAAAATTATATAATTTATTTTTAAACTCCTCCCTGATTTCTTCAGAAAGTTTTTCTGAGCTGGAGACCAAATCATATTTTCCTCAGAAGTTCTAGATCTCTCTGAGTTAAGGTCTTTGTTTTCTAGGTAATTTTCCATGAATCCCCCCCCACTGGCTTTTCTTCATTTTCCTAAGATCTTGTGTTGGGAGAGGGGTTGGTTCACAGAGGTTTGGTGTTGAGATCACTAGAGGCTTTGCTCACTGGGTTTAGTAACTACAAGGAGGCCAGGCAATAGGGGGTCCTGGTTGCTTTCTCTGGAGTATCTGTGACCTTGATTCCAGGTCCTCTTCCTATGCCTGGTGGGGTTGGGTGGCACTACTGTATCCTTTTATCCTTGAACAATGTGGGCTGAGCCCTGGGGTGAGGTAATTAATCTCCCTATTCATCTGAGATCTGTACTTCCCACACCCGAGCCTGGGGGTGCGGATGGGGTGAGTTCTTACTGTGTTATTCTGGGAGGAGGATTCTGCTTAAATGAAAGTATGGATTCAGTTGTCTTCCAGACCAGCTGAGTCCAGCAGCTCAATTTCCAACCATGCTGTGCAACTCTTTGTGCCAGACCTTGCCCCCCAGTCCTGCTGGAGCACACCAGACCAATCCTCTGTGGCCTAGTTGGCTCTTGAACCACAATTCCCACAAAGTCTGATCTTCAGTTAGACCAGCTCTCACCCCGACCCTACTGGCTCTCTGCTCTCTGTTCCTGATTCCCAAAGACAGACCTTGTTGGTAGATGTTCTCCTAGCTTCTTATTCTGGGTTTTGTCTATTGAATTTCTGTTAAGATATTTGTTTCATATATATGAGAGAAGTTCAGGAGACCTTAGCACATTGCCTGTCTTCTTGCCCCCATCTTGGCCAGAAGTCATCAAAAAGATATTATTTTAAGCAAACCTATGAAGACTGTGAAAGTTCAACATTTTTTTGGAAATTACAAAAGAAGAAGAGCTATCAGGCAGTAACATTGACTAGGGGGGAAAAGGGTAGCAGAAATCAGTGACAAGATTTAGTTTTCTTGGTAATCACATTCCCACAAGATAGACTTTCAAACAAATGAACACAGATCAATTAACAAATAAATGAATTCTTCGATAGACTAAATTCACTGTTCTTTTAATAACATGAAATGATCGTATAGTCCTCCAACATCCTGCTAGCCTCTTCAAGTCATGCCCCAACTTATCAAAGTTCTTTTCAAAATATGTTGCATAGAACTGGAGAAATGAACCAATCAATCTGCCTTTGTGAAATACCTAATATTTTTTTCTTTTTATTTTGAATGTCATTTTATTTTATTTTTTCCAATTATATGCAAAGATTGTTTTCAACATTCATTTTTTGATAAATTTTTGAGTTGCACAATTTCAACCACCCTCTCATTCCTCCCTACTCCCCATAAAAATGAATAATGTGATATATATATATAAAATCATGTTTAACATGTTTCAATATAAATCAAGTTGTGAAAGATATATCAGAATTAAAGGTTAAAAAAAATGAGAAAAAAGCATAAAAATATTTTAAAAAGTGAAAATAGTATGCTTTGGTCTACATTTAGACTCTTATAGTTTAACCTCTGGTTTTCAATGGCATTTTTCATCATAATTCTTAGAATTATCTGTGATCACTAATCTGCTGAGAGGAGTGAAGTGTGCACACTTCAATCATCATCAGTTCATACAAGTTTTTCTAGGCTTTTCTGAATGCTACCCCTTCAAAATTTCTTTTTTTCCCAACACCACCAGCTCTGTTGTGGTTGGATCACATTGTTTATGCTCATAATTTTTCATAGAAGAATAGAACTCCATCACATTCATATATCACAAGTTAAACCATTCCCAAATTGGTTTGCATCCACTCATTTTCCAATTCTTTGCCACTACTAAAAAAACTGATATAAATATATTTGTACATATGACATATTTTTTCCCATTTTCATGATCTTTTTGGCATATAGATCAAATAGTAGTATTTCTAGATTAAAGGATTTTGATTGCCTTTTGCTCATAATTCTAAATTGCTTCCCAGAATCAATGATTCAACTTATAACTTCATCAACAGTCCATTAGTGTTCCAGTTTTCCCACATACTGTGTAACATTGACAATTTTCCTTTTTTGTCATTTTAGTCATTCTGACAGGTGTGAGGTGGTACCTGAGAATTTTTTTAGTTTACAGTTCTCGAATCAATAATGAGTTGGAATTTTTTAATGGAACAATAGATGACTTTAATTTCTTCATATTACAAAACTGCCTCTTCTTGGATTTTGATCACTTATCAATTGAGGAATAACTTGCATTCTTATACATTTGACAGAGTTCTCTATATGCTTTTAGAAATAAATCACTTATCAGAAACACTAGCTGTGAAAATTGTTTCCCAGCTTACTGCATTTCTTTTAATTTTGGTTGCACTGGTTTTATTTTTGGAAAAGATTTTTAATTTAATCTAATAAAAATTTTACACTTTGTATTTTGGAATGTTCTCTATCTCTTCTTAGGTCATAACTTCCTCCCGTTTCCATAAATCCAACAGATTTAGCTTGGTTTGCCCATGGCCTATCCAAAATTAATGTTTTTTCCAATTGTTTAGATTAGACTTGATTTGTGTGAAGAGCATTTTGTAATTTCTTTCATATAGTTTCTGAGTTTGACTTGGCAAAAAGAGTCCCAAAGATTTTTTGTTGTCTTGAGTTAGTTTAGATAGAGTGTTTCTTACTTTCTCTTGTTTCTTAGCTTGTAAGTGATATAGAGAGATGAATATATTTATGTCAGTTTATTGTATAGCCAGCAACTTTACTAAGGTTGTTTCAAGTGGTTTTTCAATTGATTTCCTAGGATTCTCTAAGTATGCCATCATATCATCTACAAAGACTAATAGATTTCTTTCCTCACTGCAAGCACTAATTCTTTCAATTTCTTTTTTTTTCTTTTATTACTAAAATGAGCATTTCTAGTAAAATATTAAATAATAGTGGTATGGGCATCCTTGGTTCATTTGTGATATAAATGGGAATGCTTTTAGCTTATTCCCATTCCATAATTTGCTTGCTGATGGCTGAAGATAGATATTATCATTTGAAGGAAAACTTCATTTACTCCTGTATTCTTCAATATATGTAATAGGAATGGGTGCTGTATTTTGCCAAATGTTTTTTTTCAACATGTATTGAAATAATTGCTAGTTTTGTTATTAATGATTGATTATTATGATTACATTCCTAATATTAATGCATTCCTACATTCCAGTGACAAATCTTACCTAATCATGATATATTAGCCTACTGATAACTTGCTGAATTATCTTTACTATTATTTTATTTAAAATTTTTGCATCAATATTCACTAGGTTAATTGGTTTATAATTTTCTTTGTCTGTTTTGGTCTTCCTCGATAAGTTATTAGCATTATATTGGTATCACAGAAAAAAATTTGTTAAAACTCCTTCTTTGCCTATTTTTTCAAATAGTTTATATAGCATTGAAATTAATTATTCATTAAATGTTTGGTAGAATATATTTGAGAATCATCTGGTGCTGGAAATTTTGTCTTAGCTTGTTTAATTTCTTTTTCTGAAATAGGTTAAGTATTTTTTTCTCTTCCGTTAATCTTCACAATTTATATTTTTATACAAATGTCATCTTCCTGTATAGTGTTCTAAACAGGTTTTCATGCATGTGTCATATATTTTAAGAATGAATTTTCTGTTGAGCTCTAGACTTTTCATCAGGATAGTTTGAAAGTCCCCTGTTTAACTTCAACTTCATCTTTTTCCTTGAAAGAATTTGCTCACTTTTGGTAGGTTAGTTGGTGCTTGGCTGTTCAAGTCCCTTTAGCACTGCCACCTCAAACTCCATTATTTGAGATTCCAGGCCCTAAAATCCTTAAATTTCAAAGATTCTAAGTCCTGTGTTGTCCTGATTGTGACTCCAAAATATTTAAATTGTTTCTTTCTGGCTATCTGCAATTTTTTCCCCCAATATGGTAATGTATATTTTTTCTATCTTTTTTTAATTTTGTATGATTTATTGCTGATTTTTCATAAAGTCATTATTTTACACCTGTCCAATTTTGATTTTTAAGGTATTTTCTTCAGTTAGCTTTTGCACTTTCTTTACCGTTTGACAAATTCTATTTTCAAAAGAGTTGCCCAATTCTATTTTGTAGAGTTGTTTTTTTGTCCATTTACCCAGTTGTATTTTTTAAAGCTGTCATTTTTCTTCAGTCAATTTCTGTGTTTTCCTTACCAAGCTGTTTCATCTCTCTTGCATATGACTCATTAGTTGTTTCCATTTTTCTACTTGATTTTTTATAATCCTTTTTTATCTCTTCATGAAAGCTTTTTGATCTGAGAACACATTGTATTTACCTTTGAGGCCTGACATATAGGCCTTTGTCCAGTGTCCTCTTCTAAAATGATGTTTTGAACTTTCTTATTGCCTTAGTATTTTTTTTTATAGTTACGTCTTTCCTCTATTTCTTACTCATTTTTAGACTAATTCATAATTTTTAAGTTAGGTCTCTGCTGCTAGGATTCATGAGACCATTGTCTGAAGTTTCCTATTCTTGGGGTCAAAGGCCTGCTCACTCTCTTTCCACACTTTGGAGTCTCTGACGTTGGAAGCATCCCCACTGCACTGTCAGTCTAGTAGCACCTGTTGCACTGGGACTCTGTAATTCACAATTTTCCTTCTACTCTGTGCCTAGAGGCCTCTCAAGTTGGCATGTTGTGTTGTTGATCTGCTGAACCAGGGCATAGGGACCCTGGTGGGTGACCTGGGCTGTGGCTGGGAGTCTACCATTGCCTTTCCCATGTTCCACATGCACCCGACTAGAGCGGACCTTTCCTGAAGTCCTTCCATGGTATCTTAAGTTAGAAAATGCTCTACTCTGACTATTTTTGAGTTCTGTTGCTCCAGAAACTGTTTATAGCCTTGATTAACATTGTTTCTAAGGGAAATGCAGAAGAATTTCAGGGAAATTCCTGACTTCTTTTTGCCCTCTTGTTGAACCCTTCCTAAAAATTTAAGACATTGTGTTAGGCCCTCAAGATACAAAATCAAAAATCAAACAAATGCCATCTTAATGAGTTTCAATTCTACCTGGGGTGTAGAGGAAGGAAGAACATGTATACATATAAGTATATACAAAATCTATCCATAATATGTAATAGGATTTTTTTTCACAGTGCATAGGAAAGGAAGGTGCTGGCAACTGGAAAAATAAGCAAAGACCTCCCGAGCTTTTAAAAAAGTAAGAATTTTAAATGATAAATGTAACAAAGTAGCATAATCTAGCAATAAGTGTAACTTATGTAACAATATGGAGGTAGGATGCAAAATTAAAATATAATAAAGAGTAAAAAGTTTAGTTTGAAAGTACCATACTGGATGTAAATGAAGTAATATAAAATAATCTAGGATAGGCATATTTGAACAAGGTTGAAAAGGGTTTTAAATACTGAAGAAAGCAATTTTCATGAGATCCTTGAAATAATGAATAGTCAATGGAATTCACTAAGCAAAAGAAAGAGATGACCAAACTTGAACTTTAGGCATATCACTTTGATAATAGTGTTAAGGATGGTTTTGCAGAGGTAAGATAATTGTGGAAAGAGGGCCAATGAAGATACTGTGATAAAAAGTTAGGTGAAATGTGATGAGAATCTGAATTAGGTTGGTTTTCATGCCAAAAATAACATTAAGGTACAATTCAGGAGGCATGGCTATCAACTGACCCTAAGTAAAATACTACTACATAAGGTGGATCTGCACAGAGTAGAATTTGAAGAAACAAGTAATTCCCTAGTCTTAGAAGTTACATATTTATACACTTATTAAAAAATTTCATCTTATCGGATCTAGTTCTAATTGTCTTTTAAATGTGTTAGCCACACATTTGATATTTGTATCATCTTCAAATTTTATGAGTATGTAATATATCTTCTTGTTATTTTTTAATCCAAGTCATTGATACAAATATCAAACAATAAACCAAACTCAGGTGCTGGAAAACAAATCTACAATCTACCTTGCAATTTAAAATGAAACCATAAATGACTGTTATTTGGGACTGCACTTTAAATCACTTCAGAAAGTATTTATCTGGTCATAGAGATTTGTTTTTCTTTTCTAAAACTGGGTAAATATTAGATATAGTTTTCTGCACTATAATTCTTTTAGTACTTTAAAAACAAGGAAAATTAATATATTTGGCATTATCTTTTTTATTCAATAACACATTCTAAGTTTATGATAACCACATTTTTTGCCAAATATTCAGTAGTATGGTCTTTAATAAAATCTTTGGAAACAGTCTTCTTCACTTTATCAAAAATCAGGAAAATATTTCTCCTTCTACAGGTCAATCTTTTAAAGATGACTAGATGACTTAGCAGTGTCCTCTAACAGTATTCTGATTCTCTCATCACAACTGATGAAAGTATACTCAATACTAGAATGGGTGGCTACGAATTCCATTTCATCAGGACAGGAAACAGGTCTCAGTGAATGCAAGATGAAAGAAAACAAAATATTTTTAAGTGAAACAGCAATGACAATGGCAATACAATACTGATGTCTAGTCCTTATTTATCTCTTTAAAATTTGAAAAGAGTTTTATGAAAGGTTTGTTTCTACAGTAGTCTTTTGAAGTAGGTACTATTATTACCTTCCTAGCAGGTCGATGATCTGTGGGATGAGTTTTTTTTATTTCATCATGAATATAATCATATCCTATGTGCTCAATTCTTACTATACTCTGTTTAGGTACCTGCAGCCAGAAAAATGATGTATATTTTCACATACTGACAAACACAAGTATACATTTAACCCATGTAAAAATAAGAAACATATTAAGGTTTTATCAGGATGCAAAACTTTTTATTTTAGAATTCCTTCTAACAGGACAAATGGTAAGTAACCTATGGATTTTCTTGAGGTACAATGATTATTAATTGACTTGTCAATGTTCATACAGTTAGTATCAGGGGCAGGATATGAATGTGAGTCTTCCTAATATTAATCAAATATGCTAAGCTTCTTTTGTGATTGTGAACAACCATAAGTGAATATATTTATATTTTTGGTAGGTATTTGAAGAAACAGAGGCACACACGTGCACCTCACAATTATTCTTATGAATCTAAAAGCAATCATATTCAGAAAAGTTAAAAGATTTAGGATGAGCTTTATATCAAATCTGCAATTGAAACAAAATAGAACTTCAAATAATATCAAAGCTCTTTTCAATCAAATGAGAAGTGATCAAAGATTGAACTTGTTACACTAAAAAACACCAAAGAATTAGCATACTTTTTCTTCCTACTGCTTGACTTTTCTTTGATGATGCATTTTGCTTTAAAAAGAAAGTTGGCAACCATATTTATAATAAAGAAAGAGTGAAGCTGCAGGAAGCCCACATGGTGATGGTGCAATAGTTGGCACTAGTTGAATTTATTGTGACACCAAGGAATCAGCATTCCAAAGACAGAAATCCTCAATGATCTAAAGACATGTGCTCCCTTTAGAGTCACACAGCTGCCTCATTTGCTCAGACAGGAAATTTGTTTTTCATGATAGAATTTTACTGCTGTTTAAAGTAAGTAAACATACTTACTGTATGTTTAATTTACATACTATTGTATGATTTGAATGCATCTTAAAGTTTAATGAACACATCAGCACTATAGTAGTCAAGTAAAAATTGAATTTTTTTGCTCCAGGAATGCATGGCAAAATATTGTATTCATGTACAGATTTCTCTAGCCACCCAGTGTAATGCTTGATAAGCCTTTATCACTTCAAAAAATTCTTGAGTATAAAAATAATGAGGGGAGAAGATTGCCATAATTGTTAATTCACTCTGACTTATTATCATCTTAAAATAATAACTGCTCTAGAGATAGGCAAGATAGGATTTAGGGGAATGTTTGACTGGTTGTCATGTATTCATGAAACCAAAATACATTCTGTTCTTAAACCTTTAAAGAAACCTCCTAAAGAGTAAAATGCAAATATCATGGAAGTTATTCTCCCACCATGTAATATTTTTTTTTCCATTTGGTAAATGTATTGTGCCAAGACAGTGACATGAGGAGCAGTCCATGACTAGGGAAGCACAAAACAGTATCAGAGCCAGAATTTGCACTGTATGAGCCTAATAGGGACATTCGCCATCAGTGAGACAGATACACTGATTGCCTCATCCAGTGGTTTTCAAGCAGTTAAAATCAAGATGAGCAATATTAAATATCTTATACACATAGGTAAAATGTGTCATCTAAACTGTGGAAAATGAGTACATAATATAAAATTGTCAACAATACACTGTTGACATAAAGAAAAGAAATAGCAATAGGTAGGCACTTACTGTACATGCTCAACCCAGTTTGTGAGGACTTGCACAATCACAGGTGAGGCACTGCTCACTGTGTTACCTTTTCTCAGGTCTTTCTCCATATAGAAGATAAAATATGTAAATTGAGCTGCTTTTTTCCAGTGAAAATGCCTGGAATCCTATAGAAATTATGTATATAACACAGAACAGTGAGCAAATAATAATTTACGTTTCAGTTTTTCCTGATTATTTTTTTTACAATTTGTGACCTCAGGGAAGGCCCTTCCTCCATTGCCTTACCTGATTACACATTCCTATGCCAAGTCAATGAACTCATTGTTAGAGATATTTAATTTTAATATAATTTAATAAATCAACAGATACATGTCTTATAAGCTTGAATGCTTTCTGTACAGTACATATTGGAACTTTTTAATACCTTCTTATTTCTTGATAATAATGAACAAACATTTATAACTCACTATAAACCAGGTTTTATGTATACAGAGTCAAAAAATTGAACAGTTCCTTTTCTCAAGAAACTTGTACTATATCAAGGACAAAGCTTAATACAAGTAAAATACATTTTTAAAATAATAGAATGTAATTTAAAGAAAAGGTACAGTAGCATTGGGGAGAGAGTTGGTTATATAAAGGTTTCATTTAATAAGTAATGTTTAGACTGCATATTGAAGTAAATAAATTCTATGAAGCAGAGTTGAAACCTTCCAAGTGCAAGGATAACAGCTGATATAAAGACAAGAAGACAGATAATGGATTATTTGTGGAGAACAACAAGAAAACTGGTTTGATTAGACCATAAAACACAGGAAAGAGAATGATGTATAATAATGCAGGGAAGATCAGCAGGGATAAAGAAGTTTTTAATGTTTTTAAAAGTCAATGAAAGGAGTTTATATTTTATCCTCAAAATAAAAGTGAGTCACTGTAGATTATTAGCAAAACTTAGCTTCAGATCATATTATGTTACAAAAGTAGACTAATTGTTTTTCCTATCTCAGACCTCTCCATTCTCTATTCCATTCTATTTTTCTATTCCTTTATATAGCTGCCAAAATGATCTGAAGCTAAGTTTAACTCCTTATTGTTCCTTAGATAAAAGTTGATGGAGGGCCTGATTTTTGGTAGGACACATAATGAAAAAGGAATAGATGAAAATACAAGCAATTATAAGAATATCAAGATTTACCAACTAAGTGACATTGGGTGGGTAAGAAACAATAAGGAGTTAAAGATGAATCAAGATTATGAACCCAAGAACTCAAAAGATTATTCAAAAAACTGACAAAATGACAATCAGATTTGGCATCCAGATCATGGGTAGTATAGGCATTTTGAGTTGAGTCCTCAAGTCAGAAACCAAATAGCAGATATTGTATATTCCTAAGCCTTAAATAGAAATCTTTCCAAACAAGTCTCCTTCTCATCTTTTGAAAAATACAACATGGTTGTCTTAAAAATGACAGTGTCAATGTTCAATCTGATTTGATATCTTATATATATTAGGAGTCATACATCTTTATTATTTCTGAGTGTGTAGTTCTTATTAATCTTATGACCAAGACAGATAATTTTGCAAAAGAGATGCTTAATATGGCCCATTTAAGAGACCTTCCTTTTTATTTGCTTTTCATTTTCCCTCTACTTTCTGCTCAGGAACACACACACACACACACACACATATATATATATATATATATATATATGTATATATATATATATATATATATATATACATATATATATATATATATATATATATATATATATATATATATAAATGCAGTGGGATTTTGGGCAAAGGTTTTCTTGATTTAAGAAATTGCTATGAGTAGTTCCTATTGTTCTTCTTGCACTATTGTCTTACTATCCATGAAACTAGTGTTTCTCTTTTCCTCCTAATCTCTAAAGGGTTAATTGCCTCAAATATTAGAGATGTTTGTTCTTACTCAGACTGAGTTGGTTTGGAATTTTTCATTTAAAATTCTACATAGCAAAATTATGCTCAAACACCTTCATTGAATATCAGTGAAGATATGATTTTGGCAAAATATTTGGAACGTAGGTGCAAATTGAGATATATTACAGTTAACTTTTTCAGTGATTGCAAGAGTTTCACATGTATTAATTTAACATCCTAATTTTTATTTCTACAGAACAGATTCCCACAGAAATTCATTCAAAAGTTTCATCTTAGTTATAATTCACATTTACATAAATTCTTATGATTGAAAAGTACCTTAAATGAATGGTCGCATTTCATCTTTGCTAAACTATTTTAAAGTAGGTAGTATATATTAATTTATTATTATTAGCATTGTACAGATGGGAATACTAAGACACAAAGAAGTAAGGTGGCCTGTTCATCCTATAAAGGATGATAAATGAGATTTTTATTGCTTGAATGTCACTCATTGGAATTCAAGTTCAGTGTTCTTGCTTAAAGCATTATTGGTAGTACCCTATATTTAAGCAAGATACCTTTTGTGCCTAAAATTAAAATCTTTCCTCCATATAATTCTATATCAGTATTCATTAAGCTCCTACTATGTAAAATACATTGTACTATACATGTAGTAAAAACCAAAATTGAATAAGTCTTGGTCCCTACCTTTAAAGAACTTATACAGATGAAAAGAGATACCCAAATTATTAGCCATTATAATAAATAAAACTCAAATCAATAACATCCACCAAATTTTAATCAAAACATCTTTAATATTTCATCTCATTGTAGGAAACTACCATTGTATGTAGTGGGAAAAATAAATAGAATACTTAATTTAAAATAAAAATATCATCTCACTTTAACTATTGGCAAATACAATAGAAGATGGGAATAATTCATTTTGGAAAAGCTAGAGGAAAAACAGATATGTAAACACACTGATGGTAGATGATTAATTGGTC
This sequence comes from Macrotis lagotis, assembly GCF_037893015.1. Classification (NCBI taxonomy): domain Eukaryota; kingdom Metazoa; phylum Chordata; class Mammalia; order Peramelemorphia; family Peramelidae; genus Macrotis; species Macrotis lagotis. The sequence goes on from NC_133660.1 coordinate 105,234,821, forward strand.
CAGTACTTTTGAAAAGCAATCTTGAATTATGCTTAAAAAGAGTCTTCTGTAAGAGAATGCCTCATTGTCTCTTGTGTCTGCCAAGGTATATCCTTTGATCTCTATATACACTGAAAAGGGGAAAATATCTGCCAAAAATGTTGCTTTGCTTGCCGTGTTTAAGGTTCAAAAATCATCCAGATATTGTGATCTTTGTTCATATCAACTAGCAGGAAAACATCAGACAACCATATGCTCTCAATGAATGACCAGTTCATCATACAAGTTCTGAGTTCTAAGAAACTGGTAAAGCTATTGCATGAATTCTTTATATTCTACATGAAGGGATACTCTCTTTCTTGAGGCATGGTGTTTTTGGAAACATTTACCTAGGAGAGCACTTCTTTGGTCTACCAAGATCTGGTGTCATTGGCATCATAATTTGAATACAATCTAAAATACAGTATGTCATCTGTTCTGCACTGGCAATCCCTGCCTTAATGGCACTGGTCATATTAAAAGGTTATATCATATGTGAGATAATTGAGGTTAAGGGACTTGCACAGGGTCACACAGTTAGTAAGTGTCAAATGTCATAGAATGCACTTGAACTCAGATCCTCCTGAATCCAGGACTAGTACTCTACCCATTGCATCACCTAACTGGTTCAAGACACTATTAAATGTAATAATTTCCTTTCATGGTGGAAAATAAAGATGTTATAAAAGATCAAGGAAGACAATGGTGAAAGTGTGAAAGGACAGATCAGACTCTCAGAATATGAGAGTTGGTAAGGGTAAAATGAGGAAATGTCATATACAACATAAGAAGACTTTGTATCATTCACAATGATAACAATATTATCTTCAAGGATTTCAAAATATTCCTAGCATTTCTCAACTTAATTTAAGCAAATTAAACCCTTTGAGAATTGCTTTTTATGAGCACATGGGATCTTTCTGTAGTTTGGGTGAAAATGTCTTCAGTAAGTTGTGTAGTCTGTATGATACATGGTATAGGTCTGCCACAATAATTTCCAATTTTACAAGATTGTCAAGACAGACCATCAGAGAACTTTGAAAAACCTAGAGATCCAGAGGGTCATCTATGAAAAAGAGATTTGGATACTCAAAAATAACCCCCAGAAAAACTTGAGCTCATGATAAAATTGTTCTCATATGGCAAGATAATTTAGCAAAGTAGAATTCTATATCAGGTTCAGAATCAGAGAAAATAAAAGGCAGTAAAAATTTCTGATAAAAAGAAAGAAGTAGATGAGAAGGGAGGGAAGCCTGTAATTAAGGAGCTTATAGACACAAAGGCTATACAGAGCAGAGCAAATCTTTAGCAAAAGGAAAAAATGGGGGGGAAATGACCCACAACAGCAGAGAAATCATCTGGAAAAAATAAACCTGTGACAGGAAAAAAAACAACTTTGGTGAAAAGAAATGTGTAGCAGAAAAGAAGGCCCTAGGATAAAATCACTATATCAGTTGACCTGTTAGACCACAATCGTTTATGTCAACATAGATAGTACCATCAATTATTAAAGAATGAATATTCAAAGTGACTTTGAAAAAAGCAGGAAAAGATCTCATATACAAAAATATATTCACACTGACATTTTTCTTGAAACAAATAGCTAAAACTAAAATAGAGACATATCAGCTGGTTAACAATTAAACTGTCATAAATGTATATGCAAAGGTTTAATTTTCCAGTTCAACTCTAATTAATGGAAGGAGGATTGACTGAAATTCTCAAATTTTTCACTCAATCAAAAAATACATGATGCATTATCATGTCCTTATTCATTTTGGGATGAGATGAATTTATTTGATTTGATTATTTGATGAAAGTAGACAATATCCTACAGGTAACATTTTTGAATCAGTTCAGGAGAATCATTCACACTCTATGAAGGAAGCATTATACATGCTGAGAGGTATACAATTACATCAGAAACATTAATGAAATTTTTCTGATAATGGGAATAACATATTTCTCCCTTCCCCATTCATCCCAGACATATTATTAATATTACAAAATTCAAAAGGTAAAAAAAATATAGATATGGAGTCCTTTTGAGAAGCAACATCTCTGGAGCAACAGGGACTGATGACAGCATACATAATAGCAAACTGATAGAACACCTGATGACAATCTTAACATGCTAAGGTCATGCAACTATTAAGACATTGCAAGGTTACTAAACCTGAGAGCAAAGCAGAGGGTTATAATCAAAAGGAACTTCTCAAGGACTCTATGAAGGAGGAAAAAAATTGTCAGAACTCAAGATCTGTAACATTACCCTTTGGCTCTATGTGCTTTCCAAGGTAGAACATGCTCTCCTAGGAAATCCTATATGTACAAATTGTTGGTCAAGAATTATCCATAAAGCCTAATAAATATTTTAGGTAGAATTGTCTTAAGTAATGTGGCAGAGGAGAGAGGTGAAAAAGGTAGAGCTCAACTTTGGTCCTTCTAGAGTTTGATATTATATAGAACTGAAGCACAGGAACAAGTATAAGTAGTTGGATGGTCAGAAATAAATATTAGGGAATTTCAAAACAAAATAAAAGCAGTTTTCAAGTATGATTGCTTGAGATATGTTGATGTTGATGTTTTTGCCATGTTTTTATCAAAGAAGACCATGACATCAGGGACATCATGTGCCATGACAAGCACATGGATTGGATTCAAGTTATTGGGGTGGGAGAGGTTGTGCTCCAGAGCCATCTGGGTCCAGTCACCAGATATGTATCAGGATAACTGGAGATGTCCCTGGATGTGAGGCAATCAGGTTTAAGTGATTTTCCCAAGTTTATACAGCTAATAAGTGTTAAGTGTCTGAGGTCAAATTCAAATCCCCATCCTCCTGACACCAGGGCTGGTTCTCTATACATTTAGTTTTTTGATATATACATACATGTATATATATATATATATATATATATATATATATATATATATATATATATATATACATATATATATACACATATATATATATCTGTATAGATAGATAGACAATATATGTGCAGATAAGTTTACTCATTCAATAAATCTAAGAAGAAATTCATAAACAAGCTACTGAAAAACCCAAAATATAAACTTTTAGGTAAGATTTAAGATCTCATTGATTGTACCTAATAAAAGGCCCATGTAATATCTAGGTCTTCCTTACAGCAATTAATGATCTTCTTGGAGGGTTTATGACATCAGCATGATTTAATATTATCTACAATAAACTTTGAATTGAACAATTACTAGTAACAAAAGCTTTGTTATTGTTTTTCAATTGGGTCTGATTCTTCTTGATTTCATTTTTAGGATTTTCTTAGCAAAGAAACAGCAGTGATCTACCATTTCCTTCTTTATGTCATCATACAGATAAGGAAGCAGAGATAAATAAGCTAAAGGACTTTCCCAGAGTCACACAATTGGTAAGTATTTGAGGTTCAAGTCTTTCTGACTCCAGGAGTGATACTGAAGAGCTCTATCCACTACACCACCTTATAGTTCCCACAAAAAGTTAGGTTCAAGCAATATTAATACATAATAAAGCATTTGTCCCACAAAGTGGAGAATGTTGCCACTTTCATGTGATTTCTTTGCTACTATTACCATTTTTATACTTTTGAATGAATATAAAAGGATGTCAACTGATTGATCAATATGAAATTTCATACCAGATGGAGATATGTGAGAGACAGTATTGGCAATCCCGACCTCAAGATTACTTCAGGTGCTGTGCTGGACAAAGTCATACAAATACAAAAATTATGAAATAAACTTTTCTCATTATTTAATAAAAAACATGTATATCTGTGCATATGTGTATACATATATGTGCATATGAATACATACAAATACTCTGACTCATCTACAATCAGCAGGTTGGGTTAGTAAACCATTAAAGTCCACTCCACTTCTAAGATTCTACAATTCTGTCTCATTTAGCAGCAAACACTGTATATATATGTACATATATATATATATGTATGTATACATATATATATATATATATATATATGAAGGAGAAAATTTAAGCAAAGGCATTCCTTTTACATCTTTCAAATCCCAAATTTATGAAAGTAAAGTAAAAAAAATGCAAAATGAAGTTTTAAAGTCTATATCCTTGAAATAGGAACTAATTTTTTTTTAGAAAGGGTTTTGTTTTTTTTTTTTTTACTACCATAGACAATGGTAGTCTATAGATTATCCTTTGAGACTAAGAATAATCCTGGAGAATTTTATGAATTGCTGCTGAGGAATCTACTTCCATCTTTCTTATTTCCAGTATCTAGAAAAAAGTGAAGCCGTTTTTTGTGGGGAAAGGCATGGGAGGCCCACAAGAGGAAGAGAAATACAGAGACATAGACAGAGATAGAATTGGGTGAGAGAGAGAGAGAGAGAGAGAGAGAGAGAGAGAGAGAGAGAGAGACAGGATCTGTTAGTGTTCCCTTTGTCACATGTATTTCCTAAGCTTCAACACATTTTTCTCTGAATTTTTTGTGAACTTAGAGAGCAATGTGACAAAGAGTTAAGGAGTGGTGGCATTTTTTTGTCAATTGTGCTTACTATACCATCTTGGGAAATATTTCTCTTAAAGCTAATTTATGACATTGATATCAGTTGAATATTATGGGAAAAGTACATCTACAACATTATAATAATATCCAAATACCTTTTGAGAGCAATCTGATGGAATTCTGAAAATGGGAATTGGGACAGTAGCATAAAATGAGCCAAAAGAATCAATTTAGAGTTTAGAGGAGCCTCAAGGGTAATCTACTCTAATCTCTTTTTTTAATAATAGGATAATGAGACCCTAGGACATTAAGTGGATTAGAATTACTCATTAATAAAATATATGTCTTAAACTAGAATGAATTTTATAAGTCACCCAATACAATCTCATCATTTTAAAAAGAAGAAATTGAGACCTACAGAAACTAAGTCCCTTGCCTAAGATCTCATACCAAATAATAAATGCAAGATATGAAACCGCGCTCCCTGACATCAAAGTTTGGGTTCTTACCAGTGTACTAGGTTGATTCTTTCTCCAAACTGAATTATATAATGATAGACTCTGTGTTTTCAAGGCTGTTTAGTAGTCTCATAGACATTTGAATACTTCTGATTCTTTGAATTCTCCTTGAAATCTTCACTTTCCAATCATGCACACTCGGGAGGTCCCAGCTCATTAAGTTTATAGTATTGCCTTCAGAACAATATACACTGAAGGGAGGGAATAAAATAATCAAGAATCTGGCTTCAATTTCTAAATGAAGTTTACAGATTTTTTGCCATTCTTATACATGATGAATGTTAATAAAGGAAAGCAGAATGAACAGTTCAGTGTAGCACAGGGAAGATAAGTAAAAGGTTGAATGAACACCTGTTTCAATTAATCTAAAAATGCTTGGAAAATGTTTGTCACCAGTGGCTGCTGTGATACATTAGTTGAATAATGAGTAATGACAACACAGCTGATCTTTAACAAAACATGGAAAACATCTTTAATAACTTCGACACAAAGCTTCAGAAAGAAAGCAATAGATAAAGGATGGGGTGGTATATTAATATTATTACTATTATAGAGTCCAGGCTTGAGCCTAGACCTACTTGTAAAAGATTATTTATCTCTAGTGCTCTCCACTCTCCCATTTTGTATACCTTTTCTGTTTTTTCAATTATTGAATATCATTACACTCTTTGGTCTCTTCATTTTCTCACTTATTCCTTATTTTCTAAAAAGTATCCATATGCCTATATGACTTGTTATTTCTCCCAGGGTCATTTGCATTTTTGGCATATTTTTAATTTAGGACACTATTTAGGACTTATCTCTGGTAAAGGACTTTGTTGTTTCACTAAGGAGGTAGAAGAGATTTTGAAGGCACAAATGCTGAAAATATAACATTAGTTAAGCAGATAGCTATTTTATCTAAGCTTAAAAGTCATTTCTCAAATATAGTTTGTTCCAGGAAGAAGTAGGGATTGAACAAGGGATAGATCACCAGGCCTCAGATACTTACTGTGTAACCCTAGTCAAGTCACTAAACCCCTTTTTGCCTCCAGTTCCTTATCTGCAAAATGTACTGTAGAAGGAAACTTTTTCAAAGCAAACCCGCAAGTAGCATCAGGAAGGGTTGAACATTACTGAAACAAATAAAAGAAATCAAAAATTGATGAATGACAGTTGGCAGAAGCACCCCCAGAAGCTCTGGAACTTTGGAAACTTCATGAAGGGAAGAAGAGTTTGGGGACCTGCTAACAATTATTAGACAATTTGGGATATATATATATATATATATATATATATATATATATATATATATATATATATACATATATACATATATTCACTATTTGCTTTTAATTTTCTGCACATTTGAGGAAAGACAAAATGAAGCCAATGGGCTATTGTAGAATTAATCATAAACATGGTCTTCATTCTTCATTCTTCAAAATGACTATGACAACAGGGAAGTGTCATAGGACATACAAATTAATTGAATTTGAGTGAGGAGGTGCTATACAAAGTCACTGTATCACCTAGTTGTCATCATTGAATTTCTGTTTCTTAGAGAATCAATCTGTGCAGACTGCCTATCAAGTTTAATTGAAATTCCTTTGATTCTATAGAAGTTTCAAAACTTTTTATACTTAAATGACTGGTAATATACTGTATCCTTCACTCAAGTTCCAGAATTGGTAATTCATCAAATGAATGTTTTGAAAACTCACAAATAAAGTGAAATCAACTATATTTGTTTGAAGTATTAAAGTATAGGGTAATAGGATCTTAATTTATAACTTGGTGGATCTCAAATCACTCTCCTAATTTTAGAAATGAGGAAAGTGAGACTCAAAGATTTTCCTAGGTTCATACAGATAAGAAGTGTCAGAATCATGATTGGAACACATTTTATCTAATTTCAAATTCAGAGTTCTTTTCACTGTGATTGAAGATAAGTTCAAGATCATAGTATTATTCATATTGGAAAACTCTAAAAATTAATATAATTGCAAATAATATTTGGAAACATAGCATTCATATTCATGGTACCATCACTGACAATTTATTCTATCATTTAGTTCCCATTCTTTGACTATTAAACATTAAATCACAGAAGAAACTTTTTTGTTTTTTTCTGGGGTTTGGGGGGATTTTTAGGTTTTTGCATGGCAAATGGAGTTAAGTGGCTTGCCCAAGGCCACACAGCTAGGTAATTATTAAGTGTCTGAGCCCGAATTTGAACTCCAGTACTCAGGTCTGGTGCTCCATCCACTGCTCCAACTAACTGCCCCCACAGAAGAATCTTAAAGGAATAGGATACATTTAGAGCAAAGAGGAATTTTTAATTCCAATTTCATTTATCTTTCCATGAGTTATCTTATACTAGACATTACCATAATTAATTTTGACACTGAAAACTGATTTATCAAACTTATGAATATGTGAACAGGTAAGTGTAAATGTATAATTTCAATTACATTAAATTGAAAAGATTTCATACAAATAAAATAAATGTAACCAAGATTATAAAGAAAACAAAAAATTGGGAGGGATACTTTATTGATAATTTATTAGATAAAAGGCATATAAAATATGCTATTATCTTTTTCAAATCTATAAGAACATGATATATTCCCCAAAAGATAAAGTGTCAAAGATAGAAATAGACACATTTTCAATGAAGAAATAAAAACAATTTTAGACATATGAAAAATATTCTAAATTATTATTAAAGAAATGCAAATTAAAATAACCTTAAGAGATCATTGTATGCCTGCCAGATTGACTAAAATTATAGAAGAGGAAAGTGACAAATGTTGGAAGGTATGTAAAACACTGGAACAATAATTAATTGTTAGTGAATTTGTGAATCGATCCAAACGTGTTGGAAACAATCTGGAATTATGACAAAGATTTACTAAACTACCTATACCCTATATCCAAGATATTCCACTACTTGATATATTTCCAAAGATGATCAAGGTAAAAAGAAAAGAACTTTTATGTTAAAAGCAGTTTTCTTTGTGCTGGTGAAAAACTAGAAATTGTGAGGATACTCATGGAATGGGTTTTGGTATATGATTGTGATGGAACTCTAGTGTGCTATAAGAAATGATGAATTCAACTATTTTAGAAAATAATGAAAAGACTTATGAGAAATTTTGAAGAGTAAAATGGTCAGAACTAAGAAAACATTGTTTACAGTGGCAGTAATATAATTTTACAAAGAACTTTGAGGAAATGAGTTATTTGGCATGTTATAAATACCTAAATTTTAAAGAGCATATGAAGATATATTTTATCTGTATCCAAAGACAGAACTGATAAATAGAAATATATATATATGTATATATATATATATATATATAATGATTTCACATGCATATAAATATACATATGTATGCATGCATGTGAACACACACACCATCTCTAAGGTAGGGGAGGAAGTAGAACAGGGATATAAATAGGAATAAAGTAATTTTATTTGATAATTTTGCTGTATGTTTGAAAGGAACAGAAAGTTACACATAGTAGATTTGATGTTTCACATAAAATCTTCCTTTTTATGTTGTTATGGAAATGTTTGTTTTATTTCATAAATTAATAAAATGAAAAGAAAACCCAATAACTCAGTCTCCTCCTTCATAATTTAACAATTAATTTCTACTTTTGAATGAACTGAATCAATAATTCTCTTTCAAGTAAGATACCTTCTTCCCCAAAGCCAAATACCTCCCTCTACAAATCACATTCCATGAAAAGCATTTATGGTTTGTGAACATCAGTATGAGTTGCACCATTTGTTCTGATAATATAGTATTAGGATCAGTCAATGTTTTTATAAGAGATTTACATTTTTATAATGAAGTTAGTATTTTGTATATTTTTGTATATTATTTTTTCTTTACTTTTTCATTTTTGAAGTTCTGCTCTTGACTCTACAAAGTTTCTCCATTATAGTACATCAACTACCTCACTCTCCAAATTCACTCATCCCCTGTAACTTTATCACCCTGCATAATTATATTGCCCATGAGACTTCTTCCACTGATTGCCTGGTTCCTCCCACAATTTCTATTTTATAGAAAGTCTCTGGTCAGTCATTCATTCAATTCTCTTCACGCTCTGCTTCTAACTCTGTCCTTTTCTCCCCAAAGCCTACACATGCATATCTTCTATTGATACCTAAGTCCTAGACCTTCTTTCAACATCCTTTTAAGTATTATTTTTGCTCACTAGAATGTAAGGTTCTTGAGGGTCTAGGTTGTTTTTCTTTTTGCTTATGTGTAATCCTTGCGCCCCATACAGTATCTAGCACATAAGAACTTATAACAGCTTGCTGCTTTGATTTGTAAGATATAAGTTTCTTGAGCACTCGTACACTATAAATTTTATCACTACATATCCAGAGTCATTGACAGTTGTTTGCATGAGTAGATACTTAAATGTTTGGTGAATTAAATTAATTTTTTCCTCATGACATATTGTACTTTCCATATTTTCAAGAATATTTGATATTTGGTTTTAATTATGATGGTGTTTTATATTAAATAATATGCCTATAACATGATTTATTCAACCATTTCCCAACTTGGAGAAAATATTTTGTCTGGGGCTCTTTGTTATCACAAATGATATTACTATCAACATTTTTCTATATAGTGATACTTTCTCTTAATACCATAATTGGTATAGAGCAGCAATTGCCCTCTGGGTCAAACAATATATTTAAAATTATAACTGTTACATAATTCCAAATTGCTTTTTTGATTGTTTAAATAAAGTTATGATTCAGTGCACTTCTAATGCAGAAGCTTCTCCAACAATGGGTTTCACAACTTTTATGATATTCTCAAGCATAATGGATATATAATGAGGTCTAAGAGTTCATTTAATTTGCATTTTGTGGTTATTACTGATTTTATATAGTTTTTTAATAAATTTTCCTAAATTTGGGTGCCTTGTCTACTGGGAATTGGGTCTGAATAATTTTTACTTTTATTCTCTATACATATTTACCAGAATTTCACCCAGTTTTATTTTGATTTTCACAATTTAAAGATTGATAGATACACACCCACAAAATATGGATCACTCTTTGCTTTTGTTTTTTTGTTTTTGTAAGTCAATGTAAGTGACTTGCCAAGGGTCACACAGTTAAGTAATTATTTAGTATCTGAGGTTGGATTTGAATTCAGGCCGTCTTGACTCCAGGCCCACTGTGCAACCTAGATTGTCTTTCTATCATGCATGTAGCCATTTTTGTGTAGTAATTTTATTCCATTGATTTCTTATTTTTGTTTCCTAGAATATGCACCCTTTTGAAATTTCTTGTAAAATATGCTCTAAAATGCTTATCTAAATCATTTTCCACCAAATTTCTCTCTCCCCCCAATTTCTCCAGAAGATAGAGCCTTTTATATGGAAACATATGTATATTATTCTACATTGAATATCATTGCTGGATATTTCTTTGTTAATCTTTGTTAATCTATCATACTGATCTATTTTTTTTAAATCATGCCACTGACAGTTTCTATAACTATTGGTATATAGTGTTCTCTTCAGATCCAGTAGTGTCCTTCTCTTTCCTGTTTTTTTTTATCATATTCTTGGCTTTATTCATACATTAAATAAATTTGTACTATTTACTAAATGCTGAGGTCACAAAGAAAAGGAAAAATATGATCTTTGCACTCAAGTAGATCATATTCCAAGTGAAACTAAGTAGATACTTAATCCTTGGAATCTAGCAAAGGAGAGAACAAAGCGTTATGTGAGAGATAATGAGAAATGGTATTCAACTTCAATTTTAAAGGACAGATAGAATTTCAAAAGCAGAAATATGAAATGAATAAAATAAAAATCATATCCTGATCAAAGATAACAGTGTGAGTTATTCTGCATTTATCATTTTCTGAACTATGAATCATTCTATCAGTTAATTATGAGAAATCAATTGAAGGGAAAAGAATTTGCACTTTTTGACCAATTAGTAATGAGCCTCTGGGGTCTCTTAAATCTGAATATACATCAGATTTTGACATCCATTACCTTGGAAATTGTCTGATCTCTATCTGGTCAGGCTACAGATGCCATATTTTTAAATCACTAATAATTACTCTATATAAACATTACCTCATTCTTGAACTGCATTGTTGAATGGGTAGAAGTTCATGGAATGCCACATTTGAAAAGGGAGTTTTCTTTGGTATACAATATTTAAATGATCACTTTCCAACAAATGCTGTAACTGATCAATTTTTCTCTCATTTCTCTAATTTTCTGTATGAATAACTATCTAAGTTTCTAAATCTTAGGTTTTTAACTATAGGTAAATGGGGATAGATTTCTGAGCATTCACAACTTGTATTTTTCTTTAACATTTTTATAAATGTATCTCAACCCAGTGGAAATCATCTAATCCAATAAATTTTATTTTGAACATTTAAATTACCTTATTCTGAGACTGAATCCATAAGTCACTAGAATACCAAGAGTCCATAACACATAGGAACATTTAGGAATCTCTGGGATAATATAATGTGGAAATATGTCTGTGATTAACATCAAAATAACTAATTTTTACAAGTCTTTACCCAACTGATAAATGGTCAAAGGATTTGAATAGACAGTTTTAAAATGAAGAACATAAAAATATGTATAAATATATGAAAATGCTCCAGATTACTATTGATTAGAGAAATGCAAATTAAAATAACAATGAGGCAACATCTCAAACCTATCAGATTGGCCAAGATGAGAAAAAGGGAAAATGATCAGTGTTGGAGTGGTTGTGGGAGAACTGGGATATTGATGTATTTTTGGTGGGGTTGTGAACAGATCCAATCATTCTAGAGAGCAATATAGAAATACATCAGAGAAAAATAAAACTGTTCATACTCTTTGACCTAGCAATTCCAATTCTAGGCCTGTATCCAGAAGAAATCATTAAAAATTGCGATAGTCCTACATGTTCCAGAATAATCATAGCAGTTCATTTTGTAGTGGCAAAGAACTGAAAATTGAGGCGATGCCCATCAAATGGTGAATGGCTAAAAAGTTTTGGTACATGACTATTATGGAATATTATTGTTCTATAAAAAACCATAAATGGTAGGACTCTAGAAAACCATGGAATGACTTAAAATATCTGATGCTGAGTAAAGGGAGAAGAACCATGAGAACAATGTCCATATTAACAACAACATTGTGAGATGTTCAACCCTAATGGAAGCAGCTCCTCTCAGCAGTTTAGAGAGCTAGGAAAACTTATTAAACAAACTATGGGAAATGCTATGCCCATCCAGAGGAAGAAAATCAAAACAAAACAAAACAAAACACAACCTTTCAGAATTGGATGAACATTTAATAAAAATTATCTATTTTGTATCTCTTTACCTTAATCCTAATTCCTTTTACAGAAAATGAATAATCTGTAAATATGTTTATCTAAAATACATATGTACTATGCTAACCTGATTGTTCACAGCTGAGGGGAGGGGTTGGGAAGGGTCGATGGAAGCAAATTTTTTAGTTTAAAAATATACATGTCTATCTCAATAAAAAATATTAATAATTTTTTAAACAATTATTTTCTAACTTGATCTCCCAGAACCAAACTATTCAACTTTTCTCTGTATCCATTCAAATTTAAACCTGGAATGGAACTAAGATGTTAGCTAGTCTAAGGTCCTCACGTTACAAATGAAGAAACTGATCTCCAGGGAAATTTAGTGACTTTTTTTCAATTTTAGAAATTAGTGGCAATAAGGATCTGAACACTGATCCTAGGACTTCAAACTTATCATTCTGTCTACTACATGTATTTTGGGGTACATCATAATTGAATGCTTACAAATAGGTGTGAAGGACAAATTAAGTTTTCCTGTATTTAAAACCCTGTTTAGCACTTTGTCAGGAATAACATAGAAGCAGGGAGAGGGAAAAAGTGGACAATGTAAGTCTATTCATAGTTATTCATTTATTTAAATTGTTTTAGATTAAATACTAGTAAACAATTTTGAGACCTGCATACTGGCCTTGGAGTTACTACAGAAGGTTTCTCTTAAAGTGTTATACCTACTATTATAATTCACATTTCTGGGACAGTTCTCTCTGCCCCAATTCCTACTTCTACTAAAATCCAATTTTGATGCACTTATCCTAATTTTTGCTTCCTCCATTGATTCTTCTCTGCCTGATTTGAGCCACATTTTCTAATTTCTTTTCCTCTCATTTCTCTACCCGCCCCCATTCTTTTGAAAACACATCTCCTTCCTTAGATTTTATCATGGTTCTTCTTTATAAAAGATTTAACTATTTTATGAAGTTGGATACACAGGCATTTTTAATTCATAGTTAAAATGTGTTTAACTTGAGAAGTATTGCAGATGGGCAATGAGCAGTGTCCCCAAATAAGAAGGGAAGGAGATATTAAAATGCCACATATTTGGAACCCTGCAACATGTTTTCATTGATATCAATCAATCTCTACTGAAAAATCTTAATGCTTTAACAATATCTTTCCACTAATTATATGTAACTTACAAATCATAAAACATTCTAATCTCAAAGAAAAAAATTTCAATTAACTCTAAGGATAACAGATCAACAAATGAGCAGTAATAATCAGGTACATTTTTAAAAGACAGAAAAAACACTTGCTTGGCTTGAATTGGGTAAAATGTACATCCTAATTTAAGAAAAACTGGTATGTTTTTAAAATGTGAGGCACTCCTCACATGTCAAAACTCAAAGGAATTCACAACAGGAATAACTGTGAATGAATGAATCTGTATTATAAGGAATGAAAACTAAATCATAATTCCAGCTTACTGTCAATTTAGAATTTCAACCCTCATTTTAAAGACAAGAAAAACCTTAATTTTTCTTAGACAGTCCTACATTTGAATATTTTGTAGTTCTATTCTATCAACTCTTTAATAGAATTAATAGCAATACCCTGAAGCAGTGTTGAGACATCATGGTTATATGAAGTAAATTAAATTATTAAAAGGCAGAATAAATTATTCTTGTTACATGAATGAGAAATATATGACTAACTTTCGTCTCTTCCTAAAATCATATAAGTCATCCTTATATTATCACACTCAGAGAGAAATATTTATAAAAATAGTACATTGTTTGTATATATTCCTCTTTTCATAGAAAAAGGAAAATAAAAACAATTATATCTAATATTTATCTAGCGTTTTAAGGTATGCAAATTGCTTTGCTTTTATCTTCTCATTTGAAGTAACCTTTAAAACAGTTATTGGAGGTAATAGCTATTACTGTCTCATTTCACATTTCACATTTCTCATATGAGAAAATTGAAGTTAAAAAATTTAGCCATTTCTCTAAGACCATGTAATGAGTAAAAAGTCAGCATTTGAACTCAGATCTTCCTGACTCCCAAGCCAGCAGGCTACCCACTATACTCTCTACTTTGGCTTAACAATAATGCTATTTCTACATTTTACAAATACTTTCTTTTCAATTACTCCTAGTGCCTAAAGAAAGAAAACTACAAGAAAAGCCTTTATGTGTAACACCTAAAAATAAAAAATAAATAATTGTTGGGATCTCAAAATAAAAGTTGAGTTTGAATACTACATGATTTACTTACAAGGTAGAAACTGGCTTTTTGATTCATTTAAGAATTTCATCTACCATCTTCTGGCCAAGATAGAGAACAGAAGCGAGGCACTGTGGTAAGGTCTCCTGGATTTCCCTCAAAATTAATATGAATGAGTCCTCTTTACAGAGAATTGATCAACAAAACCCAGAAAAAGTGGGTAGGAGAACATCTACCCACAAGGTCTATCTCAAGGCATATCTCTGCCTGGGCCAGAGAGCAGAGAGTGAACCCAGGAGCCATGGGGTGAAGTCAAAGGACCAAGCTAAGAACAGCCAAGGAAGATTTGGCTGCATGAACAGCTACTAGGGGAGCTTCAGTGAGGCTGGAGGGGGAGTTCTAGCATACAGAGTTGCAGAGTACATCTGGACATCAAGTCATTCAGCTTGGCTCCTCTAGGCTGGTCTGGAAAACCAGGGCTGCAAGTTTCATAATTTCAGCAAAGTCCTCTTCTCAGAAGAAACACAGTAACAGCCCCCTCAGCCCCACTCCCCAGGCTTGGGCAGCAGAGCTCCCCTCAGTAGAATAAGGAAATTAAATATCTAGCCCCAGGACCCAGTCCAAATTGTTCAAGGATAACAGTATCCAGCTATACCCCCCACCACCCTCCAGGCTTAGGGAGTGTACCATAAATCAAAGTCAAAGACAACCCAGAGAAAGCAATTAGCAACTCTATTGGCTGACCCACTTAGTTATTGTTATTGGTCTTTTTAAACCCAGTGAAGAAAGTCCTTCTGTGAAACATCCCCTCCCCCTACACAAGATATTAAGAAAATGAGGAAAAAACAGTGAAAGGGAGGGATCTATAGAAAACTACCTTGAAAGCAAAGATCATGACTCAGAGAGATCTAAGAATTCTGAGAATATGACTTGGTCTCCTTCCAGAAAGATATCCAGAAGAAAGTGAGAAGGAAGTTAAAAACCAATTGCAATATTTGAGGAAAGAAACTCATGAGAACATTAAAATTTGCAAGAGAAAATAAATATCTCACAATAAGCAAACAAATCCTTGGAAAATACAATTGTAAAAATGCAAAAAGAAAATAATTCTCTCACAACTTTAACTGGGCAAATGGAAAAACCTTCAAAAATAGAATTGACCAATGTGAAAAGGAATTGCAAAAGGTAAATGAAGAAAATTCTTCTATAAAAAAGAATAGAATCTGTAGGGATTAATGACTTCATGAGACAACAAGAATCTGTAAAACAAAATCAAAAAGTCAAAAAAAGAAAAGAAAATGTAAAATACGTTATAAGTAAATCCACTGACCTGGAGAATAGATCCAGGAGAGACAACTTAATAGTCATTGGACTTCTTGAAAACATTGAAGAGAAAAAAAAAGGCCTGAACTCAATATTACAGAATTTAGCAATGGAAAATGGCCCTGATCTCATGGATCCAGAGGGGAAAATACTTATTGAAAGAATACATCATACCCCTCCTGTAAGGGATGCCAAAATGAAAACAGCAAAGAATATTGTGGTCAAATTACAGAACTATCAGATAAAAGAGAAAATCCTGTAAGCAGTCAAAAAGAAACACTTTGGATACCAAGGAGCAAAAAGAAGTATTACACAGGATCTGGCTTCATCAAAATTAAAGAATCAAAGAGCCTGGAATTCAATATTCTTTTTTTAGGTTTTTGCAAGGCAAATGGGGTTAAGTGGCTTGCCCAGCACCACACAGCTAGGTAATTATTAAGTGTCTGAGACCTGATTTGAACTCAGGTACTCCTGACTCCAGGACCGGTGCTTTATCCACTATGCCACCTAGCCCTCCTGGGATGCAATATTCTGAAGAGGAAGGGAGCTTGGAATGTAGTCAAGTATTCACTATACAGCAAAATTGAGTCTTCTCATCCAGAGGAAAAGATAAACATTCAATGAAATAGAAGACTTCCGAATTTCCTGATGAAAAGACTGGAGCAAAATAGGAAATTTGGACTTTAAACAGGCAACTCAAGAGACACATGAAAAATCAAAAAAAAGGGGAAAGGAAAGAAAACTGCTATACAATAAGATGAAACTGTATATATCCTTACCTGGAAGAAACATTCTCATATACTTAGCCAGAAGTAGTGGACATTGATGACTTATCTGTAACTCTGAGAGCATGATTTAAAAACAATATCTCCTTAAAAAGGGGAGACAGTAAGCATACAGAAACATGGAGAAGATTGAATGGAGTAATTCATATTACTTGAAGAGGTATAAAGGAGCTATTGCAATAGCAGGCAATAAGGGAAGAGGTGAGAACCTCCTAAATCTTACTCTCATTAGATTTGATTCAAAGAATTAACAAACACACACTCAGTTGAGAGACTCATCTTACCTTTCAAGTATCAAAATGGGAAAGGGGATGGGGGGAGGAAAAGAGAAACTAACAGAAAGAAGGCAAGGAAGAAGGGGCAAAAAGAATGAGGAAAGAAAGGGGAGGGGGCTGGATATAAGGGAGCAAACACACTGAAGTAAGTGGTATTCAGAAACAAAATATTGGGGAATAGGGATAAAGAGGAAAAAAGGGTTAGCAGAGGGATGATAACATAGAGGACAATTAAGATTTGGCAATTATAACTTTGAATGTGAATAGGATGAACTCTCCCATAAAATGTAATTGAATAGCAGAATGGATTAAAAACCAGAATCCTACAATATGCTGCTTACAGGAAACTCATTTGATGCAGATAGATACAAAGAGAATAAAGATAAAAGGCTGGAGAAAAATATATTTTGCTTGAGCTGAAGTGAAAAAAAGCAGGGGTAGTCATTCTTATCTCAGACAAAGCAGCTGCAAAAATAGATCTCATTAAAAGAGATAAGGAAGGAAATATTATCTTAAAATTTGCCAAAGACAATATAGCAATATGCACTCAGTGGTATAGCATCTGATTTTTTAGAAGAGAAACTGAATAAGTTATAGGAAGACATAGACAGCAAAACTCTACTGGTGGGAGACTTCAACATCCCACTCTCAGAGTTAGATTAATCTAAACATAAAATAAAAAAAGAAGTAAGTTAAGGAAGTAAATAGAATGTTAGGCCGAGGTTAGGTGGCACAGTGGATAAAACACCGGCCCTGGAGTCAGGAGAGCCTGAGTTCAATTCCAGCCTCAGACACTTAATGTTCATCTAGCTATGTGACCTTGAGCAAGTCACTTAACTCCACTGCCTTGCAAAAACCAAAATAAAATAGTAAATAGAATGTTCAAAAACCTAGACATGGTAGGACTCTGGGGAAAGTTGAATGGAGATAAAAATGAATATAATAGTTTTTTCCTACAGTACATGGTATTTACACAAATTTGACCATGTATTTGGACATAAAAAACTTATAATCAAATGCAGAAAGGCAGATATAATGAATACATCCATCTCAGTCAATAAAGCAATAAAAATCACATGGGCCATGTATAAATAGAACTAAATTTAATTGGAAACTAAGTAACCTAAATTTAAAGAATGAGTGGATCAAACAACAAATTATAGAAAGAATTTCCTAGACTTTCTAAACTAGATAATGGCAATAACAAGACAATATACCAAAACATATGATATACAGCCAAGACAGTCATCAGGGGATATATTATATCTTTAAATGCTTACATGAATAAATTAGAGAAAAAGGAAATCAATAAACAAAACATATGACTAAAAAAATTAGAAAAAGAACAAATTAACCCCCCAATTAAATACAAAATTTTAAATTCTTAAAATTTAAATAAATTTAATAAAATTGAAAGAACAAAAACTATTGACTAAATAAAACAAGAGTTGGTTATATGAAAATAGCATTAAAATTGATAAACCTCTGGTTAATTTGATTAAAAAAAGAAAGAAGAAAACTAAATTGCTAGTCTCATAGATGAAAAAGGTGACCTCACCGCCCATGAGGAGGAAATTAAAGTAATAAATCCAAATTATTTGTCCAACTCTAAGCAAATAAATTTGATAATCTAAGTGAAATGGATGAATATATTTACAAAAAAATATAAGTTGCCCAGGTTAAATGAAGAGAAAATTAAATACTGAAATAACCCTATCTCAGAAAAAAAATTCAACAAGCCATTATTGATCTCCCTAAGAAAAGATCTCCAGGACCAGATGGATTCACAAATGAATTCTATCAAACAATTAAGGAACAATTGGTTCCAATTCTATAAAAACTCTTTGGAAAAAAAAGTGAAGACTGAAATCTGCCCAACTTTTTTTCTATGACACCAATATATTGCTGATACCCAATCCAGGAAGAGTCAAAACAGACGAAGAAAATTATAGACCTATCTCCAATGATGACTATAGATGAAAAATTCCTAAATAAATAGCAAAGTGATTACAGCAAATTATCACTAGGATAATACACTATGACCAAGCAAGATTTATTCCAGGAATGCAGAGTTGGTTCAATATTAGGAAAACTGTTTGCATAATTAACTATTTCAATAGCAAACATATGAGAAACCATATGATTATGGCAATGAATGCTGACAAAAACCTTTGACAACATACAGGCTCCATTCCTATTAAAGCACTAAAGAGTGTAGGAATAAATGGATTGTTACTTAGATTGATTAACAGTATCTACCTGAAATGATGAATAAGTATTATATGCAATGGGGATAAGCTAGAGTCATTCTTAATAAGACCAGGGTGAAAGATGCTCAATATCACCAAGACTATTCAATATTTTGTTAGAAATATTAACTTCAGCAACAAGAAAAGAAAAAGCAATTGAAGGAATTAGAATTGAGGAGGAAGAAACAAAACCCTCACTCTTTATAGATGTCATAATGGTATACCTAAAGAATCCTAAAAAATTACATCTAAAAAAACTATTAAAAACACTTAGCAACTTTAGCAGTCTCAGTATATAAAATTAAACACTCATAAATCCTAAACATTTCTATATATTAGTAGAAAGATTCAGCAACAAGAGCTAAAAAAGAGAAATCCCATTTAAAGTAACATCAATGTAAAATACTTGAGGGTCTACTTGCCAAAGCAGACTCAGAAACTCTATCAAAAACCTGCAAAATACTTATCACAGAATAAGAAATAAGATTTAAATAACAGGGCAAATATCAACAGCTCATGGATAGGCTGTTAATATAATATAACAAAGATGCTACCTAAATTAAACTACTTATTTTGTGCCTCATCAATCAAGCTTTCAACAAAATTAGTTTAATGGGCTAGAAAACATTGTAATTCAATTCATGTGGAGAAATAAAAAGTCAAGAATATCCAGGCATTTAATGAAAAAGAAGTGCAAAAGAAGATGCCTTAACCCTCCCAGATCTGAAATTATATTATAAAGAATCAGTCATCAAAACTGTCTGATAATGACTTAGAAATAGAATGGTGGATCAGTGGAATAAACTAGGTGCAATAGCAGGAAATGATTATAGTAATCTGCTGTTTGATAAACCCAAAAAGTCCAGTTATTGGGATAAAAAATCTCTCTTTGATTAAAACTGTTGTGAGAATTGGAAGTTATTATGGCAGAAACTTGGATTAGACCAACATCTCTCACCCTATACCAAGATAAGATCAAAATGGTTGTAGAATTTTGACATAATGGTCAGCTAGGTAGTGTAGTGGATAGAGCACCGGCCCTGAAGTCAGGAGTACCTGAGTTCAAATCCCGCCTCAGACATTTAATAATTACCTATGTGACAAAGTAAAAATTATCAGATGCCTTCTGTGGGTGGTTGGGGGAAAGGGAAGTGAGCTTGTAGGGAAAAATTGTAAAATTCAAAAAGTAATAAAAAAATACATCCACCTTTGTCCCCTTGAGCCAACAGAGGTAAGGGATGAAAGCACTGTTCTGTGATACTTTCCATTACTTTTCCCACGTTTCCCTCTAACCAAAGAACTCAATTTAGGTAGAAGTAGTGAAGAATTGTAGCATTGTTAATTATGGAGTATTTCATTCAATAATTTGGTTCTTTTCTTTATAAACTGATATTAATAACTTTCTGATGCTCCCTCTCTAGGAATTGAAGATATTTTTATTATGGACTAAAATAAAAATAATTTTGTAACTCTTCCTGTGCTCAAGAAATGAATAAAAATGAGCACCATTTAATCTATTTTTTCAAAACTAAATCATCCTAGTGATTAGTAATAATACAAAATATGAGAAGTAAATCATTTTCTCCAGAGTATTTTATGTTTTTATTTTAGGTTTTTGCAAGGCCAATGGGGTTAAGTGGCTTGCCCAAGGCCACACAGCTAGGTAATTATTAAGTGTCTGAGACCGGATTTGAACCCAGGTACTCCTGACTCCAAGGCCGGTGCTTTTTCCACTACGCCACCTAGCCACCCAGTACTTTATCTTTAATACCTATCCACATTTCCAAAATATATAGTGTTCTCCCTGACCTCTTAAGTAAAATACAAATAAGGTAATTTGACATTCAAGGCTATCCATAGTCTGTCTATATTATACAATTATAACTTGGTGTCAAACATTTCATTGAACAGTTTCTTGTCTATCAAACTAGGCTATTATTTTTCTACTTTTGAACTCATCTTATCTTTGTACATTTTGTTCCTTGTTGATATCCTCTGTCCCTTTCCTGTATAGATAACTGTTTAGTGTTAGTATCTCAGTTTCTCTATGTGTCTTTCGGTACCCTATGTGTATTTCTTTCTTCCTTCACTCTATTTATCCTTGAAATCATGATTTCCTTACAAAATCCTGTTCAAGTGACATTTTGAATTCTACCTAATCCATTCCAGAAATAATTTATTATGTCTTTGAGAATGCTTTCCCCAAATCCCCTATGGCAGTGAGCAATGTAGTATAACAGAAAGTAGATTATATTAAGAAACAAGGAGATTTATGTTTCCATTCTTGCTTCAGGCAAGATCCTCTAAAGGCCATGGCATTTATGAAAGCTTCAGGTTCCACATCTATAAAATGGGATTAATATCATCTACCTTAGAGTTTTTATGAGTATCAAATGAAAGAACTTCTATAAAGGTCTTGAAGACTTTAAGTGAAATGTAAATATTACACTTTTTTTGGTAGAGTTTTGCTCTCTATGCTTAATCGCAGGAAGTCCTGCTTGATCTCCCTTTTATACAATCTTTTAAATTTATGGTTATCACTATGAATATCTTATCCCATTAACTAAATGATAATTTTTGGTGGAAAATTATTCTGTCATTTTAGTCTTTCTCCAGAAGAATCTTTACATGGTAGGTAGGATAATACAGATTTCAATTGAATTTGTTCATTCATGAATTGGACTTAACAACATTTTAAAGTTCTTCTTAAATTTTCCAAGTCAAATTTTATTTGAACAAGAAAAAAGATAAGACAAAGAATTTATTGGGCAGGTCTCTGCCTTTCTTTACTGTGTTTATCTGCCTTCTCCACTTTCTAATTGCCTACTATCAATGCATTTCCCCTAAGTATCTTATTTACCAATATCTAATCACTTAAAGTTCAACCATCGAAGACTTGGCTGGTTAAAGCTGTTACCAAAAGCACTAAAGATCAGTAAGTGTACCATTCTCATACCTAGAAAAAGAGAAGGTTTCTCCATCTTAAATGTCCAAGAATCAAAAATTCACAGATGTTAAGAACTGAAAGGGAATTCAATAATATGTACTGTGGTATTTTCTGGACAATAAATTACATTCATTCAGCTCTCCCTGGCCCATGTAGCCTCCTCTTTCTTTAAACATTTTCAATCCCTGCTTCCCATTTTTCCTCTTGTTCTAAAGACTATAACTAAATTAGTAATAACATTGATTTTGAAAAGACTATCTCAATTAACTGCTTTATTTTTTAATTCACTATATTTATGAGTCCCCAGAAAAATATCTCTTTTCCCTTAACTTCCCTCTAATGTCTCTCCAGTTAAAATGAAAACTCCTTAAAAGCAGGCACTCTGAATTTCCTATTTGTTTTCAACATATAGCAGTGTTTGATACATAGTCATTGCTTGGTTGTCAGTTATGAAGCATAATGGATACACTTAGAGTTAAGAAAACCTGAAGTTGAATCCTCCCACACACCTGTGTGATCCTGGACAAGTCATTTAAACTCTGAACTTCCACTTCTTACCTGTAAAAAAGGAAGAATAGTAGCAACTACATCAAAAACTTTTGTGAACATCAATTGAGCTAACATGTGAAAATTGATTTATAATTTAAAGCACTATATAAATGGTAGCTATTAAGATCATACTCATGAAATATTTTCATTCATTTTAAAGTTCCAACAAATAATACTCTGGTCATTTCTTTGATTCTCCAGTAAGATAACCACAATACCTCTGCAGGCAGATAATTCACTTATGGCTAGCTATGTTTGATAGAAATTTTCTTAATATCAAGAAAAATGCCTCCATTTAAATAATAATTACAATTTGTTTCTAGTTCTTGTGCTCTTCAGATGATCTGATCAAGTCCAAACCTTTAATTCTCTTGTATATATTGAAACTATTAAACTATCCTCTTTATATCATCTATTCTTCAGATAAAATCTCAATTTCCTTAAGAAAATTAGCCTTTGGACACATCTCAGTTTGTCTCTGCCTTAAAATGTGGTGTCACTCATTCTTTAAAGTGAGGTTGTTTTGTTCCAATTAGTTTTATGTCTGTATTTCCTTGAGGAAATATTGCATGTGATTTTTATTGCATTATGATCTGAGAAATATGTATTCACTATTTCTGCCTTTCTGCATTTGATCATTAGATTTTTATGTCCTAGTACATGGGCAATTTTTGTGTAAGTGCCATGTACTGCAGAAAAGAAAGTAGATTCCTTTCTATCCCCACACAATTTCCTCCATAAGTGTATCATGTCTAGGTTTTCTAACAACCTATTTACCTCCTTAACTTCCTTCTTGTTTATTTTGTGGTTAGATTTATATAAATCTGAGAGTGGGATTTTGAGGCTGCCCACTAATAGAGATTTCTGTCTATGTCTTCCTGTAACTTCCTTCAACTTCTCCTCTAAGTATTGGATGCTATACCATTGGGTGCATACATATTTAGTATTGAAATTACTTTATTGTCTATGGTATCTTTTAGGAGGATATAGTTTCCTTCCTTCACTCTTCTAACACTATCTATTTTTGCAACAGCTTTGTCAGAGATAAGGATTGCTATTCTGGCTTTTTTTTTCACTTCAACTAAAGGAAAATATATATTGTTCCAACCTTTGATCTTTACTCTATATGTATCTCTCTGTTTCAAATGAGTTTCTTGTAAGCAACATATTGTAGGATTATGGTATGTATTCTACTCAGTTATTCTCTTTTGTTTTAAGGGACAGTTCATCCCATTCACATTTAAAGTTAAGATTACTAACTCTATATTGCCCCATGCTATCTTCCCTTTGTATTTTTTTGTCTTTTTTCCCCTTTGTCCATATTCCCTGGTATTTGGTTTCTGAATACTACCACATTCAGTGTGTTTGCCCTCATATATACAAACCCCTCCCATTTTTCCCTTTCTGTTTGCCCTTACTTCCTTCCCTTCCTTCTTTGGCTCCCCATTTACTCACCCTCCCTTTTCCCCTTTTAATACTTGAAAGGTAGTATAAGTTTCTTAGCTTAAGTGACTGTATGTATGTTAATTTTAAGCAATTCTGATGAAAGTAAGATTCAGGCAGTTTTCACCTCCTCTATTGCAATAAGTACATTGTGCCTCTTAATGTAATGAGATTTATCCCATTCAGTCTACTCCATCTCTCCATCTCTTTACTGTCCTCCTTTACAGGAGTTATTGTTTTTAAATCATTCTGAGTCACAGAAAGTTCATGAGTGTCCATCTGTTCTAGATAAGTATATTCTCTATAATAGAATTACATTTGTTGAAAGTTATTAGAGTCTTTCTCCCAAGTAAGGAAATAGCCAGTTTCATCTTATGGGAAAGCAGTTTTTTGAATAACTCATCAGTGTTCATCACTTCTGGTTAATTAAATTCCGTCTTATGGAGTTAAAATTCTTTACATTTATTAAACTCCAAAATTCTTTCTCTGGATACAGATGGTATTCTCCATTGAAGATAGCTCCAATTTGTCCTTGATTGTTGCACTAACTGAATGAGCAAGTCCATCAAGTTTGATCATCACCCCCTATGTTGCTGTTAGGGTGTACAATGCTTTTTCATTCTGCTCATCTCACGCAGTATTAGTTCATACAAATCTTCAAGATTTCCCTGAATTCCCATGCCTACTAGATTCAAATAGAAGATTAGTATTTCCATGACTTATATATAGCACAGTTTGCTAAGCCATTCCCCAACTGATGGACATTCAATTAATTTCCAATTCTTTGCCACCACAAACAGGGTTACTATGATTATTTTTGTACAACTTATGTTTTTAGCCATTTTCATCATCTCTTCAGGGTATAGACCCAGAAGCAGAATTGCTGGATCAAGGGGTATGCACATATTTGTTGCCCTTTGTGCATAATTCTAAATAGCTCTCCATAAAGGTTGGATGAGTTCACAGCTCCACCAACAATGTATTAGTGTCCTAAATTTCCCACATCCCTTCCAACATTGATCACTGTCATTTCTGGTCTCATTGTCCAATCTAAGAGTTGTGAGGGGGTACCTCAGAAATGCTTTAATATGCATTTCTGTAGTAAGTAATGATTTAGAGCAATTTTGTCACATGACTAAGGATCGCTTTGTTTTCCTCAACTGTAAATTGCCTTTGCATATCAATTAACCATTTGTCAATTGGGGAATGGCTTTTTTTGAAAATTTGACTCAGTCCTCTATATATTTTACAAATGAGTCCTTTGTCAAAAATGCTAATTTCCAAATTTGTTTCCCAATTTACATTTCCTTTGATATAGTTACAATGGTTTAGTCTAAGTAAAAGCTTTTTAATTTAATGTGATCAAAATGATTCAGTTTGTTTTTAATGATGTTTTCCATCTCTTCCTTGGTTATGAACTGCTTCCAATCTAATAGATCTGACAGGTAAACTATTCTTTAATCTCCTAGTTTTCTTATAATACTGTGATATATGTCTATATCCTGTGTCCATTTTGACCTTATCTTGGTATAGGGTGTGATGTATTGGTCTAATCCAAGTTTATTCCATACTAATTTCCACTTTTACAATAGCTTTTATCGAAAAGACTTTTTATCCCAATATCTGAACTCTTGGGATATATTTAATAGCAGATTACTGCAACCATGTCCTGCTATTGTACCTAGTCTATTCCACAAATCCACCACTCTATTTCTTAGCCAGTACCAGGAAGTTTTGATGACTGGTGCTTTATAATATAATTTTAGATCTAATAGGGCTAAGCCACCTTCTTTTGCACATATTTTCATTAAATCCTGGGAAATAATTGACTTTTTATTTCTCTATATGAATTTACTTAAAACTTTTTCTAACTCATTAAAGAAATTTTTTGGAAATTTGATTGACAGGACACTAAACAGGTAGTAATAGGTAGTTAAGTTTTGGTAGAATTGTCATTTTTATTACATTAGCTATACCTGTACATCAGCAGTTGATGGTTGCCCAATTATTTAGATCTGATTCTATTTGTGTGAGAAGTGTTTTGTAATTGTTTTCAAAAAGTTTCTGACTCTGCCTTGGCAAATAAACTCCCAGGTATTTTATATTGTCTGTGCTTACTTTGAATGGGATTTCTCTTTCAACTCTTCCTGTTTTATCTTGCTAGTCATATATACTAAAGCTAAAGATGACAGTTTGTTTATATCCTGTGACTTTCCTAAAGTTGCTAATTGTTTCCAGTAGTTTTTAGATGACTTTTTGGGACTCCCTAGGTATACCATCATGTCATCTGCAACAAGTGAGAATTTCGTCTCTTCTTTCCAAATTCTAATCCTTTCAATTTCTTTTTCTCCTCTTATTGATGAAGCTAATATTTCTAATATAATATTCAATAGTAGTGATGATAATGGGTATCTTTCTATCACCCCTGATCTTTTTGGGAATGTCTCTAGTCTATCCCCATTGAATATAATGCTTATTGATGGTTTCAGATAGGTACTGCTTATAACTCTAAGGAACAATCCATTTATTCTTACACTCTCTAGTGTTTTTAGTAGGCATGGCTGCTGTATTTTGTCAAAAGATTTTTCAGAATCTATTGATATAATCATATGATTTCTGATAGGTTTGTTACACATACAATTAATTATACTAACAGTTATCCTAATATTGAACCAAACCTGCATTCCTGGGGTAAATGCAACTTGAGCATCATGGATAATCCTAGTGATAACTTATTGTAATCATTTTGCTAAGATTTTATTTAAGATTTTTGCATCTATATTCATTAGAGAAATAGGTCTATAATGATCTTTCTTTTCCTGATTTAGGTATCAGCACCAAATTGGTTAGGAAAAGTTCTGTCTTCACCTATTTTTACAAAGAGTTTATATAAAATTGGAACCAGTTTTTCCTTAAATTTTTGCTATAATTCACTTGTGAATCCATAAAGCCCTGGAGATTTTTTTTTAGGGAGTTCATTGATGGTTTGTTGAATTTCTTTTTCTGAGTTAGGGTTGATTATTTATTTAATCTCCCCTTCATTTAATCCAGGCAGTTTACAGTTTTTAAAATATTTGTCCATTTCACTTAGCTTGTCAAATTTATTGGCATAGATTTGCATAAAATAATCCTGAATCATCATTCTATTTTCTTCCTCATTTGGTGGTGAGTTCAACTTTTTCATTTATGATGCTAGCAATTTGGTTTTCTTGTTTCTTTTTTTAAATCAAATTGGCCAGGGGTTTATTAAATTTATTGATTTTTTCCTAAAACCAATTCTTGAATTTATGAATTTAATATTTTTGCTTTCAATTTTATTAATTTCTCCTTTATTTTTTAGAATATCTAATTTAGTATTTAATTGGAGTTTTTAATTTGTTATTTCTCTAATTTTTTTAATTTGCATATTTAGCTCATTGATTTCCTCTTTCTTTAATGTACTCATGTAATCATTTAAAGATATAATATATCCCCTGACAGTCGCTTTGAGTGAATCCCATAGGTTTTGGTATGTTGTTTCATTATTGTCATTATCTGGGATGAAATAATTCTTTCTATAATTTGTTGTTTGATCCACTCATTTTTAAAATGAGATAATTTAGTTTCTAATAGTTTTGGATATATAGATAGATAGATAGATAGATAGATAGATAGATAGATAGATATAGATATAGATATATAGATATATATAGATATATATAGATAGATAGATATATATCCCTTCCCCAATATTTCATATGATTTTTATTTCATTATGATGTGAGAAAGATGTATTCACTATTTCTGCCTTTCTGTAATGGATCATTAGGTTTTTATGCCCTAGTACATGGTCAATTTTTGTGTAAGTGACATGTACTGCAGAGAATTACTTTCTGTCTCCATTCAATTTCCTCCATAAATATATCTTATCTAGGTTTCCTAACAATCTTTTTACCTCCTTAGCTTCTTTCTTGTTTATTTTATTATTCAATTTATCTAAATCTGAGAGTGGGAGGTTGAGTTCTCCTACTAGTAGAATTTTGCTAAGTTTTCCTGTAGTTCTTTTACCTTCTCCTTTAAGAATTTGAATGCTATCCTACTGGTTGCAGACATATTCAGTTTTGAAAGCACTTTATTATCTATAATACATTTTAGGAGGATATAGTTTCCTTCCTTATCTCTTCTAATGCTATCTATTTTTGCAGCTGCTTTGTCTGAGATAAGGATTGCTTCCCCTCCTTTTTTTCACTTCAACTAAAGCAAAACATGTTTTGCTCCAACCTTTTACAATAGGTCTTTTGTATGCTTTTATGTAATGAGATTTACCCCCAAACAATCCCCTCCATCCTTCTATCTCCTTCCTGTCCCCCCTTTTAAGGAGGCAGTGTTTTTAACTCATTCTATCTGAGTCACAGGAAATCATGAATATCCATCACTTCTGGTTAAGTATATTCACTCTAATTGAGTTACAATTCTTGAAAGTTATTAGTCATTCTTGCAAATAGGGATATAGCCAGTTTCTTCCCTTTGGAGAGCAGCCTCATGGATAAGTCATGAGTGTCCATCACTTCTGGCTAAGTATATTATTCTCTATGATAGACTTATGATTCTCAAGAGCTATGAGAATCTTTCCCCCAAGCTCGAATTTAGCTAGTTTCATCTTATTGGATAGCAGGTTTTTTTTCCTCCTTAACTCCCCCTTTTTACCTTTTCTTGTGTCTCTTGAACCTCCTGTTTGATGTCAAAATTTTCTATTTAGCTCTGGTCTTTTCATCAGGAGTTGTTGGGAGTCTCCCATTCTGTTAAATGGCCATTTTTTTCCCCTGGAAGAGAAGGCTCAGTTTTGTCGGATAGTATATTCGTGGCTACAGTCAAAGCTCCCTTGCTCTTTGGAATATTTCATTCCAGGCCCTTTGATCCCTTAATGTTGATGCAGCCAGGTCCTGAATAATCCTTACTCTTGCTCCTAGTTATTTAAATTATTTCTTTCTGGCTGCTTGCAGAATTTTCTCTTTTAATCTGATAGTTATGGAATTTGGCCTTAACATTCTCTGCTGTTTTCCTTTTAGAATCTCTTTCTAGAGGGTATTGATATATTCTTTAAATAACTATTTTGCTCTCTGGGTTCCATGATATCTGGGCAATTTTCCATTACTAAATCCTGGAATATTAAATCCAGGCTTTTGTTTTTTCCTCTTTAATGGTTTCAGAAAGGCCTATAATTCTCTTTCTTCTATTTTTTCAATGTTTTGGTTTTGTTTAAGACTCTTGCTGTATCTTGAAGTCATTAGTTTCCACAGACTCCATTCTTTTTTTAAGAGAAAAATTTCCTTGATTTACTTTTTGCTACTCCTTTTCCAATTGGTCACTTCTATTTTTGCAGGAGTTTTCTATTTGACCAATTGAGGTTTTGAGCGAACTGTTTTCTTGTTGCAGGACATTAATTTTCTTCTCCAAATTTCCAGTTGTTTTTTAAACTCCTTCCTATTTCTTCAAGGAAGTCTTTCTGTGCTGGAGAACAGGTCAAATTCTACTGGGAGGTTCTAGGACTCTCTGAGTTAGGACTCTCCGCTGACCATTCTTCATTATCCTAAGACCTTGTGTTGGAGAGGGGATGGTTCACAGATGTTTGGTGTTGGCATCCCTATAGACTTTCTTCACTGGGTGTAATATCTCCAATTGACCAGGAGCTGGTTCAGAGGTTTTACTCACTGAGTGTAATATCTCCAGGTGGCCAGTTGGGGGTGCTTTTTGCTTTGTCTGAAGTGTCTGTGACTTGATTGAGGCCCTCTCCTTTGGCCTGGAGGGAGTGATTGTAGCTGTTGAATACATTCATCTGTGATCAATGGTTGCCTCTAACCTGGAGTGAGGTAATCAGTCTCCCTATTGTCAGCTGAGCTGGTTCTGCTGTTCTGCCTTATCCTGGGGTGGAAGGTGGGCTGTAATTGCATTTGTTCTGGGAAGAGGCTTCAGCTGAAATGAAGGAACAACTCTGAGTTCCTCCTGACAAGAAGGGTCCAGGGATCAATGTCTACAGCTTTCCCACACCAGAACTGTCCCTCTAACCCTGCCAGTAAGTTCCAGACAGTCAGCTCCATAACCAATGCATCTGCTCCCTAGTTGGTCCAAGGCCCTATGGCTGACCAGGTTCTATCCCAGCCGCTGATCAAGCCAGTCCAATTATCAGTTGTTCAGGCTCCTGGCCTCCTTCCCCATGGCTAATCAGGCTAATATGAAGCTGATCCAGACTCTAGGTCTCACTGGTCCCGTGATCCTGGTACAGTCCACCCTCTGTGCTCAACTAACGTACAATTGTGGAAGATAGATACTGAGGTGGATATTCTTCGCCTGGCTTTTCTTTCTGGGTTTTAAAGATCAGATTTCTGTTAAGAGGTTTGTTTCATACCATATATGAAGGAAAATCAGGAGATGTTTAGCACTTTGTCTGTCTTTTCTCCACCATCTTGGCCCTCTCTCTGCCATCTTGGCCCCCAATTGATTTTTAAACTCCTTCCTGATTTCTTCAAGGAAGTCTTTCTGGGCTGGAGACCAATTCATATTCTTCTCAGAAGTGCTAGATTGCTCTGTTTTAGAATCTATTTCTTCTAATTATTTTTCCATGGGTCCCCCTTTTCCTGGCCTTTCTTCATCTTCCTAGGGGCTTGTGTTGGGGGGGTGTTCTCAGAGGTTTGCTTTTGAATATCTTTGAGGCTTTGTTCACATGGCTTAGTAATTCCAATGGCTGGCTAGTAGGAGGTGCTGGTTGCTTTCTCTGGAGTGTTTGAGACCCTCACCAGCAAGGTCTGAGTTGACTTTGAACAATGGACCGAGCCCTGAAGGAAGGAATTAATCTCCCTTTCAGTTGAATGAACTCTGTTGCCCACCCCTGAGCTTGAGGTGGTAGAGGGTTGTTTATTGTTTGTTCTGGGAAGAGGGCTTTGTTGAAAGTATGGAACTCAGGTACCTTGCCTACCTGGTCATTTTCCAGGCATGCTCTGAAACTGTCTGTGCTGGAACTCACCTTGCTGTAGCTCCTCTCCCCCTGGCCAAAGATTCAGTGGCTAAAGTTGGTTCTCCCAACCACCATTCACCAAAGTCTCTGTGGCTGATGCTGGTCTTATGGCTTCCCCCAGCTGTTCTCCCTGTGCTGGTCCTCTGGTCTCCACTCCCACTTCACCAACAGTCCCCTGAGACAGACCTTGTTGCTAGATGTTTTCTCCAAGATTCTTTTTCTAGGTTTTGTCCATTGAATTTCTGTTAAGAGGTTTCTTTCATGTTGTTTTTGAGGGGAACCAGAAGCACTTAACATGGTGCCTTTCTTCTCTCTGCCTTCTTGGCCAGAAGTCACCTCTTTCAAATTTATTAAGGAAGACATTTTATCTTCATACAAGTTGGTTGTAAAAAAATTACAAATAATTCAGAATCAAGATCAAATATCAGAAACACAGTAATATAAACTTATATCTAGAGTGACATAAACCATTTAATGAAGTTTTTAAGATGGAGGAGTTATTTAAAACAGTTCCTAATCTATCTCACTTTATTCCTATCTAGTATATAACTCTTCATCTTATATACACAGAATAACACGAGAAATTCTGTTAATTATTTTTTGAAAACTATATTAGTTTCTTTTAGGTTACAATAGACATCATTTAATCTGATTTTATAGAGGAGAGATATTTTATAAATGGAAGATAGAAACTGAGTTTCTTAACACAATATATTTATGTCAGATCTGGTAGCATAAATGTTTGAGAAATACCTATAATTAATTTTAACAACATCATTCCTTAAGATTTAGTATTTCCTTAAGACTAAAGAAAGCAATCTGAATGCCTGGCATCTAACACGCATCTTTTTTTTAAAGATAGATTTTATTTATTTTGAATTTTACAATTTTCCCCCTATTCTTGCTTCACTCCCCTCACCCCCCAAAACAAGCCAGTCTTTTAGTCTTTACATTGTTTCCATGGTATATATAGATCTAAGCCAAATGTTATGAGAGAGAATTCATAACCTTAAGTAATAAAAACAAAGTATAAGTGATAGTAAAATTACATAATAAGGTAATGGAAAATTATATTGTTACTGAAGAACTTTCTGGATCAAACAAAGCAGTTAACACATTAAAAACAGTTCATGTAAATGGTCTCTATTTGCTGTTCAATTTCAAAGGTCTTTTTATGATAAAGAAAGTAAGGAAAACAAGAGTTGAGTAGGTCATCTTTTTTTACTAACATCCATTATTAATCCTGGACTGTAGTCTTATCCCCTTCTTCTTACAAAATAAATAAAGAACTAAAAACTAAAAAGTTACATAAAATTCCAAAAATTTGTGATCACTTAGCATTTAATTCTAGTCTTGACTCATTCAAGAAATTAATATACTTGAATTCTTAAAAGACCATCCTTCTCCATTTGGAGTCAACCTGAGTTTCTTCTTCTGAATTCTTTATCTTTTCTTTTATGACTTTAGCTAGACTTGGCAAATAATTTCCCTATATATGTATTTCAGACTCTTTAGTTAACTCTACTTTTTCTTCCTCATTTGGAAAAATTTTCTGCTTGTATTAAGATCATCTTTGAGAGTTTCCTCATTAAGAGTCAATATCTTTCAAAAGAATTTTACTGTGTCATGATAGATTGAGTTATTTATGCCACCTCTAAAAAAAGTGTAGCTAAGTCTTTACAACTTATCTCCAAGTACTCAGTCTAAAATAGTTGAATGACCCTTTCTTAGAGAAATACACTAGGCAAAAGGGGCATGGGGAATGGATGATATTGTCATTGGTGATGATCAATTTAGAATGTTTCTTTGTATAGTGTGGTATGGATTGCTTCTCGTTGTGAATTTTGTGAATTTTTCCATTAATTTGCCCTTCACTAAGGGGATTTGTTGCATATCAATGAACTGAATCAGATCTAATTGACAAGGGTAATGTAGATTAAAGCTATTCATTTGTTCTCAACCTATAGAAAGAGCTTTCCCTGCCCAAACTTAATTGGGGAAATACATGGAAATATTGTGTTGAATTCCTTTTTGAGAAATTCAAAGTATAGAATTACTACAATGGTACAGAGGAGGCTAGGTGGCGCAGTGGATAAAGCACCAGCCCTGGAGTCAGGAGTACCTGGGTTCAAAT
Source organism: Macrotis lagotis (assembly GCF_037893015.1). Taxonomy (NCBI): domain Eukaryota; kingdom Metazoa; phylum Chordata; class Mammalia; order Peramelemorphia; family Peramelidae; genus Macrotis; species Macrotis lagotis. The sequence continues at coordinate 105,268,105 of NC_133660.1, forward strand.
CCAGTTTCAGACACTTAATAACTACCTAGCTGTGTGGCCTTGGGCAAGCCACTTAACCCCATTTGCATTGCAAAAACCTAAAAAAAAATCAACGATACAGAAAATTCTCAAATGAAGAAATTTCAACTATCAATATAGGTTGACAACTTTTCAGCTTATAGACATTGAAATTTTCTTACAGTTCTGAAATGTTAATGATTTATACAGAACAACACTGCCAGTATCTTAACAGAGGCAGGATGTAAACTCAGGTCTTCCTGGATTACAAGGAAATACTTAATTTGCTCTGTCATGCTAATTCATAAGTGAAATTATTCATTGTTCAATGTTCCCAAATTGCTCATTCTATCTGGTTAATAGCAATAATCTTCAATAATTAGATTTCTTTGAAAATCATGAAATACTATAATCTTTGAAAAAGTATAAAAAACAGTACTCATAAAGGATTATGGTATGAATAAATGCATTTCATCAAATTAGTTTATGAGGTTTTGACTCCTAGTAGTACTATAAACAATAATGTGGATATAATTACATATATGATGCATTTATCAAGCAGCTATGTTGGGAAAGGCACTTTGCTGAATACTGGAGAAATTAAGTTTGGAAAAAGGAAAAAAGGATTGAAAAGAATGTAGGATTATCAAAAAGCAAGAATGAGAGGAAAATAATTTTCAACCTGAGTAGTACACAGATATACTTATGTCATTAAAAGAACAAGGAAAGTATTTCCCAGTCCCGAGTCAATCTTCTATCAAAATTATGTAGAAGAATGTAAGCGTAAATTACCCAGCATGAGAAGGTATCTAGTGAGGTAGCAATTTCTACTAGTGGGGGAGGAAATACCCACGTGAATGAGATCACAGAGTAAACAAAGTATCTAATTAACTTGCAAAAACACTATTTTAGTTTGTGAATCCTTTGATATTGATTCATTTCAAATTTAAGAGAAAACAGCAATACAGGATTGTTCCTATATTAGGCTCTTTTTGAATAACTTACAAATATACTGTGAATAAAATGCCTGTTCTAAAATATTCCTTTTGCTAGCAATCACAACCAAATATGATTTTTTTCTAAAATATAAAAGATTATGACACTTGCTATTTATTTACTATTTATATCAGTGATAGTTCCAGTCATTTTCCTGGAGAAGAATTGTATGGCTTCTAGATGTGATGTATATAAGCATCTTTTCAAAAAAGAGATGATGGGCTAAGTATTTAACAACATTCTGTCTTGGATGAGTGCACAGATATTCTGCAATTTTTCCCCACAACTGTATAGATGAAATTGGTATGTGAAAGATTAAAATGAGGGTACTACGATTTTGCTAAAGTGAAAATGCTGCAAGTTTTCTATTTTGACTCTCCATCTGCATTTCAAATCTCCATCTGAACAAAATGCATTATTCTCTTCCCCTGGTGGTCTTCAAAGTTGTTATTTATGAACTTTTTGCATGGCACACACATAGCTATATCTTTGGCTGGACTTCAGTTTTTTAGTCTACTCCACTCTGTGGTAATTGCATTATGTCTTCAACCTCTGTTCAGACTCCCACTGCTACAATTAGATGCTAAATTTAGAGTTGCCAGATTGTAAAATTATGCTACCTACTATCTGCCACCCAGGGGAAATTTACCCATTATTTTCTGGAACTTGATCAAAGTGTTCAAATACCCCTAGTGAATAAAATCATCATAGCTCAGAAATTCTAGCTCACCTGGTAGGAAAGCTTTATATTGAATGTCTGATTCTTCTCAGTAAGTAACAATCAGTTGTTGAATCCTGTCATTTGTACTTCCACAAATTCCCTCACATTCTTCTCCTTGTCATCACTCAGCAACAACTTCTCATCACCTCTTCTTTGGATGATTGCAACAGCCACCTAACTGGTTTCCCTTCTTCATGCAGTTCTGAATTCATATCAGATCACACCAAAATGATTTCCTTAAAGTGTTTCTCTGATGGGTCATTCACTTACTCTATCAACTCCATTAATTCCTTTGTATCCAGATTCATATTTACACTGTCTTTATCTAAAGTTCTACAAATCCTGGCATCTTCCCATATTCTCAAGCCTTCTTACACATTGCTTTCCTCTATACAATTAAATATCTAGGCAAAACAGACTTTTTTCCTGTTCCTGTTATGCCACAATTTATCCACCATCTCTTAACCTTTTCATTGAATGGATGTTACTTATGCATTGCACTCTACCTATTAAAACTGAGTTTTTCCTATGAGTTCCCATTTCAGCTATGTAATTCGACTTTTCCATCTTCCTGTTTCCCTTGCACTGCGAATGCCTTCCTAGGCACTCCCAAGGTTGGAGTGTGGTTATATTATATCTCTTTGTGTGTGTTTGCATGTGTGTGAGGAGTATATATGTATTTTCCCTACTGTTAAATATGTAAAATCCTTGAGGGCTAGGACGATTCCTCTTTTGTTGCTTTTGTGTTTTTTGTGCGTTTTAATAGCTATAAGTATGCTTGGAAAATTGTAAGACCTTTATATAAGCTTGTCGATTAATTGATTGAAACAATGAATAGTCTCTGTTATCCTTAGGATTCACTACTTTTTGCTTGTTTTATTGATGCCTTTGTTTTTATACTATGATCATTTTGCCTTAGATATATTCCCATGAAATCATTTCTTAAAAATGAATTAATTTGCTGTTTTTAATTTGTTGAATAAAATAACCAATTTCATAACAGTACAATGAAAAGATGATTGCTTATGAAACCACAAATTCATTATATACAATGTTATTCCTTTTAAATACATAAGAGTTATCATGCAAATTTCTTCCCCTACCCCCCCTTTTTTCTCTCTCCATCTCAGAGATGGCTATGACTAGACACAAATAGGTATAAGTGTGTATATGTATGTATGTATATATATATATATATATATATATATATACACATACATGTATATATGTATATAAGTGTATGTGTAAAATTTTTCTATACATTCTTGTTAAGCAGTTCATATTATCAAAATAAAAATGCCAGGAATCAAATGTGACAATGTATACCTCTATTTACATAATTAATTTTCAACCTCTCTACTGAGAATAAAAATATATATTTTTTTAAAGCAATAGGAAGACTTCTACCAGTAAAAGTAACCATTAGGACCAACTCCAACACTACCCATTCTTAGATACTTAGATAAAATCTGTTGAAACCTTAGACCCTGGAGCTAAGGGCCTTGGGGACAGCAGTGACAACAGCAGCAATTCTATCACCACCATCATATCCAACTTCTAAAGCCATCATTCATTTCATCAAACACTGTGGAAGTGAACCCTATGATGCCTCACACTAAGATCAAATACAATCAGTTTCCACATGTAGGTGATCAAGACAGTCTGTACAAAGGAGCATTGCATTCTGAGGAAGAGACAGGTTATGGTATATGTCAGGCAGTTTAAACCACTATTTCCATTTCAGTTCTGGCTTTGGTAAATGCAGCCCAGAGCCAAAGAATATTAGATCAATTCCTATAGATATTTCCAGGGAATATTAACATTTGTGAAAATCTGACACAGAAACTGCTTATGTTTTACAACTCCTTTCCTCTTCAGTTGTCACAGTTAACAAAGACCCTGGCACCATCAAATAGTTCACTATCCAAAAGAGATAAAGGTTTATCAATGGAAGTAACACTAAAGAAGATTTATTGCCATTTGCCTTACAACTGGCTAATAAGAACAGCAGGATTTTTCAGAAGCTGATATTAGGATGTGTGTTCCTTAATATCAGGGATGGTCTCATTTGTCTATGTGAATATTAATTGCTTAGCTCAATATTCTGCCTATATTAAGGATTTAACAGTCATTTTATTCTCATTTCTACTGCTTGAGGGCAAAGAATGGCATTTCCCCCCTTTATATTCCGAGTGCTATAGTGCTGTAGTACTATAGTGCCTGCCACAATGATTTCATCTTTTTTTTAAATCTTCAGACAATTTTTAACAGTTATGTAGAGGATATATCTAGAGAATGAACTTGTAAGGACATAGATCAAAATTGAGAAGAATCCAGAGACTATTATAATAAACCTGGTAAGAAGGTAGGAAGGGCTGAGTTATGATAGTGGCTATGTAACTAAAGTGAAGGGAATGAATGAGAGAGGTGTGGTGAAGGCACTTTTAGTTAAGATTTTAAACTGAGTGGATGTAAGGGTTAGGGGAGAAAAGAGTCAAGAATGACTCAGATTATGAAAATAATTGCGAATCTATTGGATTCTCTTTGGGGTCTGTTAAATTTGAGCTGTATATGATACAACAGATAGAAGATTTTAAAGTTGAGAACTCATATCAAATATTCTTGACAGAGAAATTAGAAGGAAACAACAAGTAGTTATGAAATGGAACAAAACTGATATTTCTAAAATAATCTGCCAATAATTATGATAAATTAAGAACTATAATATCTAAGCCTCTAATATCCTTCATAAGGTACTCAAGAAAATTAAAGAACTTGTGGCCAAATTAAAAACAAACATACATATGGACAATTATTGTACCAGACAACCTATTTAAGAGATATATAGCCTTTAAGAAAGAAAGAGTTTTTAAGATTTTTATTGTGAGAGTGTTGAATTAAATTACTTCTATTACCATTTTCCATTATAACCTCAGCATAAGAGATATCAAATGCTAAGGTAAGTTATAAATCAAAGTTTTCACAAAGCGATAGGAACTCAAGGGAAATCTGAAGAAAGTAATAGATTCCAATATGGAAAAATATGAGCAGAGATAAGTTTAGAAAAAGAACTCAGAATGTACAGAAGCAAAGGGAAGGCCAGAATGGTTAATCTTTTCCTTTCTAAAGGTCTGAAAGTTTAATTTTGCCTCTTTGGTACATTAAACAGCTATTAGTTGTCAGTTCTCACTTAATTAACTTTTTTTAAAGGTCAGGAATAGAATTTATTATGTTAAAAAAAAAAGCAAAGGGGGTGGCTAGGTGGCATAGTGGATAGAACACTGACCCTGGAGACAGGAGTACCTGAGTTCAAATCTGGCCTCAGACTCTTAATAATTACCTAGCTATATAGCCTTGGGCAAGCCACTTAAACCCCTTACCTTGCAAAAAAAAAGCAAGGGTAGCAATCATGATCTCAGAAAAGTCAAAGACAAAATTGTTCTAATCAAAAGATAAAAATAGGAAAATGATACTCTCAAGCATATTATTCAGTGTTGGTTTAAACCATTTATAATAGCTAGACAGTAAAAAATAATTGAGAGTATACCTGTCAAAACAGACATAGGAACTATACAAATGTAAACATATAGCAATATTCAAACAAAATTAGATGCAATTGAATTAAAATTTATTTTACATAAGTAGATAAAGTCAATATAAGAATTACAATTTTATCTCATCTATGCAATGCCATCCCGATTAAAAATGCTAAAAATATTTTACTAAGTGAGAAAAAATAATAGTAAAGTTCATCTGGAAGAACAAAAGATAGGAACCTCAAAGAGATGAGGAGGGGAAGACAGATTTAAAAAGCAGATTCAATAGTATCAGACCTTATAATATATTTTAATGTAGATATTGTTGAAGCATAAAATAAAGTAGATCATTGTTGAAGTGTAAAATGGATATTATATTAGCAGCTATTTTAATGTTAGCAAAGAAATGGAAATTGAAGATATGTTCATCAAATGAGGAATACCTGAACTAGGGGAATACAACAGTCATGAAATATTGCTGTGCTACAAGAATTGAGAAGAATGATGATCTCAGAAAGACCTTGAAATATTTGCAAGAACTGATATAAAGTGAAATGAGCAGAACAAGGAGAAGGATGTACATAGTAAAAGCAGCATGGTATAATGATCAACTGTGAATAACTTAGGAATTCACACTAATACAGTTATCCAAGACAATTTTTACGGGCTTATGATAAAAAAAGCCATACATTTTCATAAAAAGAGCTCATGAAGTCTAAATACAGATTCAATAATATGTTTTCTTTATTTTGAGTAGTTTTTTTAGGGTTTTTTTAGTCTATTTTCTTTAACATGGAAATATGTTTTGCATGGCTCAACATATATAACCTCTCAAATTGCTTGCCTTCTCAATGGGGATTGGGGGAGGGAGGGAGAGAATTTAGAACTTATTTTTTTAAAGACTTAAAATTATTTTAAATATTATTTGGTAAGATAGAATATTAAACTAAAAAAATATATAGTTGCTACTCAGCACTCTGAGCACACTTGTTTCTAAGACAAGGGAAGTGTCAGGTCAAATATAATGTGGAAATTCTTTTTCTCAGAAGAGATTTATATGTCAGACAAAGAAATTATCAGGGGGCATTCCTTTATAAATACAATGAGTGATCTATGCACCCAGGTCCAAATCCAGTCTCAAACACGCAATAATCACTCAGCTGTGGGGCCCCAGGCAGTTCAATCAGCCCCATTTGCTCTGCAACCCCCCCCCCAAATAATAGTAATAATAATAAAAATTGTGCTTCAGTCTGTGTTCCAACACCACCAGCTTTGTCGCTGGTTGATCACATTCTTTATAAAGTCCACCACAAAAGTTACTTCCATATTTTTCCATGGTTGCCATTACTGATTGCAAGTCCTTCCATTCATACTTCTCTACTACCATGTACTATATTTTCTCTCTCCTTTCAGTCTTTCTCTGCTGTAGGGTAGCTAAGTGGCACAGTAGACAGATCCCAAGCACTGAGGCCAAGAAGCCCCAAGTCCACCTACCACCCCTTAGAAGCAGCATACACCCAACCCAATGGTTCTGGACAGGCCATCCAATCCCAGTCCTTTGCATGAAGTAAAAAAAAGAAAATGTGTTATATCTGATCACTCTCCTCCATCACTCACATCCCCCCTTCCCCCTATCTCCCTTCTCTCCTTCTTCCTCTATATGTCTATACAACATTGAGTATATATATATATATATATATATATATATATATATATATATGTATATATATATGTATGCTGCTTCCTCTCCTAGCCACCTCTGATGAGAGCAAAGATTCCCTCATTCCCCCTTGCCTTCTCCCCTTCCATATCATTGCAATAGCTCATTGTAATAAAGAAAAATTTATTATATGAAATATCTTGGCATTATGTGAAATATCTTAGCCTATTCCTCCTCTCCTTTTTCTTTCTCCCATTACATTTTATTTTGTCAATTGACTCCATTTTTACACCACAATATATCTTTAAATTCAATTTTCTCTTTTGCTTCATCTATAAAAGCTCCTTCTAAATGCTCTATTAAATGAGAAGGTTCATATGAGAATTATCAGTATCATTTTTCTATACAGGAATACATGTAGTTCCTCATCATTAAAGTCCATAATATTTTTCCCTTCTCCTCCACTCTCTATGCTTCACCAGAGTCCTGTATTTGAAGATCAAACCTTCTGTTCAGCTCTGGTCATTCCAACAGGAACATTTGAAATTCCTCTGTTTCATTGAAAGTCCATCTTTTTTCCCCTGGAAGAGGGAGTTCAGTTTTCCTGGATAGTTGATTCTCGGTTGCATTCTAAGCTCTTTTGTCTTCCAGAATATTATATTCCAAGCTCTACGAGCTTTTAATGTAGTTGCTGCTAAGTTCTGTGTGATACTGACTGCAGCTCCACAATATTTGAACTGTATCCTTCTGGCTGCTTATAATATATTCTCATTGACTTGGGAGGTCTGGAACTTGGCTATGATATTCCTGGGCATTTATTTTGGATCTCTTTCTCGGGGAGATTGGTGGATTCTCTCTATTTCTATTTTTCCCTCTGCTTCTAGGATATCAGGGCAATTTTTCTGTAGTAATTCTATAAAAATGATGTCAAGACTCTTTTCCTGGTCATGACTTTCAGGTATTCTAACAATTTTTAAATTATCTTTCCTAAATCTGTTTGCAATATCTGTTGTTTTTTTCAATGAGATGTTTCACATTTTCATCTAATTTTCATTCCTTTGGTTTTGAAGTATTGTGTCCTGATTTCTTGTAAAATCAGCAACCTCCCTCAGTTCCATTCTTTGTCTAAAGGATTTTTTTTTCCTCAGAGAGCTTTCTTATCTCTTTTTCCATCTGGCCAATTCTTCTTTTCAAAGCATTTTTCTCCTTAATAACTTTTTGAACTGTTTTATCCATTTGACCTAGGTGGGTTTTTAACATGTTATTTTCTTCAGCATTTTTTGAATCTCCTTGACTAAACTGCAAACCTCTTTTTCATGTTTTTCCTGCATTTCTTTTCCCAATTTTTCTTCTATCTCCCTCACTTGATTTTCAAAGTCTTTTTTTGAGCTCTATCATAGCCTGAACACAATTTGTGTTTTTCTTGCAGTCTTTAGATACAGGAGCTTGCACTTCCTCATCTTCAGATTGAGTGCTTTGATCCTTCTTGAGATCACAGGCCAATTATTTATCAATGGTTTTCCTCTTTTTTCTCTGCCTACTCATTTCCCCAGCCTGTGCCTGGTTTGGGGGTGCTTCCTGAGCTTTTGAGTATTATTGGGACACACCCCCACAAGGATATCTGTGTGTGAGGCTATGTCTTCCCTCCTGATCTGTGAATGTCCACAAGTGCACCCCTCTGCCACAGGGGTGAAGTGGGAGAGCGCCTGCTGTTCTATGGGAGGCTTAGACTATGACCAGGATCTGAATGTGGTCAGAATGCCAGAGTCCTGTTCCAGGGACAGAGGACAGGGCTTAGCAGTGTCTCTTCACTCTTCTTCCTAAGCTCAGCCCTCATGGCCCGGGGGCTCCTGCTTACTGGCTTCTGCTTCCAGTTCCTGGAACAGGGCTGCCATGGCCATGCTGCTTGCTGCGTGCCCTGAGGGCTGGGCTTCAAGTGCTCGCTCTGGCAGATATCCCCCCACTGATCCCCCAAGTTGCTCCTGGGGTATAAGTCAGAAACTGCCCTTGGTGCTGTGAGCTGAGGCTCCTGGCACCCTGGGGCTACCTCAGGGAGGCTGAAGTTCCTTCTCTCTGGCAGGCTGCCCCTCAAACCCTCTGGAGCAGAGCCTTTCTGCTCTTTTCCAGGTTACCTCGGGTTGGAGAACTGTCTCACTGGATCCCTCTGTTGATTCTGTCTCTCAAAAATGTAGTTAGAGTCCTTAGTTTATAAGTTTTGATTGAGAGTACGTAAGAGTCCATCCTCTCCTGTTGCCATCTTGGCTCTGCCCCCCCCCTTAGTTAACTTTCAAGTGAATTTTGAAAATAAATAAGATTACTATTGTTTTCTTCATGATTTGTCTGTAATGCACTTTGTGCTCCTCTCCATAATGAAAAATATAAAATATGATGAAAAGTCTAAGCAAATATTAAAAGAAGCTTAAAATATTTTATGAATATTGCATATCAACATCATGTTTAATGTCCTAGTTTTGTCATTCAACTGTTTTGTGATGAAAGTAAGTGACAAAAATGATTTGTTCTCTCAATAACTGCAATTATTTATCACATAGTTGTGAAGGATGTCCTAGAAAGCTATCAGAAATTCTTAAAGGTAAATAATAAAATATTGATTGATTGAATGAATAATCAAATACTCTACTATTTAATTCTAACAGGTTAGTTATGGAGAAGACAGAAATGGAACCAAGACTCTTCAAAAATCTACCATTTGAAATAGTGTCATATTAAATCTATTTGGGGGACAAAGATTAAGAAGTTCAAGCTTTGCTTTATGTAATATGATAACATAATTTAAATGTAAATAATTTTTCCTTTTTCTCCAAGGGGGACTCCTGGTTTAGCTGGGAATGATTATAAGGCATGTGCTATCAATGCCCCTTCAAGGAAATTATCACTAACCCTCAAAGATTTTTTTGTCAAGGTGGGTCCTGTTTCAAGCCATAAGTAATATTGAACCTGAAAACCTCATTCAAGAAGAGTTTAGGGAAGGCTGGAAACAGAGATTGTTCATTGTTGAATAGGACTCCATATATCTTCCTAATTGATTCTAGAAGACATATTAGAATCCTACTGTCTCTTGATAGTTGCACCAGTTATATCAGATAAGAGAATCATGAGAAATTGGAGACATGTACCATTTGTCCAGAAAATTGGAGCAAATTCTAAGAGACTTCACAAAAGCATAAAACCATCAACCACTTTTATGACAAATTATATAAAAGTATAAAAGTAGTTTGCAAACCCAGATCTATTCAACCAATGGGACTCTAGAATTATAAATTCACACTTTATCAGTAAATCTCTACCAGAAATATGGAAACATTTCCTTTAAAAATGTCCTGGACAGCATGAAAAGAAGTAGATTAGTTTAGAGGAATTGCCTTCTATGTTTATGAAGAAAGGATAAGGAAAAAGAGAAATCTATAGAGAAATAGCAAACCATTTTGGCTTCTGTGCAAGCTATTTTAGAACCTTATGATTCACATAAGCATTTCTACTGCCAACAGAAGGGTCTGAAACTAAAGGAAAAAAAGATGGAACCTTAGAACAACCAAGAAAAGGTTATTGGAGCTCCCCACCTCAATCTCTTGAATTTTGAAGCAGAATTTAGCTTCTATAATTTTCAAAAGTGCAACCTTAGTTATGTGTGTGGATGATTTACATCTAATTGCTCAGAGATTTGCCTGAACCTCTGAGGTTTATCATAATGACAGCTGTCATTTATTACTAGAGTTTTTCCAAAGAATTCATGAAGTCAGTAAGTCAGATATCCAGTGTTGCCTTCCACGGGTAGTCTTGGTGTTTTATTTTGTCTACTGGGACTCATTGGCTCCCCTAAATGTATTCAGGCTATCCAGAGACTCTCTGAACCCACCGAGAAGCAAACAACTAGTTGTACACTAATGTGGAAGTGACTGGATACTACATTCAATAGATTTCTTCCCTTGTTAAAACTACCAAGCCCCTTGCTTCTCTGACTAAAGGCAGTTCTAGAAAGTTTTCAGCTTGACCCTCAATACCTCTCCACTTTTTCTACTTCAAAAAGTTCTTTGCTATCTGCACCCACCCTGAGACTCCCAAATTACAGTAAGATTTTCTCTTTTTATATATGAACAAAAGGATACTTGTTTGTTTGTGGTTTTTGTCCTTCATTTTCTAAGAAGACCATTACATCAGGGAGGTGATGCCATGACAAGCACATAATTGAATTTGAGTGAGGGTGATGCTGTGCTAAGTCACCAGTCTCACTTTTTCCTCCAGAGCCATCTGGATCCAGTGGTCAGTTATGAATCAGGACAATTACAAAGAAACCTGTATGTGAGGCAGAGTTAAGTGACTTGCCCAAGATCACACAGCTAGTAGGAATCAATTGTCTGAGGCTGGATTTGAACTCCCATCCATCTGACTCCAAGGCCAGAGCACTATCTACTGTGACACCTACCTGAATGAAAGGAGTTACCACCTCACACCTCTCAGAATGGTCAATATGACCAGAATGGACAATGTTCAATGTTGGAAGTGATGTGGGAATTCTGGGACACTAAGACATTGTTGGTGGAGCTGCAAATTCATCCAGCCTTTCTGGAGAGCAAACTGGAATTATGCCCAAAAGGCAATAAAAATGTGCATACCCTTTGATCCAGCAATACTACTGCTGAGTTTATATCCTGAAGAGATAAAAAGAAAGATAAAAACATCACTTGTACAAAAATATTCATAGCAGCTCTGTTTGTGGTAGCAAAGAAACACTATTGTTCTATTAGAAACCAGGAGGGATGGAACTTCAGAGAAGCCTGGAAAGACTTGCATGAACTGATACTAATCAGGATGAGCAGAACCAGAAGAGCATTGTACACCCTAACAGCAACATGGGGGTGATGATCAACCTTAATAGACTTGTACATTCCATCAGTGCAATAATGAGGGGCAATTTTAGAGCATCTGTGATGGAGGATACCAACTATATCCAGAGAAAGAATTGCGGAGTTTTTACAAAGACCTAAGATATTTTACCTTCAATTGTTTAAAAAAAAGTTGTCTTACCACATAATTTTGCTATCTCTAATGCTTTATTTTTTTTCTCAAGGACATATTTTTTTCTCTCAAAACATTTAATTTAGATCAATGCATAGCAATGAAATGATATAAAGATTATCAGACTGCCTCCTGTGGGGGGGGGAGGGGGAGGGAAAAATGCAAAATTCAAAACCTTACAAAAATGATAGATAGGAGCTATGATTGTATATAATTGGAAAACAATTAAATATTTCTATAATGAATAAAAAAAAAAGAAATGAAAAGGCTTCCTGACTAACCAAGATATTCAGGCCTACTCTGTCCCCAGTGATTTATTATTTTGATCAGTTTGATGCTGATGCTGCTGGAGTATCTGTTTGTTTAAGGGACATTGTTGCCACCGAACTTTTAATGGAGAAAAATTATGGTTTGGTTTTATGTGCCCACTTTATCATGGTGTGTCCCCATGAACTTGGTCACTGAATGAGGTATTTTCCAGTCAGAGACATGCCAAATATGAATTGACTTTGCTTAAAGAAGAAAAAAATCACTAAGTGCAGTATCATTCTCAAGTCTGCCAAATTGATCTGCCCTAATTTGCCCATCTCTAAGTAGCTACTCCACAACTATGCCTTGGTAGTAGACATGACTGAAAAACCCTGTAGTGACCTCACAGACAACACTTTGCAAAACATTGATTAGATTTTGTATACTGACAGGTCCTCTTTTTGAGAGATATTGGTTGCCACAGAGGCAACCAATCTACTTAACTTGTGGCCTTAGCCAGGTATGTGACCTGGCCAACAGTAAAAATCCCACAATAATTTATGCTGACTTGAGGTATATATTTGGTTACTGTCATGTTGTTGGAATGTTTTATCTACAGAGCATTATTGGTAAAATATTGTTGGTAAAGTAATTGCAAATCAGTGACTCAAGATCTCTAAACTGTGCTCTGAGACTTACTGCCCATATTGGTAGACCTGACTGTCTCAACTGTGTTAATGTTGCTGCCAAACTTACTGTCCTAGAAGAGCTTGCAAATATTTTTAATCTCTCCCCTTTATGTGATGACAAAATCTCTCTTTTCTATGATCATTCTGAAAATGAAAAGTCGAAGTAGACATTTATATCTAAAACAGTTGCTTGGGTTTGGGTGACACAGCAAGGCAAGACACTCCTCCCTCAGAATTTCTGTCACCAGGTATTTTTGTCTATTCATAAGGAGAGTCAATTTGGGACTCAAGGAATTGGATACTCAGATAGGAAGATTTAGGTGGCTTCTAGCATCATCTTCCTTGGCTGATTATATATGTGCCTCTTGCCTTACTTTCCAAAGATATAACCAGCATTCCTTTCATGCCCATTATTGCCTATATTCCTGTAAATTTTAAATTGATTTCTTCTGCGCATCTGATTCTGACAAATAAAAAGTCTGCCTTATTGTTGTTGACTTATTGGGTGGGTAAAGAGTTTTCCTGAATCATAGGGCCTTAGCTGGATTTGTTGCAAAGATATTTTTGAAGGAAACAGTCCCCATTTACGTTCACTGAAACATATTGCCTCTGATAAGAGCACCCACTTTATTGACTCTATGCTATTTAAATCTGCTTTTGTTTAGTGATGATCCTGAAATTTACATTTGTTATCACCCCCAGAGCTCAGGTCAGGTCAAGCATATCAATTAATACCTCAAAATGCTGAGACCTATGTAAAGTAGCCTACTGCTCTTCCTCTTACTTTGTTTGAGCTATACAGCATTCCAAGGGGGTGAGGGATTATATATATATATATATATATATATATATATATATATATATATATATATATATATATATATATATATATATATATATATATATATATATATATATTTCTGTTTGAATTTCTTTTTGGGCACAACTCGCCCATCCAAATATGATGTATACATATATACATCATTATTACAATTCAGGTTGTGTGAATTCCACAACACAGGAGCAGCAATACAGAAAAGACCATTGGATTTTTCAGTATATAATTTTCCCCCAGGAGATAAGGTCTACATAAAGACTTTCCAACAGACCAATAGGACTCAGCCTGTTTGGGAAGGACTACAATAGCAATCAAGAAAAGAGTAAGGGTAAGGATTTCTATATATATTGTTCACACATGAACATGTCTCCCCTACATTGTATCACTCTGCTAAACTACCTGGTCCCATACTGTCCTTATTTGCTTGTCCGAGATAATCCTGTGAATTATACTTACTATAAGGCTTGCAATAACAAATTTGGTCCATTTTTTGTTGAGAACATGAATGTCCAATATTTAAGGAAGATATCTGTGAAAAGTCATTCAAGTGAACCATTCATATTTGGTTTTGCTATTAGGTACAATAACTACAGGCAGAACCAAATCAAAATCCCAATTTCTCTTTCTTTTCCAAACAACAACTGCATTTTGTTAAGCTCACTTATAACTTGACCTAAAAGTTCAGCAATATCTCTACTGGAAAATTCTAATGATCATGCTCTTCCCTTGGCCTAATTACATCAGGATAGTTTTTTTAATCTGCAGGACGGAGATTTACTCATCTCGACCTCCCAGATAAGGAACCTGTGTTATAGCAAACTTAAGTCTACTAATACAGATTTATAGTCATACCATAGGATTGGTGGGGAGGAGGACCATTGGAAATTCGGGTGCCTGGTAAGACATCAAACTAGGAACACTGATTTACTTGAAGTAGCTGGCTAGGAAAACTAGCTCAAAATGTGCCCTTTGAGATCACAAAACTTATTTAGGCCACAGGTGAGTCTGTCTCCTCTTTACTCATTAGTCCAAACAGCCTGACAAAAAAACACATGGTCCTAGATTTCCTTACTGCCTCTCAGGAAGAGATCTATACTATGATCAATCAATCTTTTTCTTAGATCAAAAAATTGGGGAAACAATTACCGGGTTTCAAAAAATTCAACAAGTTATAAAGGAATATAAACACATATTCCAAGTGACCTCAAATATAACCCTTATTCTTAGTTGACATGGCACCAGAAAAATGGCCCATAAGTCACCCTTGATCAAATGCGCTCTCATTGTCTTTGGTCTGTTTAGACTTTGTATTAACTGCTGTGCTAAAGACTGTTCAAGGGGGCATGTCGTCAATAAGATGGCATGAGAGTAGGAATTCCCAGAAACTTGTTCCCCAAAATGTTCCCAAAGCCATAAAATTATGACTCCAGTTATAATTTAGGGAATAGAGCCCACAGAAAGACTAAGTGATATATTTTTTTCCCCTTTTGGGCTGATTATTTTTTTCATAATATGACTAATATGGAAATATATTTTAAGATGATTGCTCATGTATATCATGGGCAGGGGTTATGAGAAAGATTCAGAAAAATGTGAATCTCAAAATCTTACAAAATGAATATTAAGAACTATCTTTAGTTATAATTGGAAAAAATTTAAAAAAGGCATTTATCAAAGTTTGAATTTCTTCCCAACTTATCCCAAGAATGAAGTATGGATGAGGAATAAGTAAATAATTTCAGCACTCCAGACTACAGTGTTTGTTACAAAAATATGAATAAATATATCTATAGATGTCATTTTTATGGTGCTATTGGGAAGTTGAATACAGAATGGATGTGAAGTCCTTGTTAAACAGTGAAACAATGCATAAATATCTGCTATTATTGTTACCATATCGCATTTCCTTTAAGATGTGTCAAAATATAGGCTCATTCTATAATTATATTTAATTAAAGAGATTGAAAAGCGATTACCTATGCCTTGCAGGGTGCAATCACTGCAAAATAGCTCATGAAGTGTGGTTCCTTTCAATCCTTTTGCTATCTTCCAGATAAATTTATCTGCATAACATAAACTTGTATTAATCTCCTTTCTTATTTGAATTTTAATTGCTAAAAAAATTTTCATTTTCTTTACATTAAAATATGATGAGGAATTCCTCCGAACTTTCCCCCATCTCCCAATGTAATGAGATAAAATTATGTAAGTATAGTGAATTGCTGCTCCAACTACCCACAATTCACTCCTCTCACAGAGGTAATTTTCATTAGTTATTTTGAATGTGACCTTAGTTATGTCTCATAATTTCTTGGGCCTTCAAATTCTGCTATAACAATAAAAGGCTAGTTTTACATAGCATTTTTAGATTTTTGTTGTTGTTCAGTCTTTTCAATTGTATTTGATTCTCTATGACCCATATAAGGTTTTCTGGGCTAAAAAACTGAAGTAGTTTACCATTTTATTCTCTAACTCATCTTACAGATGAGGAACAGAGTTAAAGAGAGTTAAGTGATTTGCCCAGGATACTTTAAGTTTGGTGGAGTACTTTATATTCATTAAGTGATTTTTGAGTTTAACAATCCTGAAAGAAAAGCATGAAAATGCATTTTTAATCACTTCTATGTGCCATATATTGTATTGTGTTAATGCTGGAGGTACAAAGAAAGACCTCATAAAGCTTTCATACTTTTGGGGAGGCAACATGCAAAATTTGGAATGAGTGATATTACAAAGGAAATGCACAAAACTTGTGGCTGTGAGTTTGAAGAAAATATCTCTCCTCAATAAGCCTTAGAGTTCAAAGAAATGTGGCTAGCAAAGTTGTGTCTCAATCTGAGTCCATTTCAAAGAAAGGTGTCATCTATCTTAGACTTTTGATCCAACATAGACATTCAGAAACTCTGATGAAATTAACCACATCACAGAGAAAGAAATGCAACTGAACTCAGTTGACCTTGGACATTGGCTAACACCAACTTTACTCCAAAATTAAGATATTTTTTCCTCCTCTACCTCACCTCCCAAATCATGTGATAACCTGTCTCTATGACTTATCTTTGAAAATAAGGAGAGGTATTATCTCCTGCTATTCTGCAGAGAAGTCAGCTGCAAACAACGAGGCTAATTAAACTACCTTCTAGCCTTCTTGATTTATTTACCTCTAGTCAAATGGAATTACTTCCAAATAAAGATCTTAGGTTCTCTGGGCTGAGGACTTCACCAACAACATGGACAGTGCAAATAGATGATACTCTCAGAAGTAGGGTAGTAAACATATGATGTGGAAATGGGAAACTATGAAAAAGGTCTTGGAAAATATAGGAAGAGAACTCAGTCTTAAAAGAAGCCAGGGGAAAAAACCAAGATATAGATTTGAAGTGAGAGGCCATTTCAGAAGAAATATTCAGTAAGAGAAGCAGCAAGAAGGTCTAGGTATTAGAACATGGAAAAAAAAGCAAAAGTATTAGAAAACTATAGTGGTAGGACAAGGAAAGATTGTGAAGGCCTGAAAAATTACACCAAAATTAAATTGGAAAATGTTGGAGGTATAAGCTTGATGAACATTAATTCATCACTTATCCACACATCATCCTGTTCCTTTTATAAAATAAAGCATTTACACTGTATTTAGGCATCTTAAAGGAACTTCCAAGTCTAATTTCTATCTTGGTGCTCTCTCCTCCTCTTTCTCTATGACTCTGCCTATGTATATAATAATAATAAAGTTATATAGATATTTATTTAGTGCTTTAGTGTTTATAAGGTTCTTTACAAATGTTATCTAATAAATATGTACATATATAAATAATTGTATAAAAGTAGACAAATTTGTGTAGCTTATTTTCTTTTTGACTCATTCTCCTTTCAAGGCAGTGATGGCTGAATGTCTGCCTTAATCAGATAAGTACAATTCCAAAAGGAGAGCATCATTAAGGATGATATTACAAAGAGGAATTCTTTTTGAAGGTCTAGGAAAGGAAGAAATCAGAAATATGTTAATATTTCTAGATTTTTGGAATGACTAAAAATAACAGAAATTGATAATACTTGGAGAACATACCTTCTATTGCCTATAAGTTAAGGGTGTTAATATTTCAATTATTTCTCAAGAATTTATGAAAATCTCTTTATATCATATACATATTAGCCACATTGATGGAAAGAAGCATATAAATTGACTGGTGTGATGATTTGGAACCTGATTCTTAGTTATTCAAATCAGCTTTATTGATTATTTTTTGCCATTCCCTTGAAATTCTAAATTGAATTAAAAGATGATAAGAGTCAAGGACTAGTGTATAATTAGTGGCCTAGAGGATAGAACACCAAGTCTGGAGTCAGAAATACTTGAGTTTAAATCTAGCCTCAAACACTATCTGATTCTGTACAATCCTCAATTTCCTCAACTATAAAGTGGGATTTAATAACCATACCTTTCTCACAAAGTTGGTGTGAAGATTAAATGAGCTTTCAAACACTAATTATTTAACAAATGACTTGTATACTCCCTTCCTTTCCTTTACCCCTCTTTCCTCTTCCTTTTCTCCCCTCCCTGCTGTACTCTTCCCACCTGCAACTACATTGCTCTAGTATCATGTTTAGTTCTGGGCTCCACATATTTAGAATTACATTGATTATCTATATTGTATTGAGGGCAAAACATTTAAGATAGTCCTTCAAAAAATATATCCCCACCACCACCACCATCACCACCACCTCAATATTTCTTTTATAACTAAAAATTCTCAGTTTTCCTAATATTGTGTTTCATGACTCACAAAGTGTTTACACTCTCCAGGTACTTCTAAAATATAGAGTACATAGTACAATACTATAAAGATAATATGATTGTCAAGTACTGAATGTGAGTTTTTTTCAGTCCCCCATTGGCAAAATCATGTCTCTCAAATAGAGAAATTTCAATGCAAATCACCATTTGTTCAGAAACATTAGAAATGATTTGTTATCTGAAAAATGAAATGATTTGCTCCTGATTATAATGTGTCAGAGTTAGAAATTGACCTTGGGTTTTTGTGCCTGCAGCTGGCTCTCCATCCATTCTTCTCCCTAGATTCTGTCTCTCTCAATATCTTCCTTCTGTAAAATGAAGATAGTGACTTTTTAAATGGTGTGTGTGTGTGTGTGTGTGTGTGTGTTTGTGTGTTTGCATGATGGGTGCTTAGTGTCATTTCTGACAAATTTCAATGGCTTAATGAATATTTCTTAATTTGAATTCAATTGACTAGGTTGAGGGAGATCATTCGATGAGATCATTAGCTGAAATAATTAGTAATATTTATCCTAGAGAAGAAGAAACTAATGAGGGTTAAAATAGACAACTTCAGATATTAAAAGAAATTTCTTATTAAAGAGAAATTAGACTTGTTAATTCATTAATGGAAGCTGAATCAAATAAGACAGGCAAGATCAAGTTTTGGGAGAGTTTTTAAAGGCTGCTTTAAGAAGTGTGTTTTATTTGTCAGTTTCTTTTTTTTACTTCATTTATTTTTATTTTTGTACAAATGATGTTTTTCCATACATTACCAAAATATTCTTGTTTAAGATTTAACATAATACCCCTTCCCCCCCAAAAAAATATATAGACCCTCATTAGCAATAAAGTAAGGGGAAGAGAAAAAAATAAAAATAAAATAAAATAAAAATAATAATAGGGGCAGCTAGGTGGCACAGTGGACAGAGCACCAACCCTGGAGTCAGGAGTACCCAAGTTCAAATCTGACCCCAGACACCCTGCAATCACCCAGCTGTGTGAGCCTGGGCAAGTCAGCCCAATCCCATTACCCTGTAAAAACCAAAAAAGAATTATTTTAAATAAAATAATGATGATAATAATATTAAATATGCTTCAGTCTGTGTTACAACAACACCACCTCTGTCACTGGTGGATCACATTCTTTAGGATAAGTCCATCACAAAAGCTACTTCCATATTTTTCCACTGTTGCCATTACTGATAGCAACTCATTCCATTCATACCTCCCCACTACTATACACTATATTTTCTCTTTCCTTTCACTCTGACCCGCTTCTTAAATGTGCTGTAGGGTATCTGAGTGGTGTGACAGACTGATCAATGGCCCTGGGGCCAAGAGGCCCCGAGTCCACATACCACTCCCAAGGCCCAGAAACCACCCAGGCCTGTGGTCTCAGAAAGGCTATCCAATCACAGCCCCTTGCAAGAAGTAAAAAAGAAAATGTGCTATATCTGACCACTCTTCCCCATGGTCCACCCTCTCCTCCATCACACACATATCCCCCTTCCCCCTGTCCCCCTTCTCTCCTTCTTACTCTAGATTTCTATACCCCATTGAGTATATATACTGTTTCCTCTTTGAGCCACCTCTGATGAGGTGTTTCTTCCCCCTCGCCTTGCCCCCTTCCATATCATTGCAATAGCTAATTGTAATAAAAAAATTACATGAAGTATCTTAGCCTATTCCACCTCTCCTTTCTCTTACTCCCATTAAATTTCCCTTTTAGCCATTGACTCCATTTTTACAATATATTATATCTTCAAATTCAGTTCTCTTCTATGCTTCATCTGTAAAAGTTTCTTCTAACTGCTCTATTAAATGAGTATTATCACCATCATTTTTCTATTCAGGAATACATGCAGTTCATTATCATTAAGTCCCTCACATTTTATCCTTCTCCACTCTCTATGCTTGACCTGAGTCCTGTATTTGAAGATCAAACTTTCTGTTCAGCTTTGGCCATTTTAACAGGAACATTTGAAATTCCCCTGGTTCATTGAAAGTCCAGCTTTTTCCCTGGAAGAGAATGTTCAGTTTGCTGGGCAGTTGATTCTTGGTTGTATTCCGAGCTCTTTTACTTTCCAGAATATTACATTCCAAGCCCTATGAGCCCTTAATGTACTTGCTGCTAAGTCCTGTGTGATCCTGACTGAGGCTCTATGATATTTGAATGGTATCCTTCTGGCTACTTGTAATATTTTTTCTTTGACTTGAGAACTCTAGAACTTGGCTATAATATTCCTGGTGGTTGTTTTTTTTTTTTTATTTTGGATCTCTTTCCTGGGGAGATCAGTGGATTCTTTCAATTTCTATTTTACTCTCTGCTTCTAGGATATCAGGGCAATTTTTCTGTAGAAATTCTTCAAAAATAAGGTCAAAGGGTGGCTAGGTGGAGCAGTGGATAAAGCACTGGCCCTGGAGTCAGGAGTACCTGGGTTCAAATCCAGTCTCAAACACTTAATAATTACCTAGCTGTGTGGCTTTGGGCAAGCCAGTTAACCCTATTTGCCTTGCAAAAACAAAAATAAAGATAAAAATAAAAATAAAAAGGTCAAGATTCTTTTCCTGATCATGACTTTCAGATACCCAATAATTTTTAAATTATCTTTCCTGAATCTGTTTTCCAGATCAGTTGCTTTTCCAAAGAGATGTTTCACATTTTCTTCTAGTTTTTCATTCTTTTGGTTTTGAAGTACTGTGTCTTGACTTCTGGTAAAGTCAGCAGGTTCTTTTAGTTTTATTCTAGATATGAAAGATTTGTATTCCTCAGAGAGCTTTCTTATCTCTTTTTCCATCTGGCCAATTCTTCTTTTTAAAGCATTCTTCTCCTCAATAACTTTTTGAACTGTTTTATCCATTTGTCCTATGCTAGTTTTTAACATGTTATTTTCTTCAGCATTTTTTTGGATCTGCTTGACTAAGCTACTCACTTCTTTTTAATGTTTTTCCTGCATCTCTCTCATTTCTTTTCTCAATTTTTCTTCTATCTCCCTTACTTGATTATTAAAATCTTTTTTGAGTTCTGTCATAGCCTGAGCCCAATTTCTGTTTTTCTTGCAGTCATTGTATGGAGGAGCTTGTACTTCCTCATCTTCAAATTGAGTATTTTGATCCTTCTTGAGATCATAGACAATGTATTTTTCAATAGTGTTCCTCTTTTTTCTCCATTTACTCATTTCCCCACCATGTGCCTGGTCTTGGGGTGCTTCCTGAGCTTTTGAGTATTATTGGGACACCCCCCCACAAGGATAACAGTGTGTGAAGCTCTGTCTTCCCTCATGGTCTGTGAATGACCACAAGCACACCCCTGTGCCACAGGGCTGAAGTGGGGTGGGCTTGCTGTTCTACGTGGGGCCTAGACTGTGATCAGCATCTGAATGTGGTCAGAGACCCAGAGTCCTGTTCCAGGTACAGAGAAAAAAAATCTCAGAAGTCTCTCTCCACTCCCTTGCCTTTGGTAAGCTGAGCACTCAAGGCTCAGTTGCCTGGGAGCTCCTGCTTACTGGCTCCACTAGATTCCTTTTCTTGGATCTGGGCTGCCAAGGCCATGTTACTCTCTGAGTACCCTGAGGGCTGGGCTTCACATGCTCACCCTGGAAGAGGCCCCCCATGGATCATCCAAGTTGTGCCTGGTGCTCCCCAGGGTGTGCATAGGAAACAGACCTGCTGTCAGGAGCCACCACTCCCGGACACCCAGGGGCTGCCTCCAGGAGGCTAAAGTTCCTTCACTCAGGCAGGCTGCCCCTCTAATCTGGTGGAGCCGAGTCTTTCCACTCTTTTCCAGGTTACCTTGGGCTGGAGAATTGCCTCACCAGATCTTTCTGTGGGTTCTGTCTCTCAAAAATTTTGAGTCATTATTTATTATTTTTGAAATATTATATAGAGAGAGCACCTAAACAAGCCTCTTCTCCTGTCACCATATTGGCTCACTATTTATCCATTTCAAATGAAAAGTATTGTTAATAATCGATATCCCATTGGCTGACTCTATGATGCCATTATTAAACTTGACAGCTTTGCTGACTCTGAGCAACAAAATATGTATCTCTTCATTTCAGTAAATTAGATAGGTGAATGGAAGCTCTACTATGCAACTAGTAATAAAATCTGATTTGTTACTTCTAACAACATTGTTTCCTCATACAGTTCCCTTTTTCCTTACTTTTCTCCTTCTCCCTCTCCACACCTCAAAAAAGAAAAGTAATTCCCTATGATATTACAACATTATAAAATAAAGGCTCCTGGTGATTGTTCACTTTTTTCTATCCACAATGAATGTGGTAGTTTATTTTCTATTTGACTCTGTTTGTGAATGTTGACATTTTGCTCTATTGAGGTCTCTTTACTCTCTAAATGTGATTTAGAGTTCCAATAAGCTTTGTGCAGGACTGTTTATCTCTAGCAAAATGGTCTGCTTTATTTTGTAAGAGATCTAGAACTGACATTTGCTAACATTTTCTCTTATTGTTGAGAGTTTTATATTTCCTAAAGAAAGTCAACCACAATAGTATAGAGTTGAATTTGTTTTGTGCATACTTCACTATGCCTTTTGTAAAATCCTACATACAAAGATCTTTCAGAATTTTTGAATTCCAGAACTTAGAGAGACTTGAAACTCCAGCTCTCTCCTTGATACAGAAATTTTGTTTTTAATACCCTAACAAATAGCTCTACTTTTTTCCTCATCCAAAAAAGCACTATAGGAATCTTACCCACAGAGTGGCTAATTTACCAGAATAGATCCAGAGCTAAGTGATTACTACATACATACACCTCTTACGAACATACATTCATACAACTTTTGATTTTTCTCTTCAAGAAATGAAAATTCTGAACATTGCTTTCTACCTATGATGATTAAAAAAGGAGAACCCTAAACCATGAGTTTAGACTCAAGCATTGAATTTTGATCAAATAAATGGTGTTAGGCCCTGAATTTATTATATATTCTATGCATTTCGTTAGTGTCTTATACCTTTCTTCAATAAGTATCTATTTTACTTCAAGATAGTCAAAAATGAAGTTGAGAATAAAGAGGTAGGCATTGTAATAAAAATCATCCAGAGGGCCGTTGATTAGGGACAGCTCTCAGTCATGAAATCAATGAAGCACATATAGTTTTCTGCAAGTTTTTATCACTCTCAGAGTGCAACCTCATCAGTATAGGAAAAAAAACCCAGAACCTATAACAAAAGTTTCAGTGACCTTATATGACATATGAACAATTAGTTTTACTGGATTTTATAGAAATCAGGAAATAAATCCATGGTATACATATCAAAAGGGGAAAGATAAGATTTATACATTAGGAAGATCAGAACAGCAATGGGGCTTATTATCTCTTGCATAGTTGGGGAAATGGAAGCACTTTTAGTCAGAGTTTTTCCTCATCATATTCTTTCTTTTATCAAAAGGGTCTATAAGAGTCTTGAATCAGAAATTTCTTGTTCCAGTTTCTTTCTATTCCTGATCCAGGAAGATATAATTTGTGGATTATCTGAACCCCCTTTATTTGGTGTTGATGATTTTAAAAAGTTCCTTTGCTTATTTACTATAATATAAAGAATGCAATGATTTTCTCAACTCTGATTTTTTGATATCAGGACAGTTAAGATTTAGTTCAATAATTACCTCTTTCAGAAATATTGATTGGGGAGGAAGGCGGGGGAGTCAACATGGCAGAATAAAGGCAGGAATTCCCACAGGCTCTCACCCAGACCACGTTGAACATCTTTAAATAATTCTAGAGTGGTAGAATCCACAAAAACCTAAGTAAAACAGTTTTCCAGACAAGGACAACTTGGAAGATCCAAGGGAAAGATTTGTTACACCAGGGTTATAAAAGGTCACAGAGCAGCCCAAACCCACACTAGAGCAAAATGGTCCCAGTCATCCAGGAATTGCCTGCAGAGCACCTGAGTCTCTGGGAGCACCTGGTCCTTGGCAGTGGGGTGGACTCCAGACCTCTCAGCACAGGGATTCACATTGACAATTAGGAAGTTCAGCTGGAAAACTGACACATCACAATGAGCTTGGAGCCCAGTACAGCACAGACCTCAGGTCAACTCAGCTAAGGGGTCAAGGAGCCAACTTGGGGAAACATTTGGCAAGGAGCCACCCAGTAGCTGCTTCCAGATGACTTAGTCCGTGGATGGTGAGGGGTCTGTGAAGATCGCAAGGGTCTCTTTGCTTTCTCTGAAGCATGACTCTGTGACTTCACCATATTCATGCAGTCTGAATACCTACTCTCAGGAAAATGAGCTTTGCAGCCATAACAGAACAGGGATTCTCCTTATGATTCCAGGGCAGAAATGATTACTTCTGGTCACCCATAGATTGTAATATAGGCCAGGAGAGGACCAGAGCCTCACATAAGTCCTTGGAGGAATTGTGGTTCTTGGATGGGGGTCCTGAAAATAGCAACAAACCTCAAAAGTTTAGGACAGTGCACTACCACCATGGAAGCAGAGTTCCACCATAACAAAGAGTTAAAATCATGTAATTGAATAGGGAAATGTGTAAAGAAGAGGTAAAATATGATCATAGACAATGGCTTTGGTCTTATAGAGAATCAAAATACACACTATGAAGACAACAAGGTCAAACTTCTATATACAAAGCCTCCAAGAAAAATATGAATTAGTCTCAGGCTATAAAGAGCTCAAAAAGATTCTGAAAATAAAGTAAGGAAGGTAGAGGAAAAATTGGGAAGATAAATTAGAGCAATGTGGGGAAACCAAGTCAGCAGCTTGCTGAAGGAATATAAGAAATTACTGAAGAAAATAACATTTTGGAACTTGACTTCCAGCCAAGATGATGAGAGAAGTCAGGCACTGTGCTAAGGTCTCCTGGAGTTCCCTCAGAACTAATATGAAATGAGCTTCTTAACAGAATTCAAATCCACAAAATCCAGGGAAGAACAAAGGAGAAGAGCATCTACCAACAAGGTCTATGTAAGCGGAATGTGGGTGAGCCAGGAACAGAGAGCAGAGAGCCAGTGCAAGGCCAGTGGAGTGAGAACCAGACTAAATTCAAAACAGTTGTGGACTCTTTTGGTTTTGTAAACAGGTAGTAGAGATCCAATGAGGTTGGAGGGAGAGTTCCAGAGCAGCAGGCATGAGAGCTCCAGTGTGGCTGGACATCCAGCTGGCCTGCTCTGCCAGCCTGGAAGACAGGGACCATGCTGAATTTTTAGCAGAATCTCCTTGTTTCCAATTGAACCCTCCCCCCCCCCAATTCCTGTTAGAGAAAGATTTTCTTCCCAGAACAAACAGAATAACAAATTTCCCACACTGCCACCCTCCCCCCCCCAAGCTGGCTCAGGTGTGGACAACAGATCTCTCTCAGTAGTGATTGAATAATATGATTAACTACATAGCCTGAAGGCCCAGCCCAGATTGTTCAAGTAAAATTCAGACTCTGCTGCACCAGGCACACACCAGGCCTAGGGAGTGGGCTAGAAATCAAGGTTAGACTGAAAAGAAAGGCTCTACCACCCCCTAGTGGCTGGCCCACTTGGAGTAACTAAACCCAATCAACAGAACCTCTAGGATTTTCAAAACCAAAGGTCTGTGAGCCAGTCCCTCCTCCAACACAAGATACAAGGAAAATGAGGAAAAGCCAGTGAAAAAGGGGGGAGGGGGTCCATTGAAAACTGCCTCAAAAAGAAAGGCCCTAAATCACAGAGAGATAGAAATTCAGAGGACAATATGATTGGATCTCCTGTCAATTCTGCCATGTTGACTCCCCACCTTCCTCCCCAATCAATATTTCTGAAAGAGGTAATTATTGAACTAAATCTTAACTGTCCTGATATCAAAAAATCAGAGTTGAGAAAATCATTGCATTCTTTATATTATAGTAAATAAGCAAAGGAACTTTTTAAAATCAACACCAAATAAAGCGGGTTCAGATAATCCACAAGGAGAGATCATAAAGGAGTTTAAAAGGCAAATGAAAAAATTGAGAAGAGAAACTCAAGAGAAAATTAACATCTCACAAGACAACATCTCACAACAAGAAACTAATTCTCTCAAAACCTCAATTGGGCAAATAGAAAATTCCTTCAAAAATAGAATTGGCCAATTGCAAAAGGAGTTGCAAAAGGCAAATGAAGAAAATTCTTCTCTTAAAAAAAGAATGATATCTGTGGAAACTAATGACCTGAGACATCAAAAATCTGTTAAACAAAACCAAAAAAAATAGATAAAATAGAAGAAAACATAAAATACCTTCGAGGCAAAACTACTGACCTAGAGAACAAATTTGGGAGAGATAACTTAAGAATCACTGGCATTCTGGATGACATTGGGGGTGGTGGGAGCCTGGGCTCAATATTTCAAGATTTTTTGAAAGAAAATTTCCCTGATATCAAGGAACCAGAGGACAAAATAGTCGTTGAAAGAGTACATTGATCTCTTCCTGAAAATGATCCCAAAATGAAAACACCAAGGAATATTGTAGACAAATTTCAGAACTAGCAGATAAAAGAGAAAATCTTGCAAGCAGCCAGAAAGAAACAATTGAGATTCCAGGGAACCACCATAAGGATTACACAGGACTTGGCTGCATCATCATTAAGGAATGGAAGGGCCTGGAATAGGATATTCCAAAGAGCAAGGGAGCTTGGAATGCAGTCAAGAATTCACTATCCAGCAAAACTGAGCCTTCTGTTCCAGGTGGAAAGATAGAAATTTAATGAAATAAGAGACTTCCAATGTTTCCTTATGAAAAGACCAGAGCTAAACAGAAAATTTGGACTTCAAACAGGAGACTCAAGAGACACATGAAAAGGTTAAAAAAAGGGAAAAGAAAAGAAAAATTGCAATCCCATAAGATGAAACTGTCTATGTCCCCATTGGGGAGAAACATTCTCATAACTCTTGAGAATTGTAACTCTATTACAGAGAAAGTATTTAGCCAGAAGTAATGGACCCTCATGATTTGTCCATTACTCTAACAGAATGATTTAAAAAACAATATCTCCTTAAAAAGGGAGTAAAGAGATGGGAGGATAAGGAGATTGAATGGGGTAAATCACATTACATGAAGAGGTACAAAAGACCTATTGAAAAGGAGGAGAAGAAGGGAGGAGATGAGAACAGCCTGAATCTTTCTCTCATCAGATTTGGTTCAAAGAAGGATTAACATAAGCAAACTCAGTTAAGTTAAAAAACATTAATCTTCCAAATATTAAAAGGGGAAAGGGGGGAGGATAGGAGGAAAGGGGGAACTAGAAGAAGGGGCAAAGGGAAAGGGGAAAGATAATGGAGAGGATGGATATAAGGGGGCAAACACACTGAAGGAGGTAGTATTCAGAAGTAAAATACTGGGGAATATGGATAAACCAGAAAAAAAGGTGAAAAATAAAAACAGAGGGAAGATAACATGTAGGGCAATGAGAGTTAGTAATTATAACAGAATATAATTGGGATGGATTTTCCCATAAAATATATGATAATAACAGAGTGGATTAAAAACCAGAATACTGCAATATCCTGCTGACAAGAAACTCATTTGAAGCAGAGAGAGAGACATATAGATTAAAGGTTAAAAGGATGGAGTAGTTGCTTCAGCTAAAGTGAAAAAGGCAGGGATAGCAAAACTTATTTCATCTGTTAAATAGATTTCACTAAAAGAAATAAGGAAAATATCCTCATTAAAAGTACCTTAAACAATGAAGAAATTCCAATACTAAATATGTTTGCAACAAGTGGTATAGCATCCAGATTCTTAGAGGAAAAGTTTAATGAGAAACAGGAAGGCATAGGCAGCAAAACACTACTGATGGAAGAATTCAACATCCCTTTCTCAGATTTAGATAAATCAAACCATAAAATAAAAATGAAAGAAGTTTAGGGGGCAAACAATATTAGAAAACCTAGACGTGATAAATTTTGGAGGGAACTGAATGGGGATAATAGCTTTTTGTTTTGTTTTTTGCAGTATATGACACTTACACAAAAACTGACCATGTACTAGGGTATAAAACCCTTATAATCAAATGCAGAGAGGCAGAAATAGTGAATATATCTTCCTCAGATTAAAATGCAATAAAAATAACATGTAATAAAGGTCCATGGAGAGACAGACCTTAAACTCATTTGAAAGTAAATAAGCTCATTTTAAAGAATAAGTGGATCAAACTACAAATTATAGAAAGAATTGATGATTTCATCCTTGATAATGGCAATAATAAGATAACATATCAAAACTTGTGGGATTCAACCCAGGAAGCTATTAGAGGATATAATATATATTATATATATATTTATTATTTATTTATTATATATATTTATTATATATATTATTATATATAAAATATATATATATATATATTTTAAGTGTTTACATGAATAAAATAAAGAGGAAATCAATGAGCTAAGCATGCATTTAAAAAAATAGAGAAAAAATCAAAACCCTCCCAATTAAATACCAAATTAGAAAATCTAAAAATTAAAGGGGAAATTAATAAGCAATGAAACTAATAAAACCATGCATTGGTTTTATGAAAAAAAAATAAAATTGATGTACCTTTGCTTAATTTGACTTAAAAAAAGAAAAAAGAAAACCAAATTACTAGTATCATAAATGAAAATGGTGAACTCACCACCAATGAGGAGGGAATTAAAGTAGTAATTCTGGATTATTTTGCCCAACTGTATGCCAATAAATGTGATAATCTAATTGAAATGGATAAGTATTTATGAAAATAAAATTGCCAGGGTAAATGAAGGGGAAATTAAATAACTAAGTAAACTTATCTCAGAAAAATGAAATTGAACAAGCTATCATTGAACTCCCTAAGAAAAAATCTGCATGGCTATATGTATTCACAAGTGAATTCTATCGAACATTGAAGGAAAAACTGATTCCAATTCTATATAAACTCTTTAGAAAACTAAGTGAAGATGGAACTCTGCCTAACTCTTTCTATGACACAAATATGGTGTTGATATCTAAAGCAGGAAGAGTCAAAGAGAAAGAAAATTAAAGACCTATCTCCCTGATGAATATAGATTTAAACATCTTAAATAAAATCTTAGCAAAATGATCACAGCATGTTATCACTACTATAATACACTATGACCTAACAGGGTTAATCCCAGGAATCCAGGGTTGGTTCAATATTAGGAAAACTGTTAGTATAATTGACTATATCAATAACAAACCTAACAGAAATTATATCTCAATGGATGCTGAAAAAGCCTTTGATAGAATATCTCACCCATTCCTACTAAAAACACTAGAGAGCTTAACTCTAGGAATAAATGGACTGTTCCTTAGAATAATAAACAGTATCTATCTGAAAACATCAACAAGCATTAGATGCAATGGGAGTAAGCTGGAGGTATTCCCAATAAGATCAGGGGTGAAAGAAGGATGCCCATTAGCATCACTACTATTCAATATTGTATTAGAAATGTTAGCTTCAGCAATAAGAGAAGAAATTGAAGGAATTAGAATTGTGAAGGAAGAAAAAATAAAACCTCACTCTTTGCAGATGACATGATGGTATACCTAGAGAACCCTAAAAATCATCTAAAAAGCTACTAGAAACAGTCAGCAACTTTGGCAAAGTCACATGTTAGAAAAAAAATCCCCATAAATCCTCAGCATTCATATATATTGCTAGCAAGATACAGCAACAAGAGCTAGAAAGAGAAATTCCATTCAAGGTAACTTCAAAGAATATAGAATGCTTAGGAGTCTGCCTGCCAAGGCAGACTCAGAAATGCTATGAAAACGTCTATAAAACATTTTTTCACACAAATAAAATCAGATTTAAATAACTGAGCAAATATCAACTGCTCTTGGATAAGCTAAGGTAGTATAATAAAAATGACAATTCTACCTAAATTAATCTACTTATTTAATGCCCTACCAATCAAACTTCCCCAAAAATTACTTTAATGAGCCAGAAGAAATTGTAACTAAATTCATATAGCGAAACAAAAAGTAAAGATTATCCAGGGATTTAATGAATAAAAGTGCAAAAGAAGGTGGCTTAGCCTTATCAGTTCTAAAAGTAGTATACTATAAAGCAAAAGTCATCAAAACATCTTGGTATTGGCTAAGAAACAGAGTGGTGGTGGATCAGTGGAATAGATTAGGTGCAAAAGAAACAGCAGGAGACTATTATAGTAGTTTACTGTTTGATAAACCTAAAGAGTCCAGCTTCTGGGATAAGAACTCTCTCTTCAATAAAAGCTATTAGGAAAGTTGGAAGTTAGTATGACAGAAATTTGGATTACATCAACATCTCACACCCTGTACCAAGATAAGATCAAAATGGGTACAGTATTTAGACATAAAAGACAATAAAATAAGCAAACTAGGAGATCAAAACAAGGAGATCATGTCTATGGAAAGAGAAGCAGTTTATGATTAAGGAATAAATGGAGAATATCATTAAAAACAAATTAGATAATTTTGATTAAAGTAAATTAAAAAAACTTTTTCACAAACAAAACCACCATAACTAAAATCAAAAGAAATGTAGTAAATTGGAAAAAAATTTTATAACTATTATTTCTAACAAAGGACTCATTTATAAAATATATAGAAATTTGAGTCAAACTTATTTTTAAAAAAGCTAGCCATTCCCCAATTGACAAATGATCAGTGGATATACAAAGGCAATTTACAGATGAGGAAATCAAAGTTATCCATAGTCATATGAAAAATTGTTCTAAATCATTACTGTTAAGAAAATGAAAATTAAAGCAGCTCTGAGATGCCTTCTCACACTATCAGATTGGTCAATATGACCAGAAAGGGCAATGTTCAATGTTGGAAGGGATATGAATCATCTGGGACACTAATACATTGTTGGTGGAATTGTGAAATAATTTAATCTTTCTGGAAAGCAATCTGGAATTATGCCAAAATGGCAATAAAAATATGCAAACCCTTTGATCCAGCAATACCAGTACTGGGTGTATACCCTGAAGAGATCATGCAAAAGTTTAAAAACATCACTTGTACAAAAATATTCATAGCAGCCCTGTTTGTGGTAGCAAAGAATTGGACATCAAGTGAATGTCTTTCATTTGGGGAATGGCTGAACAAATTGTGATGTGGAATGCTATTGTTTTATTAGAAAACAAGGGATGGGAATACAGAGAAGCTGGAAAGACTTGTGTGATTGGATGATGAGCCAGATGAGCAGAACCAGAAGAACATTATATACCCTAATGGCAACATGGAGGGTGATGATCAATCTTATTGGACTTTGGAATATCTTTCAAAAGTTTGAGTCATGGGGCAGCTAGGTGGCACAGTGGGAAAAGCACCAGCCCTGGAGTCAGGAGTACCTGGGTTCAAATCTGGTCTCAGACAATAATTACCTAGCTGTGTGGCCTTGGGCAAGCCACTTAACCCCATTGCCTAGCAAAACCTAAAAAAAAATTGAGTCACCACTAAAAGGAACTCCAACTTTTCATGGTTATGTTCCATGGAAATTACTGCTAGCAGATTTATAAGAAACAAGAAGGATTTCCTAGTTATGCCAGTTAGATGGATGAGGGCCCCATGTGACAAGGAGGCTAGAGATAGCAGATCCTGTTTACAGAAGTTAGGATGGAGGACTACTGTGCAAAGAAACCAATTAAATTAGTGGCATTTTAAAAAGATGGTTTCAGAGATAAAATGTGCATGATTAAGTCTGAGTTTCATTGCTAGGGTGGGAATTCTAGACATCAATTGGAGAGCATTTAACATGTATTTATGCTAGACCTCACAAGTATTGAAATAGCTCCTGACAAACCAAAAGTAGAATAACTCCTTATAGAGTCAGTCATGAGAATCCCTAGACATAACATTCTTATAAAACTTGAAGTTTAAAACATATAGTCATTTCATTATTCAAATACTTTTCCGAACTCCAAATTGGAAACTTCCAATTATTTGAACTAAAAGAAATCACATACAACTTTCTTTAATACAAGAACACAGTCCCTTAGGATATGAGTTCATGCATATATAAAAATAGCACAAATTTATTAAGGAACTAAAATCAAGATGAGTAAAAAAGATTAATATATGGAAAAGATTATGGTGAAGTTAATGGAGGTTTGGTTTGTGTCCAGAGTCTGTTTGTCTGTATAGGTATCATCACTTGCACCTCCTCATATTTGTTAATCTGCAAGTGAAACGCAAGTACATTGTGTGTGTTCCCTCCCCAACTCTCTCCTAGCTTTTTGTTTGTTTCTTTCTTTAGAAAGACTTCATGTCACTGCTCCAAATTAGGGATTGATTCAAAGGCCAAATAGTGATAGTATTTCTATGTACTACTTACTTTTTGCATCTTCAGTAATGATATCATCAGCTTAGAGAACTCCCCAAGAAGAAAATGTCTTCTATCAAAACATATCCATCATTCTACAAATTAAAGTCTTAGAATCATTGGGGTTAAATGACTTATGCAGGGTCATGAAACCTGTATAGGTCAGAGGCAGGATTTGGACCTAAATCATTTGGACTGGGATAGTAATTCTCTATAAACTCCTACATGATGCTTCCTATGTGGGTATTCATGAGTACATAGATGTATACACAAGTGATATATAAAAATATTAATGTATAAGCATATATATAGCACTTATCAAAATTATATAATAAATATACACAAATAAGAGAAAATGCTCAAATGAATACAGAAATACAAATAGAATGAACTCAATTGTTCACAAATTATAACAGACAAATGAATAATATTTTAAAAGAAAAAATCATAATTAAAATATTTTATTTGTCACTCCTTATCTTGAGAGTAGTAACGAAGTAAAGCTATAGAATATTTCAAAATTATTGCTGTCATCTAACAATTATTAACTACACAACATTTTTCCTAAGTGGCAGACACACACTCTCCTACCGCAGCTAAGGCTAAATGGATGGGGGACAGGGGAGATACTCTTGAACCTTGGACCTAAAGTTATTATTAACATAGTCAACTTTAATAAGGTCATAGTTTTCCCTTGTCATGAACTTTTTAATTATTTCAAGATATAAAGTTCTTTCTTTATTAGTTTGATAAAAATCTAAATTTTGCATTTTTAAAGAATTTAATTTTGGAAGTCATACTTTGTATTCAGAAAAAAGCACTCCTTGTTTTGATCAAAATAGTTATACTGTATGTGTGATACAGATAGATAAATAGGTGAATGGATAGTTTTACTCTCCTATCTCTGACCACCTTTATCCTACTAAAAATTTGAACTCATCCCTGTCGTCCCCCTCCCAGAATCCTTAAATATTTTATGCTCCCCTATTCCATTGTAAAATCCTTGACTTCAAGTACTGCTTTGTCTATTTCTATTTGTTTCTCCTGTACTTATCACAGATTTTGCCATATCATAGTAATTTAATCAATCTATCAATCAATTAAATGTCTTTACCTATGAATTTATCAGTGTACCTAATGTCCCATGAGAAAGCTACTACTATTACAGATTAACAAGTTGTCTGTAACCTATCCTTAAACATTGTGCTGAGATGTCAAATGAATTATTTACAGCAATCACCATTATTATATGATACAGGTAGAACTTGAAATAATCTTTCTGATTTAAAGATAATCTCACATTCATTATGAATATATGTGCTTTTGTATCATAGCAATGGGTAAAAATGAAGAAGAAGGGCATTCACCAAAATTTCTTCAGATAAAACTAATCAGTTTTTGATAGTCTCATTTTTTGACATTAAGATTTCCAATGATTTTTAATCTATAATTTCATAAATCCCAGGTTGCCTGATGTATTTCATGGGCTAACAGTAAGATATAGGCATTTAAGAAGGTATAGTCACTCATTCAGCATGTGATTCCCCTTAGTAAATGACTGCTATATCCTATATAAAACTTGTCACATTATGATTTTTCATTCTAAAACACCAGTACTTCATATAAGTGAGGTTAGGGGTTCATTCTCCATGGAACAGAAGACTGAAGAACAATAACCACTATAATAAGCATCACAGTTACAGTATAGAAATAGACTTAAGTGATGAAGACCACAAGGGCTTTCTTAAGACCTAGCTAGAAATGTGAGAACTTTTCTTTCCTGCCTGACCCCCTGAAGCCCTTAACATTTATAGGTTCCTTGGGAGCATGGTCCCCCACACACGCAATGAGATAAGAAGAATCTTGGACCACAAACTACTGTTTGACAATAAGCTCCCTTCCTTTTCCTTCATCCTTCCAGGATACAATCGCACTGAGAAAGCCGAGTGGGGGTCATTCTTACAAAGCACAACCTCATTTCTTTACTATATAACAAAATATGATGAAATCTATAGAGTTCACCTGAAGATTGTGCCTCACTATTGAATAAGAGGATTTAGTTGTTTTGTTTCGTTTTTTTCTGTCCAAAAAGGAAATATTCTTTTTCTGATTACAATCTTTGGGGCTTACATCAGCCATATCATGTAAGAAAATTGATATTCTCTATAAAGACTGACCAATTTATAGCTACGGTGAATTCACATATGAACAATTTTTAGAAATGTTCAGTCTAAAGAAGAATGAGAAAGTATTATAAATTTATTTTTGTTTTGTTTTTTCATTCTTTTCTGTAGAAAAATTTGGAATAAGTGTCATGATAAAAATGATAACCACAGGCGGAGCCGAGATGGCAGCATGAAGGCAGGAATTGTGGGAAACTCATTCCCTAAAAACCTTCAAAAGCTGTCAAATTATTACTCTATCCAAAATTTATAAGTACAGAACCCACAGAAAGACTGAGTGATATAATTTTCCTGTCCAAGACAACTTAGAAGTTCTGCAGGAAATATCTCTTTCATCTGGGCCAGAGTTGGAGAAAGCAACAGCACAACCGCAGCTGCAGCACAACACAGCCAGGTGCCTAAGTCTGTCACAGAGGAGGTGGTTTCCAGACCTCTTAGCTGTGGGTGATCATGGGTACGACCTGAAAGGGTGGTGTGAGAACTCTGCTACACCAGAGTGAGTCCTGAGCAGAGCTCCAGTCTAAGAGTAGCCCTTCAGTAAGAACACGCAGCAGGAGTTGGCAGAGCCACCCAGCATGTCCAGAGCTCTCAGTCCATAGACGGTTAGGGGTTCTAGGGACATTGTAGTGGTCTCTTTGCTCTCCCTGGGGCAGCACTCTGCTGTTTGCCCACACTCAGATCGAGGTTGCAGTTTGGGTTTCCATACTAAGATAGCAAAGTAAGGACACTGCTCCAAGCTCCAGGGAAGAGGGGATGGCCTGTGGACATCCAAATACCAGAGTACAGTCAGGAGAACAGTCAACACTTCTCATAAGACCTTGAAGGAATTAAGGTCCCTGTAGGTTTTCTCCAAAAATCCCCAAAGCCTTGGAGGTGTGGTAAACCAGTCATTGGCTGAGGAAATGAGCAAACAACAGAAAAAAGAAGAATCTGACCATAGACAATTGCTTTGGTCCCACAGAGGATCAAAATACATACTCAGATGATGATAAAATCTAAGCTTCTGTATCCAAAATCTCCAAGAGAAATAGAAAATGGACTCAATGAACTCAAAAAAGACTTTAAAAAAACAATTAAGGAAAGGAGAGGAAAAATTGGGAGGGGAAATGAGAGTAATGCAGATAAACCATGAAATACAAGTCAGAAACTTGGTGAAAGAAATAGAAAAAATAATGAAGAAAGTAACATTAAAAATTAGTTTAGGCCAAATGGCAAAAAGAACACAAAAGGCAAATGAGGAGAAGAATGCCTTAAAAAGCAGAAGTGGTAAACTGGAAAAGGAGATTAAAAAGCTCTCTGAAATTAAAAAAAATGCCAAATGGAAGTAAAGGAAGCCTGATGACTTTGCAAGAACTCAGGAAGAAATAAAACTTCACAAAAAAATTAGAAGAAAATGCAAAACATCTCATTGGAAAAACACCTGACCATGAAAACAGATCCAGAAGAGATAATTTTTAAATTATTGGGCTACCTGAAAGTCATGACCAGGAAAAGAGCCTAGACTTCATTTTTCAAGAAATAATGCCTTCAAGAAAATTTGCCTGAAGCAGAGGATAACATAGAAATTGAGGAAATTCACTGGTCAATTCCTGAAAGAGATCCCAAAAGAAAAACTTCCAGGAATATTATAGCCAAATTCCAAAACTCCCAAGTCAAAGAGAAAATACTAAAAGTGCCCAGAAACAAACTGGCAGAAGTAACTACCATGGCTCTATAGTCAGGCTTACACAGGATCTGGCAGAATCTACAATAAAAGCTCACAGGGCTTGGAATATGATATTCTGGAAGGCAAAAGATCTTGGTTTACAACTGAGAATCAGCAACCCAGAAAAGCTAAATATCCTATTACAGGGGAAAAGATGTACTTTCAATGAAACTAGGGACTTTCAAACTTTCCTATTGAAACAACCAGAGTTGAACAGAAAGTTTTATCTTGAAGTACAGACTCAGGGGACCCATAGAGGGCATAGATGAAATGGACTTATCATGAGGAACTTAATGATGTTGAACAGCTTGTATTCCTGCATGGGAAGAAGATAGTGATACCTCATATGAATTTTCTCAATTAGAAAAGCAGTTAAATAGAGCATATATAGACAGGACATAGAAAGGAGCTGAATAAAATGGTATAATGTGGTAAAAAGATAGAGTCGATGTGTGATAAGGAAAGTACTGGGAGGAAGAGAAAGGAGAGGAAGAGGGGGCTAAAATATTTCACATAAGAGTCAAGAAAAAGCTTTCACAATGGAATGGAATGGAGGAAGGCAAGGGGGAATGAGTGAGCCTTCATTCTCATTGGAAATCGCTCAGAGAGGAAATAACATACACACTTAATAGGGTATAGAAATCTATCTTAACCTAGAGAAAAATGAGAGGAAAGTGATGAAATAAGGGAGAACAGGGAGAGTGAATGGGTAGAGTAGATAGAGGAAGAGGGAAGATCATTGGAAGGGGTACTCAGATACAACACACTTCTGATCAAGGACAGGATGAAAGGAGAGAGAATGGAATAGATGAGAGTGGGAAAGAATAGAGTGCAGGAAAATACAGTTAGCAATAGCAACTGTGGGAAAAATATTGAAGCAAATTCTCTGGTGGCTATGATGGGGAAGGCAATTCATCCCAGAGACAGCCATTGGAATCTGAACACAGACACAAGCACACTTTTTTTCTCTCTCACTATTCTTGAAGTTTCTCATCTTTTGGGGGGAGAGGGGTTCATGATTATTCTTACAAGAAGATTATTGTACTAATATAAAATAAATAAAAAATAAAATAAAATACTAACCAATTCACCAATCAGTCAACTTATATTAGGTATCTTATGTTTCTGACACAATGGGATATATGGGGAATGATAAATCAAGTCCAAATAATAGTTTTTAAAGTGATAAGAAAAGGGAGAAGAGGAAGAAATTTAAAATTGAGTCAACAAAAGCAAAGAGTGCTTATTGAGTTAATTATCACAAAAATTTAAGTTAAAAAAATTTTCTCTCAATTTTACACTTTTAAAGTACTTCAAACTTTTCAAAGAGCTTGCCTCACAATAACCGTCTGAAAAAGATATTGCAAGTATAAATCTTTCAAAAGTGGAATTCCATATTGGAATTTCCTAGAGAAATTTCAATTTTCTTCAAAATTCCAAATCCCCAGGAAAAATTAGACAAGACTTGGGAAAAATATTGTAATTTCCTGACAACAATTAAAGTTTCTAACACTGTTATTAATACTGTTTTTAAGGAATTCAGAAACATCAAGTGAAAAGCAATGAAAGAAAATGCAAATACTAGGAGTTAAAGTTTAAGGTCAACATTTCCAGTAACCAGAGCTTATAAGGAAGAAGAGATCAGAACTAATCAGTCATTCTTTTTATCACTGTTGCCATGTTATAAGTATTTGTTCATGGGCACAAACTTCTTCAAATGGTGGATGATACTTGCAAATAAAATAAGTATTGATAAATTTATGTGCATAGTATACTTCATAAAATTGCTATAAATGTTACTTTTGGAAACAACGTCCTTAAACTGCCATTATTAGATGTGTCATTCTGTATAGTGCTGTTAACACTAGGGAATCTGAATGTTACATTATTTGATACTACATAATTTGCTTGATGGTATTTTCCAGTTTTGAATATTCTCTATATGCTAAATTTCTTTATAA
This sequence comes from Macrotis lagotis, assembly GCF_037893015.1. Lineage (NCBI taxonomy): Eukaryota > Metazoa > Chordata > Mammalia > Peramelemorphia > Peramelidae > Macrotis > Macrotis lagotis. The sequence goes on from NC_133660.1 coordinate 105,306,741, forward strand.
AATACTATTAACTTACTATTTCTTAGTTATTAAATAGTTCTAGTTCCATAATGCTGAGTAAAATTTATGAAGAATTTTGGAAGTATTTTAAGAAAGACAAAAGAAAATCAGTTAGAACATGGCCAAATTCATTTTAAATAACTGTCATAATATATTGGTTACTGATAATAACAACAACAAATCATGTGTTTATTATTAATATATATATGCATATTTCCAGAAAAGATCATAAGCTTTGAATACAGCCATATCACTGGAAATTAATGTAATGTTTATCATATAGATAATTTATTATTTCACGTATTCCTGAATCCAAATCCAAAAGATTAATATATATTGGGAATTTGGAAACACCAGAAAGTACTGCTTATATTCCATTTAACAAATGGAAATTCACAGAGATCACATGAATAATAATCATCAAAGAAAACATTTGATGCAAGTTATTATTGTCCCACACCAAGCATCCTTTCCACTTCAATTGTTGACTATGTCAAGTAAAATTGGTTTTCAGTGGTTGGAATGGCTGGTGAATTGTACAGAAATTTATCTCATTCCTCTAACTTTTACCATGTCACTACAGCTAAATATCTGTCAAAAAATAACTTAATGTATAATGAAGGAAGAAAATGGATGATTATAACGTCTTGTTGGTCAACAGAATTGAAGTCAATTTTATGAGATATAGGGTCATTTCACTTTCTTTGTTCATCCCTTTGTTTTCTTTAAACAGAAAATTTTCTCTACTATCAAAGAGTTTCAACTGGCGAATCACAAAGTCATCCTTTGGGGTTAAAATGAGTAGAGCAATTTGTTATAAACAGCATTTTTAAAATGTTAAAGTCTTATGAAATAGTTTGGCCTTAACTGTCATGGTAAACTGACTAAGTCTTTTTTGAGTACAAAACAAACTGAAAAATATGTCATATGAATTCACATGTATCCCCATTCTCCCATAGAGTTAAAAAAAAGCACTAGATTTCTAGTCCCAGATTTTGACTCAAATATTTGCTCTATTACTTATCACTAGAACATGGAAAGGATAAATAACTTCCCAGTAGAATGGAAATTCCTTGAAGGTTGAACATGAGTGTTAGTCATTGTAAATACTCAATAAATCTTGTTAGATTAAATTTGCAAGTTCAAACCTGGAAAATGAGGAAAACATCACTTTTAATATATACCTCATATTTATTTCAAGGATCAAATAAGAAGTATTCAGAATCTAAGTAATTATAAAGTATTTAGTTTTTTCAAGTGATTAATTTATTTTTAATTTATTGAATAAAACAAACATTTCTGTAACAGTACAATAAAACAGTAAAATAAAAAAGATAATTATACATGGAACTTCAAATCTATTATGAACAACTTTTTTCTTTTCAAATATTCATCAAAATTATCATATTAATTTATTTTTCTTTTCCTTTCTTTTCTCCTATCCCCCTCTCTCTGTCTCTCTCTGTCTCTCTCTGTCTCTCTCTGTCTCTCTCTGTCTCTCTCTCTCTCTATATATATATATATATGTGTGTGTGTGTGTGTGTGTATATATGTATATATATATATATATATATATATATATATATATATATATATATACACCACTACCATTAAGCACAAATGTATGTGTATATTAAAAGGTATTTTTTAGTGAAAAATTATCCTATAGATACTTCTATTTTTTTCAGTGATGTAAAATTTTTTCAATCCCAGTTATTATTGTCATCCCAACCTTGAGATTGTATTGCTGAGTCCACAGAGGCTAGGATACTGTATCTGTTCCCTGCTGTGAACTTTTTGGTAACTAAGAATTCAGTCTGTTTCAATTTCTTTCCTGAATGTCTAATGAGAAGAATGTTCTTACATCCAGTTTAATTCCATCATACTCAAACCATTTAGGAATAATTGTCTAGAAGTTTCTCATAAAAAGGGGGAGGAAAAAATAATCAGTGAACAAAATGATAGTTATAACAGAAGGTAATTTATTAGTATATAAAAAAGAAATGTTGAATATAAAAAATTCATAAGCATGCATTCACAAACTAAAACTCATTAAAATGATTATTCTTAATTTTTTGGAATATAAACAAGTTTATAATATGATTAATTAATCACTTTGCTTTTCATTTCAGATTGGCAATATTCTACCAATTACTGGTACCTGTCAGTTGTAAAATTTTCAAAACTGGAACAATCCTCTTATTGGTAATCATGCTCTCCAATGAAGAAAATTCCCATTTTCTAGAATTTTACAAGCCAAGGCCAACTTAGTTCTCAGTCACTTTTTATATCCAAACTTGCATATTTCTACTAAAATGTGCTCATTCACTTAAGTATAGGAAAGAATAAACACAAAAGGGGAGTAGGCCCAAACTGAGTGTCAGGATTGTCTAGTCACAGTATATGATAATACAGCAGCTATTTACATGTGCTCAAAGCTAGACTGGAAGAGTCACCTCTACACTACCTACCTCTTGGTATCCAATAAAAAATCAATTATATTTGATTATCAACTACAATGGAGGGAATGGGGACTGATTCATCTCATAACTGAAGCCTTTGAAAATGACTGGGAAAAGTCCTCTTCCCCATCAAAGTTTCTACATGGTCAGCCAGAAGCAGGAATGGCAACACTCACCATTCCCTAAGGAAAGAGATAACCTCTCTGCTACTCTTATTGTTATTAAGAGAAAAATACTTCAATTTAACAAGAACAAAGAAATAACTAAATGGGGCGGAAATGGTTTTCACTATGAGTGCACTATAAGTGAAAATTTTAGAACACTTGTGAAAATCAGATGAGCTGATTTAATAATTGACAGTGTCTGAACATAAACCTAGTACATAGGATTCCAAGTAAAAATAACTTAGTAAACTATTGATGTTGTGACCTGAAAAAAGGAGACTGTGAGGTCATTTACCTCAATTTCTTAACTTGATAAATGAGATTTTCAATGCCCATAGAAGAAAAGGAATGTGGTCAAGATCCTAAAGCTAATGCAGGATAGAGCTAGAAACAAAGCCAATCTTTTTCTTTTGCTATTCATTCCTTATATGAAATTTTTTTCATGCAACAGATGTAGATGATTTTTTAGGGGGAAAAATTATGAAAACTTTGCTATGAAGGAACAAGATGGCATAGTAGATAGAGGATTGGGCTGGAAGTGAGAAAGAACTGAGTCAAAATTTTCCTTCAAGCACTTACTGGTTCTGTGACTTTAAAAAAGTTACTTCTTCCTCATTTTCCTAGATTGTAAAATTAGGTTATTAGCACCTATCTTCTAGAATAATTGTGGAAATAATAGGAAATGTTTATATGTTTAGTAAAGTACTACTCATCGTAGGTACTTTTAAATGCTTTTGTTTTTCTTCTAATACTAAATGAACAACATCATGGTATAAAACTGATTTCCATAAACATAAGAAAGAACAGATGGAGTACAAGAAGAAATCTATGAGAATAGGACAAACACTATTATGGTGAGGTACTCAAGCTACAATGGATTTTTTTTGCTTTATTCTATTTCTATCCTTAGTATAAAGATTAATATTAAGTCTGAAGATGTGTTATATATGTGGGCAAATGTGTCTTTTAACAGAAGCATATGGCAATCACTGAGTTCTGTCCACATGGATTGCTGAATTAAATTATTCTTTGCTTCAAACTGCAACTCCAATGTTATATAATATACTTTGCTGTGTCGATTCCCTGCTGAGTTAGAAGATGCTGAATTTTAAATTAATTGACTTTGTGTACTTAGATCAACATCATGTAGTAAATGATAGTGTCAGTCAATGTTTATAGTACTGAATATTAAACATGTTTCTATAAAGAATACCATCATAGCAAAAAAATGCTTCAAAAGAAATAGCAAATTGAATATATATTCTTTTCTTCAATTCACAAGAGCAGCTTGCCAGACTGATAGCCAATTCTTCTTTCCGTATGTAATAATTTTCTTTTTGAATTAACTTGTGTTCAAAAAATGTGTCTGAAAATCCAATTTTTCTCACTGCCATATCTTCTAAACCCCTTCCTCACTTGTGAATTTTCTCTCGTTCAAAATCTACCACTTATATTGCTGAAACCAGTGACCACTGGAAGTAATGAATGTTCTGTGAGAACTCTAAAAAAAAAAGAGTTTGGAATGTCCAAAACTTCATATTCCTTTTAAATAGATCCATGAAAATGATATTTTTTGAAAAAACAATATTGAAGGATTACTTTGCCTTTAACCTTCTTTTAATCTTGATTACTTGGATCATAGACTACAAGATTTCATGTTGAAATGATATTTAAAGGTCAGTTAGCCAACCAACTGACTCTATATATGAGTAAACTTAGACCCAGAGATATTAATACACTTTGATGCACTATCGTCTGATCTCCTCTAGTATATAACATATATATATATATATATACATACATATGTGTGTGTGTATATATATATATATATATATGTATATATATATATATATGAATTCAATTCAAACCTATACACCCTAACCAAGCAATTCCCGGTCTAGGTCTATATCCAGAAGAAATCATTAAAAATGGGAAAAGCCCCACATATTCTAAAATATTCATAGCAACTCTTTTTGTAGTAGCAAAAAATTGGAAACTGCAGGGTGCCCATCAATTGGGGAATAGCTAAACAAGTTATGGTACATGAATACTATTGAATACTATTGTTTCATAAGAAAAATGATCTGCCTCTAGAGAAGCACGGAAAGAATTACAGGATCTCATGTTGAGGGAAGGGAATGTCACCAAGAGAACAATATACACATTAACAACAGCATTGTGAGATGATCAAACCTGATGGATGCAGTTGCTCTCAGCAGTTCTGAGAATTAGGACAATCCTGTTAGACCTATTATGGACAGTGCTATCCCCATGCAGAGGAAGAAAAACAAGCAAAAAATAATCCCTCAAAATCTGATGATCACTACATTCAATTTAAAAACATCTGTTTTATATATTTATTTCCCTTAATCCTAGTCCCTCATACCAAAAATGACTAATCTGTAAACATACTAATGACAAATATGTATATACTGTTCACCACTGAGGGAAGGGGGGGGAGGGAATGGGAAGGGAGTGTGGAAGGAAATTTTGTTAGAAATGTACATAGTCATCTGGATGAATGTTAAAAAAAACCCTTTCATGACATGTAATTGGAAAAATAAAACATCAATAAAAATAACAAAAGAATCAAATCTATATACTTTCAATATTATATCTAATATCTAAATGATAATTTAAGCCTTTGTATCACAATATAAGCCCAAGACATAAACTGAATATATAGATTTATATATATATATATATATATCAATCCATCTATCTATCTAATCTACCTACTGTCTGTATGTATATTCATATATATATGTGCATGTATATGTATATATACATGTATTATGTATATATGTGTGTGTGTTTCTATACATATATGTATACATATATGCCTATATGTATAGAAACACACACATACATTTTGCTGTTATAGTACTTTCTCATAACATAATGTTTTTGAATTCAAAATGACTTCTTTTAAGATTCATTAAATTCCTCTCTTTACCCCCATTTTTCATTTTTATATATACCTTCCTTTCTTGGCAACTCAATCATTTCTTTACTTTGCTTTTTCTTTATCCCTGCCATATTAGCTTCCCAAATAATCTGTTGTTTATGGACTGAAAATATGACAGTTTCCTAACACAATTGTTGTAAGTTGAGCTACGTAAGGGATATACTTGGCTGATTTAACAACTACAGATGGTAAAGTTAAAAATGGAACATCTATCTCTGTAGTAAGAAATACAAGAAAAAGCAGTTTTGAAAAAGTAAAGGAAGTTTATATGCAGGTATTCATTAAAATAAATTCATTAATAAATTTGAGAGGAAAGAACTGAGTTGGGGGAAGCTCAATAAATATTTAGCATATAAATTCCTACACTTGTCAAGTGCTAATAGTATATAGTTAGAAAATTTGTATTTAAATTATTGTGAATTGAGTCATCATAATTTCAGTCATTTACTCAAACTTTGGTTTCCCCACCCCATCCCCAATGGAACCAAAATATTTCCTTAAAAGTGAAATCTTAAAATCATATTATTTGTTTTTGTGTTTCTTTTAACAGCATTGAAGTCTTATTCTGTTGATTTGTCATGGCATGTATGTAATCCCAAATTCTCAAGGACTATGTCAGTGTAGTAAAAGTTCTGGCAAGTCCTACCAAGCTGGAAAATCTTTGAGCATACTTCCCATAATGGACCATACATCAACTGTCTGGAAATTAAATTCAAAGTGTTGTATTTGCCACTGGGTTGCAAGTTTTTCAGTTTTGTTTGACATGGTTATCCTTGAAACTTGCCAAAAAGGTATAGAGGAGTTGAGAACTCAATTAATAGAAATATAATCTCCATGGTTGTAATCATTAAATCATAAAGATGAAATAATTGAGTAGTTGACTTTTCAAGATGTTCCTGTTTCTGGTTTTCAGCTATTTCTAGGTTTGTATATTTACTATGAAATTTCTATGGGACCCTCTGAAAGTCTCTTAATTCCTTAGCGTAATGTGATACACTCGAACAACATAAATTGCAGAAGAGATAGCAATGGTCATTGACAGTAAGATATACATCAAATCTTGACCAAAACAAAAAAAAATCAGCCAAGAACCTTGTGACAACTTTAAATTTTTCACAGCATTTTGCCCACAGTTAACACTGTAAAAGAAATAATACAACTGTTATAGTACCAACCAAAGAGAGCCCAGCCCTCATTGAAAAAAAATCAAACCAGTTTGCTCCCCCCCCCAACCAAGTCTAGTTCCTTGTCCATTACTCCATATCATTTTTTCCAAGGCTTCTTGCCCTTGAAATACTAATAACTCAGGAAAAAAAGATATTAAGGGAAAAATTAAATATGTTCCATAACTGAAAAGCTGAGAAGAATCTAAAAGTACAAACAGCATTCCCAGTGTGTATTAACATCTGTGTGTGTGTATGCAGTTAAAAGTGTAAATACTAGACTATATTTGTTTCAAAGATAAATATATTCTAGGAGTGTTTGGCTTGTGTCCTAGATTTTTATGAATAATAGTTGGAAACATTTATGTTGACTTAACATATGTATTAAATACTTATGAGACTTAAAATGATTATAATATTTTTGAGAATCAAGTTCATGTAAAGAAACATAGACTCACTTTTTTAATGAGGCTACATTGTTTTATGAGTGATACCTGTCTAAAGAGAGGCTTCTGAAATTTGAGTCTCTGGGCTAAGAATACTTGTCTTAAATCATTTCTTTGAAGGTCATACTGCTTCATAACACTGAAGATCTTCAAATAAAATTTAGTACACACGAGACATTCAGTAGATTCTTGTAGATTGATGGTAATTACTATTGTATATCTAATTAAGTCCTCCGAAAAGATTTTCCTGGTCACATGAATGTTGATATATGATAGGAAATTTAGCATAAGGGAATCCAAACTGATGTCTTAAAACTTCCTACAAATACAGTTATCCTGATTCCTAAGAAGTATAAATGTCTACAAATGAAACAATATTTTAATCAATTCAACTTCTTAATTTTTTTATTTGGTTATATGATTTTATTTGCTCAAACACATTAATCATTCCAAACTCCCCCACCCCATCCAATAAAAAAACAAAACAAAACAAAACTGAACAGTCTCCTGAGAAAGAGACAAAAAGATGAAGAGTCAGGTAGATAAAGGAAACTGCCTCATATAATGATTGTAACCTTCATTATCAAAGGTTTTGTTTTGTTTGACACAATCTTATCTTAGCAACCACCTTATACTAATAAGTGCTAGAATCAGGTTTACTGGTTCTACATAATGCTCTTTCTATTGCTATTCCTACTAGAAATAGTTGATTGCTTAAATTCGACTGTCTTTTATATGACTAATGTTTAACTAGGTTGCAGTTTTAAATGACCTTAGCCTTCTGAATTTTGCTAAATTGTTGTTCCTAAGTGTTCCAATTGTCCTCAAAAAACATAAAACATATATTGGCCATTACGTTGTCATTGTACATAATCAGTCTGTCAGTGACTGCAAATATTGAAATAAATTTCCTGGCATTGTAAAGAAAACAGTAATAATAGCTAAGCAATCATAAGAACAGCAGTGACTAAAACATATTTAATAGTCATAAATATTATTCATATTGATTACAGAATCTTCTCCTAGTCAGTTGGACTACATGTTAAATGTTAGCAAAGCTAAACCCAGATCCTTTGATTCTACTTTCATTTTTATTTTCTCTGTGTGTCTCTTGCTTTCTTTTTGTCCCTCTTTCTCATATATTATTTGGAAATATAAACCCATATATTTCCTTTAATTTTGGTGATGCCTATGCTAACATTTCTGTCATAATTACAATAATTTTGCCATGATATGACAAGGGTCTTTTTCTTTAATATTGAATAATTAATATGGATTTTGTGACTTTATGAATCCCTTTCTGATAGTGTCCTTTTAATTATTTTGATAGTCAAGTATAGTCCAGAATAAAGCAGACTACGGATCTGGAATAAAATCTAGCTTTGCCACTTTCTCCCTTGGGCACCATAACCTTTCTCAGTAACACAATCAACAAGCATTGATTCAATACCTACAAGTATCAGATATAGTACTAAGTACTAGAAATGCAAAGAAATCTCAATTTGTAGCTTTGGTTCCTCGTCCAAGTATATACAGTCAATGTATGGAACTATGGTTCAATTTAGACACAACAAGCATGAATGAATGAATGAATCAATGAATTACTCAATCAATCAAAAAGAAAATATTTCTTAAATACTATTATCAGATACAGTATCAGCTATTGGGAGCACAAATACAAAATTAAAGCAGTCTGTTATCAAGGAGTTTACATTCTAATAGATGATTATATCAGAAATCCAAGATATTTTTTCATAGTATTGTAGCATTACAAGATCACAGACTGAGACACAGAAGGAATTCATTGGCCATCAAAACAATTTATTTTATAGTTGAGGAAATTATATGAAAACTGTATCAAAGAAGATATGAAACCCATGGGAGGATTAAAGAATCCATGACAAATGAAATTATTTTGATAGGAATGTCTAGCAATCCTTTTTTATTGCTTTTCAGTGATGTATAAGGCATAAAGCCCTCACTTGTGTCTTAGAAAAAGTTTTATGCAAAATTAAAAAATAAAGTAGTTATTATTGATGGTGAGATTCTCCAGACAATATTACTTTTATACCAAAATATGTCTATGGCATGTAACCTAACCTCAGAACTCTTTTCAAAATAAACTACATCAAGGGAAGCTAGGTGACACAGTGGATAGAGCACCAGCCCTGGAGTCAGGAGGACCTTAGTTCAAATTGACGACAGACACTTAATGATTTCCAAGTTGTGTGACCTTGGGCTAGACACTTAACCTAAATGCCTTGAAAAAACCAAAATAAAGTACATCAAATATGTCTAAGGAAGGCAGTATGTTTTAATAATATTTTTTCCATTTATACATTAAAACATTTTTTTACATTTGTTGGGATTTTTTTAAGTTTTGATTTCCAAATTCTGTTCCCTCCATCTTTCACTTCTTTCCTGCTCTCTGAGATGTCAATCAAATTCAAGATATAGATGTGCAGTCATGTAAAAATTCTCATATTAGTTATTTTGTACAAGAAGACAGAAAGATAGAAAAGAAGAAAGGAAGGAAGAAGAAAAGAAAGAGAAAGAAGGAGGGAAGAGAAAGAAAGAGGAAAAGATAAAAATAGTACTAAACAATCCATTCTTTAAAATAGTAAAAGATAAAACTGCAAAGTTCCCTGACTTTCTAATTATTCGCTGATATTTTATCATTGTGTATGAGGCATTTGATATATATTTAATAAATGAATGACATATATACATAAAACTATGTTTTATATCTTGAATAAAAGTTGAAGATCAGAAAAGACCTGGGAGCAAATTTAAATATCACAGCTAAAGAAGATATTGGAAATGATGTTTTTTAAAAGAATCAGCACGTTTAGCAATCTCACATTTCTTGCTTCCACAAAAGCCCACATCTTTAATGCAAACACTATTTTCCCAGAATTACTGAATGACTGGGAATCATTTTAAATCATCCCTGCAGAAAAATAGAAATTACAGGTAGACCAAAAGAAAATGAAAAATGCATGGTTGGCATAACAGGTTGAAGCAGGTTAAGCAAGATCACTTGTCCAAGAGAAGGAACAGAAAACATTTTTGAAGCTTAAATAATAAGTATGGAGCAAGTAATTTAAGTCATACCCTACCAACTTTCCAACACTGTAAGCTCCAAAATACTATCTGATCAGTGATGATTAGAGGGAAATCTTCCCAAGACATGCAATCAAAAGTTCAGAACAAAAATATAACTGGAAAATAAGTGGGGTGATTTTGTATCAAAAAGGAGAGACCAGAAGGGAAGAACTAAGTCTATATTAATAGATTTTACATAATTAAAAAAACAGAGAAAGTCTTGAGATCATTGATAAAAGAAGCCTTGGAGTATACCTGATCATTTCCTTCATTTTATGGATAAGTTAACTATGACGTAGGTAGGTGAAATCACTTACAGAAGGCCTTTCTCTTTCTCTTTTTCTTTACTCGCTCTTTTTCTCTGTCTCTTGTCTATGGACCTATGTTCCCCAAAGTAAAATAAGAGGGACTTGAATCTTAGGTTCCTTTCAACTCTAAACTCTATTAACTTATGAGTCTGTGAAATAATGCATATACATAGGTGTATTTTTTAATTTAACAAATCTTGACTTTGTTACTAGCTATAGGATATTTATTGAATTAAAAATATACTAATGTAGAGTGTCAGATATAGCTATAAGGATCTGAGGCAGAATTTGAGCTCAAGTATTCTTATAATGAGACCCAATACTTTCTCCATATGATTGAACCTACTTTCTCTGAAAAAAATTCTGTGTTCAAACTCCAACCTATTCCCTTTAATTTAGGGGAAAAAAACATATCTTATTATCTGATCTTGTTATCTCTTGGACCATTTGTCTCTTCCTTAAAGATATGATTTCTCTCTCCATCACACTCAATTTGGATCAATGTACAACATGGAAACAGAGTAAACACTGACAGATTGCTTTCTGTGGGGTGGGGGAGGGAAGTAAGATCGGGGGGAAATTGTAAAACTCAAATAATGTATTTAATAAAATATTCTTCACATTTTATAAGTAATCAGTCAGAGGTCCCAATAACTGTTGCCCCAAAATGTGAAAATGCCATTGTTTAAGCTTATCTCTAAATGTAATATGTAATGACAACTTTTCACTACAGGCCATAAACAATTACAAAGATCACCTCTATTTACTATTAAATGAGATCATTTTCCTATGTATTAGCAATCTTCCTACAAACAACTTCTGTAATGTTCGCATTGGAGAGTATGAAAATTTCAGTTTAGAAACTGGAAATGTTCACCACTAGCACATGATCACCAACAGCACTGAGCAAAGACAAAATCTGCTCCCAGAATACTCAATATACTCTTGATTCTTTTTAACTTTCCATTGACTGATCTGATATTGGGGGGGGAGAGAATAAGATTAGCCTCATAATGCTAAAGAAACTGTCAAACTGAAAATCAGATTCCATTTTTTGAGATCACCCTCTCTTATTTCATTTAAAAAAAGTTTTCATAAAGAAGCTTTAGGGCTACCACTTGATGCTGATTAAATACCATAATCCCCTCATTTGTTCAGGTCCCCTGTGCTCCTCACTTTTATTAAACATAGGATCTAATGAAGCTCCTGCAGTGTTTCTGGATAATTATTACTTACAGTCTGAAATGAAGCTCAGTTCCAAGCCATTTACATTTATATGCTGAAACTAAATGATTAATGTGGATTTTTACACATTTTAAGTTTAATTTTTCAGCCTAATGAAACTATAAATTTTCACCTCTCAGAATCTTCCTATCTCTTATTTAATTCAGTATATAATTGAGAACATGCTTTTACTACAGATGAGGAGGCCTTTCCAAATTTAAATTAATTAGGTATTAAAACAGACTAGTAGATCAGGTGCTAAAGATTGCATGATGTTTACTTTGTCAAGATTTTTAAACACAAAACTAAAAAAGCAAAATTTGGAAGTTTACAAGTATAGTTTTCCATTACAGCCAAATCCAATTTCATGTTATTACTTTTTTATTTGTTTCAATGACAATGATATTCCAATATAGAGGCATTTCAAATTTTAAGTCTTTTACTGCATTTAGGATGGGCATTCTATCTATGAGAAGGTATTCTAGTTCTAGCAGGTATTCATTTCAACAATGCATTAGACTCAATGACCCCTTTTGACTGTTTATTCTGCCAACATCCTGTGCCTTTCACATGTAGTAAGATACTATAATTCCCCAAAGATTTTGGGGACTTTGCTTTTCTCACTTGTACCTAACATTAACAAGCTTGGGTTCAGTTCTTAACAATTAATTTCAGAATTCTAGGGATAACCCTTGAGGGTATCTACACTCCTAATATTTTACTTCCTGAACCTCACCAATCTGCTCTCCCTTAGTAATTGTTTAAACATATTATTTATAAATGCCTACAGCAATATTGTTTTAAGAACATGTTTGAGAGACTAAATGATTTTGACTATTATAAATAACCAAATAAATTATGACACATAAGTATGCTATCTGCATCTAGTTAAAAAACTGATAAATAGATGAATAGAACATACATGCATACATACATGCATACATATATTCACACACACACATATATTTGTATCTAATGATAGCCATCTCTAGAATGGGGTGGGAGGAAGAGAAGAAAAGAAGGAAAAAAAGAAATTTACATAATAAATTTATTATACATCTTAAAAGAGTAGCAAGTTGCAATAGTAGTTATAGTTTCATGTACAATCATGTTTTTAATATTTTATTATGTTACAGAAATGCTTGTTTATGTCATAATTTAAAAATAAAATAAAATGTATATATTAAAATATGCACACTGTCTCAAGATATTAAAATCACTAAATATTATGACTTATTATGAAATTAGTAAAATAATAAATGTGTTAAAACATACATACTACAAACCAAGACATACACTCATACACATTATTTTGTCTATAAATAGTTTTACCACAAAATCAGTTCACATTCCTAAAAATGGTAAATGACTACATTGACAAGGCTAAAGAATTTATGACTTTAGTGATTCTGAAACTAGAAGAAACTCATAAAATCAAATTGAAATGAAACTTCCTAATAAAATATTCATATGTTTACTGTTTACATCAGTTTCTCTCATTATCACTTTTAATAGACTCTCATCATATATTATCAAGTAAATCCTTGTAGATAAAAATGTGAAAAACACTCACTGACTCTCTCATGGGGAAGGGCACACATAGTACAAATTCTTCATATATCTTCATGGATCAGGTATTAACACTCCTCTGACTCCACAGGGAGTGGTGCTTCCTATCAAAGTAGGTAGGGGGACATATTGTCATAATAAGAGCTACATTCCCTATTCAACTAACTAAAGATATTTATTAATTTTGTGAATTTGATGGTAATTTTTTCTTACATTCAACAAATATTCTTTAATTAAGGAGTTGTAAATATGTCTTCCTATCAACTATAGTTGGACCAAAGACTGAAAAAAGCAACTGTTGCATCTAATGATGATAGAAGAATACAATAAAAATCATTTTAATATATTAATTGATCATATTCTAAATATATTAGGCATTGTATAGTGTTTAAGGGAAATAATGAGGTATTATAGAATGAAATTTGGATTCAACATCAGAAGACCAGTATTTGATTAATGACTATGGCATTCACTAATTTGTAAGGCACTTAGAAAGTCATTTAATCTTTCTCTTTCTCAGTTTCCTCATTTATACATTTGGGGATAATGTAATTAACTTTCTCACAGGGTTACTGAGAGAAAAATATTTTATAAACCTTAGAAAACAAAATAAATATTGTTGTTATGTATTTACTATTATGACATTGTACATGCTATAGCATGATATTATTCACCGATGTTTATAATTGAATATGACTTTTCTTTGCACAGTATTAAAAATATACATCCCCATCTCAAGTAGGTATATGCTAAAATTTTTTAGTCTTCAGGACAATATTTTAGTCATAAATCACACAGGTTTAAGTGACAATATCAGAACCTGAATCCAAACCTTATAACTCCAAATATGTTACTATGAAGATTACAAGATATCCAGGGAAATATGAGAGTTTCCTTGAACAAATAAATGAAAGTTAAAATTATTCATTTACTATTCCTCAATATCTACAGTTGCTCAATATAGATGATCTGGATTGTAATGAAGTCCATTCTTAATGCCATCTCCGTGAGTTAAACTAGATTATTTTTATTGACAAAATAATTTGTTAGGAGGCTATTTAATGTCATTTTTACATGTAAATGAGCCTGCCAAATTGACTCATTTTATTGAAATAAAACAACAAAGATAAAATTAAGATTTAGTTACTATCACAAGGACAAATAGATGCAGGAGAAATGCATGTGAAGCATGATAGTTTGTTACTTTTGCTTTTCTCTTCCATACAAAATCAGTATTTTATGTTATTTTTTCTCTAAATAGTGATTAATAACAGTGTGTTCAACGAAACATAGACAAAGAAACCTACAAAATATGATTCAGAGATGGGAAAAAATACATGATTTAGGTTTATGAATGGAAATCTCCTTGAGGTTCTGAGGTAAAAAGCTAAGGATTGCATTTCATAACTGTTTCAACTCTTCTTGCTCAACCCTAACTTCTAGTCTTTAGTCTTTATTTTCCCTGCATTGGCCAACTTTCCTAGACTTAGAAACTGGTTTTGTCTGCAAGATGCATTCTTTGAATCACTGCAAATATTGACTTAGAAACTGGGGAAAAGGAAAAGGAAAACTTCTAAGTTCAGTTTGGATAAGTTTCTTAAAAAATATTTTTTACTAATAATCTAAGGGGAAAGAAATGGATTTAGATAACAGAAATAAAGGGGAACAAATAAGTTAACATGATTAGAATTTTTTTAAAGTAGAAAGGAAACAGTTTTAATGTATGGCAACTAGAATAGTCTAGCCTTTTTCTTTACAGGAAAGGAATGAAAAGTTAGTAGAGTCTAAGTGAGTTTTCCAAGGTCATAAAATTAATAGGAAATCCAGAATCAAAAACTGGAACTCTTAAATTTAAAGTCAGGGTTAATTGTGAATGTTACAAGGCTTTCCAATGTAAACTTTGTTGCCTAGTCAGAATTTGCTTTAGTTGAAATAGTATATAGATGATGTAGACTTTTAACCTCTTTTTTGCCTCATTCCATTCTGAGAAATCTCAACCTTACCACCTTCATGAAAGAATATTTTTCTCTCCTACTTTCACCTTTAAACTTCTTTCCTCAGAAGGATCATTAGTGGCTAATGGATCACTACCGGTGAAGTACATGATAGGTGTTATGACTGATATTCAGTTCTCTTGAACAAATATTTCTTAATTTTTAATAAAGAAAACATTGGACTACAAAGATAAATGCAAAATAGTTTATTTCATCATGGGACACAGGTGGGTTACAACATTTAAATGATCAGTATATTACGGGGTCAGTTGAACAGTTAAATTCAATTTCTTTTCTGATACTATATTTATTAATAAGGATTCTTAAATGATTTAGATTTGGAAGTGGTGAATAAACATAACCAAGATTATTTGTTGTTAATTTAATGTGTTATTCTATTATTATAAAATACTACATATATTAAAATATATAATAATAATGTTGCTTATAATTATGATATAAAAGTTATAATAATATTCTCAATGCAAATAAATGCATTTATGCTACACATGTACATATGCTTTTCTGTGTAAATGCATATATTTCTAGCTCTTCTCTCTAATGGGAGCTATGTAACAGGCACAGTCTTGTGTCCTCTGAAGTTATGGTTAAACATTGTGCTAATCAGAGTCCCTTAGTCTTTTAGTCATTTGACTTTGAAATAATGTAATTGTAGAAATTTGCACTTGGTTCTGTTTACTTCACTCTATATCAATTCATGCAAATTGTTTCCTGTTTCTCTGACACTGCCTGCTTCATCATTTCTCACAGTATAATTGGATCACATATAAGTATATTATATGTTCAACCATTTCATGACTGATGAGCAAACCTTCAGTTTTCCTTATCTGCCACCATACAAGGAGTTGCTATAAATAATTTATACATATATATATATATATATATATATATATACATTTTTATTCATTTTAGTACATATTTTTGTACTCATGCATATATTTTACACATGTAGCCAAGATCAGTGATCAATGAATGAGTGACAATTTGAGGGAGGTTTTCAGGGGAGAACAGTGATCTTCCCTTAGTCTTGTTATTAAATATTTTTTATCCGTAGAATTGAAGTGACTTTGCCAAAAATGCAGGAATTATAAAGGAACACCTAAGCAATTTGGTTAAAGTGATACAAAGAGTATTTGGAGCAGAGTAACATGAAAAATGCTAAGGAAGGATGACATTGGAGTCTGGAGACTAGAATGCTAGAAGGAGCCTAAAATTAATTTGGTAGGTCACAATGACATCAACAGTTTGAAAGAGAAAAATTATATTACAAGATAAATGCAAGAGGAAAACTAATCTAGCAAAGAAGAATGAATGAAGGGGTAAGATACAGGAAGAGCAGAGCTTTCAAGGTGAATCTAACAGCACAGTACAGAGTTTGAAGTTTGGCCATAGCAAAGTGAGTAGATAAGTTTGAAAGAATGATATGAGAGAAATTTGGGATACTAAGATAAGACTTGGTGCCTGTTCAGATGTTCAGAATGAGTGAGTGAATGAGTGAACAAAGATACATCTAAAATTCATGGCCAGGTTCTCTCAAGATACACTTAAACAGCCAAAATGGTAGTGTGAAGGCAGGAATTCACAGAAACTCATTCCCCCCAAAATTTCAAATGCAGTCAAATTATGACTCTAGCCAAAATTTAGAGGGGCAGAACCCACAAAAAAACTGACTGATACAACTTCCCTTTCCAACACAACTTAGAAGTTCTGCAGGAAAGGTCTGTTCCACCAGGATCAGCATTGGAAAGAGCTACAGCACAGTCACAACTTCAGTGCAGCACAGCTGGGCCAGGTGCCTTGGACTGTAACAGATGGGGCTGTTTCCAGACCTCTTGGCCCAGAGATCAACAGGAACATCCTGAAGTGGTGGTGAGAGGACTCTGCCATACCAGAGTGAGTGAGGAGCAGAGTGCTGGCCTCAGAGCAGCCCTGCAGTGAGAACCCTCAATGGAAGTCAGCAGACCCAACCAGCACCTGCATAGCTCTAAGCCCATAAACAGTAAGGGGGTCAGGGGAGAATGCAGAGGTCTATCTGTTCTTCCTGGGACAGGACTCAACTGTTTGTCCATTCTCAGATCCAGGTTGCAATCTGGGCCCCCACAACACTACCATAGCCAAGCAAGGACCCTCTTCAGCTCCAGGGTAGAGGGTCAGAGCCTCTCATAAGACCTCGTAGGAATTCAAAACACAAAAAAACACAAAAGATGTGGAATTGTGACAAATCACTTATAGGCTGAGGAAATGATCAAACAACAGAAAAAGAAGAATCTAACCATAGAAAATTAATTTGTTTCATGGAAGAACAAAATAAATACCTAAACAATGACAAAATCAAAACTTCTGTAATGAAAACTTCTAAGAGAAATAGAAAATGGACTCACGCTATAGATAAGCTCAACAAAAAAACTTTGAAAAGCAATTAAGGAAGGTAGAGGAAAAATTGGGAGGAGAAATTAAAGTGATGCTGAGAGAGAGAGAGAGAGAGAGAGAGAGAGAGAGAGAGAGAGAGAGATTAGGTCAAATGGAAAAAGCAACACAAAAGACAAATGAGGGGAAGAATGCTTTAAAAAGCAAAATTGGTCAGCTGGAAATGAGGATAAAAAAGTTCTTTGAAGAAAATAACTCCTTCAAATGCAGAATGGAACTAAAGGAAGTTGCTGACTGTGAGAACTCAGGAAGAAATAAAACTTCCCAAAAAAAGCAAAAATTAGAAGAAAATATGGAATAACTCATTGGCAAAACAGCTGACCTTGAAAACAGATCCAAGAGAGATAATTTAAAAATTATTGGACTGGGGCAGCTAAGTGGTGCAGTGCATAGAGCACACACCCTGGAATCAGTAGTACGTTAGTTCAAATCCAGCTTCAGACACTTAATAATTACCTAGTTGTGTGACCTTGAGAAAGCCACTTAACTCCATTGCTTTGCAAAAAAACAAACAAATAAACAAACAAGCAAACCTGAAAAAAATTATTGGACTACCTGAAAGTCATGGCCAGGAAAAGAGCTTAGATTTCTTTTTTTCAAGAAATAATTCGGCAAAATTGCCCTGACATTCTAGAAGCAGAAGAGAAAATAGAAATTGAGGCAATTCACTAATCACTTCCTGAAAAAGATCTCCCCCCCCAAAAAAAAATTCCAAGGAATATTATAGCCAACTCTAAAACTTGAAAATCAAAGAGAAAATACTAAAAGTTGCCAGAAACAAGCAATTCAACTGTAATGGCTCTATAGTCAGGATTACACAGGATCTGGCAGCATCTTGCATTAAGGGCTCATAGGGTTTGGAATATAATATTTTGGAAGTCAAAAGATCTTGTATTACAACTGAGAATCAATAACCAGCAAAACTGAACACCCTCTTTCCGTAGAAATGATGGACTTTCAATGAAACAGGGGACTTTCAAACTTTCCTATTGAAACAACCAAAGCTGAACAGAAAGTTTGATCTCCGATTACAGGATGTGGGGGAACCATAGAGAGGGAAGTGTTTTTAGTCCTGCATGGGAAGAAGATACTGATAACTCATATGAACTTTCTCATTTATAAGAGCATTTGGACGGAGCAGCAACCATCAGAAAAATATTGAACCAAATTTTCTGGTGACTATGTTGGAGAAAGCAACTCATCCAAGGACAGATCCATTTGAATCTGAACACAGACTAATGTAGACTTTTTTTCTCTCTCATTATTCTTGAGATTTTCCATTGGGGGGGTATGATTACTCTCACAAGATTATTATAATAATATAAAATAAACAAAAAAGATTAACTTAAAAAGACATATTTGCCAACCCAACAGTAACTCCATTAAATGAGTTAATGTAAATGAAAATTCATTTTTGAAATGTATTTAAATATAATGTATTCGAGAAAGACTGGTATGCCACCTGAAACAATAAATACCAATATTTCAAAATCTTTTGTTTTTTAATTTTGTTTTTTAATTTTAATGTACATTTCTCAATATCTTAGAGAAAGGTATGAAATGAAGGCATCACTGAGAATTACATAGGAATGTTATCATCATCAGTAGCTGATGACATTTGCCATTGTTGTCATCCAATCTAGGAATACTCACAGTTTATCAGAGTTTTAAAATACTTCAGAATGAATTCTTTGATGGACTACATTTAAGAATATTGAAATGGACATGCTAGAAATAAATTCTGGCTGAATTCATACTTCCACTCTTGAGGAGCTCAGAATTTGACATCTTTGTAGCTATTTTGAATAGAAAATAATTGAGAAAAGTCATGAAAAACAACAAATCAGCATCCTCAAGGACTATTTTATTTACTTTCACAGTGAAACAGTGTTGATTTGTGTATTGAATAGTATAAGTAATAGATTTTCAAGGATCTTTCTAGATCCATATATTTACCTAGACTACTCTATAATAGAATGGAATGTACAATAAAAATTCAAAAGAAAATAGCAATAGTCAACTGCTAATGACCTTGAACTACTAAAATCTGTCTTCATGCCAATTAATCAATTGCATGTTTATACATAAGTTCCATGTTGTCTCCTATATTGGACTTTAAGCTCATTGAGAGCAAGGATTTGTTAACTGTTTTTATTTATTTGTTTTTCCCTGTTAGTTAATCTTTTTAATTTCTAATTTATAGCACAGTGCCTGAAACATAGAAGTTTAATACATGCTTTTGACAAGATTTGTTGCTTAAAAGGAGTGAAGAAAATGGTTAATATTACTCCAAGATTATCAAATTTCAAAATACAAATGTGGGGGGAGTATTCAACATGTCAATAGGAGAAGAGCCTCTCAGGTGCTCTCTCTAAAATATTTCAAAAATATTTAAATTATCAAGAGACAGAACCCACAGAAAGATCCAGTGAGGCAATTCTCCAGCCCAAGGTAACTTGGAAATTGTGAGAAGACTCATATCCATGGGGTTGCAGAGGCATCATGCTGAGCAAAAGAAATTCAGCTTCCCAGGAACAGCCCCAGGGTGACTGGGAGCTCTGGCTCCCAGCAGCAGAAGCAGTTTCCTGAACTACACCCCAGGGAGCACCAAGCATAACTTGAAAAATCAGCAGGGAAACCTCTGCCAGAGTGAGCACAAAGCCCAGGCTCTCAGCATGGCTACTTGAATCAGTACAGCCCAGGCATTCAATATGGCAGCCTGGCTCACAGGAAATGGAAGCAGACACTTGGAGCAGCCCAGCAGTAGCCTCCAGGCAGCTGCTCCCTAAGTGCTCAGTCCAGGGAAGGTAAGGGACTGGAGGGAGACAGCCGAGGTCTGTCCATTGTCCCTGGAACAAAACTCTGGGGCTTTGATCACATTCAGACCCTGGGCACATTCTAAGCACCCCAAAGAGCAATGAACACCTACCCCCCAAGCCTGTTGGGGCAGAGGAATGAGCTTAGGGTCATTCACAGAACAGGAGAGCAGTCAGAGCTTCACACACTGAGTTCCATGTACAAGGGTGTCTCAATAATACTCAAAAGCTCAGGAAGCATTCCAAAGCCAGGCACAGACTGAGGAAATCAGTAAACAGAAAAAAAAGGAACCTGACCATAGACAATTACTTTGGTCCCATGGAGGACCAAACTACGCAATCAGAATTTGAGAAAGTCCAAACTTCTTCATCTAAAGATTCAAAGAAATATATAAGTTCACTCAGGCTATAAGAGAGCTCAAAAAATGATTCTGAAAATCAAGTAAGGGAGATAGAAGAAAAATTGGGGGTGGGAATGAGAGAGATACAGGACAAACAAGAAAATGAAGTCAGCAGCTTAGTCAAGAAGATTAAAAAATGCTGAAGAAAATAACATGTTAAAAACCATTTTATGTCAAATGGATAAAACAGTTCAAAGTGTTATTAAGAAGAATGCTTTAAAAAGGAGAATTGGCCAGATGGAAAAGTAGATAAGAAAGTTCTCTGAGGAAAATAAATCCTTCAAATGTAGAATGGAGCTAAAGGAAGCTGAAGACTTTGCAAGGTATCAAGATACAATAGTTCAACACCAAAAGAATGAAAAATTAGAAGAAAATGTGAAATATCTCAATAAAAAAATAACTGATATGGAAAACAGATCCAGAAAAGATACTTTAAAAATTATTGTGCTACCTGAAAGTCATGATCAGGAAAAGAGCTTTGACCACACTTTTAATGACTTTGTACAGGAAAATTACACTGATGATATCCTGAAGCAGAAGGCAAAATAGAAATCGAGTGAATCCACTGGTATCCTATTGAAAGAGATCCAAAAAAATAATACCCCCCCCAGGAATATTATAGACAAATTCCAGATCTCTCAAATCAAAGAGAAAATATTACAACTAGCCAGAAGGACACAATTCATATATCATGGAGCTGCAGTCAGGATAGCACACTTAGGACCAACTATATTAAGGCCTTGTAGGGCTTGGAATATAATATTCTGGAAGGCAAAAGAGCTTGGAATGCAACCTAGAATCAACTAAACCACAAAAACTGAACATCCTCTTCCAGGAGAAAAGATGAACTTTCAATGAAACAGGTGAATTTCAAATGTTCCTGTTGAAATGACCAGAGCTGAACAGAAAATTTGACCTTCAAGTACAGGACTCAGGAGAAGCATAGAGAGGGAGATTGAGAAATGTAAATTGCGAGGGACTTAAAGATGATTAACTGTATTTATTCCTGCATAGAAAGATGATATTGGTTATACTCATGTGAACCTTCTCATTTAACAGATCATGTAGAAGGGGCTTTTATAGATGAGGCACAGTAGAGAGCTGAATTTGAAGATATAATATATTTACAAATGGAGTCAATGAGTGAAAGGGAAATGTACTGGGAGTAAGAGAAAGGAGAAGTAGAATAGACTAAGATTTTTCATGTAGCTTTTGCAATGGTATGGAAGGGAGAAGGTGATGGGGAATGAGGGAACCTTCATTCTCATCAGAAATGTCTCAGAGAGGAGACAGCATACACCCTCAATAGGGTAGAGACATCTAGAAGAAAAGGGAGAGAAGGGGGATGGGGGTGGGAATGTGGGTGACAGAGGAGAGGGTAGATCATAAGAGAGGATAATGAGATATAACACATTATTTTTTACTTTTTGCAAGCTGCTGGGATTGGGTGGTCTGTCCAGGATCAGGGGGACAGGGGATTACTATCTAGTAATTTGGGGTAGGATGTGGGCTTGGGGTCCCTTGGCCCCAGGGCTGGTGCTATATCCACTGCATTACTTGGCTGCTCCACAACAAATTTTTGAAGAGGGACAAAGTGAAAGGAGAGACAAAATATAATAGAGTATAGTGAGGAGGAATGGGTAGAGGGAATTACAATCAGTGATAACAATTGTGAAAAAATATGAAAGTAACTTCTATGATAGACTTATAATAAAGAAAGTGATCCACCTGAGACAGAACTTATGGTATCGGGACACAGGAAACAATTTTTTTCTTTCTTTTACTTTATTTCTCATGAGGTTTCATATTTTTTTTTGGGGGGGGGAATATTATGTTTACTCTTTTTTTTTGAAGATTTCATAAAGTTTATTGCATGTGGAACTTTAAGGACTAATTTCACTATAGTGGGTCAAGTATGTAAATAATTCCCATTTTATTGTTTAGAGATGCACCAGCTGCTTCATGTCTCTAAAAGTATCATTTTATTTAAATACATTTACACCACATTAAATGATACCCAGGTAGTCAGAGGAAAGTTAATACTTTTTTAACGTGCTGAATCTGGAATTCATATACTTAGTAACATTGTCTTCTTGAAAGATAACTTGGAAAAGTGTATTTGGAGTCAAGAGGATCTGGGTTTAAATCCTGTGTCTGACATAATGGAATCATCATGAGGCTTTTTTTTCCCTTTAATTTTCTTTCTTTTTAATTTTTATTAAAGATATTATTTGAGTTTTACAGTTTTCCCCCAATGTTGCTTCCTTCCCCCCCAACCCCCACCCCACAGATAGCACTCTGTCAGTCTTTACGTTGATTCCATGTTGTGCCTCGATCCAATTTGGGTGTGATGAGAGAGAAATCATATCCTTAAAGAGAACAGAATTCTCAGAGGTAACCAGATCAAACCACAAGACATCTAGGTTTTTTTTTCCAAATTAAAGGGAATAGTCCTTGTACTTTGTTCAAACTCCACAGCTCCTTATCTGGATACAGATGGTACTCTCCTTTGCAGACAGCCAAAAATTGTTCCCAATTGTTGCGCTGATGGAATGAGCAAGTCCTTCAAGGTTGAACATCACTCCCATGTTGCTGTTAGGGTGTACAGTGTTTTTCTGGTTCTGCTCATCTCACTCAGCATCAGTTCATGCAAATCCCACCAGGTTTCCCTGAAATCCCGTCCCTCCTGATTTCTAATAGAACAATAGTATTCCATGACATGCATATATCACAGTTTGCTAAACCATTCCCCAATTGAAGGACATTTACTTGATTTCCAATTCTTTGCCACCACAAACAGGGCTGCTATAAATATTTTTGTACAAGTAATGTTTTTACCCTTTTTCATCATCTCTTCAGGGTATAGACCCAGTAGTGGTATTGCTGGGTCAAAGGGTATGCACATTTTTGTTGCCCTTTGGTCATAGTTCCAAATAGCTCTCCAGAAGGGTTGGATGAGTTCACAGCTCCAAAAACAGAGTAATAGTGTCCCAGATTTCCCACATCCCTTCCAACAATGATCATTATCCTTCCTGGTCATACTGGCCAATCTGAGAGGTGTGAGGTGGTACCTCAACAAAGTTTTAATTTGCATTTCTCTAATAATTAATGATTTAGAGCATTTTTTCATATGGCTATGGATTGATTTGATCTCCTCATCTGTAAATTGCCTTTGACCATTTGTCAATTGGGGAATGGCTTTTTGTTTTAGAAATATGACTCAATTCTCTGTATATTTTAGAAATGAGTCCTTTGTCAGAATCATTAGTTGTAAAGATTGTTTCCCAATTTACTACTTTTCTTTTGATTTTGATTACATTGGTTTTACCTGTGCAAAAACTTTTTAATTTAATGTAATCGAAATCATCTAATTGGTTTTTAGTGATGTTCTCCAACTCTTCCTTAGTCATAAAAGTTTCCCCTTTCTATAGATCTGACAGGTAGACTAGTCCTTGATCTTCTAATTTGCTTATAGTATTGTTTTTTATGTCTATGTCCTGTAACCATTTGGATCTTATCTTGGTAAAGGGTGTGAGGTGTTGGTCTAATCTAAGTTTCTTCCATACTAACTTCCAATTATCCCAGCAGTTTTTATCAAAGAGGGAGTTTTTATCCAGGTGGTCTGACTCTTTGGGTTTATCAAACAGCAGATTACTATAATCCTCTCCTGCTTTTACACCTAGTCTATTCCACTGGTCCACCACACTATTTCGTAGCCAATACCAAACAGTTTTGATGACTGATGCTTTATAATATAATTTTAGATCTGGTAGTGCTAAGCCACTTTTGTTTGTATTTTTTTTTCATTAAGCACCTGGCAATTCTTGACTTTTTATTTCTCCGTATGAATTTACTTACAATTTTTTCTAGCTCGGCTCATTAAAGTAACTTTTTGGAATTTTGATTGGTAGGGCACTAAAGAGATAGTTTAGTTTTGGTAGAATTGTCATTTTTATTATATTAGCTCTACCTGTCCATGAGCAGTTGATATTTGCCCAGTTATTTAAATCTGATTTAATTTGTGTGAGAAGTATTTTATAATTGTTTTCAAAAAGATTTTGAGTCTGTCTTGGCAAATAGACTTCCAAGTATTTTACACTGTCTGAGGTTACTTTGAATGGAATTTCTCTTTCTAGCTCTTCCTGCTGTTTCTTGCTAGTCATATATAGGAAAGTTGTGGATTTATGGGGGTTTATTTTATAACCTGCAACTTTGCTAAAATTGCTAATTGTTTCCAGTAGTTTTTTAGATGATTTCTTGGGATTCTCTAGGTAGACCATCATGTCATCTGCGAATAGTGAGAGTTTTGTCTCTTCCTTCCCAATTCTAATTCCTTTAATTTCTTTTTCTTCTCTAATTGCTGATGCTAACATTTCTAATACAATATTGAATAGTAGTGGTGATAATGGGCACCCTTGTTTAACCCCTGATCTTATTGGGAATGCCTCTAGCCTCTCCCCATTGAGTATAATGCTTGTTGATGGTTTCAGATAGATACTGCTCATTATTTTAAGGAACAGTCCATTTATTCCTACAATTGTCTAGTGTTTTTAATAGGAATAGATGCTGTATTTTGTCAAAAGCTTTTTCAGCATCTATTGATATCATCATATGGTTTCTGATAGGTTTGTTGTTGATATAATTGAGTATAATTGAACCAACCCTGCTTTCCTGGAATAAATCCTACTTGATCATAATGTATTATCACAGTGATGACTTGTTGTAGTCATTTTGCTAAGATTTTATTTAGGATTTTTGCATCTATATTCATGAGGGAAATAGGTCTATAATTTTCTTTCTCTGTTTTAACTCTTCCTGGTTTAAGTAGCAGTACCATATTGGTTTCATAGAAAGATTTAGGCAGAGTTCCATCTTTCCCTATTTTACCAAAGAGTTTATATAGGATTGGAACCAATTGTTCCTTAAATGGTTGGTAGAATTCACTTGTGAATCCATCAGGCCCTGGAGATTTTTTTAAGTGAGTTCACTAATGGCTTGTTCAATTTCTTTTTCTGAGATAGGGTTGTTCAGGTATTTAATCTCTTCTTCATTTAACCTGGGCAACTTATATTTTTGTAAATATTCATCCATTTCACTTAGATTATCAAATTTATTGGCATAAAGTTGGGCAAAATAATTTCGAATTATTACATTAATTTCCTCCTCATTGGTGGTGAGTTCACCTTTTTCATTTATAATACTAGCAATTTGGTTTTCTTCTTTATTTTTTTAATCAAATTGACCAGAGGTTTATCAATTTTATTGTTTTTTTCATAATACCAACTTTTGGTTTTATTTATTAATTCAATAGTTTTTTTGCTTTCAATTTTATTAATTTCTCCTTTGATTTTTAAAATTTCTAAATTGGTATTTGATTGGGGATTTTTGATTTGTTCTTTCTCTAATTTTTTTAGTTGCATGTTTAGTTCATTGATTTCCTCTTTCTCCAATTTATTCATATAAGCATTTAGAGCTATAATATATCCCCTGCGAGTTGCTATGAATGAATCCCATAGGTTGTGGTATGTTGTTTCATTATTATCATTATCTTGGATAAAATGGTTAATTCTTTTTATAATTTGTTTTTTGGTCCACTCATTTTTTAAGATGAGGTTATTCAGTTTCCAATTTGCTCTGGGTCTATATCTCCTTGGACCATTATTGCATATGACTTTTATTGCATTGTGATCTGAGAAAGATGTATTCACTATTTCTGCCTTTCTGCAGTTGATCATTAGGTTTTTATGTCCTAGTACATGGTCAATTTTTGTATAAGTTCCATGTACTGCAGAGAAAAAGGTATATTCCTTCCTATCCCCATTCAGTTTCCTCCATAAGTCTACCATATCTAATTTTTCTAACAATCTATTTACCTCCCTAATTTCTTTCTTGTTTGTTTTATGATTTGATTCATCTAGATCTGATAGCGGGAGGTTGAGGTCTCCTACTAGCAGAGTTTTGCTGTCTATGTTTTCCTGTAATTCTTTCAGCTTCTCCTCTAAGAATTTGGGTGCTGTCCCACTGGGTGCATATATATTCAATATTGAAATGACTTTATTGTCTATGGTACCTTTTAGGAGGATAAAGTTTCTGCCTTATCTCTTTTAATGCTATCTATTTTTGTTGCTGCTTTGTCTGAGATAAGCATTGCTACCCCTGCTTTTTTTTTACTTCAGCTGAAGCAAAATATATATTTCTCCAACCTTTTACCTTTACTCTATATGTATCTCTCTGCTTCAAATGAGTTTCTTGTAAGCAGCATATTGTAGGATTCTGGTTTTTAATCCACTCTGACATTTGCTTACGTTTTAAGGGAGAGTTCATCCCATTCACATTTAAGGTTATGATTACTAATTCTTTATTGCCCTCTGTGCTATCTTCCCTCTGTTTGTATTTTTCCCCCTTTCCCCCCTTTTATCCATATTCCCCAGTGTTTTGTTTTTGAATACCACCCCTTCAGTGTGTTTGCCCTCCTATAACACTCCCTCCCCTTTCTTTCCCCTTTCCCTGTTCTCTTCCCTTCCTTTTGTTATTTCCCCTTATTTCCTCCACACTCCCCTTCCCTTTTTCTGTCCCCCCTCCCCTTTTCCCCTTTTACTTCTTGAATGGTTAGATGTTTTAGAAGTTAACTGAGTATGTGTAGGTTGACTTTAAGACAAGTCTGATGAGAAGATTCAGGTTTTTCTCTTCTACTCCCTTCTTCCCCTCTATTACCATAGGTTTTTTGTACCTCTTAGTGTAATGAGATTTGTCCCATTCAATTCCCTCCCTCCTCCCGTCTCTTTCCTGTCCCCCTTTTTAGGGAGGTAGTGTATTTTCTTTAGATCATTCTATCTAAGTCATAGAAAATTCTGAGTGTCTGACCCTTTTAGTTCAGTATATTCTGTTGAATAGAGTTCAAATTCCTGAGAATTATTAGAGTCTTTCTCTCCGGTGGAGTTAAAGCCAGTTACATCCCATTAGATATCAGTCTCATGGATAAGTCATGGATGTCCAGCATTTCTGGCTAGGGATATTCTCTCTGTTAGAGTTACATTTCTCAGGATTCTCAGGATTTATGCAGGTCTCTACCCCACCCCCCATGCTGGGATATAGCCAGTTTCAACTTGCTGGATTGCATTTTTTTCCGTTTACCTCCCCCTCCCCCTTTTTTTTAACCTTTTCATGTGTCTCTTGAACCTCCTGTTTGATATCCAAATTTTCTGTTTAGCTCTGGTCTTTTCATCAGAAATTTTTGGAATTCTTCCATTTCGTTAAATGTCCATCTTTTTCCCTGGAAGAGAAGGTTCAGCTTTGCAGGAAAGTAGATTCTTGGCTGCATTCCAAGCTCCCGTGCTCTTTGAAATATCTCATTCCAGGCCCTTCGATCCCTTAAAGTTGATGCAGCCAGGTCCTGCGTGATCCTTACTGTGGCTCCTTGATATTTAAACTGTTTCTTTCTGGCTGCTTGCAGGATTTTCTCTTTTATCTGATAGTTCTGGAGTTTGGCCACAACATTCCTTGGTGTTTTCCTTTTAGGATCTTTTTCTGGTGGGGATCGATGTATTCTTTCAATAACTACTTTGCCCTCCGATTCCATGATGTCAGGGCAGGTTTCCATCACTAGATACTGTAATATTAAGTCCAGGCTTTTTTTCTCTTCAATGTTTTCCGGAAGTCCTATAATTTTCAGGTTTCCCCTCCTCGATATATTCTCAAAGTCAGTGGTTTTGTTGATGAGGTATTTCACATTTGCTTCTATTTTTTCTATTTTTTGATTTTGTTTAACTGACTCTTGCTGTCTTGTGGGGTCATTAGTTTCTGTAGACTCCATTATTTTTTGGGGGGGAGTAGTTTTCTTCATTAACCTTTTCCAATTGGTCGATTCTACTTTTGAAAGAGCTTTCCATTTGACCAATTAAGGTTTTGAGAGAATTAATTTCTTTTTGCATTTGCTCATTTGAGCATCTGAGAGAATTATTCTAATTTTGCAAGGTATTAATTGTCTCCCCAAAATTTTCCAGTTGATTTTTAAACTCCTTCCTTATTTCTTCAAGGAAGTCTTTCTGTGCTGGAGACCAGATTATATTCTCCTCAGAGGTTCCAGGTCTCTCTGGGTTGGGGTCTTTCCCTTCCAGGAATTTTTCTATGGATCCACCTTTCCGCTGACCCTTCTTCATTATGCTAAGACCTTGAGTTGGGTGGGGGTGGTTCACCTGGGCTTGGGATCTCTAAAGGCTTTACTGAGTGCAGTTTCTCTGCCTGGACAGTAGGAGGAGCTGGTTGCCCTCTCTGGGGTGTCTGTGACCTTGGTTGGGAGGCCTTCTCCCTTTGCTTGAGCGAGGGAACTGGAGCTATTGAATTCTTTTGCCTTCAATCAATGGTGGGCTTTACCCTGGCCTGAGGTGATTCCTCAGCTGGGCTGGTTCTTTTGCTCACACACCTGGGCCTGCCAAGGCTGCTGCAGGAGACAAATCTTGAGGTACATTTTCCTCCTTTTCTTTCTGGGTTTCCTGGTTCGGATTTCTTTTAAGAGGTTTGTTTCATGTGATAGATGGGGAAGAGATCAGGAGACTTTAGAACTGTGCCTGTCTTCTCTCCGCCATCTTGGCCCCGCCTCTCTATGTTTACTCTTAAACAAGAATATTTTACTAATGTGTAAATAAATTAAAGAAAAAAGAAAATAAAAGCTCACAAAAACACAAATGTGAAGAATTTTTAAATTATATATAATATTTGCATTAATGCAATATATAGACTATTTAAAGAGAAATTTTGATAGCATATGATGAATTAATTTTTCAGAAATGAGTTAAGAAAATAACTGCTATGAATAGTTCCCTGAAAAGTAGAGTAAAGATTGGCTTTTAAAATGACTACAGGTTAATATTGCTCCCAATCAGAACTTGGATAGCATTTACTTTTGTAATATTCTAATTCATTTCTTAAATGCAACCCTAGTAATTATAGGTATAGTAGTGGAGGTTGTTATTGATCAATACTCATTGCTACCACTCCCTCCTCTCTACCAGTTTTTGTTTCTGAGTATTTAATGAAAAACTGCTTGTTCTAACTTGTAAATTCACATGGTCCCTTCGTCTGTTCCTTTAGGGAATTTATATTAAATGAAATGTTAATAAAACAATTAAAATAATTCATTCTTTCTAGGTAGGAAAATTCCCAAATCAGTCATTATATCGAGATTTGGTTATTTGTCCTATTTTAAAATTATTGTTTCTCTTCAATTAATCCCTGACTACTCTATATTTTAGACAGATAAAAAAATTCAGGGTAATTGAAACATTGAGCAAACAAGTAGTTGTATATATCAAAGAGTCTGTAAATATAAAGGTATTAGATTGGCAAATTGGAAGAGGAAACTTCACTTTCTTGATACTGTCTAGCCCTTGAAGAGAAAGATATGATCTAGAAATTTACCTTGAGTCTCCAGGTCTGTAGGGACTTAAATCAACCTCTTCCTTCTCAAATACATCTACAACCCATTTGTTCTTTTTCTTTTTTTACCCATTCTTATGTAGAAATCTTTTCTATCTGTTCTCTTGAACTTTATCTTATTTTTCTTACCTTTCCTCTTTAAGATTTTGTGCCTGTCTTCTATGTGCATGACTCAATCCCAACTTCCTTATGCTTTAAATATAATTAGAATATCAAATTGTCTTTAAGGTTTAAAAGGATTACATATTCAATTGCACTATAATCAATTCACAAATCCCATTTGTAGACATTTTAGTTTTATATATATATATATATATATATATATATATATATGTATATGTATATGTATATGGAGAGAGAGAGAGAGAGAGAGATGCATTTTCCCTGCATTAAATTGATAAGCTCCTCAAGGATCTTCTATTTTATAAATGTATCTCACACAAATATACTCAGCACACTCTTCTGATAATATGTATGTTCTGTAAACATCATATTATTATTTTGATTATATTAGAAAATCAAAAAGAGTTCAAAAATCCAGTTATTAATGATAGTTAAAAAAATACCAGAAAAAGATGATTGATTTTTTAACCATAAGAATTTTTTTATTTATGTTTTTGCTTCCACTTCTTTTTTTATTCATTTACACATTAATAAAAGTCTTGGTGTAAGAGTAAACATGATCCCCCTCTCACCCCACAAACACATACACAAAAAAAAAAAAAAAACTCAGGAGAAATAAAGTGAAAGAAAGAGAAAAAATTTGCTTCAGTCTCTGTTTCGATACCATCAGCTCTGTCTCTTAGGTAGATCACATTTTTTATCATAAGTCCATCAGAGAAGTTATTTCCATATTATTCCAAATATTTTTGCTGTTTCTGCTTGCAGTTTCCACATATTTTGACTATTGTGGCTTGTAATTCCCTCCATTCATTTACCCCCACTACCAGTTATTATATTTTCTTTCTATTTTCACTCTGTCCCTCTTCAAAAGTGTGCTGTGGGACATCTGGGTGTCACAGAACACAGAGCACTAGGCCTGGGGTTAATAGTCTCCAAGTCTACATCCTATCCCAGAGACCCATCCCGGACAGGCCACCCAATCCCACCACTTTGCAAAAAGTAAAAAAGAAAATGTGTTATATCTGACTATTCTCTCCCATGATCTACCTACTCCTCTATATCCTACATCCCCCCCTTCCTTTCCCTCATCCCCTTTCTCCCATTCCCTTTCACTCCTTTTTCTTCTAGATTTCTATGCCCTATTAAGTATATGTTGTTTCCTCTATGAGCCATTTCCCATGAGAAGGAAAACCCCCTCAATCCACCTCAACTTCCTCCCTTCCATATCATTGCAAAAGCTAGATGAAATACCCTTTACATGAAATATCTTAGTATATTCTACTCTCCTTTCCTTTCTTCCATTACATTTCCTTTTCAACCACTGACTCAATTTTTAAAATATATTATACTTTCATATTCAGTTCCCTCCTGTACCTTTTCTATATAAGCTGCTTCTAACTGCTCTAATAATTTTCTTCTAGTTTTTCATTCTTTTGATATTGTTTTATTGTGTCTTGATACCTTGCCAAGTCATTGGCTTCCTTTAGTTCCATTCTACTTTTGAAGGATTTGTTTTCTTCAGAGAGCTTTCTTATCTCCTTTACCATCTGACAAATTCTGTTATTTAAGGTACATTTCTCTTCATTAACTTTTTGAACTGTTTGCTCCATTTGACCTAAACTACTTTTTAGTAGCTTCTTCAACATTTTTTTGGATCTCCTTGACTAAGGTGTTGACTTGGTTTTCATGAGTTTCCTGTATCTCCCTCATTTCTCTTCCCAATAATTCTTCTACCTCCCCTTACTTGATTTTCAAAATCTTTTTTGAGCTCTGTACTAGTCTGAGCCCAACTTCTATATTTCTTGCAGTCTTTAGATGTAGAAGCTTTGACTATCATCTTCAGAATGTGTGTTTTGATCCTCTGTGGGGCCAAAGTAATTGTTGATGATCAGGTTCCTTTTTTTTTCTGTTTACTCATTTCCCCAGCCTGTGCCTGGCTTTAGAGTACTTCCTGAGTTTTTGAGGTACCTGCTAGAACCTCAGTATGTGAGACTCTAACTGCTCTCCTAGTCTGTGAATGATCACAAGCTCACCCCTTTGCCCCAGGTCTATGAGGAAGGCTCCCTGCTCTATGTGCCCCAGGCTGCAATGGGGCCTGAATGTGGTCAAAGTCCCAGAGTCCTGTCCCAGGGACAGAGGACAGACCTCTACAGTCCCCCTTCACTATCTTTTTTTCATGGACTGAGTGCTCTGGGAGCAGCTGCTGGGTGGCTCCCTCCTGGACTGCTTCTATTTCCTGGGATCTGGACTGCACTGAGGACTGTGGCCACACTGAGGAGGGCCACACTGGCCTCGGCTTTGCACTTGCTCCAGCAGAGATTTCCACACTGATCTTCCAAGTTGCTCTTGGTGTTCCCTGGTTCGCAGGTCAGGAAACTGCTTCTGCTGCTGGGAGGCAGTACTCTCCAGGATCCAGGCACCCAGTGAGCTCTTCCTGGAAGAATGGACATCCTTCATTGGCTGTGCTGCTGCCCCCTGCGCCCCTGTGGAACAGAGCTTCCCCAGTATCTTCCAGATTACCTGGGTCTAGAGAATTGCTTCACTGGATCTTTCTGGAGGTTCTGTCTCTTGAAAATTAAAAGTCAGGGCTGGCTAGGTGGTGCAGTAGATAGAACACTGGCCCTGGAGTCAGAAGTACCTGAGTTCAAACCCAATCTCAGGAACTTAATAATTACCTAGCTGTGTGGCCTTGGGCAAGTCACTTAACCCCATCTGCCTTGCAAAAACATAAAAAATTTAATAGTCATAATTTTAAGGTTTTTGAAATATTTTGGAGAGAGATTCTAGGAAAGGCTGTTCTCATGCCACCATCTTGGCTCTGTCCCTCAAGTATAAGTTTTACAGCAACAAAAGAACTAAAAAAATGTGAGCCTCAAAGTCAAGCTATGTGTTCCATGAATCAAAAATGACAGATTTTTAGGGTACCTTTCATATTAGAATCATATTAAGAACCTAGTTTATATCTTCCTCCTCCCACTACCAAGTATGGGTAGCAATACAGCTCCTACAAATGGCATCCTCCAAAAAACAAGCACATTTAAAACAGAAAATATATTTAAAATATTAAATAATTTCAATATGTTATTAAATATGTGGTCTCTTTAATGAAGGTATCCTTTATTATCAGGGTTGATCATAACTTGCCCGTGTTTCCTCATACTTTGATGTGATTGTTCCTGTACTTTCAAAGGTTTTCTGTGAATTAGTGGAATATAAAACTCAAACAAAAAAGCCTCTTGTTGATTTAGAACCAGAAGTTAATATTATCTGTGTTTTGCTGTATTTTTATTTATCTGGGTAAGATTTCCCCAAAACATTTTCAACTGCTTTGGGCAGCATTTGTGAGTTTTGTGAACCATACTTTCCATGTTACATATCTTCCTTTGATTCTTTAGAAATTCATTGGTTCCCAGTTGAGTTCTTAAACTATGTAGAATTCATTATTTACCCAAATGTATATGATGTTAACTCATTTTTTTCCATAGGACATTATACATTACTGTATCCATTGGCATTTTCCTTGGATTCACATGAATTTCTCCATAGCCTTTGGGTTAGCTACAATTTTGATTCTTCAGAATTGTTTGTATTCAAAGATTTGCAACTGTATAATCTCATCATGAAAACATTTGCATAAGGGGAAATGCTTCTAGAAGGTCATGTTGTCCAGTCCATTGTGCTTCATCAAAGCAATTATAGACCAAACTCACAGTTTTGCTGATATTTCTCCTATTTGTTCCTAGTAAAGAAAATGTAAAGGGTGGGATAGGGACTACATGCAGCCAAGACACATATAATAAGGTTGGTGTAGGAATATATGATCCTAATATCCTCATTTTTCTCTTGCCACCTTTGATACCATAAGACGCCAGCGGATGCTGTTTCCATGTATGCCTAGTTTAGGGCTTAGGTCACATTATAGGAGGCTTCTACATACTTTCACAAAGAAATAAAATCCATCTCTAGGTGGATCTTTTCTTCATATCCAATTACTACAATCCCTCTCCCAGACTCTTCACTCCTATTATCAAATGTATGTATATACATACATATATATATATGTATGTATGTATATACATACATATATATATATATATGTTTATTTATTTATTTATTTTTCAGCCATATGCACATGCATATTTTTAAGTTACAAAATTTCATTCCACCCTCCCTTTCCACCTCCCTTCCCTCAAGAGTGAGCAGACAGGTTAGTATTGTATATACATATTTTTGATAAACCTGTTTAAAGACTAGTCATTTCCAGTATGAGGAATTAGGATTAAGGGAAAGAAATACATAAGAGATAATTATATGTGTTCATCGGATTCTAAAGGATCACTTGTGTGTGTGTATTTGTGTGTGAGTGTGAGTGTGTGTGTGTCTGTGTGTGTTTCATTTTGTATTGTTTGTCTCCCATTGGTTGGGGATAATATAGTCCATAGTCTGTCTAAAACTGTTGTACTAGCTCTCTGAACTGCTAAGAGGAGTTGCTTCAATCAAGACTGTTAATCTCACAATGATATTATGTGTATGTTTTTCCTCTTAGTTCTGCTATCTTTGCTCAGCATCAGATTCTGTAAGACATTCCATGCTTCTCTAAAGTCTGAACATTTATGATTTCTTATAGAACAATAATATTCTATGGTACTCATGTAACATGACTTGATTACCCATTCCCCAATTGATGGACATCCCCTCAATTTCAAATTCTTTGCCTCCACAAAAAAGAGCTGCTATGAATATTTTGGAACATATGGGACTTTTCCCTTTTTTAAAAACTTCTTCTGGATACAGACCTAGAATTGGAATTTCTGGGTCAAAAGGTATGAACAGTTTTATTGCTCTTTGGACATAGTTCCATATTGCTCTACAGAAAGGTTAGATCTGTTCACAACTCCACCAGCAATGTATCAATGTCCCAATCCTCCCACAAGTTCTCCAACATTGATCATTTTTCCTTTTTCTCAACTTGGCCTATCTGATAGGTGTGATTTTCATCATCATTTCTTTAATTTTAACATAATTGATCTTTTTAATTTTCATTTCTTTAATCAATAATGATTTGGAGCATTTTTTTCACATGCTTAAATATAGCTTTAATTTCTTCATTTGATAACTGTCTTTTCATATCCTTTGACCATTTATCACTCCTTTGGACAATTTACTTAGCTGAATTATGAAGCTGTACTCATAGGAATTTAAAAATTCAGCATTCTGTAACTCCAAGTTTGGAGTTCAGAAAGCAATAGACCACCATCCCCATTGCAAGTTGGGAGCAGGCTGCCAATACTGTTGGGAGGAGGAGAGAGAAGAGACAAATACTTTACCTTCGCCCTTGTTATACTCTGGAAAGTTTCAATGGAAAAATTAACTTCCTTCAGGAATACATTTTTCTTCTTTAATTGGCTCTCTTATTTATTGCTATAGTTCACTCTCCAATTTTAGATATGGAAGAGGGGTAATTTGCTTTTTTAAAAAAGGGGCAATGTTCATGATCAGTCCTCTCAGGTTAACATAAGAAATTCCTTATATCTTGTCATTTGATTCTTTCTGATGGCCTGATCTAATCCCATCAAGTCATTTAATGAACTCCTAGCTATAAAATTCTTTCACATCTCCTTTCCATGCATATTAATGTACTAACTCAATGAACTGACCATGTATCTTACATATCATAGCTTAAGCAATAAATTGCAAAATTACCAAGAATATTAAATGACAAAGAATATTTTACATTGGCTACTATAAACAAATAATTTCTTCTCAAGACATTTTGTGCTACTTTTTAAAAGATTAGTCAAATTTGAAATTGAGGTATTTCCACAGCAACAAAATATTTTTTAAACTGAACATTTAAGTTATTTTAACATCAATTAAATAGCAGTACAATTGGATACTTGTCATGCCTTAAAGCAGTACATAAATGTGAATTATTATACTTATTAAACTAGGGGACTTTTATTTCAACAATAAATAACATATAATGAATTTCCAATTTGTGGAAATGGGGTGGTCATGCAATAAGATTGAGACACAACAGATGGTCAGTCTGAATGATGAACTGATATACCCATAATAGTAAAAGAAGGACACTAGTATATCAGGCAGGCCTGTTTAGTATTTATAGGGAAATGTGGACAAGGATAAAAAGACATAGAGGGGCTTGCAATCTTTTTTCAGTGGAAGGAATATCCATCCTAGGGAAATCACTGATTATACTATGATGCTCATATCACTGTCAAATTTTATCAAATCACTTCTAGAACAATCTGAATTCCCTCAATACCTTCAGTATCTGTATTATAGGTTTTCTATCTAAACAACTCTTGCCATCATTCATTATGACTGTACTGAAATATCTTCTATTATCTTCACTTCTTGGTTACTTAGTTTATGTGATACCTAAATAAAAAAGTCAGCATACGATAGGAGTGGTTGCTTTAACATTGCAACATCACTCAATTCATAAAGAAAATTCATATATATATATATATATATATATATATATATATATATATATCATACTTTAAAGAAATCTAAGTAAATTCTATCATTTGAGACACATATCGACCCTTTGATACACATATTACTGGTGTTATGACCACTGTGACTAATATATAAAAGAGCAAAAGCTCTGCAAAGATAATTGTCCTGCCGATGAAGACATAGATATTATTGGTCTGAGTCAAGATTGAATACTAGTTTTAATCCACTATTCTATGATACCACATAAGAGTGGATAATAAAATATCTTTTAAATTATTTTTATAGAATGATCAGGTAAATCGATTAAACCAACTAGTCAAGAAAGAACAAGCAAAGAGGAATGATGTTGGTAGAAAAAGCCAGTAGAAACTGTACAGGCCATTCAGTTATATTTTTATAGAGTTGATTTTTTTCTTATAAGCAAAATGAGGAAATTTTTTTTATTCAGTTATATTTCTGTCTTCAAATACTACATCCATTAGTGAAAAAATTGAACCTTGCATAAAATGTGTAATAACTTCTGGTTATAAATCTCCTCACTGAACTGGCTATTTGTATCTAAAGAAAAGTGAGGGACACTCTTTTTTCTAAGTTAGCACCCAAGAAGAAATAATCATTTTTCCTTTCCATTACATTTTGGGGAACTTTAATTATACTTACTATCACCTTATTGGTTAGCCTTTTGTCTGAAAAGGTTTAGCATCTCACTTCATGTAATTTTACTTTGTGGAAGATTCACAGCTGTTATATGATCTTTGTAATAAGTCAAACTTTGAAAATAAAATCAATCAACCCTTAGATCAGGGCTCAGATAAGACACCTTTGAAAGTGGAGCATAGCAATTATCTGCCTAAGCAGGTGGCTTCAGGGACATCTGCAATTTCAGGTTTTTTGAAATTTCAATTTTCCTTATATTACTGTAGCTTTTTAATTCTTTGTCTCCTAAAGATTGCTTGAAATCCTCAGAATGGGTCTTTCATCCATTCTCTTACACAATTTAATTCATATACTTTGCCTTATATTATGTTTGTTGCCTTCCATAATTGTTCTTCTGATAGTTTTTATGTCAATCATGGAACCTCATAGAAGCTACTGCTGCCATCAGATATGTCAGAATTTCTTAACAAAACTTCCCTTGATGGTTTTGGTGGGGGGGAAAAAATTCTTGAAAATAATTGTTGTACTAGTAACTCAGGTGAAATTAATATTATAAGCATCACAAAAAGAGAATAAAATTTTCCATCCATTCCTCAAAGAAATTATATCTTATTAAAATTATTGATTCTATTATGCCATGCTGGGTAGATGAGGATGAAGATATATCGTCTGCTTTCATCAAATACAAGATAGAGAAGATTTGGCTAGTCTAGAGTTCATTTAAAAAAGAGTAAGAGGGAAAACTAGGTGGTACAGTGGATAGAGCAGTGACCCTGGAGCCAGGTTGACCTGAGTTCAAATGTGACATCAGACACTTAATAATGACCTAGTTGTATGACCTTGGGCAAGTCACTTTACCCCACTGCCTTGCTAAAAACCAATAACAGTAACAACAAGAAAAGTAGTGAGCATGAACTGGGGTGACTGGTATACCAAAAACTCAATGTCTCAGTGAAAAATTTGATAGACAAGATTGTCAATGATTTTTTTTTCTTATATCAAGAAAGAGTAGGGAAATCTCCTATGAAGAGGTTTCTGCTTTGAGGATTCATATCATATCTTGGCATAACTGAAATATTTTTTCTACTTTTGAAAACCACATTTTAGGAATGATACAGATAAACTGGAGAACATCAATAGGATAATCAAATGATGAAAGTTCTGGAATTCATGCCTTTTAAGGAACCAGAGATGTGTTTATTAGAAAAGATTGTCTTGAAGTGTTCATTATTTGCCAAGTGAGAAGGATTAGATTGGATCTAAGAGGAAGATCTGAGAATGAAAAGAAGGAAGTATAGATTTTATGTGTAAGAAAAAGATTCTTAAAAATTAATATTATCAAAAGAAGGTGGCTTAGCCCTACCTGATCTAAAATTATATTATAAAGCATCAATCATCAAAACTGTTTGGTACTGGCTAAGAAATAGAGTGGTGGACCAATGGAATAGACTAGGTGTAAAAGCAGGAGATGATTATAGTAATCTGCTGCTTGATAAACACAAAGAGTCTGGCCATTGGGATTAAAAACTCCCTCTTTGATAAAAATTGCTGGGATAATTGGAAGTTAGTATGGAAGAAACTAAGATTAGACCGACACCTCAAACCCTTTACCAAAATAAGATCCAAATGGTTACAGGACATAGACATAAAAACAATACTATAAGCAAATTAGAAGATCAAGGACTAGTCTACCTGTCAGATCTATGGCAAGGGGAGCAGTTTATGACTAAGGAAGAGTTGGAGAACATCACCAAAAACCAATTAGATGATTTTGATTACATTAAATTAAAAAAGCTTTTGCACAGATAAAACCAATATAACCAAGATCAAAAGAAATGTAGTAAATTGTGGAACAATCTTTACAACCAATGATTCTGACAAAGGACTCATTTCTAAAATATACAGAGAACTGAGTCATATTTTAAAACAAAAAGCCATTCCCCAATTGACAAATGGTCAAAGGATATGAAAAGACAATTTACAGATGAGGGGATCAAAGCAATCCATAGCCATATGAAAAAATGCTCTAAATCATAATTATTAGAGAAATGCAAATTAAAGCTTTGCTGAGGTACCCACTCACACCTCTCAGATTGGCCAGTATGACCAGGAAGGATAATGATCATTTTTGGAAGGGTTGTGGGAAATCTGGGACACTATTACAATGTTGGTGGAGCTGTGAACTCATCCAACCCTTCTGGAGAGCTATTTGGAACTATCCCCAAAGGGCAACAATAATGTGCATACCCTTTGACCCAGCAATACCACTACTGGGTCTATACCCTGAAGAGATGATGAAAAAGGGTAAAAACATTACTTGTACAAAAATATTTATAGCAGCCCTGTTAGTGGTGGCAAAGAATTGGAAATCAAGTAAATGTCCTTCATTTGTGTAATGGCTTAGCAAACTGTGGTATATGTATGTTATGGAACACTATTGTTCTATTAGAAACCAGGAGGGACAGGATTTTGGGGAAGCCTGGAGGGATTTGCATGAACTCATGCTGAGTGAAATAAGCAGAACTAGAAAAACACTGTACACCCTAACAGCAACATGGGAGAGATGTTCAACCTTGAAGGACTTGCTCATTCCATCAGTGCAACAAGTCTGCAAAGGAGAGTGCCAGATAAGGAGCTGTAGAGTTTGAACAAAGTGCAAGGACTACTCCCTTTAATTTAGAAAAACACAGATATCGTATTGTCTGATCTTGTTACCTCTGAGACTTCTCTTCTTTAAGGATATGATTTCTCTCTCATCACACCCAATTTGGATCAAGGTACAACATGGAAACAAAGTAAAGACTGTCAGAGTGCTTTCCATGGGGGGGCGGAGCAAGATTGGAGGGAAATTTGTAAA
The DNA here is from genome assembly GCF_037893015.1 of Macrotis lagotis. Lineage (NCBI taxonomy): Eukaryota > Metazoa > Chordata > Mammalia > Peramelemorphia > Peramelidae > Macrotis > Macrotis lagotis. The sequence continues at coordinate 105,347,367 of NC_133660.1, forward strand.
ACTCAAATAATATCTTTAATAAAAATAAATTTAAAAAATTAATATTATCCCAAGTAGAGAAGATAGCTTCAAAAGATGAAGGATTATGACTCCATGGAATTCTTCAAGTTAAAACTGCTGCCTTCCTCTCTACATCAGGGTTATCAAAGTCCAAAAAAAACACAAAAGTCAAAATAACCTTTGATGCTACATGAGAAAGTGGATGGGTAAACTTGATGACTGCCTATCAGATGTTACACAGACACGCACACACATGTGTGTGCACACACACATGCACAAACTCAAAAAAAGAGCAAGATGGAATTACTAAAATTAAGAAAGAGAAATATACTAAAACAGTGAGCAAGTCATAAAGATGTAAATTCAAATTTGATGGCAATAGAAATTGGTTAAATCTCTGTCTCAGTTTCCTCATCTATAATATGGAAACAGTAGTAGAATCTGTATTTCAAGATTCTTATAAGGGAAAAAATATAATATTTGTAAAGCACTTTGCAATCATTAAAACATTATATAAATGCTAGCTGCTATTTTGATTTGTTTTTAATTTAATTTTATTAGAAAACAATGCCATGTACAATGCAGAAAGTGAGTATTCATTATAAAGCAATAAATTCCTCTTACAAGAAAACCTATATGATAAATTCTATTCATTGTTGCAAAGTGGTGCATATCTTTGATTCCTTGTAGGTTTTCTGCTCTATTGTTCACATTTCATTTGTTTCCCCTTCATCCTTCCACTGGAAAAATACTATAATTAAATGCAAATAAATATGTGTATGTCTATGTTTGTATATATGTGCATATGTAAATATATAAACATATATTCAGATACACAATGCCTATGCACATATATAAATATACACATACATTTATGTGCATATATGTAAGATCATACTATACTTATTTCCACTTATCTTCTGTTTTTCTGAAGATTGATGCCATCTTCCTTCATCAGTTGAAATCTTTGCATGTTTTTCTTAATCCATCAATTTATCATTTCTTACAGCATAGCAATATTTCAACATTATACTTTTTAGCTATTTTGAATATTAAAAAACAATTTTAATATGGCTGACATAGCATAGATTTTTCCCATTTTTCTCTTTTTGTTAAATTTAGCTTAGCTTTAACTTTATCTAAGATCATGATTACTATCCCTAGTTTTTTTACATAATGCATTCTACTCCTAACCTTTATTTTTTTGTGTATATCTCTCAGTTTTATAGAATTTATTTAAAGCAACACTGATTAATTCAAATTTTAATCTGCTGTTTCCATTTTATGGATGAAGTCATTCCATCTTCTTTCTACGTTCTAATTGCTTGATATTTTCCTCCTTCCTAACCCTCTTCTGATTTACTTTTACTCGCTCTGTTGCCCTCGTATTACTTATCCTAGCCCTTCCAAGAATCTCTCCTTTATCCTCTCTCCCCCAGCTCTGTCCCCTTTCTCTCTTGTTTATATCTGAATTTGGAAGATATTTATACTCTTCCAAATTTTATATATTGCTCTCTCTCATCCCATTTCTGATAATCTACACAGTCTGCTAAATACCATCCCTCATCCTAGTTTCTCTCTTCCTCTTATTTCTTTCTTTATTTAGATGATTTTTATACCCTTCTAAAAGAATATATTGCTCATTCTTTAACCCAGATCTTATGTGAGTATGGCTTCATTAAGAATTCCTCTGGTTCCCCCTACTCAATTCCCTATCACCTTACTCTCTTCTTTCTTTCTAAATTTAGGAGACTTTAAGACCCTTCTGGATATATAGGTATTGATACCTCTTTCACATTCCCAATGAGAGTAGGGTTCCAAAAGTACCAACCACATCCCCATTTAAATCCTCTGTATCAGTTCTTCCTATCCCATTTCATTTGTATGTGATATTTTTTTTTCCTTTTACCTTTCCATACACAATTTTACTTTTCAGAATCACATCATATTTAACTATACCCAATATTTTTTCAAATTATCCAATTGCTAGTGAAAATCCTAGACATATGGTTTACATTTTCACACATAAAAATAAACATTCTTCCTGGTTTTTTTTAATGAAACAATATGAAGCAATGAAACAATGTTTTAATGAAACAATGAAGTAAAATTACGCTAATTCTAACATAGCAAAAATTCAGATAAAATCAAATAGTTTGTTGGTTATTAATAATTGTTGCCAATTATATATAATTCTTACTATATGTCAGTCTCAATGCCAGACCTTTACAATTATGATTGCAGTTTATCCCTAACACTACCCAAGAAGGTACCTGTGATTCCCTATTCTCAATTTATAATTCAGGGAACTAAGGGAAATAGAGGTTATTTGTTTTGCCCAAGGTCAAACAGTTAATAAGCATCTGTGCTGGAATTTAAATTCAGGTTTTCTTGACTCAAAATCAAGCATTATTAGATGAACAAACCTTATTCCAATGGATCTTTAATTTTTCTCAAAAGTTAGGAAAAGACAAATTTTCTTAAGTTTTTGTAGTATCACAGATTGAAAGCTGAAAGGGACTTTAGTGATAATGAAATTCAAGTCAAATTATACCGATGAGAAAGGAGAAAAGTAAAGTCAGAAGAGTAAAATAATTTGCTCAGTGTTACATAAATAAAAAGTGGAAAAACTGGCATTTAAACCTGCATCCTGGATATTTTCTATCATATTATTCTCATACTCAACTGCTTTATAAGAATACTTGTTTTGTATTCCATGAATTATCTATTTAAAAATGCATGCACCAGAAAGAAGAATATTTTGAATGGAAACTCAAATATTTGCTTGATTTGACTTGAAAGCTAACAGTAAATGTCTTACTGAAAAGCTATGGATATTTTATATGTTTTCTTAGCACAGGTAAATTATATTTCAGAATAGTTGAACGAATTGACAACTCTATCAACTGTTGTAATGGTTTCATACATATATATATATATATATATATATACATATATATGCAGAGAGAGAGAGAAAGTGAGAGAGACATATATATATATATGTACATATGCACATATACACACACATATATATAATACTAATCCTGAATATCAAATTTGACAATTTACTGGAAAACTGAATGTATACTCCTAATCCCCTCTGAGATTTAAATACAGTAGAACCTGATAAGGAGGCATATTTTTTAGAGACAATAGATATATTACACAATATTAGTCACTAATAAAACCAAATATTCTTAGTCCTTTTGGTCCTAGTATATTTCCTGTAAAAGAGTTGTAATTTTTTCCTATTTTTCCTGTATATATAAAAGGACATATTTTTATTTTTCTGTAGGCTCCTTATATTTTTGTTGGCAGAGATATTGGTGGCAGAGCACTTTGTAAAGTTATTTGTAATACTAATTTCATCTTAATGTTATTCCTTCTATCTCCTATCAACTTCAGAAAGGAGTTCAGCAATGACTCTTGTTAAAACACCTGGAGGAAACACAAAATGAAACAGGTTTGTTTGTAGTTTCTATACAACAGCTCAGCAGGTATTCCTTACTAATTTTTAATTACTCCCAAGAATTGATTAATGCTTATAGTCAATCCCATTTATTATTTTGGGAAATTTAATTCAAATATTTTCATGAAACAAATATAAATGTCATTTAGGAAATGATTTTCTTAGATTGGCAGCCTTTGTCCCAGCAAAAGTTGAACCCCTGTACTCATTCATTCTTTCTTGTATTTAGTCTTGACTTTATATCCTTTAACTATTTTTTTTTATTTTTGTCCAATACAACATACAAAGCCAAAGAAGGGAACTGCTGGGATTGAGCTTCAAGGAACATTTTGTTTTGTAGTTTATCTCTCCAAACACAAGCATTAAGTTGAGAAAACACAGTTGGGGTATTTTTGAACTGTGTTTCACTTCCATCTGTTATTTTTTTGACTTCTGTTTATCAGGATTAGATTTTATAAGTTTATAAACAAAATACAATAGAGTAAAGAGCAAACAGTAGTCCTTAGCTACTGGAAACCCTTTCTTCCATCTCACAGAAATAAAAACTGATAAAAACCAAAATGCCATTTTTCTTCACCTTGATACTGTGTTTGTAATTGTAGTCATAAAGAAAGGAGAAAAGATCTACAGAAGCACATCCTATTTTTCAAAAAATTAGAAAGAAATAATAATATTGGTTACTGGAGAAAAAAATGGGAAACCATTCAATATCTTTGCTCTTAGCTGATACTGGCAAGGACATGGCCCATGGGGTCATGAGGAGTTGGATATGACTGAATAACCATACATTGATATTGACTAGTCCAAGACAATATCTCAAATGGCTTTAATTAGTGGGTGAAAACTGTTGGTAATCAAAAGACTTGAATTCTATCTGTTTTATTTATTTGTAAAATGAGGTGGGAATCTTTCTGATTCTTTCTACTATATACTTTCTGTATGAGCATAAATTCTTTAAGTTATATTTTATATTATATCCATAATGAAGATCAGATAACACTCTAATGTCAAATGCTGCCCCAGAATCCATCTGTAGATAGTTACCATTAGAAATCTATTTAAAAACAAAACAGAACATAACAAAACTATTGCATTTAGACTTGAAGAATAACATAGTCCTCCTTCCATTGGACAATAGTTAAATGACCTAATGAGAATCAGCAAATAGGCATAAATGTTTAAAGTTAGCTCTACTTTCTCAGATGGTTTTAGTGTTATTTGAATGTCTCAGAGACTAAACAAATGCTTGAGAGTATTTAAAGCTCCAAGGATAGAACTGTTTCGATCATGATATTGGGTACCATGTGAGTGATGTGAGGCTGGTAGTGAAAGGAATAGGATAGGATCCCCTCAGCTAGGCAAACTGGGAATTAAACTATGGGCATGACCAATCAGGGCTAAGATGAAAATTACTATATACCTTTTTGACTTGGCTGAGAAGAATCACTGTAATTATTTCCTACCCTTATGGATTTTCTCCCTTCCCTTGCTCTTTTCCTTTCCTTTCTTCTTCCCTTCCTTTCTCTATCTTTCTATTTCTGTCTTCGGGTCTCTCTCTTTAAAGTTTTATTGGTGTGCTTTGTTTTTATATTGCAAATATTTATATGCTACCTTTCACTCCATGAGATCTCTCTCATAACAAAATAAAGCAAATCAACTCACAGTAGAGAAACTTTAACCAAAAGTGCATGAAATAGTCCACATCTGTAAGTCTCCCAAACTTTTATTTTTTTATTTAAAGAAACTTATTTTTCTCTTTAATTTCGAGCCAATGGAAAAAAAAACAGATGAATGAAAATAAATTCTTATAAAAATATGTAACATTAAACAACCCAACACCCATCATTGGCTATATACCAAAATGTGATGTCCTAAAACCATCAACTCCCTGTCATGGATAGCATGTTTTCATCAATCTGAATAAAGATTCATCTGGAATCTTTAATGGTCATTAATTACATTGATCAAGGTGCTTACTTTGAAAGTGGTTTTTCTTTACAGTGAGATTGTTATTAGAGAAATTTTTCTCCTGATTCTGAACTTTTCATTCTTCGTGAGTTTAAAAATTCCTTCAAAGTAATTCTTTTTTTTGTAAAATTGTTTTTATTTTGTAAATTCTCTTCTGATTTGAATAATTTATATAATCTCATGTGGTTCCTTCCATATCTTTTTGAAATCACCTCCTCATTTAATATAGAAAATTTTACCAATTGCATTCAAATATCACAATATATACAACCATTCCTCAATGGATGGATGTCTTTTAGTTTTTTATATTTTTCCACCACTAAAAGAGTTACTATTAAAATTTGGGGTACATAAAGAAAATTTTTCTCTTTATTTGATCTCTTTTAATTACAAGTTAGCAGTGAAATAGCCAGATCAAAGGACATGCATTGTTTATTAATTATTTTGTGTATTCTTAAATTGCTTTCTAGAATGGTTATGAACATATACAGATTCTTCAGCAATACATTAATAGGCTGTTTTCTGATAGTTCCTCCAACATTTATCATTTTTCTTTTTCATCATCTTAGTCTAATCACAGACTTGTTCAAATTGCTTCTCTCTAATTGGTAGTGATTTAGCACATATTTGTTCATGCAACTGTAAATAGCTTGGGCTTCTTGCTTCAAAAACTGCTTGTTTATAACTTTATTCCAATTGGAAATTGGAGAATGGTTTTTATTCTAATAAACTTAAATCAATTTCTTATATGCCTTGGAAATGAGACTTTTATCATAGAAATGTGTTACAATTTTTTCTAATTGTTCACTTTACTGAATTTATGCAAATTATTCTTTATAATGAAAATTATTCATTTTTCTTTTCTTTGATTCTTTCTGTCTCCATTGGTCACTAACAAATCTCCTATTAATAGACTGATAGTTAATTTTTTCAATGCTGCTCTAATATTATTTCATAATGTAATTAGAGATTTTCTTAGTATAAGACAAAAAAATGTTGTTCTAAATATAAGTTTTAAAATATTTCTGTCTTATTTTCCCAGGAGTTTGTCAAATAATAAACCTTTATTCCAGTAAATATCATCTTTGTGTTTATAAAATATAAGTAAAGTAGATAAACATACTTGTATAGAATCTGTTCCAATAATTAAACTCAATTTTTAAACTACTACCAAATCATTTTAAGAATTATTACTTTATAGTATAGCTAGAAATCTGTCTCTGCTAATTGTCCTATATCTCCACTTTGTTCATAAGATACTTAATGATTCTTTTTTTTTGACCTTATGATTTTTTTTTAGGTTTTTGCAAGGCAAATGGGGTTAAGTGGCTTTCCCAAGGCCATGCAGCTAGGCAATTTTTAAGTGTCTGAGGCCAGATTTGAACTCACGTACTCCTGACTCCAGGGCCACTGCACCACCTAGCCACCCCTACTTTATGATTCTTGAACTTTTTTTGCCACCACATGAATTCCATTGTATTTCTTAATTCAATTAGCTATATGGATGCTATTATTATTTTTCTAAAGTATTTTTATTTAGTTGTTTCATTGGTATGCGTTTGAATAAGTAAACTGATTTAAGAAAAACTAAAATTTTTTATTAGACTTATTCTACCAATTTTAAGCAATTAATATTCTATTTCAACAACTCTTGAGGACTACACATACACACAAATACACAAATACACATATATGTACACACATACTCTTCCTATTCTTCCAAACTTTTCTGTCCTATAAAGTTATATTTTTTTAGTATTTATATTTTCTACTTAAATTAGTACTAAATTAAGATTTTTAGATGTATATATGTCTTTAATTATAAACTGCTTGTCTGCCAAGGAAATTGAAATTGTTGGTACTGGAACACTATGAGTAAAATTAAGGTCTATCCCCTTTATTTAAATTGCTCATATTCTGTTCTAAATGAGAGATCTGTGCTCAAATTGAGAGATTTTAGGATTTCTGATCTTTAATAATTATTAATAAGCTTCACAAAAGGCAGAATGAATCTGAATCTGAAACAGAGCAGCCTATTTTGCTGTCTTGAACAATGTTGAGCTGTCAGAACACCTGGCCTAATTTCTCACCACTTTTCCCCTTCCTAGGACTTCTCACCCCTAGGACTCCTCAGAGAAATCTCTGCAATAGTTAAGTTGCAGGCATTAACAAAAGAACAGGAATAACCTGGAGAAAGTTATGACTAATCCTCAACTTTAAAAGGAAATTTGCTTGCCTTGTTTCAAGAGGTTTTTTTTTTTTGCTTTATTTCCTCCAGAAGGGATATGAGTTGGAAGGGAAAGAAAATAAGTGATTTTTAAATGAAATTTATGTGTATATCAGTATATACATATGTACATATAATTTTTTAAAAATAAAAAGGGCTAGATACCTTAGTACTTTTCCACCTATCCCTTCCCCTCTCATGTTCAAATTATAATCTCATATAAGTGAAAATAAGATGAAAGTTAAATTTTTAAAAATCAGTGGGGAAAGGTAGTAAAATTTTCATGAGGAGGAATAAGGGAAAAGGAAAGAAAACTATAAATGGAGAAAGATAGCATAGAAGGAAATATAGAATTAGTAATCTTAACTGTAAATGTGAATGGGATGAACTGTCCCATAAAACAGAAACAGTAGCAGAGTGGATTAAAAAAACAGAATCCTAAAATAAACAAACAAACAAACAAACAAATAAATCTCGAGCATAGAATGCTACAAAGGTAAATGGAACCATATGAATTAATTCTTAAAAGGATAATTGCAATCATCTCATCAGATATTGTCATTTTACAGAAGAGAAATCTAAAATCCTAAGAAATCAAGGACTCAGAATTCTGGGTCTTCAAATCCAGCACTTTTGTAAACCAAAATATCTCCTCCTAATTAACTGAAAAAATATGGATTATATTGATGCATTTTTTAAAATAATTTTCAGTAGAAAATCTACTCAGATGCTTGCTGAAAATGTGACCAGTTTATTTTATTTTTTAACTCGATTAAAAAATAGTTTAGTTTGCATTAGCATGGAATATAGCCAGATATGTGCTGACAAATGTTAAACAACCAGTTTTTAGGGGTTTTTTTGGGGGGGATACACTATATGCTTCTAAATTTAAACTATATTACTAACATTTTCTTCATCATTCAAGAAAACAATAAAGATTAATTTTTTCAGTAGTTTAAAAAAAGTCCATGTTTGCCTCTTTTCTTACCTAGCTTTAATCACTGATTGAGTGTTGCCTTACAAACTGAGACCAAAGGAAAAACTTTACTTAAAAAGACCAAGGAATTCCACTGCATCAAGGGCCATCTCCAATTATTCAGATCTATAACTTGGCACTGCACCCAGATGGCTCAGGAGGAGAGAGTTAGACTGGTACCTTTGTATAACACTGTTTCACTTAAATCCAATTTAATTGCAAGTCATAATTTTGCCTTCATGTTGTCACTGACACTCTTTGAGAATGAAAGACAAGACACATGAAGAAATCGAGCCTTGAAACTTCTAATTTCTGAGCTGTAAATTTCACTCAATATATAAAAGTTGTAGCCTTCCAGTTCTGAGGGAGCTTCAGCATATCTAACTATTCATATAAGACCTCACTTCTTAAGGGCAAAAATGATGTTGTGGCTTCTTCCTTCTTTTCATCCTATGAATAAAAAAATATATTAAAGTAAATTATAACTTTTTAATAATAAAGTATATTTAGCTCATTATATATAAAGAATACCTCATTTAATGTTTTTAACAATCTGATGAAATAGGTATGATATTTTTTCCCATTTTAGAGGTAAGAGGTTGAAATCAGAAAGATATTTGCTAAGGGTCACATATCTGGAAAGTGAGGCAAAATTTGCATTCAGGTTTTTATAATTCTAGATTCACTGAAGTTCTACCTGCATTTGTATGCACCAGTCCTCCCTATCTGCAAGGAGGTGATATTATTTTCTAATAATTTCTTCATTGCTGAAAATTATGAACCAGATTAGACCCAAATCTGGTTTTTATGTGTTAATTACATTCTTGTATATGGACAAAACAACTGGAACAAATTGCTTTGAAGTTTCTGAATTAGGCACTGCAATTATACTATACTCGTCTTTTTTAATCAGGTGATATGACTATAAAATTGATTTATTTTAAAATAATCTCCACTGGTTTTTAAAGTTGCACATGAGCCCATTAAGTAGCTTTTTAATCAGAGATATCCTTATTTAGTGGTGAAAATTAATTACCCCTATTCAAAGAATATGTCAGAAATATGACTTTAAAATTTAAATGGTTCTTTCTTCTTTTTGCCAGATAACAGTGATATGTTCAAATAGTAAATTACTGATATTCTTTTAACAATTTGGTTGAAATATTGGTAATAAAATCAATTTAAGTAAAAATGGGTATGTCTCTTCAGAAAGGTTACACATTTAGGACACTTTCTCTGAACAAAATGTCTAATAATTCAGTTGGCAGAGCTATTTTACCTAACAATAACTATAGTCTGGCCATGTCTAAAAAGTAGAAAGTGAAGCAGAATTGGGCATCTATTGTATTAGTTTGAACAATCTGTCCAGCATATCCACTGAAAATCCATTTACTTTTGGCCCACCAATCTCTGAGGTTCATTTTATTATGAAATTTTGTTATAAAATTAGCCCAATGACTGCAATGTCCACTTGTGTTTCTTAAGTTCAGATCTTAAACCTACAAACCTTCACTGGATAAATCAAGAATTTGAAAGTGACTCAAGACTACCTTTTCCCTATTGTCTTAACACATCTAAGACTAGTCAAATCAGTTACAAGGTTTCTTCTGCTGAAGAATGTGGATTTTGGAATGAGTGATGAGAAAAAAGATAAGGGAAAATATGATACTGAAATGCCTGCATCTGTTTCAAGATGAACTTATTTTAGTCTTTAGACCAACAGTATACCTTATAAGTTATTTTGATTCCCTCTCATTATCAAACAATAACCAAACTAAATATAGAAAGGTAGTAGCAAAAATCAGGATTCAAAGCTAGGTACTCTGATCTTTATGAAATAGTAATGCCTTAATATTCTATTTACCTCCTTTCCTTTGAAAGGGAAAACACAAAAAAAGAGCACTTGGACTTAAGATCAAGGAACCTAGAGGAAACATATTTCAAATTTCTTAAATTTCTTTTCTGAATGGAAAGAAGGAGAAATTGTGCTTTGATATGCTTTATATCAACCTATAAAGATATTTTCTTTTGACATTATTCCTTTTTTTAAAAATCTTTTGTTGTTTGAGGGTTTTTTGTTTATTTTTCAAAAGATGTACATATAAAGATGTAGGCAACAGGAAAAAAAGATTAAAAATAGAAAAAATAACTATAAGGGTATGAGATAATCCTGGCAACTACATTCATTTTCAGTCATTTGCAAAAATGTTATCATCATAAGTCATCACTTATGGACATTGCAGCACCAATAATAAATCAGTGGTACAAATAAAGCAAAATTATAGCAATTTTCTACATCAGGAACCAATTTATCTTGATTACTAAGGTCTTCCATATCGGTACTTTATTTTCCTGAATTCTAGAATTTTCATGTCTGTGTTTGGGATATTTAATACCTTTTTACTTGTTCTTGACTCTTTCCATAAATGATTGCCTAAATTACAAGTCACACCTTCCTGAGCCCTGCTGATTATCTCCTATCCACTCATTTCCTATGACTCATCTATCCCAACATATCAAGGTCATTTCAATTCCCTTTTCCCATCAATTCAAGCTCTCTGAAAATAATGTCAGAAATATTTTAAACTTCTCACTGAGCTGTGGCTTATTCTCAGAGCAATCAGTATAAGGCTTAAATTATCTTCCTTGCAAGAACTGAAAGTAAAAATCTACACTCCTTTAGAAGTAAAAAGAGAGAGAATTCTCTAAGAAAAAAAAAATCTCCAGCACCAAATGAATTCACAAATGATTTCTTCTTTACATTTAAGGAACAATTAGTTCCAATTCTATATAAACTATTTGAAAAAATAGATGAAGAAGAATTTCTGCCAAATTCCTTCTATGATACTAATATGGTGCTGACACCTAAACCAGGAAGAGTCAAAGAAGAGAAAGAAAATTATAAATCAATTTCCTTAATGAATATGAATGCAAAATTTTTAAATAAAATATTAGCAAAGCAATTACAACAAGTAATCATTAGGATAATATTCTATGATCAAAGAAGATTTATACCAGGAATGCAAACTTGACTCAATATTAGGAAAAATTATCAGCATAATTGACCATTTCAATAACAAACAATAGAAATCATGTGATTTTTCTGTTTCTTTGCACCTAGCCTATTCCCCTGAAAGTTTTTGTCCATTCCTTCACAAATTTATATTGAGGAATAAAAAGTAAAGAATATTGAGTGGATTCATAAAAAAATTCAAAGGAAGAAGGTCTAGCCACACCTTATCTAAAATTACATTATAAAGCATCAGTCATCAAAACTGTTTGGTACTGGTTTAGAAATGATTAAAGAATCACTGGAATAGTGTAGATACAAAAGAAATAGCAGTAATTGGAAAGTAATAAGCTGCTATTTCATAAACTCAATGATTCCAACTTCTGAGTTAGGAACTCATTCTTTGATAAAAACTTTTGGCAAACCTGGAAAACAGTATGGCAGTAATTAGGCATTGACCAACATCATATGCCCTATACCAAGATAAATTCAAAATTGGTACAGGATTTAAACGTAAAAGATACTAGCATACGTCTTTTAGGAGAACAAGGAATAGTTACCTGCCAGATCTACAGAAAGCATATAGTTTGTGACCAAATAAAAGATATAGAACATAATAAAGGTAAAATAAATAAATCTGATTACATTAAATTGTAAAGCTTTTGCAGAAGCAATACCAATGCAAGTAAGATTAAAATGAATGTATTAAATTGTGAAGTAATTTTTATAACTAATGTATCTGACAAAGGACTCATTTCTAAAATATATAGAGAAATGAGTCAAATTTATAAGAAAACAAGTTATTCCCCAATTGATAAATGGTCAAGAAATATGTAAAGGAAATTCTTATATGAAAAAATTAAAGTTATCCTTAGTCATATGAAAAAATGCTCTAAATCATCACTGATTAGGGAAATGCAAATTAAAACAACTCCAAGGAACTACTTCACCCCTATCAGACTGACCAATATGAATAAAAAGGAAAATGACTAATCTTGGAGAGAACGTGGAAAAACTGGGACACTAGTGCATTGTTGGTAGAGTTGTGAGCCAAAGACAAAAAAAAAAAACTTGATACTCTTTCATTCAACAATATCACCACTAGTTCTATATCACAAAGAAACCACAAAAAAAGGAAAAAACCAACATGTACAAAAATATTCATAGTAACTCTTTTTATAGAGGTAAAGATTTGGAATTTGAAGGGATGCCCATCAACTGGGGAATGACTGAACATATTGTGGTATATGACTGTGATGGAATACTATTGTTCTATAAGAAATCATGAGAGACCAGACTTCAGAATAATCTGGAAAGGCTTACATGAACTGATGCTAAGTGAAATAAGCGGAGCTAAAACATTGTACACACTAAAAACTATGGCTGATGATCAACTATGATGAATTTGTTCTTTTCAACACTAAAATAGTCACAGACAATTCTAGAAGATTTATGTTGAAAAATGAAATCCATATCAAGAAAGAAAACTATGGAGTATAAATGCAGATCAAACTTACCATCCTCAATTTTTAAAAGTTTATATATTTTGTCATTTTTTCTCTCTCTATTGTGCATTCTTCTGTTTCATTTGATTCTTCTTCCACAGCATGATTATTATGGATCTATGTTTAGCATGACTGCATATGCAAAGCCTCTATTAGATTGCTTTCTGTTGGAGAGGGAGGAACAGAAAGGTGGGGGTAAAGGTAAACCTCAAAACCTTGTAAAAAATGATTGGTGAATACTACCATTGCATGTTGTTAGAAAAACAAATAAAAAAATATTAATTACCTTAAAAAAAGAAAATAGTCTCAAAAAATAGTAAAGGAGAAAGATTTTAACAATGTAACAAAACTTTCCAAATAATTCTGAAACATTATATATGGAACTTAGAAATGTTTTTAAGCAAATACTGGAAATAGATGAGAAATTAAGCATATCCTGGAATTAATTATCTTTATCATTCTCTTCCTGCTCCATAAAGAGGAAGATGAAATGTCTTGGTTAAAGGTAACAGATTCTTGAGCATTTTGTGGTGTTATGTTTCTACTATGTGGTTCCTCCATGGCCTTATTTTTATTTGATGTAAGATTAAAAGGAAAAATTGATTTCATTATCAAAAGAATAATCTATATTCTGATGAAAATCTGTTACCTCAAAAACTAATTAGTAGAAAAGAGCATTTTCAAGTTTTATCTTTGTAATTTTAATACATAACATATATTATTTCTTTAATAGATTTTTTAAAATGAATTGCATCAAAAATGCCAACATTGAATGATTTGCACCCTCTTTCCTTGAACTTTTCTTTCATTTCTTAGCTGTTTGAATAAGTTATTCAACTTTTTGAGATCTATTTGTAAAAAGCATACAATAATAACCATTCTTTCTAATTAAAAGAATTGTTTTGAAGAACAAAGAAGAGAATATAAGAACATGCTTTGAGACCTCCAAACCAGAGGTTTTAAATGCTGCCTGTGGGTGGCAAAGAGCCCTTAACACTCCCATGTGTGGTCTGAACCTGACTGAAATGTAAATAGGAAATATTTAACAAAAAGAAAAATTCAATAGAATATCAGTTAAGATATTATTTTCCAAGTCAAAACAACAGCAAGGATTCTTGTGTACAATTTAGTGTCTTTCACCTCTCCTTTTCTGTTTGGGTTTAGCACTACTATCTATAAGTCTGGTCAATATAATAACCATTCATGGATACTTTAGACTAAAAATGTGGCATGTGTTCCATGTCCTGACAGATAAGTGAAGGGGTAGAGGTACAGAATAAATATTTTTTGATACATTTGTGAATTTCTTTTTATTGACCATGTTTATTTGTTACATGTGACATTTCTTATGTGTTCTTTGGGAGGAATGATGATAGTTTTAGTGTATATGTGATATATGCTTAAAAAATCAATGCCCTGAAAATATGAGGAAAAAAATTAAAGGACATCAAAGTCTACAATCATTCTGTCTACTATACAAGTACTGTGCTAAACACTTAGAATACAAAGAAAAACAAACACAGTCCTTATCCTCAAAGAATATATAATCTAATGGGAAATTCAAAATGCACATTAAAGCAAAATAGATACAGGATAAAATAGAGATATTCTCAGAAAAGTCAGAACTAACATTAACAAGGATTTAGACAACCTCATATGCTTAATAATTACATAGATGTGTGACCTTGGACAAGTCACTTAGCCCCACTGCCTTGCCAAAAAAAACAAGGATTTAGAAAAGTTTTGTAGAATGTAACAATTTTACTTAAGATTTGAAGGAAGCTAGGAAAACCAGGAGGCAGAAATGGAGAGAAAAAGACTTCTACTTATAAAGGAGTAATAATAAAAATGTGAGGAGTTGGGGCATATTGACTTTTGAATAACATCAAGGAGTTAGTGTCACTGTATCATGTGAAGGAAAGTAAGGTGTTAAAAACAATGGAAAGTTAAAAAGGAGTCAGGTTATAAAGAGAATTGTATATGGATAATTGTATATTTTATCTTAGAATTAAGGAATAGAAGAGAAATTAGAGTTTCAGAGTGAGACAAATAAAAATAACTTGAAAATATTATATTTCTACATATTTCAAAGGGAGTAACATATGTGGTAGAAGTTTCTGTGGCTTATAATAGCAGCACAGGAAATGATGAAATGGATGATTTCAGAGACATCTAAATAGACTTGTGTAAACTAATGCAAAATGAAGTAGGTAAAACAAGAGAACAATTTATACAATAAAAACAACATTATTAAGACAAACCTTAAAAAACTTACAAACTCTGATCAATGTGATGTTCAATCATGTCAAAAGACCATTGAATAAGTAGGCTACCCACTTCTTAAGAAAGATGATAGAATCAAGACATAGTATAAGTCATAAATTTTTGGACATGAATAATGTATGAATTATGCATTTATTTTTTAAAGATTTTATTTATTTTGAGTTTTACATTTTTCCCTTAATCTTACTTCCCTACACTACCCCCCACAGAAGGCAATTTATCAGTCTTTACATTGTTTACATTCCATGGTATATATTGATCCAAATTGAGTGTGATGAGAGAGAAATCAAATCATTAAGGAAGAAATAAAAAGTATAAGAGACAGTAAGACTTCTGGGCAAGATGGCAGAGAGAAGACAGACACAGTTCTAAAGTCTCCTGATCTCTTCCCCATCTATCACATGAAACAAACCTCTTAAAAGAAATCTGACACACAAAAGCCAGAAAGCAAATCCAGGAGAAAGAACATCTACCTCAGGATTTGTCTCCAGCAGCAGCTTTGGTGGAATTCGGGCCAGTGAGTCTGGGCTCAGAGGGAAGATGAGCCCCAGATCAGCCAGATTAACAGCTGAATTGGAACCAGGAGTCTGAGCTCCCGAGAGCCGGAACTGCTGGATCAGCGGTGGGGCTGGATGACAAGGGCTTCGGTCCATGGGGGACAGAGGCACTGGTGTTACTGCTGTCCCCCTGGAGCTTGGGGATGGGGCTGGGGGAAGAGTTCTGGTGCAGGAGAGCTGGGGACACCATCCTGGGCTCCTCTGGTCCCATTACAACTCAGACCTCCTCCCAAACAAACAAATGAAAACTACTTCGGCCTCAGGCCCAGGTGTGTGAGCAAAAGAACCAACTCAGCTGAGGAATGACCTCAGGCCAGGGTAAAGCCCATCATTGATTGAAGGCAAAAGGATTCAATAGCTCCAACCCTTCCCCTTCAAGAAAAGAGAGAAGGGCTCAGCCAAGGTCACAGACATTACAGAGAAAGCAACCAACACCTCCTACTGGCCAGCCAGAGAAACTACATGCAGGGAGTAAAGCCTTTAGCAATCCCAAGCCCTGGTGAACCACCCCCCCCCCACAACTCAAGGTCTTAGCAAAATGAAGAAGGGTCAGTGGAAAAGTGGATCCATAGAAAAATTCCTGGAAGGGAAAGACCCTAACTCACAGAGACCTGGAACCTCTGAGGAGAATATAATCTGGTCTGCAGCACAGAAAGACTTCCTTGAAGAAATAAGGAAGGAGCTTATAAATTTGGGAGAAAAAATTAATACCTTGCAACAAGAAAATGAAACCTTCAAAAGTACAATTGGACAAATACAAAAGGAGAATAAATCTCTCAGATCATCAACTGGACAATTAGAAAATGAGAATAAATCTCTCACAGCATCAAATGGACAAATATAAAATGAGAATAATTCTCTGAGATCCTCAAATGGGCAAATGCATAAAAAAATTAATTCTCTCAAAACCTCAATTGGTCAAATGGAAAGCTCTTTCAAAAGTAGAATTGACCAATTGGAAAAGGAGTTGCAAAAGGTTAATGAAGAAAACTCCTCCCCAAAAACAAGAAAGGAGTCTACAGAAACCAAGGACTCCATGAGACAGCAAGAGTCAGTTAAACAAAATAAAAAATAGAAAAAATAGAAGCAAATGTAAAATACTTCATCCATTAACAAAACCACTGACCTCAAGAATAGATCGAGGAGGGGCAACCTGAAAATTATAGGGCTTCCAGAAAACATGGAAGAGAAAAAAAAGCCTGGGATTAATATTACAGGATCTATGATGGAAAACTGTCCTGATATCATGGAATCGGAGGGCAAAGTAGTTATTGAAAGAGTACATTGATCCCCACCAGAAAAAGATCCTAAAATGAAAACACCAAGGAATGTTGTGGCCAAACTCCAGAACTATCAGATAAAAGAGAAAATCCTGCAAGCAGCCAGAAAGAAACAATTTAAATATCAAGGAGCCAAATTAAGGATCACTCAGGACCTGGCTGCATCAACATTAAGGGATCAAAGGGCCTGGAACAAGATATTTCAAAGAGCAAGGGAGCTTGTAATGCAGCCAAGAATCTACTTTCCTGCAAAGTTGAGCCTTTTCTTACAGGGAAAAAGATAGACATTTAAGGAATTAAAAGAATTCCAAAAATTTCTGATGAAAAGACCAGAGCTAAACAGAAAATTTGGACATCAAACAGGAGGTTCAAGAGACACATGAAAAGGTAAAAAAAAAAAATAAAGGAGGGGGGGGCAGTAAAAGAAAAAATTGCAATCCAGTACGTAGAAACTGGCTATATCCCAGCATGGGAGGGTGGGGGGAAAGATTCTCATAAATCTTGAGGATTGTAACTCTAACAGAGAGAATACACCTAGACAGAAATGATGGATATTCATGACCTATCCATGAGACTGGTATCTAATGGGATGTAACTGGCTTTAACCCCACTTGGGAGAAAGACTCTAATAACTCTCAGGAATTTTGACTCTACTTGATAGAATATCCTGAACTAGAAGGGACAGATACTCAGAATTTCCTATGAGTTAGAATGCTCTAAAAAAAACACTACCTCCTTAAAAAGTGTGACAGGAAAGAGACTGGAGGAGGGAGGGGATTGAATGGGGTAAATCTCATTACACTAAGAGGTACAAAAAACCTATAGTAATAGAGGGAAAGAGGGAAGCAAAGGAGAAACACCTGGATCTTCTTCTCATCAGACTTGGCTTAAAGTCAATCTACACATACTAAGTGAACTTATAAAACATCTAACTTTTCAAGTATTAAAAGGGGAAAAGGGGAGGGGGGATGCAGAAAGGGAAGAGGAGTGGGGGAAAGGGGGAAATAACAAAATGAAGGGAAGGGAAAAAGGGAAAAGGGAAAGAAAGAGGAGGGTGTGATATAGGAGGGCAAACACACTAGAGGGGGGGGTATTTCAGAAACAAAATACTAGGGAATACAGATAAGGCGGGGAAGGAGGAAAAACAAAAACAGAGGGAAGATAGCATGGAGGGCAATAAATAAATAATAATCATAACCTTGAATGTGAATTGGATGAACTCTCCCATAAAATGTAAGCAAATAGCAGAGTGGAATAAAAATCAGAATCCTACAATATGCTGCTTAGAAGAAACTCATTTGAAGCAGAAAGATACATATAGATTAAAGGTAAAAGGTTGGAGCAAAATACATTTTGCTTCAGGTGAAGTAAAAAAGCAGGGGTAGCAAACCTTATCTCAGACAAAGCAGCAGCAAAAATAGATAGTGTTAAAAGAGATAAGGAAGGAAACTTTATCCTCCTAAAAGGTACCATAGATAATAAAGTCACTTCAATATTGAATATATATGCACCCAGTGGGACAGCACCCAAATTCTTAGAGGAGAAGCTGAAAGAACTACAGGAAGACATAGACCGCAAAATTCTACTAGTGGGGGACCTTGACCTCCCTCTATCAGATCTAGATAAATCCAATCATAAAATAAACAAGAAAGAAGTTAAGGAGGTAAATAGATTGTTAGAAAAATTATATATGGTAGACTTATGGACTAAACTGAATGGGGATAGAAAGGAACATACCTTTTTTCTCTGCAGTACATGGAACTTATACAAAAATTGACCATGTACTAGGATATAAAAACCTAATGATCAACTGTAGAAAGGCTGAAATAGTGAATACATCTTTCTCAGATTACAATGCAATAAAAGTCATATGCAATACTGGGCCAAGGAGATATAGACCCAGAGCAAATTGGAAACTGAATAACCTCATTTTAAAAAATGAGTGAACCAAAAAACAAATTATAGAAAGAATTAACCATTTTATCCTAGATAATGATAATAATGAAACAACATACCAAAACCTATGGGATTCATTCAAAGAGACTCTCAGGGGATATATATTATAGCTCTAAATGCTTATATGAATAAATTGGAGAAAGAGGAAATCCATGCACTAACATGCAACTAAAAAAATTAGAGAAAGAACAAAACAAAAATTCCCAGTTAAATACCAAATTAGAAATTCTAAAAATTAAAGGAGAAATTAATAAAATAGAAAGCAAAAAACTAATGAATTAATAAATAAAACCAAAAGTTGGTATTATGAAAAAATCAATAAAATTGATAAACCTCTGGCCAATTTGATTAAAAAAAGAAAGAAGAAAACCAAATTGCTAGTATCATAAATGAAAAAGGTGAACTCACTACCAATGAGGAGGAAATTAAAGTAATAATTTGAAATTATTTTGCCCAACTCTATGGCAATAAATTTGATAATCTAAGGGAAATGGATGAATATTTACAAAAATATAAGTTGCCCATGTTAAATGAAGATGAGATTAAATACCTAAGCAACCCTATCTCAGAAAAAGAAATTCAACAAGCCATTATTGAACTCCCCCCAAAAAATCTCCAGGGCCTGATGGACTCACAAGTGAATTCTACCAAACATTTAAGGAACAATTGGTTCCAATCCTATATAAACTCTTTGGAAAAATGGAAAGATGGAACTCTGCCTAACTCTTTCTATGAAACCAATATGGTGCTGTTACCTAAACCAGGAAGAGTTAAAACAGAGAAAGAAAATTATAGACCTATTTCGCTGATGAATATAGATGCAAAAATCCTAAATAAAATCTTAGCAAAACAATTACAACAAGTCAACTCTAGGATAATGCATTATGATCAAGTAGGATTTATTGCAGGAATGTATAGTTGGTTCAATATTAGCAAACCTGTTAATATATACTCAATTATATCAACAACAAACCTATCAGAAACCATATAATCATATCAATAGATGCTGAAAAAGCTTTGGACAAAATACAGCATCCATTCCTATTAAAAACACTAGAGAGTGTAGGAATAAATGGACTGTTCCTTAAAATAAATAGTAGTATCTATCTGAAACCATCAACAAGCATTATACTCAATGGGGAGAGGCTAGAGGCATTCCCAGTAAGATCAGGGGTGAAACAAGAGTGCGCATTATCACCACTACTATTCAATATTGTATTAGAAATGTTAGCATCAGAAATTAGAGAAGAAAAAGAAATTGAAGGAATTAGAATTGGGAAGGAAGAGACAAAACTCTCACTCTTTGCAGATGACATGATGGTCTACCTAGAAAATCCCAAGAAATCATCCAAAAAACTAATGGAAATAATTAGCAATTTTAGCAAAGTTGCAGGTTATAAAATAAACACTCATAAATCCTCAACTTTTATATATATATATATATATATATATATATATATATATATATATATATATGTCTAGCAAGAAACAGCAGGAAGAGCTAGAAAGAGAAATCCCATTCCAAGTAACCTCAGACAATATAAAATATTTGGGAGTCTATTTGCCAAGATAGACTCAGAATCTTTTTGAAAACAATTATAAAACACTTCTCACACAAATTAAATCAGATTTAAATAACTGGGCAAATATCAACTGCTCATGGATAGGTAAAGTTAACATAATAAAAATGACAATGCTACCAAATCTAAACTATCTCTTTAATGCCCTACTAATCAAAATTCCAAAAAGTTACTTTAACGAGTTAGAAAAAATTGTAAGTAAATTCATATGGAGAAATAAAAAGTCAAGAATTGCCAGGAGCTTAATGAAAAAAGTGCAAAAGAAGGTGGCTTAGCCCTACCTGATCTAAAATTATATTATAAAATATCAGTCATAAAAATTGTTTGGTATTGGCTAAGAAATAGAGTGGTGGACCAGTGGAATAGACTAGGTGCAAAAGCAGGAGATGATTACAGTAATCTGCTGTTTGATAAAACCAAAGAGTCCAGCTATTGGAATAAAAACTCCCTCTTTGATAAAAAATTGCTGGGATAATTGGAAATTAGCATGGAAGAAACTTAGATTAGACCAAAACCTCACACCCTTTACCAAGATAAGATCCAAATGGTTTCAGGACATAGACATAAAAAACAATATTATAAGCAAATTAGAAGATCAAGGACTAGGCTACCTGTCAGATCGATGGAAAGGGGAGCAGTTGATGACTAAGGAAGAGTTGGAGTACATCACCAAAAACCAATTAGATGATTTTGATTACATTAAATTAAAAAAGCTTTTGCACAGATAAAACCAATATAACCAAGATCAAAAGAAATGTAGTAAATTGGGAAACAATCTTTACAACTAATGATTCTACAAAGGACTCATTTCTAAAATATACAGAGAACTGAGTCATATTTTTTAAAACAAAAAGCCATTCCCCAATTGACAAATGGTCAAAGGATATGCAAAGGCAATTTACAGATGAGGAGATCAAAGCAATCCATAGCCATATGAAAAAATGCTCTAAATCATTAATTATTAGAGAAATGCAAATTAAAGCTTCTCTGAGGTACCACCTCACACATCTCAGATTGGCCAATATGTCCAGGGAGGATAATGATCATTGTTGGAAAGGTTGTAGGAAATCTGGGACACTACTACACTGTTGGTGGAGCTGTGAACTCATCCAACCCTTCTGGAGAGCTATTTGGAACTATGCCCAAAGGGCAACAAAAATGTGCATACCCTTTGACCCAGCAATACCACTACTGGGTCTATACCCTGAAGAGATGATGAAAAAGGGTAAAAACATTACTTGTACAAAAATATTTATAGCAACCCTGTTTGTGGTGGCAAAGAATTGGAAATCAAGTAAATGTCCTTCAATTGTGGAATGGCTTAGCAAACTGTGGTATATGTATGTCATGGAATACTATTTTGCTATTAGAAACCAGGAGGGATGGGATTTCAGGGAAGCCTGGAGGCATTGGCATGAACTGATGCTGAGTGAGATGAGCAGAACCAGAAGAATACTGTACATCCTAACAGCAACATGGGTATAATGTTCAACCTTGAAGGACTTGCTCTTTCCATCAGTGTAACAATAGGGAACAATATTGGGCTGTCTGCAATGGAGAGTGCCATCTTTATCCAGATAAGGAGCTGTGGAGTTTGAACAAAATGCAAGGACTATTCCCTTTAATTTAGAAAAATTAAACCAGATATCTTATTGTCTGATCTTGTTACCTCTGAGACTTCTCCTCTCTTCTTTAAGGATATGATTTCTCTCTCATCACACCCAATTTGGATCAAGGTACAACATGGAAACTAAGACTGACAGAGTGCTTTCCGTGGTGGGGTGGGGCGAGGGAAGCAAGATTGGGGGGGGGGATTGTAAAACTCAAATAATATTTTAATAAAAATACATTTAAAAAAAGAGATAGTAAGATCAGACAATAAGATTTCAGGTTTTTTTTCCTAAATTAAAGGTAATAGTCCTTGGTCTTTGGTCAAACTCCACAGTTATTTCTCTGGATACAGATGGTATATTCTCCATTGCAGATAGCCCCAAAATGTCCCTGATAATGGCACTGTTGGAATGAGCAAATCCATCAAATTTGATCATCACTCCCATATTGTTGTTAGGATGTACAATATTCTACTCATCTCACTCAGCATCAGTTCATACACATCCCTTCAGGCTTCTTTGAATTCCCATCCTTCCTGGTTTCTAATAGAACAATAGTGTTCTATGACATACATATACCACCGTTTGCTAAGCCATTCCCTAATTGAATTACATTTACTTAATTTCCAATTCTTTGTCACCACAAGCAGAGCTGCTATGTATATTTTTTGTACAAATGATGTTTTTACCCTTTTTCATCATCTCTTCAGGGTATAAACCCAATAATGGTATTGCTGGATCAAAGGGTATACATATTTTTGTTGCCCTTTGGGCATAGTTCCAAATTTCTCTCCAGAAAGGTTGGATGAGTTCACAGCTCCACCAACAATGTAATGGGGTCCCAGATTTCCCACAACCCTTCCAACAATGATCATTATCCTTTTTGGTCATATTGACCAGCTTGAGAGGTGTGAGATGGTACCTCAGAAAAGCTTTAATTTGCATTTATCTAATAAGTAATGATTTAGAGAAATTTTTTGTATCATTATGGATTTATGCCTCTCTATTAAAAGAATCAGTTGTAGGGTAAGTTGGATAATCTTCCTCACAAAGAACCTTTTATCTCTGATATCCAAGCCTTTCCTTCACAGACCCAAATTCTTGACATGCACTCTACCTTTATCTCAGTCTCATAGCCTCTCTTCTCTTTTAAGATACAGTTTAAATATCTTCTACATGAAGCATTTCCCACTTATCTATAGTACACCTCTAAAATTCTTACCTTTTATTACTTTTTGTATTTGTTTACTTTATATTTCTGATGCATGTATACATGTATATATATATATATATATATATGTACACACACACCTATGTTTTATAGTTACTAAATCAACACACATGTGTTTAGTAGCTATTATTTACAGCTATTAAGTTCTGGTTTTACAAAGAAAGGAAAAAAATATAGTCCCCATTTTGAGAAGCTCACAATCGAATTAGAAATACAATATGCAATGAACTTTGTATAAATATACTATATTTAGAATAGTAGAGATTATCAACAGAGGGAAGACACTAGAAAAAACTATCTGTAGAAGGTGATATTTTAGGTAGGACTCAGAGGAAGCCAGGAAGTAAAAATCAGAAAGGAAGGTGAAAATTTCAGGCATGGGAGACAACTAGTGAAAATGCCCAAAGTCAAGAAATCGAGGGTTTTGTTTAAGGAACAAAGAGACCATTGTCACCAGATTAAGAGGGCATGGAAATTAGATATTAGACTAAATTAGAAAAATAGACTAAAAAAGTAGGTGGTGGTAGATTATAAAAAATTTTTGAATGGCAAAGAGGATTTTATATTTGGAGGTGACAGGGAACCACTAGTGTTTTAATGTACTAATATCCTCCTTCAAAATTGGGATTAGTTCCTTTGATTTTTGTTGTTGTTGTTGTTCTTTGTTTTTTAATGCTCTTCTCCAGGAGTTGACTTCCCCATTAATAAATTAGTTCTTCTTATCAAAGAAGACCAAAATGACATCACTATTATTGAGACAAATTACAATGTGTCCTACTGTGATTGATCAGACCAATATTAGCTTGGAATGCTCTATCACAGTTTGGGCACAAATAGTCCATGTGAACACCTGGGGTAGGTACTCTAAACTTTCCTTTGAGTAGCTTCAATTCTGCCATCCCTATAGAGTGCAGCACCCCCACTGATGAGGGCATGCCATGCTGGGTTGTCTTGTGTCTATATCTCCCAAGCTGTTCAATCAATTCTAATGAGACCTTCAGGTTTTCTTAGTATCACTTCTTCTGAGCCCCTTGTGAGTGTTGTCCTCTGTGAATTCTATATAGAATAGTCTTTTTGCCAAGCATACATTTGTGTTTCATACAATGGGTCCAGTCCATCATATTTTCACTCTATGTAGTGGAATAGTGGAACTGTAGAGGAATATTTTAAGAAATACAGTTAAACTTTACAGTTTAATTAGAGAAAGGACTTGAAGTGTCTGGTATCTTTTTCCAGGTGATCTTTAGAATCTTCCTAAGACAATTTAAATGGAAGTGATTCAGTTTCTTGACATGATGCTGGTGGATAGCTCAAAGGCTCTGTAGATTGGTAGTCAATCTAATGCCTCTTCTGTCACACACTTCCATTTAGAGTCTCACAAATACTGAGTTAGCTCTGGCAACACAAGTGTCAACCTCATTGTCAATATGTACTTTCAAGGAAAGGATACTGCTAAGGAAAGAGAATTTGTCCACTGTACTCAAAACTCTTTCATTTGCTGTAATTGATGATTCCACACATGGATGGTTTAGCGCTGGCTGATGAGGCATCTGGGTTTTCTTGATGTTAAATGTTAGATCAAAATTAGCACAAGCAGCAGAGAATGGATCCATACTTTGTTGCATCTTAGCTTCAAAGGCTGCATAGAGTGCACACTCATCTGCACCAACACTCCCTCCACTTTGATCTTGGCTTGTAGCCTTTTCAAGCATTGGCTGACCTTGAGGTCCTGTTCATCCTCAGTAAAGGCATTTGATAATATTACTGACAACATCATGCTAAAAAGTATGGGAGCAAGGATATCCTTGTTTCACTCCATTGGTGACTAGGAAATCTCAAGAGCATAGTCCACTATCCAGAACCAAAGTGTGCATGTTATCATGAGATTGATGTACAGTCCTGATGAACTTCTCCAGGTAGACAAATTTTGACATAATTTTCCATAAATACTCATTTATGACAGTATCAAAGGCCTTGGTCAGATCTCCAAATGTTATATACAGACCTCTATTCTGTTCCTGCCATTTTTCCTGAAGTTGTTGGGCAGCAAACACCATAGTGATTCTTCCTTTAACCTTTTCTTAAGCCACAGTGGTTCTTAGGGAGGTGATGAACTTTCAGGTGAAGGATCAGACTATTGAGAAGGACTGTCAAGAATTTTACCGGTAATGACTAAAAGAGAGACACTCCTGTGGTTGTCAAAGGACAAACTATTCCTTTGAGCTTTGTAGAGAAGAATGATGGAGGCATCCTTGAATTCTTAGGGGATAACCTCTTCATGCCAATGAAGGAATAATTACTAGAAAAGGAAGTTCATTGTTTAAGTTTCTTTTCTTAAAATTTTATTTATTTATTGCAATTGGGTTAAGTGACTTGCCCAAACTCACACAGCTAAACAATTATCAACTTTCTGAGGGTGGATTTGAACTTAGTCCTTCTAACTCCAGGGCCAGTGCTCTATCCACTGCATCACCTAGCTGCTCCTATCTTTTAACTTTCATGGGACAAAGTAATCATAGTCTACAACGAATTTCTAAAATAGTCATAGCAAAAGCAGAGGTCATACAGTTTTTTTAAAGAAATCATTGATATTACCAAGAATCTAGATACTAAATATGAATTTGACACCTAAAATCTTGACTCTGTCATTTTTCCTTCTAGTATGACTTGGTAAGCCATGTAATAATTGAATTCTCAAATCTGAACATATCGGTTATTATGTGTAAACTCAACATTAGCCTTCTTTCATTCAAAAGCATGGATGTCAAACCCCACACTATGTCCTTTGGTTAATGACAGAATCCAAGCCCACCCCTCT
Source organism: Macrotis lagotis (assembly GCF_037893015.1). Classification (NCBI taxonomy): domain Eukaryota; kingdom Metazoa; phylum Chordata; class Mammalia; order Peramelemorphia; family Peramelidae; genus Macrotis; species Macrotis lagotis. Next base: position 105,373,837 of record NC_133660.1, read on the forward strand.
CTTTTTATTTCTCTCTTTTTTCCTATTTGGACATGCTCCATTTTCCAGAGCTTTAAGCCCAGGAAGCAAGCTGAGTTTGGTATAACAACAATACTTTGCTATCACCTTCTGGATGAACTCTGCTGCAACTAAATCACAGACCTAATGGTCCCTAGGCTCAGGCAAGCACCAACAGATGCAGATATGAAGCCCTCCTCTAAATGTAGTTTTTGCCAGTAGACAACCTTGCCTCACTTTTGCTACTATGACTTACTACTGTTACTAAATCTCACATATATAAACCAAGGTTAAATTTTCCCTGTGAAATCAGAAAAATGCATTAATTGGCTCAGCACTTTATTTCAAAATCTTCCTTTAAATTTATCTAATTTTTACCCTTCACTAGAGTTCAAATTAAGGAGGAAAATATCACAGATTCATCTAATCAATATGAGATTGTATTGTCAGAAGAATTTTACTGGACCAAACTCTCATGACATTTATGATGTTTGTCTTTTGTCCTCAAAAGAGAAGATGACCTCAGGGAGGGTGATGCCATGACAAGCATACTGAATTGGATTTGAGTGAGGGGATAATGTGTTTAGTCACCAGTCTCACTTTTTCCTTGAAAATCATCTGGGTCCAAAGACCAGATATGAATCAGGACAACTGGAGATGAACCTGGATAAGAGGCAATCGGGATTAGGTGACGTGCCTAGGGCCACTCAGCTAGTAATTTCCTAAGGTTGGATTTGAACTGAGGTCCTTCTGACTTGAAGTCAGTGCTCTATTCACCATGCCACCTAGCTGCCTAGACTCATCTCTTACCTGGGAATGGCCAGAGGAAAAACAGAGCAGGTCAGCAACAGGTGTGCCAGCAATCAAGTAGTGGTCTTATTAATTACTTTCAGAATGAGAAAGGCAGGTTTATAAATCTGAAGTACTCCATTTTGTGAAGGGCTTCTTTTGCTGGAGGAAAGGCAGAATTTATATACATCCAAAGCATAATTATTTTTAAATTTTACATTTCTGTTCCCACAGCAGGGTTATGAGTGGCATTCCTGGCTCCTATAAGAACAGTTCTTAACTGAATTTTCTCAAGTCTTGGGGAGTACTCTGTAGTGTACCAAGACAGAGTTCTATGATGGGAACAGAAATGTAATATTTGAATATTTCAAGTGATGTGATAGATGTTGCCTCTCAGGTCGCTGGGAAATAGGGGAACTAAAATCATCAATCCTTTTGTAAGCATCTGGTGCTGGTCAAAGCAAACAGAGGGTGAAATTATGCAAAGTGTAAAAGTATCACTATGCAAAACTCAGGGCATATCCTAATTGTTGGACCTGAACTCTGGAAAACAGGATATCTCCAAAATATTTTGCAAGTACTCACCTTACTATTCAAATGAAATTATCTTCTTTTGCCTAGAATTACATTAATAGTACATAAAACATACAACTATATCTTTAATTTTGCTAATCCAGTCTTTTCTAGTGAGGTCCTTAGTATTCATTCATTTAGCAATATTTATTAAATAACTACATTGCACTGTTGTTGGAACTGGTAAAACTACACAGCTTAGATAAACCACGGTTCCTGCTGCTGATGGGACTATAGTCTAGAAGGAGATTAAATCTACCCATGTATCCATAACTTTTAATAAAGATTCCAAACTAAACAGCTATAAGGTGGCAGATTATTCATTGCCAATAAGTAGAAAGAAGTCTGTACTTTGCAAAATCTTTAAAGGTATATTTTACTATGAGTTATCATGATCCTGTTGTAAGACCAAGATTCTCAATTTTTCCCTTAGTATGGATTAGTTTTCCCTATAAAAAAGGAAATAAGCATTTATATAGCATATACACAATTCTAAGGGCTTTTTACAGGTAATTCATTTGATCCTTACAACAAACTTTCCAGAGAGGTACTATTATTATCTTCATTTTGCACTTGAGAAAACTGGGGAAAGAGAGGTAAAGTGATATGCCCAGGGTCACACAGCTAGTAAGCATTTGAGGCTTAAAATAAAGTCAGAGCTTCCTGCCTCCAGACCCAGAATTCTATCCACTATGTGACCAACTACCTCTAAAAGGCAAGAAAGTTGTCCCTGCCACTTGATTGGCCCTGCTTGCTTTAAGATAGCTTCTTAATCCTCCAAGGTCCTAATGAATTCCATTCATGTGGAGGTGGATCATCCACAACTTGATGAATTTCTAAAACATAGTCACATGCTGTTCCCTGACCTGAGACTGATCAGACCCTTTTTTTTAGGTTTTTGCAAGGCAAATGGGGTTAAGTGGCTTGCCCAAGGCCACACAGCTAGGCAATTATTAAGTGTCTGAGGCCAGATTTGAACCCAGGTACTCCTGACTCCAGGGCCGGTGCTTTATCCACTGTGCCACCTAGCCGCCCCCGATCAGACCCATTTTTAACAGAAGATGAGGGTCTGTGAGGGCCACTGTAGTCTTCCTGAATATATTTATTGTAATTCAAGCTTCCTTTTGTTAACTGTTCCAGGACTTAAGAAGGGCCTTATTTTGTCATAGCATTGAACTAGAATGAGGAGCTAGCATCATACTCACCTCTAACAGGTCCTAATAAAAGCACAAAATAAACTTAGCATGCAGGTATGTAAATGAACAGAAGCATATTCAAATTATGCACATGAACTCATCTAGTCTTACAATAAAACAGCCAGACACACTGACATTATCATGAAGATATTTTTTCAGCAGGTTTACTAGTTGTTTTCATATATTTAAAATAATGCAATTAGTGACAATGGGAGTATAGATTTTCTGATCTATGTAATATGTTTGAAAATAAAACACGTTTTTAGAATATATTTTGTGCTTCTTTGTGGTTTCACATTTCACGAGCCAAGAAAACAACTATTTGAATGAAAAGTTGGCTAAAGAAAGAAAAATATAGTTCAATAGTATCATTTAAAATAATAAAACTCAACCAGTATGCTTTATTAAAAAAAAAAAAAAAGAGGTCCAATGTTTAGGATCGACTTTTTAAAACAATGCAATCAACCTCTTGGAGAATGTAAAACAAGTTAGGTCAATATTTTTATTACTTAACTTATAATATGCATTTGAAAGTTAATAATCTTTAATAGTCCTGCCTATTGTGTGGCAAGCAATAATGCTAAAATAGTGTTTCTTCTATTGTAGATTTCTAAGACACTGCATTATTTATTTCTGAATGGCTTTATTATATTAGGGAAAATGTATAACAACTTCAACTTATTGCAACACAATTCAAATTGCTTTTGGTCCAGGTCAATACTCATATTTTAAACTATTTGGAAAACCCTATTACTTAGACATAAAAAAATGACACTGATTAAAGTTTTTTGCCTTTTAACACCATGTGCTAGTTTCTCCTAATGCCCAAGCAATCTCCTGATTATGCATGTGCATGGAAAAACAAAGATCATTTGTAACACTTATCTCAGGGGTTGCTGCTCTGGACCCTGGGAATATTGCTGTGGTCCATCTGAATTTCTGCAATTTTCAGGCTATAATGATATAGAGTAGAGATAGCTCAGCATACTTTCCATGACAATAAAAGAGTGACTCACTGAGGATTCATAGAAACCCTGCCTGTTACCCATATTCAATGCATCAGGTTTTCTCACAAGAAAAGTAAGATCCTGACATTTAAAAACAAAAACAAAAACAAAATGCAGAATGTGTTACTTGACTCTTAAGGCCACTCTGGGAGGATAAAGCTTTGATGATCATTCAAAATGACTGTTTGGGGCCATAATAAAGAGTTCTATGTCAAATAATATGCATCTGATGATTCAATAGACTGATAAACGAATTTGTTGTATAGTAAAGTAAGCAAAAAAGAGAGTCCTAAGCAGGAATAAGCTATGCTTATTTGTGCCAGTAACCAACCCCCTATTATCCCTGTGCTATCTACTGAATTTCTAGTATCACTGAAGACACATTTTTGACCAACATTTGCCAAAGACCGAAGTTAGGGATTGAAGGTGAAGAAGATTGCAGGTGTCTAATTTGTCTCCATAAAATTCTGGAAAGGATTTATTGATGATATGGAATTGCCTGAGAGCCAGAGTTCATACTAAAGTTCAGATAGACCTCTTAACAAAGTCAAATTTTAACCTTTTTGGGGCTTCATACAAATTGTTCCCTGAGCTTATTGGAAGGAAAGCCTCTGTATTTCCCTTTAGATGGTATGGCCACACCTATGTTGTCCTCTCAAGGATTGTTTTCACTGGTTAATTAAAATAATAGCTACTATTGCTTATGGAAATCTGGGGTTTCCAAAGTCCTTTATCAATAATAATCAATAAACATTTATTACATGACAAATATAAACCAAATAATGGACAAAGTGGTAGCAATATAAAAGAGGCAAAAGACAGTTTGTGCCCTCAAGAAGCTTGCAATCTTATGGGAGAAACATCAAGTAAATAAAGATATGCAAAATATATATACAGCAAATACCTTCATAATTCTGTAAAGAGGATGCATTAATTTACCCTATCATGCAGATGAGTAAACTGACTCTGAGAATGGTTAAGAATCTTGCTTAGTGTCACATACCTAGCAATGGTCAAGGACAATATTTGAACTTAATTCGTTTTTTAACAATTCATTTGAACTGATTACAGTTCTAGTGTTCTCTCTATGACACCTAGTCCTACTGAGGGTTGCTCCCAAAATGCATTAGTAGGTTCTTATTATTGTAGAACATACTGTTTGGTGGGGGGGGAGGGCAAATGAAAAACCATATTCTCTTGTACTTATCTTAAAAATAGGGTGCTAAGCATAATTTTAGGACTTCTTTTCCTCTTTTACCTTTCTTACAGAAATATCTTGGGTGACTGCCTTGGGGTTGAAGTTCATTGCAAGCCCATGTGAACTGACAGGAGTATTTATTGAATTATAAACTTAGGTTTGGAAAGAAATTTAGAGGTCATCTATCCCCAAAACTTCCTTTTCAAGATGAATTTCTGGATTCCAAGAATATATCCTCCATCACTATAAATAGTATCCCAAGGATATATCCTCCATACCCTGTCAATGATAATCTCTCAGTCCAAGAGACTGTAGCAACTAGGGCAGTGATGAAGGATCAAGAGTTTCTTTAGGACTACTTGGCAAAGGTAGAGGATATGTTTTTCCATGTGGAATAAGTCAGTAGTTCCTGAAGTTGATTTACAAAAACAGCAGCTTAAACCAAACAAACCAAAGCAACACTCCAGAAAAAGGATTATGCATTAGAGGTAGACAAGGGGAAACGATTCAAAGAAGCCTAGAATTTTTGTTTATTTTTAATTGTTTTTCAATTTTATCCACCTTTATTTGTAGTTTCCTTGATAAAGATATAGAAATGGGTTGCCATTACCTTTTCCTGTTCATTTTACAGATTAGGAAACTAAAGCAAACTAGATTCAATTTCTTGACTGTTACTACCTCAGACAGCTAGTACATGAAGCCTCTTTTAAAGAAAATATATTCTCCTGATACTAGGTCTGGCACTCTATCTACTGAATTATCTGGCTTACCCATCATTGTTCTCAAGATTATTGATCTATTATTTTGCAGATGCATAATACAGTTAAAATTGTAAATGAGTAGGAAAATCTTGGGCTTTTACTACTAAATTACATTCCAAAGAATTTTTGCCAACCATGATAAAACATGAGTCTTTTCAAATCTTTGTAACTTTTCTTTTCCTGCTACTCATTCCTACTTTCAAATGAATCCTAAGTTTCAGACTGGAACAAAAACTTAACTTATTGATGCTTGAGAAACACTAAGGAATGAACTCTAATATATTCAACATTAGTGGGATAAAAAGATGGGGAAAAACCTAATCAAATTAGTGTTGAATGCATTTTTATTTATCCTCAGAAATTTATTTCCCCATTCCCTTTATCTGCTTAGCCAACTATGCCCAAAGAATTGCTTAAGGTAGGGATTCTGCTTTGATAATTTTAAGAATCTATGATTTCATCGAATAGTATAAAACCAACATAAATTTCAAGGCCCTCCTTGTACACTGGTTTCACAAATCGTAATTACATACATATACACATACACCTAAATATATAAACAAATAAAGATGTAGACATAGGCATATAAATATATAATCACCTGATGCTCAATCTCTGGTGATGAGCCTTTATCGTAATGAATTTGTCATCATTTTCAGAGATCATAGGACTACAGATAATCAGAAAATTGCCAAATTCACTCAATTCCTTTGCGGTTTCGATGAACCCATCATAAACTGGGATCTGTTGACATGTTTTTGGTCACTTATAATCAGTCATCTCCATGCTGAGATGAAGATCTCAAGTAGGGCTTTAATAGAAATCATTACTTTCCAATTATTTTTAATATGGTTAAATGAATCTTAAACTTTCTCCTTCCTTTGACTCTAAGTGCAATAAACAATATGTATATAGAGAGGTACACATGAAATCCATATTGAATAGATGGAAAGTAGAAAGACATTCTGTAAAAAAGTGACATTTAAGCTTTATGTAACCCAGAGATTTCATGATTCATACAAGAAAGAGGAAAAAAGATTCCAGACATGGAAGACAATCAGTACAAAACCAGGAAGATGTGAAAAGGAGGGTTGTGGATAAAGAAAATATTGATAAGTTTATGTAGGTCTTTGAGGAAATTTAAGGCCATTGTTGTGTATTATGGATGATATTCTTATTCTGAAATGAATCACACATTGATTTTACTAGACCTATGGGAAAAAAAGAACATTTGTTGACCAAGTAACAATAGAACTAAGCCTATATTGAAGGAAAAAAAGAGGAAAATGACACATATGAAGAAAGATAAACATCTATCAGAGCTTTCTGTTTGGCAAAAATTGGAAGCTAAAGAGGTCTTATCAATTGGGGGATGTCTGACAAATTATAATTTGTGGATATAATGAAATATTATTTTCATTAGAAATAACTATATAGTCATTAAATACGTAAAGGAGACATATAGAGAGAATTTGTACTTCCCCTTTTAAACTGTGAATTCCTTAAGACTTAAAAGTAAGGACTGTCCTTTACCTTTCTTTGTATCATCAGCAATTAGCACAATGTCTGTCTTATCATAAGTTCTTAATGGGATTAAAATATTACAGTGGAAGTATATGAGAAATAGAAAAGTCAGTGTAAGGGAGAGGGATGTGATTTCCTATCATCTGCCATTATCTTAGTTGATACAATTACATTTTGATACCATTTTGATTTGTGAAAGGTAAATTCATTGCCTCCTCTCTTCCCCTAAATATTATTATGCTAGTACATAATAAGTCTGGCAGCATGATATAGTAGACAGAATGGAGGAAAGTGACTAGATTCAGGAAAATCTTAACTTTAATTCTTATTTAAAACTAATATTTGGATAATGCTGGTAGGTCACACAAGTTAACCCCGATTCAGTTTCCTTTTATAAAATTAGGTTAATGATATTTATAGTTCTTACCTCACAGAACTAAATGTAATGAAATATTTTGAAACATTCAAGTACTATATAAATGTCAGTGATCATCATCATCATCAATTTCTGACTTTTAATTGAGAAGAATATTCTCACTTTATACATGCTATTCTGGAATGTTTAAATGGATTGAAAGAATAAATGAACTCTCCCTACCCCACTCCCTTAACCAACCACCACCATAACTATAAATTTAATATCTGAGTTAGTATTACTGGCTTCACAACACTTGTCTGTAATATTTTCACTATACTTTTCATAGAATATGTTGTCATTTACCAATGATAGACATTATAATTTTAGCATTAGTCAGTCTCTTCTAGGACCCAATCTTTTCCAGGAATTCAAGGATTCTACTTTTGCATTGTCTTTTTTATTTCAAACTTTTGCAGCCAGCTGGAGAGAAAGAGGAAAGAGGTGAGAGAGAGAGAGAGAGAGAGAGAGAGAGAGAGAGAGAGAGAGACAGAGAGACAGAGAGACAGAGAGACAGAGAGACAGAGAGGGAGACAGAGAGAGATTCAGTTTTGAACTTTTAATCCATATTGTCATTAACTAATAATTCTGTACTGTCTTTTGATATTGTTGCTTAGTCATACATTTTAGTGAGAGCTAGAAGAGTAAGAAGAGGGAAACTTTCCTATCTGGTCTATGTGGAGTCATTTCTGCAAGTCCAAAAGTATGTCATTTTTCTTTATGATATTATTTATGTGTATATGTTTGTACATATATATATATATATATATAGTGACATTTTCTTTCACAGGCTTTTAGAATTATCTTTGATCTCTGTATTGCTGAGAAGAGTTAAGTCTATCAGTGTTTATCATCAAATAGTGTTGCTATTAAGGTGTTCTGCTCATTTAACTCAGTTTCAGTTCATGCAAGTCTTTCCAGGTTTTTCTAAAATTTTCCTGCACATCATTTCTTATAAAGCAATAATATTCCATTGCATTCATACACCACAAAAGTAAATTACAAGTGAAGCTTAGAGAAATGCAGGACTCTAGACTCCGTAAAAAAGCAGATGTAATTAAGTTTTATGCAGATAGTAACAATTCAAATGCTTTATGATGCCCTGAAGGCTATGGTGCATCTCAATAACTCAGTACTGATGGAGCCACATTGATCAATCATGGGCACATGATCCCAGAGAAATGGGCTGAACACTTCCACAGTGTTCTTAACAGACCATCATCAATCAATGCAGAAGTCATTCACTGTTTACTTCATGTTCAAGTCAATCTGTCCCTAGCTGAAATTCCAGCTGAAGAAAAGGCTTTGAATGTCATTAGACTCTTTTCAAGTAGCAAAGTACCTGGCACTGATTCTAATCCAGATGAGATCTACAAGATGAGAAGTCAATTGTTCATCTAAAAGTTGACTTAAATTTTCCAGGATATATGGCATGAAGAGATTATCCCCCAAGAATTCAAGGATGCCTCTATTATCCATGTCTATAAAGGTTAAGGGAATAGATTGTCCTGTGACAATCACAGAAATTTTTTTTCTTTTAATTCCTTCCTAATACGATTCTTGCCAGATTGCTTTAATACTTGCCTGGAAGATGGTCACATCCCTGAGAGTCAAAGTGGCTTCAGAAAGGGTTGAGGAAGAAGTTGATATGGTGCTTGCTTCCCAGCAATTACAGGTAAAATGCTAAGATCAGGACTGATTACTCTATACAATGTTTGTAAATCGGACCAAGGTCTTTGATACTGTTAGTCATGAGATTTTTATGGAAAATTATGTGAAAATTTGTTTTCCTGGAGAAGTTCTTCAGTATTGTACATCAATTTCATGATGGTATGCCTGAGTTCTGGATAGTGGATGATGGTATCAAGATGTCCCAGTAACCAATAGACTGAAACAAGGATATGCCATTGCTCCCATTTTTAGGATGAAGTTCTTAGGCATGCCTTCAAATTTCTTCACTGAGGATGAACATGACATCAAGGGTGACTACTGCACTGACTGAAAATTCTATAGCTTGAAAAGGCAACCATCCAAGACCAAAGAAGAGGGAGTGATGGTGCATGCTCTTCTATTTGCAGATGATTGTGCACTCAATGCAATCTCTGAGGCTGAGATTCAACAAAGTATGGATTGATGCTCTGCTACTGGTGCTAATTTTTGTGTAACAATTAAAACCAAAACAGCATATCTCCATCAGCCAGCTCCATCAGGCAGCACCATCCATATGTGGAACCATTGATTAGAGCAAATGAAGAAGTTTTGACTACTAGTGTCCTTTCCAAGGAGGTTCACATTGACAATGAAGTTGACACTCACATTGCCAGAGCTAGCCCAGTATTTGTGAGGCTCCGAAAGAAAGTGTGGAAGAGAAGAGGTATTAGAATGACTACCAAACTGAAGGTCTACAGAATCATTGTTCTCATTGCTGTATGTCTGTGAAACTTTGAAAGTTTACCAGCACCATGTCAGGAAACTGAATCACTTCCATTTAAATTGTCTTAGGAAGATTCTGAAGATCACCTGGCAGGAGAAGATGTCAGAAACTGAGGTCCTTTCTTTAGATAAACTGTCAAGCATTCCAATATTACTACAGAGAGTACAATTACAATGGGCTGGATACATTGCTAGAAACACAGAAGCATACTTGCCAAAAAGACTATTTTATGAACTCACACAGGACAAACACTCAAAAAGAATCAAAAGAAATAATACAAGAACACCCTGAAGATCTCATTGAAGAACTTTAGAATTGATTGTGCAGCATGGGAGACACTGACACAGAATTGCCCCTCATGGTGTGCCCTCATCAATAAGGGTGCTGTACTCTCTGAGGAAGGCAGAATGGAAGCAGCTCAAAAGGAAACATGATATGCATAGGCTTATATTAAGTACCCCAGGTGTTCACATGAACTATTTGTGCCTGACTTGTGGCAGAAAATTCCAAGCTCATATTGGTCTGATTGGCCACAGTTGGACACACATTGATTTGTCTCAAATATAGTGATATCATTTCAGTCTTCTTCCATAATTAAGGAAAAGAACTAACCATATCACAACTTTTTCAGTCTTTCACAAATTGATGGGCATTTTTTTCCTATGTATCTCCAACATTTAATAGAAAAATTAAATTCTGGAAATAGAGAAAGTATTTAATAAAAGGCTTCTTGCTTTTATTATTGTAGAGTCATTCAAGTCATCATGAATTTTCTATGATCTCATTTTGGAATTTTCTTTGGAAAGATACTGGTGTGGTTTGCCATTTCATTTTTCCAGCTCATTTTACAGATATGGAAACTTAGAAAAATAGGATTAAATAACTTTCCCAGAAAGTTAATGACTGTGGCCACATTTGAACTCAAATCTTCTTGATTTCAAACATGACACTCCATCAATTATGCCACCTAGTCACTTCAATAAATGTTTTTAGTCTTCTTGTTTTCCCAATATTTTAAAAGTGAAATAAAATACGGCCATATTCAAATAGAATATTCCATTGTGGTTATTTTATGTGTGGTATAGAATTTGACTCAAGTATATTAATGATATAAATATACAAACTATTTTATACAAAATTTTAATCAGGGTAACCATAGCAAGTATGGTAAGCACACATATTTAAAATGCATATTATATTAAATATAGTAAATATTTCAATGTCTCTTTATATTCCTTCCATAAGTGATGTCTTTACTCTCAAAAAATCCTATTTGTGAAATTTTCCCCATATTATGTTATGTTCATCACTATTTTAATAATTATCTTTTTATTCCCAATGTACATTAAATTATTTACAAATACTTAAAATGAGTGAATAATCCTGACTCATTATCAACAGATAGATTCCTCTAGACTGAAATTTTCTTTTAACATTCATTAAATTATATATCACTTGAATGATGCCTTTATTTGCATAATTCTATATTTTGCCCTATTGGAAGAATTATGATACTAGGTGGTATGGCATTTTAAGAAGGTAAGTTCATTCCTATTATTTAGAAATAAAGTTAAATGGAGGGCAGCTAGATGGCACAGTTGGTAAGCTAGGTGGCGCAATAGATAGAGTACCAGCCAGGAATCAGGAAGATCTGAGTTCAAACCTGAACTCAGACACTTAATAATTGCCCAGCTTTGTGACCTTGGACAAGTCACTTAACCCATTGCCTTAAATAAGAAAAAAATTTTTAAAAATAATTAAGTGGGTCATTTAATCAAGAGACTACAGAAACTGAAAGAAGGCTCCTGAAAAGCTTTATAACATAATATAACTATGAATTGGGAATCATAGGAAAGGACTTTCACGTCTCAGAATGAAAATTCAGGGGAGCTAATTTTATAGAAGTCTGAATTTAAATGCATTATAATTGTTAATATTTAAAAATAAATTAAAAGAATATAAACCATTATATAATGGATTATATTTATTCAAAAATTTCTCTAATTGTCTATCATTAATGAAAGAATGTTTTTTCTACTATTCTCTTTTTAAAAATCCCAAATTAATACAAAAAATAAATTTCTTAGAATTATTTTCCTATTTAATTCAGAAGACTGATTATTAAGATCACGTACAATTATAGTCACTCACTAGAATTCTATTTAGACAAAAGTACTTGAAGACAAAGGATGCCCATCAACAGCGTAATGACAAAACAAGTTATAGTACATGGAATATTATTGTTCTATAAGAAACCATAAATGTTCAGACTCTAGAGAAGCAGGGAATGACTTATAGGATCTGATGCTGGGAGAAGGGAGCAGAACCAAGAGAACAATGTACATATTAACAACAAGATTGTGAGATAAACAATCTTTTTTCTTAGTTTTTTTTTTTTGCAAGGCAAACGGAGTTAAGTGACTTGCCCAAGGCCACACAGCTAGGTAATTATTAAATGTCTGAGACCAGATTTGAACCCAGGTATTCCTGACTCCAGGGCCAGTGCTTTATCCACTATGCCACCCAGCTGCCCCTGAGATGAACAATCTTGATGTAAGCAGTTGCTCTCAGCAGTTCAGAGAGCTAGGACAACTGTATTAGATGAGCTATGGACAATGTTATCTCAAACCAGAGGAATTAAAAGAAAGAATGAAACACACACACCCATAAAAAGCAACCCTTCAGAATCTGATGAACACTTTATAAAAATAATCTTTTATGTATTTCTTTCCCTTAATCCTCATTCCTAATACAAAAAATAACTAATCTGTAAACATGTTTATCAAAATATGTATGTATAGTGCTAAGCTGACTGTTTGTCACTGAGAGGAGGGGGGTTGAAGGAAATTTTGTAACTTAAACACATACACACACACATATATGTATATGTATATGTATGTGTATATGTACATGTATACATGTATATAGATATGTAGATGTGGATGAAAATAAATTGATAATTTAAAAAGTACTTGAAGACACTAATTCTATGTACATAAGGGTAAAACACATAGAACTTAATTGAATGCTAATATTAGTGTCTCTAAGCATGGGATATAGGTAAAAATGGCACTTAGATGGCATCTGAAGGTTGAAAGAAAAATCATTCCCTATGCAATGTTATTTTAAATATATTCCTCCAAAAGGAAAAAATAATAAATAAAGTATAAGTTTTAAAGTATCTTATGAAAGTTTTGGAATACAATGAAGGTTTATATGTTTACCAATCAGTGAACTGTACCCATTAGACTAGCAGGATCTTTTTCCCATTCACTTTGAAAAAGGAAGTAAATAATATTTTTATTACCCTATCTTTATTTCCTTAGCTAAAAGATGACACTAATAATGGTTAACTGTCAATAAAATGATCAAAATTTCCTGGTTAAAGATGCCATATAAAAGAAGGGCATTAACAGTTTGATTTGATTAAAAGATTTTCCAGTGTGACTAAAGCCCACTTTTTTGTATACATGAGATTCTTTTATAACCGATGTGTTTTACTTTCAGAAAGCAATGCAGCAAATTAAAGTTCAAAGGATTTGAAGAATTCAGAACTTTATAAAACTGTCATTATTTAAATAGTTTATACAAAAATGCTTAAAAATCATTCACAGCACATAAAAAAAGAATGAGGTTGGAACTATACACCTCATCTGAATGCAGTGGGGGGGGGCACTAAATAAGTCAGATTAATCTAGAGAAATAGGCTGTTTTCCATGTATCTTTTTTTTTTACAAAGCAGGTAATGTATTACATTACCTAATCATCCTTAGCAGGAAAGTTGTTTTATCTTACTTTGTCTAAGAAGAGTAGAATAGACTATATCATATGAAATTACTGTTCTTAAAATAGAATAATATTATTTTATCAGTCACAATAGGGTTTTTATAAATTAATATCCTGGATAACATTTTCCAATCTAATCCCCAATCATCATTTATAAGTGGTATGAATGTTTTAGGAAGATATACCAAAAATATTATTCATAAATCATGTGCTTTCCCTTGGGATAAGATTATATATTGCGTTATACCTTAAAGTCATCAAAAAAGGAACACCGATAAGTAAATGGGGTAACTAAACAATTGTTAAATTGTCATCTAAATAGATCGTACTTTTCCTGATTTCAATAAATATTTTAAAGGAAGAGTTCAAAAGAGAAGAGATAACAACAAAAATGAAAACTTTAGGAAGGCATGATCTAAGCATTCAAACTTAATGTATTTTTAAAATGAGCAAAGCAAATTATTTTATTCCATGGATAGGAACAAGTACAGTTCTAATTATATAGCTTTTTCTATGGCCAAACAAATCATTTCCCCTGTCACATGAGAGAAATAGAAAGAAATATAAACAGGTCAAAGAATGCCCAAAGACAGAAAAGAGAGTGTTTAAGTGAAATAAACGTTTCAGAGAAACTTGGGGAAAATTTATGACCTGATAAAGAATGAAGTGAGCAGAACCAGAACAACATTATAAAAGTGAAAAATATAGATTTTTAATATATACATATATATATATATATATAAATATATATATTCAATAGGGAGCATGGTCTTTTTTGACTATTTGTTAGGAGGGTTTTATTTTGTTATTTTTTTTTCTCTCATAGAATAGGGGAGAAGATGGAGGAGCTGAGAAGACAAAGGGAAATAAGGACAAAGTAGAAGTAGTAATAGTAAAGGAAGAAAGAAAAGAGAAGGAAGGGAAATGGAAAAGGGAATGAGGAAGGAAGGAAAAGATGACGGTGCTGAAGCCTACCACTGAATTTATTATATAGGAAAATGAAAAGCAAAATAAATTCCTGCAGTTTCAGGTCATCAGCCTTCCTTTTTCTGATATATATATATATATATATATATATATATATATATATATACATATATATATATACAAATATTAGTTTTATTTGTTTTTTTCTTAAGTTTAGAATAAAAACCATTTTTATAAAAGAATGTCAGAACATTAGGACACTACAGCAACACAGGAAAAGAAATTGAATTTGTAGTCAAAACACTGAAGTTCACATCCCCTTATCTGTAACTCCTTACCTATGTGACTTTCAGCAACTCACTTAACCTCTTAAGGCCTCCTTTTGCTACTCTTTAGAAAGAGGAAGTCAGAACACATGTCCTCTAAAGTCATTGCAAGTTTTAAAACTATCATTTTATTACCTGGGAAACTTCTAAAGAGCTGGTTTTATGCATCCATAAAGACCAGATAGATCTATCAAACAAATTAGATTTGCATTTGAAAATCCTTCTATGTCTGTTACAATGTAGAATAGTCAATGGATTTCCAACCCAAAGTTAATTGTCATGGATTTGTTGGACTAAAAGCTCTTTGTTCTTCTTTTTATAAATTAACTATCTGGAATAAGAATGCCTGTGTACTTCTGAACAGGACAATGTTCTTTACAACTAATGAAAAATTCAAAATTATTTTAAAGGTTCATGAATTTTCATGTGCCTGAATCCTCATTTTTATGTTCCCTGTTCTTCATTAACTTTAATAAAATGCTAATGAATGTTCAGGAACAATTGCTCAATACTTCAACCTGGAAAGTATCTCCACCTAAGCCTTTTAAGGGTTATATGTGACATCTGCCCTGAGGTTTGCAGTCATTGTAAGAATTCATTTGAATTCATGATCATTGAATTTAAACATGTATACCAGGCTAAGGTATTTTAAAACATTGACTGAATTTTCAGGTAACATCTCACCAATTAAAGCACTATCTTCTATAAGAAAACTTTGATAGAACAACTAGGTGGCACAATGGATAGAGCACCCTGGAGTCAAGAGGACCTGAGTTCAAATCCGGCCTCAGACACTTAATAATTGCCTAGCTATGTGACCTTGGGCAAGTCACTTAACCCCATTGCCATAAATAAAAATTAAAAAGTGCTTTAAGAAAGCTTTGATTCTCTCATAATTCTCTCAGTGTCTTCCTCCCCAAAATTATCTTATATTTAGGCAACTATTCTATATACTTATGAATTTATATATATCATCTTCCCAGTAAGAATGTAAATTCCATGAGAACAAAATCCGTTTCCTTTTTTGTCTGAAACCTCAGTACCTAGTCCATTATGTGAAACAAAGATAACACCTAATTATTACTTGTTTATGATTTATATGCATTCTCTTAGTATTTAGACATTGTACTACACTTTAGTAATTTGGAATTACCCTTCTGTTTTCTCATGCTCTACTTGTGGAAAACACAGCTTCTCAAATAGTGTGTCTCAAAAGAGGGAATAAAATCAATCATCTATTCCCTTTGCTGTTTATCTATCAAGATTATCTGCCAAAAGGAAGAAAAATCACATAATGGATATTTTTGACTAATTCATCTATGCATTTATGGAAATTCTGTCAACTAGGAATTGATAGATAAGAGTCACAAAATATTCTTTCCAAGATCTGAAGTGTAAAAAAAGTAACCAAAGTATAACCCACCATCCCAATCTCAGCTGACAAACTGACAAAAGTCTGTTAAATGATCTTTGGCTGGCTTAGATGAAAACTTTGACATCTATCTGCATGCTCTTGCAATTCTTTGCCTCCTCTGAAATTCACTGCTTTAGTTATTGTGGGGAGGGTAGTGTTATATCATACCCCTTCTATCTAATCCCCGTATTTCTTAATTCTCAAGAAAAACATAGCAGACTATATATGGGCTAATTATGTCCAGTAGTTAGATTTATCCATGATAGATCCTTAAATATCTTTGGTCACTATTAGAACCTGATAAAATAATCCTACACAGCAAAAATGATCAGTGGAAACATGCAGCAAACACTTATTCTCTCAAACAGTGCATTCTATACTCTTATTCTTAATTGGAAGAGAAAGGGATCATAGCATCTTTTGCTTAAAACCCACAAATAATGAATAATTCTCTCTTTTATGGTTGTGTTGATAACATTTGAGGGATTCTTATAATCAATTAAGATTACCTGTTTACTAGGTGATAAGCACTATATACTAAGCAATGGAGCTGCCAGAAAAGAATAAAAAAAAAAAAACGAGTCCCTGCCCTCAAGTTGCTTATCTTCTAATAAAGTATATGACATAAAGGTAGATAGCAAGTGGAGAAATGGATTAAAAACAAGGTACATACAAGGAAGGCAATCTTATCTGATGAAAGAAAACTGAAGATTCTTTTATGTGCTGAACCTATTGACAAGGGATGTCAATAGTCAGGTTTTTATTTTGACTAGGTTCAAGTTTTGGCTTTCTTGGAATCATTGTTAATTTTTCAAATATTTCAACACAAATGAATCAGAACTTCAAAGAATGTTTTACATTTAGTTGTATAGTTAAAACATGGAACATATTAAATCAAGATAAATATTATTATTGTTGTTTTGGAGGAAAGGGGAATTCCCTAATGAATACCACTGTAATCTTGAAACCACAAATTTTCCATGATAAGAAAACTCTTATATTTTACATTTATATAGGAAAGGCCAAAAAGATCTTATATATTAACAAGTTTATTAATATAATATATTTTTTGCTGTGATGGTATCTTTTCACTTATGATTCAAATAGAGTATTTGTTTTCCTTTAATAGCAACAAACACAAACTTCTTATAAATTAATGCAAGGTCTGCACATTGAAACTGTTCATCATAATCTCTTGTAAAGCTATTAATTTTAGTGATTTTGAAAAGTAAAATCTTCATAAGAATATGTCCCTTAGACAAGTTTGCAATGATCATAATAATTAATCCTTTCAAATTAAGTTATACATTTTAATGAAAGAACTAAAAGAAAGATAATCTGTATATTCCTAACTCTTTTCACACTGGGGGAAATCATTGAAAAAAGTTCATGGAAAGGAAAGACTTGTTTTTCCTATCCATCCTAGGTAATAGCTACAATAAATTTTAATTTATTTCAGTGCTATCATAAGGCTGCACATTGATTAAGAAAACCTCAAATTAACATTATATATGGTACATTATATCTTTGTTTGTTTTGTTAAATATTTCCCAATTATATTTCAATCAGGTTCAGGAGATTTATAGCTAAGTTTGACACTTCTGATTTACAAATATGACTAAGTAAATTATCATGGCATAACATTCATAAAATCCAAACAAAAGCTATTTAATTTTTAAATATAAATGAATATAAATTTCCATTCAGTCATTTTTCTTCGATAAAAATCTTCTGTGGTAAATTTTTTCCTAATTGTAATAAGAATAAAATATTTTGGAAATTGAGGGGATGCCCATCAATTGGAGAATGGTTAAACAGGAAATGAATGCTCTGGAATGCTATTGTTCTATAAGAAACCATGAGTGTTTGTATTCTAGAGGAGCATGGAATGAATTACAAGATAAGATGCTGAGCAAAGGGAGCACAACCAAGAGAACACTGCAAACATTAACAACACTGTGGGATGATCAACGCTGATGGATGCAGCTGCTCTCAGTGGTCCAGAGAACAGGACAACCTTATTAGACCTGCTATGCTATACCCACCCAGGGAAAGAAAAGTAAAATAAAACAAACAAAGAACAAAAAAACCCTTCAGAATATGATAAACACTACATTCAATCTTTTTAAAAAATCTCATGTTTTTCTCTCCCTTGATCCTAATTCCTTATACCAAAAATGGCTATTCTGTAAATACATTTAACAGAAATGTATATGTACAATATTAACCCAACTGTTCACCACTGTGGAAAGGGGGTGGGAGGAAATTTTATAACTTAAAATATACATATGGATGAATGGTGAAAACTTTCACAAAATGTCAATAATAAAAAGAACAAAACATTTTATTGAATCTATGATTTCATTGATATTGATATCTCTAACCAATCATTCAAATTGCAAACTTCCTTTACTGTCTAATCCTATACAATTCTTATCTTTGCTTTTACATAAACCCTAAAAAGAAGAACCCCTCTTCCTTACCAATGTGCTAGAAATTTTTATTTTATTCTTTTAATATTTTTGGATCATAGATATATCAAAATTATGTCTGTATGTTCAACAGTCTTAGTGCTCTATAATTAATAGCCATATAACTTAGCTAGGAGATTATAGCTATTAAAGCAATAAGTTGCAGTCAGTAATAGGTGTTTCTTGTCACTATTAAGATCATACTATAACCTAATTATTTCTGTCATATTTAATTCTTTCCTAAATTAGTTAGCTTCTTCCCTGGTCTAAATAATGGAGGATGAGCCAGTGGATTTTTAAAAGAAACAAGTTGCCTCAGCTCTTCATATAATTTCATGTAACTCTAAGACTTCCAGTGACTAGTCAGCATGCACCCCAACACCATGTCAACCACTTTTATTCTACATCATGAATGGTGGGATTCTTCTATGTGAACTTATTCTTGGGTCTTTTGCTTTCTTTCTTGCTTTGTATGTCTTATTTGTTGTTGTTGAAAAGTGTCCATTTTGCATAGCAACTTTCAGACTTGGAGACACTCTTGTGTGTTGTTTTTCCTTAATTTTTCAAAAAGGATCAATGACATCACAAAATTTAAAGAAATAATTGTTGATGGATGATGTCTTGTTTTGCATGAGAATTTGATTTAAGCAAGTCAGAATTGCTTCATTTGGTCTTACAGGGACATCAATGTGCCATGTGCCATGGCAAGACAAAAAACAACTAACTAGCAATGGCCCAGAACCAAGTGGATGACCTTGACATCTTTGATGTCTGACCAAGCTCTAAGTACTCTATAGTGCCTGTTTGTATTATGTTCATGGCCCCTTGACCAAGTTCTTCTCATCTACACATTCTGGTAGGGGGATGTCTTCCCATTCTTGGGATAGACATCCTCCTAACTTAAAAATGGGGTTACCATCTGTCAGTTACCCTCAACTTGATTTAATCCATCTGTCAAGATGTTTTTTTACCAGAATATGGATGGTGTACATGCTACTTCTTCTTGAAATTTCACAAGAGAGTTGGTGACAGGCAAACATTAAAAGTAGATAAGCACTCTTGGGACTACAAGGGGTCCAAAAGTCTTACGTCCTTTTTGGTCAGAGATGACTCAAAGCACAGGAAGGAATGCATGACAACTTCTCCAAGACATTTTACCAGATGTGGAATGAAAGGTGTTTAGAAACATTACAAAAATATAGAATGCCTATGTGCTAACTGAACAATTTCCTATGAACTCTAATAATGCTTTAGTATCAGTTTTGTAAGAAAATATAAAAATAATAAGCTCAAATCGTTTTAAATTGTCCTGTCAATGTGTATAGTTTTTATGTCTATTATTTTTTCTTTTATATGTAGGAAATAAGCACCAGCTCATATTTGATATACATTGGATATTGAATACCAATTCACTCTCCAATTTATACATTAAGAGGGTTTTTAATAAGTCAAGACCTAAATTTTAAATGATTTGCCCCAACCCCATCCCAAAGAAGAAACAAAATTATTTATTCTGTCCAGTGTCACATAGCAAGTAAGATTAGTAAGTGAATAATAATAAGATTTGATAGTAATAAAAACAAGACTTGAAACTTATGTTGATAAATTCAAATTCACTATTCCATACTCTCTTCTCTATTTAAACCTGTCAGTATATGATTCATATAAAATACAAAAGTGTATGTGATTAATTATGCAGTAACCTTGCTATTGTGGCAGCTCAATTTCAGCATATTTTCCAGGTGTTGTGGTACAGTTGTGGGTTTCCTGGAGGTCATGTGGTTAAATTCATTTAAAGTATTGAAGATTTGGTAATATAATAGGCTCTTTGTACACTGAAAAAGTCTTACACAACAGTTCTTTTGAGTTATATACTCTGCTTTATATAGGACTGAAAACAAAGAGGATAAATTTTTTGAAAGACAAATCTCTACCCTTTCAGAGAATCAGAAATACTTTAGGTAAATTAACTTGGATACAAGTAGCTTTTGAACAAAAAGAATAGATTATTTCAAAATACTTCACTTAATAGCCTTTTTTAAATAAAATTAATGCTCTACATAGCACTACCATTACTACCATAAAGAGAAATACTGTGATTAGAATATCCTGGAGCTTAAAAAACAATGACTGAAATAAAATTTGAGTAGGTAGTAGATCAAGCTTCAAACACTTGGAGATATTTTTATTTTAATGGAATAAGAAGGGGGAATTCAAAGGAAAGGGAAGGTTCTGAAACAATAATAATATTCCCTTGATTTTAGTGGGTGGATTAAGGAAAATTGGGAACTCATTTAAAAAAAAAACATGATTTGTTTCATTTTTTAAATTACAAATGAAATAATTTTTCCATAAAACTTACTATGGTAAGGAAGTAGCACAAAAGCATTTTAGAGTAATATTTATTTTTAAATTTGTAATTACATCATGCTAATTACATGCTAATAACATCAACACCACCAATAAGAATAGCATTACATAACACCTTTAAGATTTGCAAAATACTTTACAAATCTTATCTCTCTCTTTAACATCAAAATGGCTTTGAAAAACTAGTTTTCTATGAGTTTGTCAAGGTTAAAAAAATTGACACCTTAAGAAACCCTCTAAGGAAATACTTTTTGTTTTCAGTTTGGTATAAAATAGTAATAGCTTACATTTATATAGTACTTTTCAAAATGTTTCACATATACCATCTCATTTGATTCTAACAACAATTCTTTAAATTAGGCATATTATCATTATACACATTTTTCAGATGACAAAACTGAGGAAGACAGTCTTTACATGGCTTACTCAAGGTCACACAATGATTGAAGTATCAAAAGTCAAATTTGAACTCAGGTTTTGCTGACTCCAAACCCAGTGTTCTGAGTTAAAATATAGCCTCTGATACTTATTAGCTTTAACATCTCTCTATCTCTTTGTACAACATTTTCCTCACCCTTAATAGCTGAATAATAACCAAGAGAATAATGTACACATTAACAACATTTCTAGATGAACAACCTTGATGGAAGCAGTTGAGAGAGTCATGACAACTGTATCAGATCAGATATTGACAATGTAGTCCCCATCCAAAGGAAGAAAAACAAAGCAAAACAAAAACAAAAAGCAACCCTTCAGAATCTAATGAAAACTTTATAAAAATTATCTTTTATGCATCTCTTTCCCATAATCCTAATTCCTCATATAGAAAATGCCTAATCTTTAAGCATCTTTATCAAAAATATGTATGTACAATGTTAATCTCACCACTGAGGGGAGGGAGTGGGAAGGGTAGATGGAAGGAAATTGTGTAACTTAAAAATATACATTTGCATATGGATGAATGATAGAAAAATAAAATAGATGAACTTTAAAAAATAAAGATATTAAATAAAATAAAAAATAAATAATGATGGCATATATACCACAGGATTGTTGTGAAATTTAAATGCAAACATTAAAATTATATTTCAATAAATATTATTTTTATTATTTAAGAGAAATCACAAAAAATTTTCTAGATGAAAATTCTGAGCAGAAATGTTATAGGATATCACCTTGTCCTCCTAAGACACTAATAATCATGCTTAATATCCTTTTAAAGTTTACAAAGCACCCATATATCAAATTTATTCATTTCTGCAATATGAATCTGATGAACATAACTAAGTATAGTTGTCCTCATTTTACAAATAAGAAAATTGTTATTTAGGGATAGTACTAGTAAATGTCAGAAGTAGATTCTTTCCTTAAACAAAAGTTCATTACTTTCCCCACTAAATCTTGGTGTATGGAATCAAACTTTATTTAATTTTTTTCTTGACTTAAGAAATTCACTGCAATTTTCAACATTTTTATTGCATTTCTCAATGTTGTATGATATTGTACCTTTGATTGTCAAAATCTAGTTAGGTTCAAACAATACCAACACAAAGAGGCAATTAAATGAGGAGCTATTACAACAAACATGGTTTTAAAATCTGTCAAAATGTCTTCACTGTATTGTGAATATATTTACATGGTACCACTTATCACTATAGTGTTATCAGGAAAAAAGCCATAGTCTGTACACAAATGATCTGAGTTCAAATTCTGGTTATATCATTTAAATATCTGGGTTTCCCTGAGTAAGTAACTTATTTTCATTTTTGCTCTAATTTTTTCATCTTCCAAAAGAATAGCCTGGAATGAATGAATGATCTCTATGATCCCTTCTAGATTTAAATTTATGATCAGATGAAACTTTCTGACTTTTTCCTAGACTGTCATTTAAATCTAGTTCAGAAACTATAAAGGGCTTTAAGCAAACTACATTAATAGCCCTACCATTTCTGTTGATACTTATTATGCTATTTTTCACCTCTGCATTAATAAATATGTTATGTACTATTAATGTGTTAGTGACTTAAATCAGTAATACACACACACACACACAAACACATACACACACACGCACACACACATACATATATATTTAATTCAGCAAGTGGTATAAAAACCATTAGAAGAGAAATTACACACTAAATGTATATGAAAGCATATTTCCTTGAATTTAAATGACAATTACTTTTTAGGCAAGAAAAAAATAGCAAAATGAGCTGTATTTATGTGGATCAATCATCTTAGAGGAAAATTTGCTTATCTAAAACCCATAACATGAAATTCCATCTTTCCAGAGTTCCGCAGTTCTCCTGTAACTCCACTATATTCACAAACCTTACTTCTTAAAATTCTACTTTCAGTTTTTTATCTTCATTTCCTTAAAAATGTTGTCTATTATTTTGTCCTTAATGATAATATCTAGCTCACTGAGTAATACTTAAACATCAGCCTCTCCACCTCATGTTACAAAACATACTTCTGTACTGAAATAAGAGTATTCCCTTGGATTCAACAATTTTTTCTCCATGTCATACAAAGATTATTTCTTAATTAAAGAGCTAGGAATCACAACACAATATTTTAAAGCTTTCCTATTTTCCTTACAAAGTACGCATTTTTGTCCACTTCTATATCAACATCTCAAAAACAAGATAGCCCAAAACTACAACAAATTTTTAATTCCAGATATAAGATTTCTTTGTAAGAAGGCATATAAGTTAAAGTTAAAAATGTGTAAAGCCATGGCCATCTACAAATAAAATCTGCTCATAGTACTTTTCAAGATTAATAATACAACAATGTATTACAAGGCAGCAAGATAAAATTTAAAGAAAGGCTGATACCAGGAGAACTTTAGTGTAGGATATAAAAAGAAAAAACAACTATATATTGGGCACAAATTTCTGGTTCCCTAACCATAGAACCCTTGTTATTGTCTGCATTACCCATATGAAAAATTGATTTCTATATCAGGTGAACATCTTATCAAACATACATTTAGAGTCTTAGAATTTTACAAATAGAAGGTCTGTTGGGAATTTTTTAGTCCAAACCTTTGTGGGTATTTTTCTATGCAGCAACAGTTAGAAGGGACCAGTCTTACATTCTTCACTTGTCACATGCTGATATACACAGATGGTATAGTGAATCTTCACCCCATGTCTTAGTTGAAATGTCCCTGCAGGATGCTTAAATGTATTTGAGAGTGAGTAAAAATGTATATAGAAGTATATCTATCATTAAATATGCTAAGGATGGAAGCCTAAAGGATTTACTAAACTTATTAAATAGCTTTTACATATGAATTACTGGTTTCTATCAAATTTCAGAATTATGTTCTAGGATGCCATCTTATGACTGATTTTGACAGTTAAATAGGCTCTGATCTTGAATGTTTTATATTTCTACTGGTGGTTTCTCTAAAATCATACATTATATGTCATATCTTATATTTCTATTAAATTAAATGAATCTGTTGCCCATCTTCCCATGCTCTCTTTCATCTTCATATCTTTGATCATAGCACAGTATCATAGGTTGAGAGTTGGAAAGGAGCTTAGAGAACATTTAATCCAACCCCTAAGTGAGGTGATTTGTCCAAAGTCACATTGCCCACTATTCTTGATATAAATTTTTTCTCATCCATCCTCTTCCTCTCTTCCATTTATTTATTTCTCTGGTTTTAAGGATAACTATAAGAGACCATTTTCTTTATAAAACTTTCCTATATATTATGGAGGGGCTGAAGGAAGAAGAAATCTTTCCTATCTCAAAATTTTCAAGGTATTTTTCCTACATTACTAATTTAAAATAATAAGAATGCCAAAGATTTAGGGCTAGATGGGACCTTTAAGATCATTTGCTCCAAATAACCTCATTCATTGCATTAATTGCAAAATTGAGGTAATTTAAAACAGATGACACAAGTGGTTAGTGGCAATCCAAGTGTTTAGGATATTTGCATATCTCATATCTCATACTATTAGATTGCAAGTGCCTTGAGAGAACTTTTACATATAGTTGTATTACCAGCATCCAGTATGATCCATGTAGAGAATAGACTATACGTATTTGTTCAGTGAATGAACAGTGTGGTAGGTGAACTTTATGATATTTGTTTTTATCCAATTAAATGTTTAATTCCAGAAGTTGTATTTTATTATTCTTCACAATTTTGCATATTAACTACTTCTAATTCTACTTCACCAAATTAATTTTAGAAAGTTATGAATTTATCTTCTCCCTAGAAAAGAGTCTTAGTAACCTAATGGTATACAAATCTTATTTGAACTGATTATCAGTTAAATGAATAGAACAATGTACAAAATGCCTACAATGTTATGAAAATTAAGAACTTTGAGTGCCTAAAAACTTTGTTCAATGAATGGAACAACCAAAAGTTCCTAGGATTGGTGAAGAAACTCTGAGCTCTAAATAGAGAGCTAATAGATGCAAAAGACATGCAAGACAGACATATTTGGATATTCCCAGAATGAGAAATGTGAATTTGGTTTATTTGACTCAGTTCCAATGGAATTGTATTTTTCTTCTTGATTTGGGGGCATTTGGTCAAGGGAGTAGGAAATATGGTAATGTAGGAGAAAAGAAAAGGTCATTGGTCCATTTTTTAAATGGAGAAGACAGAGGGAAGACCAGAAATAAAAACAAGTAGAAATTTTTAAGTTATACATACTATAAATCATATGCTTAAAAGAAAAAGTAAAGTAAGCTAAATCTGGTTTAGAGATTTTCAGTTTCAAATACAGTCCCCTTTATCTGTTCTACTTCATTTGTTAAAATGCACATTTTATTTGATTTGTTGAGGTCAAAGTAAAGAAAAAATACAAAACAGAAAGAATTGTGTAACTTTTATCTTCCATTGATCAACAATCAAAATTTGAAAATAATGATTAAATCAAAATTTCAGTGTTTGGCAAATAGGACCAATGATCAGAAGTGGGAAAAAATTCTCAGTATATTTCAATTTTGATATTCAGTTCCAGCATTCTGTTTTTTTTTCTGCAATACGTACAGTTGAGTGAACATGTACCAGCAGGGCCCATTATGTGCTAGATTAATGAGGACACAGAGATTAACAAAAAAAAATGGGGCTATTAAAACAGTGTAAGTAAGCCAATTTTGAAATATATAATCTAATCAAAATGTTGAAATAATTATATTTCAGGAAAGTAATGTTGACTTTTTCACTTTTAGGATTTAATGAGAATAATAGTGTTGTTAGGTTGCCATCATTGCTATCAGCTAAAGGATAAAATCCCTTTATTTCTAACTGGTACTGTGTGAAAATTAAACATCAATACACCATATTCTCATGAGATGATTTGTGTTCTTCACTAACCTACTGGGAAAACTGCAAATTAGTCACTAATTCAAAACAGTGCTTTCTTTTTATTTTGATTAACCTTAATCATGAACTTAATTTTTTCAATTAAATTGCATTTCCAAAAGCATCATTGATTTTTTTTTAGTAGTTCAAACCTAATCAGTTTTGAAACAAAGAGCAGATATATCCATTTCTAGCTTCATATTTCACAATTGAGCATTATCCCATGTCCAAATCTAGCTTCCAGAACTTAGTATTGCCATACTAGTGTGGAAGATGATATAAGGCATTCATGTCACTGGGTTGCAATTTTCTTCTTTCTTTGATGAAATCTTCTTAATAATATATCTATGTTGTAGTAATTTCTTTTGCTCCAAATCATTACTTATTAGAGAAATGCAATTTAAAGCATCTCTGAGGTAAAACCTCACACCATTCAGACCAACCAACATGACTAGAAAGGACAATGATCAATGTTGGAAGGGATGGGGGAAATCTGGGACACTAATACATTGTTGGTGGAGCTGTAACTCATCTAACCTTTCTGAAGAGCAATTTGGGATTATACCCAAAGGGCAACAAATCTCTGCATACCCTTTGATCCAGCAATACCACTACTGGGTCTATACCCTGAAGAGATGCTGGAAAAGGGCAAAAAAAATCACTTGTACAAAAATATCCATAGCATCCCTGCTTGTATTGACAAAGAATTGGAAATTAAGTGAATGTCCTTCAATTGGGGAATGGCTTAGCAAACTGTAGTATATGTATGTCATGGAACACTATTGTTCTATTAAAAAGCAGGAGGGATGGGAATTCATGGAAGCCTGGAAGGATTTGCATGAACTGATGCTGAGCGAGATGAGCAGAACCAGAAATACATTGTACACCCTAACAACATGGGGGTGATGATCAACCTTGATGGACTTGCTCATTCCATCAGTGCAACAACTAGGGACAATTTTGGGCTATCTGCATTGGAGAATATCATCTGTATCCAGAGAAAGAATTATGGACTTTTAACAAAAACCAAAGACTATTGCCTTCAAATTAGAAAAAAAAAAGTTATCTTATTATATAATTTTACTATCCCATACTTTATTTTTCTTCCTTAAGGATATGATTTATCTGTCATCACATTCAGTTGAGATCAATGTATCACATGGAACCAATATAAAGACTAACAGAATTCTTTCTGTGGGGGTGGGGGGAGTGAAGCAAGAATGGGGGGAAAATTGTAAAACTCAGAATAAATAAAATCTTTATAAAGTCATTCAACAAAATTACCATTCAAATTCAGGATATCTAACTCTGAGTCTAGCATTACTTCTGCTGTCTTTGATATCTATCCATTCAGGGTATAAATACTTAGTAAGAATATTAGTAGCTTATTCATTTTTTATAGTGAAAACAATTTAGTGAAAAATCAATGTTTTAAGGAAATAATAATTTGGTATATTTTCCTCAGTTTCCTGGAGAGGTTTTTTTTTCTTTCAGTTGCTTTTTCGATGAAAAGAGATGGTAATTGTCATATTGCTTCTTTTCATTCATGTACCTATTCAATAATTAAATATTGAGGCCTTAAGGACATGACCAGAGTTATAACTAAGACAAGGTAACTAGGACTACATCCAAAAGTGCTTAAATGTATAGAATACTGATGTCTTCAATAAGCATAAATAACTGATTTTATCACTCAATTGTGTTTTCATCTATAGTGTTATAGGTACTCAGAACTTACCTTACAAATGGTAGGTGCTTGATATGAAAAAATAATATGGTAGAGTGAAAAGAATTAGATGAGGCAATCTGCAAAACTGGTTTAAGAGTTGGAGTTGTTTAAATTTTCATCTCTGAAGCTAGCCTGAAAGTTCTCCTATTGACTTTTTTATCTCCATAAAATTTCTGTTTTGCCCAGATAAATATATATATGTGAAAAAAAACTGGGAAAGGTGCTCACTTCGGCAGCACATGTACTAAAATTGGAACAATACAGAGATAGCATGGCCCCTGCGCAAGGATGACACACAAATTCGTGAAGTGTTCCATATTTTTTCTGTGGGGGGGGGTGGGGGGAGGGAAGCAAGATTGGAGGGAAAATTGTAAAACTCAAATAATATCTTTAATAAAAATAAATTTTAAAAAACTGGGAAAGGAAGAAAATAAAGTCTGTTGTACTTAAAAGTCTTCAAAACTGCACTAACCTTTCTGAAAATACTAAATGTGCATGTTATTTGTCTCAGCACATATGAATTCAGGACTGTGACATTCCAATAGGTGGCCCTAGAGAGAGAGGTAAAAGTATTTCAGCAATACCCCTCTAAATGTTGGCCACAGTCAAAGTCTTATATAAATGTGACTGCAGGTTTCAAAATCATACCATTTTCCCAAATTCTTTTGTCTGTGGTAATTGATGCCTTATTTTCAAGATATCTTCTTTGTCATTTCAGGACCTATTTAAGTGTCCATGAATGTCACATTGTGCCTTTTTACTTAATGTAATTAGAAAAATAACTAGCAATTTTGGCACCAAGGGCAAATAGGATGAGTAATGATCATGCAAAATATCATTCAACCTAAGGGACAGCTAGGTGGCACAGTGGATAGAGCACTGGCCTTGGAGTCAGGAGTACCTGAGTTCAAATCCAGCCTCAGACACTTAATAATTACCTAGCTGTGTGGCCTTGGGCAAGCCACTTAACTCCATTGCCTTGCAAAAACTAAAAAAAAAATATATGTATATCATTCAACCTTCTTAAAACAACTTTTTAATTCATAATGTGACAGTCTCACATTGCTTCTAAGTCTTTCCAATTATGTAGATTGAATCCCTTTGTGCGTATTTATCTTATGATTCTTCTCCCTATAGCTCTCATAAGCAGATCATTAGCAACAAAGGACTTCCTTGTTTCCTTATGATAAAAGAAAGGTAATAGCATTGAACTCTAGCTATCTGTTTTCCCTTGTTTTTCTTGTTATCCTTGGGATCGGGAATAACATGCAAAAATAATAAATTGATATTTAGAGCAAAGGGTTATTTTTGATGGTAGTTTATATACCACTAAATAATTTCAATGATTAAATTTTTATGTGCATTATATTTTAATACCATGGGAGAGGGACTTAAATGCACTATCTCATTTATTTATGATTCTGAAGATAGCACATACACACACAGATTGTTAAAGTGTTGTTTTTATCCAGGCAATGGTATGTGTGGGTAAAGCTCCCATGACAACTTTGTAATTATCTGGGGTAAGAGTTTGGGGGTTATTTGTTCGTTTAATTTAAATTTGAATGTTCTGATTGGATAACATGATCTGTATGGAGACAAAATATTTTTCATCACCGGAATGAAACATACTATTTAAAGATAAAGTCTTGAAAGTTACTTCCTTGAAGTAATTTTCCCCTCCCCACATATGATAAAAATACAGTATTTTTGTCCTTTTTCTGTAGAATCTTGATATATCTCTTAACCCATATCCTATATAGGTGTCCTCACCTCTACAATACTAGCAAATCAGTTAATATGATTTCACATTTTGAAATATATCTTTAAAATGTTTCTGTCACTTAGTCAATCTTCTACTGACGATGTCAGAAAATCTAAACAAATTGAAAACTAAAAAAGCAACACTGAAAATTGAATCCTAAGATCTAGAACATAAGATCCTCAAGACAAAAGTAATGGATTTGGGAGAAAATACTTGGATTCTATCTAGGTATCTCTGTTACATTGATTCATTTTTGCCTCTTTTTTCTTTTTTTCCCTTTTAATGATTTTATTTAGTTTGAGTTTTACAATTTTTCCCCTAATCTTGCTTCCCTCCCCCCACCCCCCAAAGAAGGCAATTTGCTAGTCTTTACATTGCTCCCATGGTATATATTGATCCAAATTGAATGTGCAAGAGAAATGATATACTTAAGGAAAAAAAATAAAGTATAACAGATAGCAAGATTACATAATAAGGTACCAGCCCCCCCCCCCTAAATTAAAGCTAATAGTCCTTGGTCTTTGTTCAAACGCCACAATTTTTTCTCTGGATACAGATGGCATTCTCCATCCATTTTGCCTCTCTTAACAGTTCTTCAATTTTGCTTTTATCTAAGAGTCTGTTTACAATTTAAAGGGGGAGTGACATACCTTTCAACAAATTAATGGTGACTTTTATTTTTTTAATTTTTTAAATTTATTTTTTTAAAGTATTTTCCAATTGTATATAAAAACTTAACATTTTTTGGTTGAGTTTCAATTTCTCTTCCACCCTCCCACTGCTCCTTGACCATATATCACTTCTAACCTTGAGAAGGCAAGTAATATGATTTTGATTATATATGTGAAATCATGCAAAATAAATATCCTTATTAGCATGTTGCAAAAGAAAATTAAAGTTAAAAAATATACATGAAGCTGAACTCAGAATTCATACCTTTTCTGATTGGAGGTGGAAAACATTTTTCATCCATGAATCCTTCATAATAGTCTTAGACCATATCTAGACCAGAATAGCTAAGACACAGTCCTTACAATATTGCTATTTTCTCGTTTAAAATTATGTTGGTTCTACTCACTTGGTTTTGAATCAACTCTTCCCAGGGTGTTCTAAAATCATTGTCTTCATCATTTCTTATAAGTCTTTATGATTCCATCACAATCAAATACAATTTGTTTAGCTATATGTGAAGGAAAACCCTCTATTTCCCATTTTTGCCATATAAAAAGGGTTTTTATAACTATTTTAAATGAATAGGTGCATTTCCCAACTCTCTGATCCCTTTGAGATATAAACCTTAAGATGTTGGTGCTGAATGAAACGATTTGCAGTTTTATAGCCCTGGAGGCATAGTTCCAAGTTATTCTCCAAAGTGAATAGGCTTCACCAAGATTATTAGGATATCTGTTTTCCCACATTCCCTTCAACATTTAGAATTTTTGTCTCTCATATTAGCCAATCTGATAAAAGTCAAGTTGTACCTCAGA
Source organism: Macrotis lagotis (assembly GCF_037893015.1). Classification (NCBI taxonomy): domain Eukaryota; kingdom Metazoa; phylum Chordata; class Mammalia; order Peramelemorphia; family Peramelidae; genus Macrotis; species Macrotis lagotis. Next base: position 105,405,353 of record NC_133660.1, read on the forward strand.
GTTGTTTTGATTTCCATTTCTCTAGAAATTGGAATTTGCCTTCCAGCCCTTTTAAGCCTCACACCTTCAGTCCCATGGCCAATGCCTCTACTCTCCAATTGGTTCTCAGAGTGGTTCCCACAGTGAAAGCCTCCCTGGCTGATCTTAGTTTAATCCTGCTCTCACCTGGCTCTACCCTGCCTCCACTGGCTCTCTGTTCTCTGTGCCCAGCTCACCCGCGATTCCTGAAGACACACCTTGAGGTGTTTTTCTCTTAGCTTCTCCTTCTGAGTTTTGTCCATCAGATTTGCATTAAGAGGTTTATTTCAAATTATATGTGAAGGAAGATCAGGAGATCTTAGCACAGGGCTTGTCTTCTCTCTGCCATCTTGACTGGCAGATTTGCATTTCTCTAATCAAAAGGTATTTAGATCATTTTTCTATGACTTAATTATAGCTTTGATTTCTTCTGAAAACTCCCTGTTTATTTCCTTGGAAGATTTATCACTTGGAAAAATGGATTATTTTTTTAAATAAATTTGATCAAATTTCCAATGTTTGAGAAATGAAATCGTTACCAGAGTAACATGCCCTATATTTTTTTCTGTTTTCCTTTTTTTTCTGGATGCATGATTTTGTTTATGCAAAGACATATAATTGAAATTAATCATTTTACTTCTTATGATCCTTGCTATATCTTATCTAGTTTTGATTGATGAATTCTTTCAATTTTTTACTTTACACTCTAGCTCTAAAACATCTGGGCACTTTTTCTTTTCTTTATGATTCCTTGAAATATGATGTGAAGGCTCATTTTATTTATGATTTTCAAGTAGTCCAGTAATTCATAAATTATCGGTGCTCATTTCACTTAGCATCAAGTCTTTCCATGCTTTTCTAAAGTTCAGCTGCTCATGATTTCTCACAGAACAATAGTGTTCCATTATATTCATATACCATGACTTATTCAGTCATTCTCCAATTGATGGGCAAGCCTCAATTTCCAATTCATTACACTATAAAAAGAGCTGCTATAAATATTTTTTTACAAATTGCTCTTTTCCCATTTTCATAATCTCTTTGGGCTATAGACCTACTAGTAGTAATGTTGAATTAGAGGGTATGCACAGTTTTATTGCCCTTTGAGTATGTTTCCACATTGCTCTCCAGATTGGATGGAATAGTTCACCACTTCACTAATAGTGCATTATTGTCTCTATTTTCTCACATTTACTCCAACATTGATCATTTTTTTCTTTTTTTGATACTGGCCAATCTGCTAGGTTTGACATTGTATCTCAGAGTTGATTTATATTGCATTTTTCTAATCAAAAATGATTTGGAGAATTTTTATATGAATATAGGTAGGTTTGATTTCTTCACCTAAAAATTATTCATTTCCTTTGCTCATTAATTGGAGTTTGAGTTGTACTCTTATAAATTTGACACAATTCTCTATCTATTTATAAACGAGTCCTTTATCAGAAACACTATGAAAATAGTTACCCAGATTTCTACTTTCTGTCTAATTCTGCTGCATTGGTTTTGTTTGTGTAAAAATTTCTTAATTCAACTCTTTTAGTAAAGGAGCATGTTGTGTTGAAAGAGTACATATTTTCTGCAAGTTTTATTTGCTATTTTATTGCTTTAGGGTCATTTATAGGGTATATGTGAAGAAATCAACACAAACTGTAAATATAATTGATCTCTTGAAAATTCCTATTTTAATCCAAATTTGACAGAAAATATTCAGCTCTAGAAAGAATGGGGAAACAATTCAGAATCAAAAGAGTAAATGTAGTCAAAATCTTTCATTTTGTGATTTATAATGTTCTATATAGCTCTAATTCATCCATAAACTCCACCCCTCTCCATAGATCTGACAGAGCATTTCATATTAACTGACCTATGGTAAGACCCTGTATATCTAAATCTTATCTCTATTTTATATTATTTTGTATAGAATGTGAGATGTTGATCTATATCTAATTTTTTCCATAGTATTTTCTAATTTTCTCAGTAGTTTTTGTCAAATGGTGAGTTCTTATCCCAGAAGCTAGAGACATTTTATCAAACAGAATATTACCATAGTCATTTACTATGACTATTAGGTACATTTTTTATACCTAATATATTCCACTGATCTACTTCAGTAATTCTTAGCCAGTATAAGAAAGTTTTATGATGGCCACTTTATAATAAATTTCTAGTTCTGGTACTGCTAAAACTTGCCTTTGCATTTCACTTCATTTATTCCTTTGATATTCTTGATCTTTTGTTCCTCTATAAATTTTGTTTCTAGCTCTATGAAATAGTTTTTGGTAATTTGACTGGTATGGCACACAATAAATATAATTTTGGTAGAATTGTCATTTTTATTATATTAGCTCAGTCTATCAAAGAGCAATTGAAAGTTTTCCAGTTGTTTAGATTTGACGTTATTTGTGTGAATAGGGTTTTGTAATCCTGTTCACATATGTTCTGATTTTTGTCTTAGGTAGATTTCCAATTCACATTTCCAATTATTATTATCAACTCTATATTTTTCTCCATCCTATCTTTCCTTGTTTGTCCTTTTCTTTTTGCCTTCCCTGTATAAGAAAATGAAATTCTTATATGAGCATTTTAAGGGGAATGACTCTCAATTTACCTGATGATAAATTATTCTTGCAAAAGTACAAAGCCCATTACAATCTGTAAAAGTTTACGTATACAATGGAATTAAGGACATTGAAAAAACCTTGCCCAAGAACTTGTAAATAGAACTATGCCTATTTAGCTGCAAAAGTAAGGTTTTAAATAAATCATTAGATCTGGTCATGAACAGTATGTGTTAAAATAAAAGATGAAGAAAGGAGGAGTGAATAAACTCTGAAATATCTTTAAGTAGTTTGTTAAGAGAAAATGCAAATTGTACAGTCTGAATACTGGATTTAAGCATGTGTGAAGAGAATAATGAAAAGGGGTACAAAGAAAAATGAGGAGGCATAGAGAAGGTTGGGTTCTTTTTAATTTATGGAAGCCAAAGTATGTAGGATGAAGGTATTAGCAAGGTTGACTTTGTATAAATAAGATATTGGTTTTGGAAGTTTTGAAAATTGATTTTAAAATTGATGTAAAGTAGGAAAGAACATAGAGAGCTATGAATCAACTAATAAGTTATGGTATTTCTTCTGGGATTGGCAACCCAGATTTGTACAAAATTGAGATGTGTTCTTAAAAAGTGATTGAAGCAATTTAAAAAAAAATTTAATATTAGACTGCTACCTGTGGGAGAGAACTGTACTCCTTTTGAACAATTGCTAGCTGCATATTGGACATTAGTAGAAACTGAACAGCTCCCTTTAAATCATGAAGTTCTGTTAAGGCCCCAAATAACTATTATGAGCTGGATAAATGGAGACTCTGATCTCTCATAAGACAGGACATGCACAGAAGTCCAGTATAATTAAATGGAAATGGTACATATAGAACAGAACTAAACCAGGAGAATCTGGTGTCTCTCCCCTGCCTGAGAAAGTATCTGAATTAACCTCAGTGCAGTCTCCACTGACCACTCCCCCTCAGAAGGCAGTTTCAGCAGTCAAATGGAATCAAGGCTATGATGCCTTGAGTCCTGAATAAAAGAAAAACACACTTGGTTAACAGATGGCTCTGCTACATATTTAGGACAAATTAGGAATTGGAAGGCTGTAACAAATATTTTAGAAAGAACAGGAAAGCAGTCAGTGGACAAAACTGATGGCTGTATGTCAAGTATTGAAACAGGAGGAGGGGAGACAATGTCATATTTATTTTTTTTTACAGACACCTGGGTAGTGGCAAATGGCCTAACCACTTAGATGACCATGTGACATACAAAAAAAATGGGATTTTTATGGGAAACAAGTTTGGGCTTATGAAAATGTGGAAAGATAAATGTATTTGGATCCAGTATACTAATGAGTCTGTGTTTCATGTAGACGCCCATGTGAAAGCTAATTCGGTGGAATGTGAGTATAATGCTCAAGCTGATGAACTCTCAAAAGTAGAAGAACAATCCCTGCAAATGATGCTCCTGGAGAATAAGGATGATTTGACGCTAGGAAAATGGATTCACATCACTGCAGGACATCTTGGTGCTCTTGCATCTTACAGTGTTTTATAGACTTCTGGTTTTATGCTGTAGTGCAGACTTGGACTCTGGGAGCCCAGTTGAGATTCTGCGGGAACAAGATCCAATTGAAGTGGTGGTCGTCTATTGTTTCTTCATAACAGGGAAATTACAACTGCCCTGCACTCAACTTTTTTAATATTGCTTAATTGGACTATCACTAATGCTACATTTTATCAGATTCCTTAGTCCTATATCCTGAAAGGGCCTTCTTCTGTGAACTTAAGTTTTACTCTCTTCATTAGTTGACATTTCATGTTGAATTACTCCTCTTCCCTTTGCATCCCCAGCCTCACAGTGTAACAGATTAATTGAAAGTTGTCCATCAACAATGGAACAAGAACTAATTAAGAATTGTACACAGTGGAATATAGATAACTCTACTTATAATATAAATGTTACTACTGAAAATAGATACCAGTATTTGGTCTGCTCTGGTGCTTCTGCTGTGGGTGACCGAACTATATGGATACAATGTATATTATTGTTGCAGGAGACTCCACCTGGTCAGTGTCCTTCAATAGTGTGAGTTCCTAAACCTTGTGTAAATATATCTATTGCTCAACATAAAATTATACTTCATTATAATGTGTCCTTCCGACCTTTATTGCCCTGTACTAGATTTGAAAGAGCCTGGTATGACACTCTACTTGGTGTTTGGGTATAATAAATTATACAGATCTTGAGACCTTGGCCAGCAGACTGCACAGTGCTGGACAAGATGTATCTCAGGCTTTAACAATTAATGCTAATTGGTTGCCCACAACGATCCTGCCACACCAACATACTTTAAAATACCAAGGCCAATTCTTACGAGGTTTTTAATGATAGAATTCTAACTAATATACAGGTGGATACCCAGATAAGTGCCCTGTTTAATTGGACTAAATGTTCTTTACAAAACATGTATGCTCAAAGGTTGTTACAAGAAGGAGATACCCATATTTGGGACATGCTGCTCCCAAATATCATGAAATATTGGAAGCAAAGCAAACCTGAACGAGCTCGATGAACTCCCCTTTGGTGTAGTGGGACTATAGTATGTTATCAAGTTCGTATGTGGAAAATTATGTGTCAATTCCATGTGATTCCTTTTGTGTTACATGATTATTTTTCTTTCCCACATGTATATAGCAACTATGTAGATCAAGACAATGTAACTCATCCCTTCCAGGACTGTACTTTCACTAACCAAGGTATTGTGTGTGGGATGATGACCCAGCAGATGGAGTCCTACCTTCTCTCACACTCCTCTAACCTATGTGACTTAACTGTATATCCCCTTTCTAACTTTTCAATGCTATATGAAGTATCTTCCTAATACATTTGTTTAACCTCTAATAATAGTACTGACTTAGCCTCTGTCTCACAGAAACCCCCTTTTTCTGAATGTCTTGTTAACACCTCTTTCCTACACTGGCAAGGTGATGAGTTTTACTCTGATCAAGTGGATGAAGTATATATCTCCACTGTTGGGATGATGATTTGTTTTTGCTCTTCCCCTGATACAGATGTTATTAAGAATTTGACTTGGGTACCCAAATTGTTACCTTTTCCTTATACTTCTTTATACTAAATATTTTAACAGTTTAGCTATTCCTATATTATTGTTAATGATTTTCTTATTATTATTATGCATTTGTAACTGTTATAATCAGTTTACTCCCATAGACCCATCTCATACATTTCTCGTGACCTTAAGGCCAAATGTATAAGAAAATGAAATTCTTATATGAGTAAGTTCACTCAAGCCTGTAAGAGAACGTGTCCCCCCCCCCGCCCCCCGAACATGTCCTATGTGATTTGACCGCGTTCTTACAGTCCCAGAAACTAGCCATTCCTTGGAACATAAACAGTACTGAAAAGAACTGGCTATTCTCACCTGTACTGCCCTTAATTATGTTGTGTATTGCAGCCCCATATGACATCTTCCTAATGTCATAACACTTACTGACTTCCTACATTCATGATAAGAACTCTGGGATCCTTTCCAATTGAATTTAGCAACAAATCTTTGTTCTCCCCTAATAAATATCCTGAGACTTCAATCATTCAATATGAAGAAGAAGGAGAAGAAGCAGAAGAAGAAAAAAAGGAATCCCACCCATGGAGAAGACATTATGCTGGTGCTCCCCCAAATTGGTGATGTTTTCTCTCCCCTTCAGGACTCTCTCCTGAATTGGTGATGTTTTCTTTATCTTTCTCTTCTAAATTTTTTATAGTACTAATAATCTTTTCTCTTATATCTATATATTATTTTCTATATAGAATATTATTGTAAACAATCTATTCCTTGCATTATTAAAATACTTTCATTTTCAACTGTGTGAGAGAGTCATTTACAAGAAAGAATCCAAACCGCATTAAAATCACAATACATTCCCTTATCCCTCCTTACCAATGTTCTGCTTCTGACTGCTATCTCTTCTATTAATCCTCTGTCCTTTCCTTCCTTCCTTTTTATTTTTTTTAAACTTTTGCTTTTACTTTATTTTTAGGGGGCAGCTAGGTGACATAGTGGATAAAGCACTGGCCTTGGAGTCAGGAGGACCTGGGTTCAAATCCAGTCTCAAACACTTAATAATTACTTAACTGTGTGGCCTTGGGCAAGCCACTTAACCCCATTTGCCTTCCAGAAAAAACCTAAAAAGAATAAACTTTATTTTCGCTTCTGGTCAAGATGGCAGAGAGGAGCCAGGTACTGTTTTAAGTTCTCCTGGCCTTCCTTCAGCACTAACATGAATCAAGCCTCTTAACATATTTTAGAACCACAGAACCCAGAGAGAAACCAGGGAGGAAAATATCTACCAACAAGGTCTGTTACTAGGGTGCATGGGTGAGCCAGTAGCAGAGAACAGAGACACAATGGGATGAGGTCAAGAGACCAACATGAGAACACCAGGGAAAGTGTTGTGCGCATGGTGGGCAGATGGGTAAGCTCCATTTTAGTGGCCCAGACATCCATCCAGTCAAATTCACTGTTCAGGAAGACCTGGGCCACAAACCCTTGTGTTTCCATCTGAGTACTCCCCACCCATTCCTATGGGAGGGTGTGACTCTCTCCAGAACAAACATAGGAATGGCTCTCAGGTGTTTATATCTTGCATGGGTACAGATTTACTGCTGGTTAAGTTGCTTAGTTGTCTAGCTCTAGGGTCCAGCAGATCCTGCCTCTGCCACCCCATGCTCCCCAGGCATAGGTAGTAATCCACTAATGAATATCACAGGCAATCCAGAGAAAGCTTCTGGCATCCCCTACTGGCTAGCCCACTTGGAATCCTCTAGGGATTTCACCATTGAAGGTCTGTGAACCAGATGCTCCCTCAACATGAATCCCTAGGTCCCAAAATGAAGAAAAGCCAATGGGAACCAGGGTCCACTGAAAGTTACCTTGGAGTTAAGAAGTCCAGCTCAGAGGAGAATATGAATTGCTCTCATTGCACAGAAAGACTTCTTAAAAGAGATGAGGAAGGAGTTTAAAAATCAAATGGAAAAATTGAGAAAAGAAACTCAAGAAAAAATTAACATCTTGCAACAAGAAAACAAATCCTTTAAAAATACAATTGGAAAAAAAATTTAAAGGATGGTGACCAAGCTTTACCAGATCTAAAACTATACTATAAAGCAGTAGTCATCAAAACTGCCTGGTACTGTTTAAGAAAGGAGTAAAGGATCAGGGAATTAGGATAGGTTCAAAAGAAACTTCAGTGAATGACAATAGCGGTCTACTATTTGACAGACCCAAAGACAACAGCCTCTGGGAGAACTCACTATTTGACAAAAATTTTGGGAAAACTAGAAAATAGTATGGCTAAAACTAAGTATAGATCCACATCTCACACCCTACACCAAAATAAGGCCAAAGTGGGTATAGAATTTAGACATAAAGAGTGATACCATAGATAAATTAATAAACAAAGAAATACTCTATCTGATCTATAGAAAAGGGATAAACTTAGGACTAATCAAGAATTAGAGCATATTATAAACTGCAAAATGAATAAATTTGATTATATTAATTTAAAAAGGTTTTGCAGTAATAAAATCAATGCTGCCAAAATTAGAAGAAAAGTAGAAAGCTTGGAAACAAACTTCATAACCAGGAGTTCTGATAAAAGTCTCATTTCTAAATATATAGAGTATTGCATCAAATTTATAAGATTACAAGTCATTCCCCAATTGATAAATGGTCAAAGGACATGAACAGTTTCCAAATGAAGAAATTAAATCTATATATAATCATATGAAAAAATGCTCCAAATCACTATTGATTAGAGAAATGCAAATTAAAGCAGCAATGAGATATCATCTCATAACTATTAAATCAACCCAGATGAGAAAAAGGGAAGATGATCCATGCTGGGGAGGTTGTGGGCGGATTGGAACATTGTTGCATTGTTCGTGGAGTTGTGAATGGATCCAGCCTTTCTGGAGAGGAATATGGAACTATGCCCAAAGAACAATTAAATTGTTCACAGACCCAACATTTCCAATTCTAGGGTTATACCAAGAAGAAATTATAAAAATGTGAAAAGTCCCACAGATTGAAAAATATTCATTGCAGCTCTTTCTGTAGTGACAAAGAACTGGAAATTGAAGGGATGTCTATCAATTGGGAAATGTCTAAATAAGTTATGGTATATGAATACTTTGGAACATTATTGTTCGATAAGGAACCATAAATGGTCAGACTCGAGACAAGTATGGAATGACTTAAGGGATCTGACACTGAGCAAAAAAGGAGTAGAGCCAAGAGAACAATGGACACATAAACAAGATTATGAAATGAACAACTTTGCTAGAAGCAATTTCTGTTGACAGTCTAGAGAACTGGGACAACAGCATTTGACTGCTTATGGAATATATTATCCCCAACCAGAGGAAGAAAAACAAAACAAAATGAAACATACAGTAAAAAGCAACAACCCTTCTGAATTTGATGAACACCTTATGAAAATTATCTCTTATATATCTCTTTCTTAATCCTAATTCTTAATTCCTAATTCCTCATGTCCAAAATTACTAATTCTTAAAGATGTTTAACAAAATATGTACATAAAATGTTAACCTGACTATTCCCTCATGGGGGGGGGAGTGGGAAGGGAGGGAGGAGGGAAATTCTGTAACTTGGAAATATGCATAAACTTATATCCATAAAATAAATAAATAAAAATTTTATAAAGAAAGAAAATACTATTAGACAAATGCAAAAAGAAAATAATTCTAATAAAAACACAATTGGGTAAATGGAAAAAGACAATAGTCTACAGCCATAACACTGAATATGCCTGCTCTTGTCTGATCTCAGCAGGGTTCAGCCTAGTTACTATTTGGATGGGAAAAAGAAAACTTCTTCAAAAGTAGAACTGATCAGTTAGAAAAAAAGATGCAAAAGGCAAATGAAAAACTATTCTCTTTTTTATTTTTCTTTTATTAAAAATTTTATTTGAGTTTTACAATATTTCCCCCAATCTGACTTCCCTCCCCCTACCCCCACCCCCCCACAGAAAGCAATCTATCAGTCTTTGATTTGTTTCCATGTTGTACATGGATCCAAATTCAGTGTGATGAAAGAGAAATCATATCCTTAAGGAAGAAACAAAAAGTGTAAGAGATGACAATAACAGACAATAAGATATTTGGTTTTTATTTCTAAATTAAAGGGAATAGTCCTTGAACTTTGTTCAAACTCCATAGCTCTTTACCTGGATACAGATGTTATTCTCCATTGCAGACAGTCCAAAATTGTCCCTGATTGTTGCACTGATGGAACATTAAGGTTGATCATCACCCCCATATTGCTGTTAGGGTGAACAGTGTTTTTCCGGTTCTGCTCATCTCACACAGCATCAGTTGATGCAAATCCCTCCAATCTTCCCTGAATTTCGATCCTTCCTGGTTTCTAATAGAACAATACTGTTGTACATATACCAAAGTTTGCTAAGCCATTCCCCAATTGAAGCACATTTACTTGATTTCCAATTCTTTGCCACCATAAACAGGGCTGCTATGAATATTTTTGCACAAGTATTGTTTTTAGAGTTTTTCATCATTTCTTCAGGGTATAGATCCAGTAGTGGAATTGCTGGATCAAAGGGCATGCTCATTTTTGTTGCCCTTTGGGCATAGATCCAAATTTCCCTGCCAGAAAGGTTGGGTGAGTTCACAGCTCCACCAACAGTGTAATAGTGTCCTAGATTTCCCATAAGCCTTCCAACAATGATCATTATCCTTTCTGGTCATATTGGCCAGTCTGTTAGGTGTGAGGTGGTACCTCAGAGAAGCTTTAATTTGTATTTCTCTACTACTTAATGATTTAGAGCAATTTTTCATATGGCTATGGATTGCTATGATCTCCTCATCTGCAAATTGCCTTTGCATATCCTTTGACCATTTGTCAATCGGGGAAAGGTATTTTCTTTAAAAATATGACTTGGTTCTCTGTATATTTTAGAAATGAGTCCTTTGTCAGAATTATTATTTGTAAAGATCATTTCCCAATTTACTACATTTCTTTTGATCTTGGTTACAGTGGTTTTATATGAGCAAAAGCTTTTTAATTTAATGTAATCAAAATTATCTAGTTTGTTTTTGGTGATGGTCTGCATCTCTTCCTTAGTCATAAACTGCTCCCCTTTCCATAGATGTGAGAGGTAAACTAATCCTTGATCTTCTAATTTGCTTATAGTATTGTTTTTCAAGTCTAAATCCTGTATGTATTTGGATCTTATCTTGGTAAAAGGTTGTGAGTTGTTGGTCTAATCTAAGTTCCTTCCAAATTAACTTCAAATTTTTCCCTAACTGTTTTTATCACAAAGAGAGAGCTTTTATCCCACTAGCTGGACTCTTTGGGTTTATCAAACAGCAGATTACTATAATCGTTTTCTGCTATTGCACCCAGTCTATTCCATGGATCCACTGCTCTATTTCTTAGCCAGTACCAAACAGTTTTGATGACTGATACTATTTAATACAATTTTAGATGAGGTAAGGCTAAGCCCCGCTTCTTTTAGACTTTTTTTTTATTATATTCCTGGAAATTTATGACTTTTTTCTCCATATGAATTTATTTACAACTTTTTCTTACTCAAATTAATTTTTTGGAATTCTGATTGGGCACTAAACAGGTAGTGTAGTTTTGGTAGAATTGTCATTTTTTATTATTATATTAGCTCTACCTATCCATGAGCAGTTGATATTTCTCCAGTTATTTAAATCTGAATTAATTTGTGTGAGAAGTGTTTTATAATTGTTTACAAAAAGCTTCTGAGTCTGTCTTGGTAAATAGACTCCCAGGTATTTTATATTGTCTGAAGATATTTTGAATGGGGTTTCTCTATCTAGCTCTTCCTGCTGTATCTTGTAAAACATATAGAAAAGTTGAGAAGTTATGAGGGTTTATTTTATATCCTGCAACTTGACTAAAATTGCTAATTGTTTCCCATAGTTTTTTGCATGATTTCTTGGGATTCTCTAGATATATCATCATGTCATATGCAAAAAAGTGAGAATTTTGTTTCTTCCTTCCCAATTCGAATTCCTTCAATTTCTTTTTCTTCTCTAATTGCTGAAGTTAACATTTCTAATATGATATTGAATAGTAATGATGATAATGGGCACCCTTGTTTCACCCCTGATCATATTGGGAATGCCTCTAGCTTCTCCCCATTGAACAAAATGCTTGTTGATGGTTTCAGATAGAAACTGCTAAGGAACAGTCCATTTATTACTACACTCTCTAGTGTTTTTAGTAGGACGAATGCTGTATTTTGTGAAAGATTTTTCAGCATCTATTGATATGATCATATAATTTCTGATAGGTTTGTTGTTGATATAATTGAGAATACTAACAGTTTTCCTAATATTGAAGCAACCCTGCATTCCTGGGATAAATCCTACTTGATCATAATATATTATCCCAGTGAAAACTTGTTGTAATCATTTTCTAAGATTTTAGCTTCTCTGAACATCAGGGAGATAGGTTTATAATTTTCTTTCTCTGTTTTAACTCTTCCTGGTTTAACTATCAGTACCATATTGGATTTACAGAAAGAGTTAGGCAGAGTTCCATCTTCCCCTATTTTTACAAAGAGGTTACATAGAATTGGAACCAATTGCTCCTTAAATGTTTTGTAGAATTCACTTGTCAATCCATCAGGCCCTGGAGATTTTTCCTTAGGGAGTTCAATGATGGCTTGTTGAATTTTTTTCTCTGAGATAGGGTTTTTTTGGAATTTAATATCCTCTTCATTTAATCTGCACAACTTATATTTTTTTGCAAATATTCATCTGTTTCACTTAGATTATCAATTTTATTGGCATAGAGTTGGGCAAAATAATTTCAAATTATTACTTTAATTTCCTCCTCATTGGTGGTGAGATCACCCTTTTCAATTATGATCCTAGTAATTTGGTTTTCTTCTTTCTTTTTTTAAATCAAATTCACAGGAGGTTTATCAATTTTATTGTTTTTCTTAAAATGAACTTTTGATTTTATTTATTAATTGAACAGGTTTTTTCCTTTCTATTTCATTAATTTCTCCTTTAAATTTTAGAATTTCTCATTTGTATTTAATTGGGGATTTTTAATTCGTTCTTTTTTAGTTGCATATTCAGTACACTGATTTCCTCTTTCACTAATTTATTCATGTTAGCATTTAAAGATATAATATATCCCCTGACAGCTATTTTGAGTGAATCCCACAGATTTTGATATGTTGTTTCATTATTGTCATTATCTAGGATAAAATGATTAATTCTTTCTGTAATTTGTTTTTTGGTCCACTCATTCTTTAAAATGAGGTTTCCAATTGTTTCTGGGTCTATGTCTCCTTGGCCCAATATTTCATATGACTTTTATTGCATTGTGATCTGTGAAAGATGTATTCATTATTTCTGCCTTTCTGCAGTTGATCATTAGGTTTTTATTCCCTAGTACATGGTCAGTTTTTTTATAAGTGTCATGTACTGCAGAGAAAAAGGTATATTCCTTTCTATCCTCATTCAATTTCCTCCATAAGTCTATCATATCTTAAGTTTTCTAACAATTTATTTGCCTCCTTAACTTCCTTTTTGTTTATTTTATGTTTAGATTTATCTTAGTCTGAGAGTGGGAGGTTGAGGTGTCACACTAGTAGAGTTTTGCTGTCTATGTCTTCCTGTAGCTCTTTCCTACTTCTGCTGTAAGAGTTTGGATGCAATCCCATTGGGTGCATATATATTCATTATTGAAATAACTTTATTGCCTATGGTAGGTTTTAGGAGGATAAAGTTTCCTTCCTTATGTCTTTTAATGCTATCTATTTTTGCAGCTGCTTTATCTGAGATAAGGATTGCTTTGCCTGCATTTTTCACTTCTGCTGAAGCAAAAAATATTTTGCTCTAACCTTTTACCTTACTCTATATGTATCTCTCTGCTTCAAATGAGTTTCTTGTCAGCAGCATATTGTAGGATTCTTGTTTTTAATCCACTCTGCTATTCACTTATGCTTTAAGGGAGAGTTCAGCCCATTCACATTCAAAGTTTTGATTACTAATTCTTTACTGTCCTCCATGCTATCTTCCCTCCATTTATTCATATTCCCCAGTATTTTGTTTGTGAATACTAACCCTTCAGTGTGTTTGTCCTCTTGTATCCACCCCCTCCCCTTTCTTTCCCCTTCCCCTTTTTCCCTTTCAGTCCTGGAAAGGTTAGATGTTTTATAAGTTACCTGAGTATTTGTGTAAGTTGACTTTAAGCCAAGTCTGATGAGAAGAAGATTCAGGTGTTTCTCATCTCCTCCCTTCTTCCCCTCTATTATCATAGGCATTTTGTACCTCCTTCCTCCCATCTCCTTCCTTCCCCCCTTTTTAAGGAGGTTGTGTTTTTAAAATCATTCTGAGTTTTAGATAATTCTGAGTATCCATCACTTCTAGCTAAGTACATTCTATCTAATAGAGTTACAATTCTTGAGAGTTATTAGAGTCTTTCTCCCAACTGGGGTTATAGCCAGTTTCCTCCCATTGGATTCCAATTTCATGGATAGGTCATGAATGTCCATGACCTCTGGCTAAGTATATTCTCTCTGTTTCAGTTACAATTCTCAAGAGCTATGAGAATCTTTTTCCCTGTGCTGTGATATAGCCAGCTTCAACTTATTGGACAGCAGTTTTATTTTTCCTTTATCCCCTCTTTTTTTTTTACTTTTCATATGTCTCTTGAACCTTCTGTTTGATGTCCAAATTTCTAATTTATCTCTGGTCTTTTCATCAGGAATTTTTGGAGTTCTTCCAATTATTTAAATGTCCATCTTTTCCCCTGAAAGAGAAGGCTCAGCTTTGCACAATAATGGATTTTTGGCTGCATTCCAAGCTCCCTTGCTCTTTGAAATATCTCCTTCCAAGCCCTTTGATCCCTTAATGTTGATGCATCCAGGTCCTGCATAATCCTTATTGTGGCTCCTTGGTATTTAAATTGTTTCCTTCTGGCTGCTTGCACAATTTTCTCTTTTATCTGTTAGTTCTGGAATTTGGCTACAACATTACCTGTTGTTTTCATTTTTAGGATCTCTTTCTGGAGGGGATCAACGTATTCTTCCAATAACCACTTTGCCCTGGTGATATCAGGACAATTTTCCATCACTAGATCCTGTAATATTAAGTCCAGGCTTTTATTCTCTTCAATGTTTTCAGGAAGTCCAATAATTCTCAGGTTGCCCCTCCTCCATCTATTCTTGAGGTCAGTGGTTTTGCTGATGAGGTACTTTACATTTTCTTCTATTTTTTTTTCAGTTTTTTTTTTTCTTTTTTGGTTTTGCTTAACAGGCTCTTGCTGACTCATGGAATCATTAGTTACTGCACACTCCATTCTTTTGTTTATGGTGGAGTTTCCTTCATTTACCTTTTGCAACTCCTTTTCCACTTGGTCAGTTCTACTTTTGAAAGAATTTTCCATTTGACCAATTGAGGTTTTGAGAGAATTATTTTCTTTTGCATTTGCCCAATTGAGGATCTTAGAGATTTATTCTCATTTTGTATTTGTCCAATTGTATTTTCCAATGATTTTTTTTATTGCAAGGTGTTAATCTTTTCTTGGGTCTCTTTTTTCCAAATTTTCCAATTGATTTTTATACTCCTTCCTTATTTCTTCAAGGAAGTTTTTCTGTGCTGGATACCAGATCATATTCTCCTCAGAGGTTCTAGGTCTCTTTGAATTAGGGTTTTTGCTTCCAAGAAATTTTCTATGGATCTACCTTTTCCACTCACCTTTCTTCATTTTGCTAAGACCTTGATTTGAGGAGGGGCTGGTTCACAGGGGCTTGGTGTTGGGATCCCTAGAGACTTTACTCACTGTGTGTTATTTCTCTGGCTGGCCAGTAGAAGGTGCTGGTTGCTTTCTCTGTAGTGTTTGTGACCTTGGTTGAGGCCTACTCCCTTAGCCTGAAGGGAGCAGTTAAAGCTGTTAAATCCTTTTGCCTTCAATCAATGGTGGGCTCTAGCCTGGGGTGAGATCATCCCTCTCCCCATTGTCAGCTGGGCTGGTTCTTCTGCTCACACACCTGTACCTGAGGGAGAAGTAGTCTGTAATTTTTGTTTGTTCTGGGAAGAGGCCTCAGCCACAATGGAAGCAATGGAGGCTTGGACTCAGATTTCCTCAGACCAGATGAGTCCAGCGATGGTGTCCGCAGCTCTCCTGCACCAGAACTCTCCCCCAGCCCTGTCGGCAAGCTCCAGAAGGTCAGTGCCAATACCAGTGTCTCTGCTCCTTAGTAGACGCAAGCCCCCACGGTCTAGGCCCACCACTGATCAAGCAGGTCCTGCACTCAAGCTCCAATACAGCCCCTTATCAGGTTGATCTGAGGGTGATCTGCCCTCTGCTCCCAGACTCATCCACGTCTCCAGAAGACAAATCCTGAGGTAGATGTTCTTTCTCCTAACTTTTCTTTCTAGGTTTTGTGGGTCAGATTTCTGTTGAGAGGTTTGTTTCATATCATAGATAGGGAAAGATCAGGAGTCTTTAGAACTGTGCCTGTCTTCTCTCTATCATCTTGTCTGGAAGTCTCCAAAAACTATTCTCTTAAAAGAAGATTGGAATCCATGGAAACTAATGAATTCATGAGACAACAAGAATCTACTAAAAAAAACAAAAGAATAGAAGAAAATGTAAAATACCACATCAGCAAAACAATAGACCTGGAAAGTAGATCCAGAAAAGACAATTTAAGCATCAAGTTTTCCTGAAAACCTTGAAGAGAAAAATAACCTGAACTTCATACTTCAGGATATAGTGAAGGAGAATTGCTCTATATCCTAGTCACAAAGGGGAAAATAGTCATTGAAAGAATACATTGATCACCTCCTGAAAGGGATACCAAAAGGAGAGCACCAAGGAATATTGGGGACAAACTCCAAAACTATCAGATCAAGGAGAAAACTTTGCAAGTGGTCAGAAAGAAACAATTCAAATACTTGGCTGTATTAAGGGATTGAGGGGCATGGATTATGATTTTCCAGAGAGCAAAGGACCTTGAAATGCAGCCAAGAATTCACCATCTAGCAAAACTGAGCATTCTCTGTCAGGGAAAATGATGGACATTTAATGAAATTGGAGACTTTCAACTTTTCCTTATGAGAAGACCAAGACCAAACAAAAAAAAATGATATTCAGACAGGAGACTGAAAAGATACATAAAAAATTGGAAAAGAATAAAACATCCAATATGATGAAACTGGCTATATCCCCACCCCAGCGAAAGATTCTCATACCTCTTGAAAATATTAATTACTTAATTCACCCTATAAGAGGGAATATACTTAGTCAGAAGTAATGAACACTTATGACTTGTCTGTGATTCTGAGGAAATGATTTAAAAATAATATCTCCTTATAAAGGGGGGAAAGTATAGAGATGGGTGGAAGCAGGAAATCGAATGAGGTAAATTATATTGCACGAAGTCATGCAAAGACTCTGTTGCAATAAAGGGGGTGAAGGGACAAGGTAAGAACCAGGTGTAAGAAGCACCTGAACCTTACTCTCATCATATTTGGCTCAAAGAAGGATTAACATACACACATTCAGTTAAGAAATCTATTTCTTTGGGGGGCAGGACCAAGATGTAGGCATGAAGGCACCATTTCCCAGAAGCTCCTACCCCTAAAACTCCAAAAGCCATCAAATTTTGATACTAGCCAATTTAGAGGGGGGAGAAACCACAGAAAGCCTGAGTGATACATTTTCCCAATCCAAGATAACTTAGAAGTTCTGCAGGAAAGGTATATTTCACTAGGATTTGGGCTTGGAAAAAAACAGTGAAGTCCAGCCCAGGAACAGCTTGAAGGGGAAGTGAGAGAACCCTACTGCACCAGAATGAGTATGGAGTGAGGAGCCCCAACCTCAGCGCAACCCTGTGGTGAGAATCAGGGGAAACCAGCAACCATCTCTAGAGTATGGCCCACAGATGGTATGGGGGTCAGGAGAGGCTGTAGAAATCTCTGTGCTCTCCCTTCAGCAGGACTCTGCTGTTTGTCACACTCAGATGCAGGTTACACTTTGGCTTTCCATACTAAGATACCAGGGACTCTCCTCCAAGCTCCAAGGCAGAGGGGAGCACCTGTTATCATATACATATAAAAGCACAGGCAAGAAAGCATAAGACATTGGAAGAATAAAGGTCCCAGTGGGGTGTACTTTCTGAAAAAAAACCCACAACCTTGGAAGTGCTGCAAATTAGTCTTTGGCTGATGAAATGAATAAACAAAAGAAAAAGAATAATATGACCATAGAAAATTAATTTGGCCTCATGGAGGACAAAATCAAAGCTACCGTATCCAAATCCTCCATGAGAAATAGAAAATGGGCTCAGTTTATGGGTGAGCTCAAAAAAGACTTTGAAAAGCAATTAAGGGAGGTGGAGGAAAAATTGGGAGAAGAAATGAGATTTATGCAGAAAAATCATGAAAACACAATCGGCAGCTTGGTGAAAGAAATACCAAAAAATATTGAAGAAAATAATATGTTAAAAACCAGTTTAGGCCAAATGGCAAAAGCAAAACAAAGGGAAAATGAGAAGAATGCCTTAAAAATGCAGAATTGGCCATCTGAAAAAGGAGATTAAAAAAAAAGCTTTCGGAATAAAATAACTCCTTCAAACTAAAAGAAGCTGATGACTTTGCAAGAAATCAGGAAGATATAACAATTCCAAAAGAAGCCAGAAATTAGAAGAAAATGTGAAATATCTCATTGGAAAAATAACCAATCTTGAAAACAGATGCAGAAGAAATAATTTAAAAATTATTGGGCTACCTGAAAGTCATGACCAGGAAAAGAGCCTAGACTTCATTTATCAGGAAGTAATGCAGCATAATTTCCCTGAGATCCTAGAAGCAGAGAGTAAAATGAAATTGAGAAAATTCACTGGTCACCTCCTGATTAGAGAAAGAATAAATTAAAAATCCCCAATTAAATACCAAATTAGAAAGGAGAAATTAACAAAAATCAAAAGCAAGAAAATTATTGCACTAATTAATAAAATAAAGGGTTGGTTTTATGAAAATGCCTGTAAAATAGATAAAAATATTGGTTAATTTGATTAAAAAAGAAAGAAGAAAAGCAAATTACTAGTAAAAAAAATTAAAAAGTTAACTCACCACCAATGAGGAGGAAATTAAAGTAATGATTTGGAATTATTTTGCCTAACTTTATGCTAATAAATTTGATAATCTAGGTGATAAGGATGAATATTTGCAAAAATACAAATTGTCCAGATCAAAAGAAGAGAAAATTATATACCTAAATAATCCTATTTCAGAAAAAGAAATTTAAGAAGCTATCAATGAACTCCATAAGAAAAAATCTCCAGAGCCAGATGGAATCACAAATGAAGTCTATAAACATTCAAGGAATAATTGGTTACAATTCTATATAAACTTTTGGGAAAATAGGTGAAGGCGGAACTTTGCCTAATTACTTCTACAATAGCAATATGATGCTGATACTTAAAGCAGGAAGAGTAAAAATAGAGAAAGAAAATTAAAGATCAATGTTCCTAATGGATATGAATGCAAAAATCTTAAATAAAATATTAGGAAAGTGATTACTAGGATAATATACTATGAACAGGCAAGATTTATTCCATGAATTCAGGGTTGGATCCATATTAGAATATTGCCAGCATAACTGACTATATTAATAAAAACTTAAAAAGGAAAAATAAAACCTTTGACAAAATGCAGTACCCAAAAAACACTAGAGAACATAGGGGAAAATGAATTGCTCCTTAAAATGATAAGCAGTATCTATCTGAAATCATCAACAAGGATTATATGCTGTGAGGATAAACTAGAAGCATTCCCAGCATGATCTGGTGTGAAACAAGGATACCCGTTTATTGCCACTCTCATTCAATATTGTATTGGAAATGTTGGCTTCAACAATAAGAGAAGAAAAATAAATTAAACATTAAAATTGGGAAGGAAGAAATAAACCTCTCAGTCTTTGCAGGTGACATGATGTTATACCAAGAGAATCCCCAAAAAATCATCTCAAAAACTATTGAAAACATTTAACAACTTCAGCTAAATCACAGGATATAAAATAAACCTACATCCTCAGCATTGCTACATGGTACTAACAAGATATAGTAGCAAGAGTTAGAAAGAGATATCCCATTTAAAATAACTTCAGACAACATAAAATAGTTGGGAGTCAATCTGCCAAGGCAGAATCAGAAACTCTTTAAAAACAACTATAAAACACTTTACACGCAAGTAAATCTGATCTAAATAACTGGTGAAATATCAATTGCTCATGGATAGCCCAAGTTTATATAATAAAACTGACAATTCTACCTAAATTAAACTATTTATTTAGTTCTATATTAATCAAGCTTCCAAAAAAAAGTATCTAAATTAATTTGCAGAAACAAAAACTCAAGAATACCTAGGGATTTAATGAAAAAAATGTAATAAAAGGTGGCTTAGATTACCATTCCTAAAATTATATTATAATGCATCTGTCATAAAAACTGTCTGATACAAGCTAAGAAAAAGAGTGTTGGATCAGTGGAATAGATTAGGTGCAAAAGAGACAACAAGAAATGATTATAGTGATCTACTATTTGATAAAGCCAAAGAGATAAGCTCAAAATGGACACAGGATTTAGACATAAAAGACAATATTATAAGCAAATTAAGGGAACAAGGAATAGTTTGCCTGACAGATTTGTGGAAAGGGGAGCAGTTTATGATCAAGGAAGATATAGCAAACATTACAAAAATAAACTGGATAATTTTGATTATGTTAAATTAAAAAGGTTTTACACAAACAAAACCACTGTAACAAAGATCAAAAGAAATATAGTAAATTGGAAGCAATTTTTCCAACTAATGTTCAAAGAATTCATTTCTAAAATATATAGAGAACTGAGTCAAATTTATAAAAGAATAAATAAAAACAAGTCATTTCCCATTTACCAAATGGTCAAAGGATATGTAAAGCAATTTTCAGATAAGAAAATCAAAACTATAGGCATATGAAAAATTGCTCTAAATCATTATTGCTTAGAGAACTACAATTTAAGCATTTCTGAGATACCACCTCATATCCTCTCAGATTGGACAATATGACCAGATAGGATAATGATCAATGTTGGAAGGGATGTGGGAAATCTGTTACACTAATGCAAAGTTGGTGGAGCTGTGAACTGATCCAACTTTTCTGGAGAACAATTAGGAATTATGCCAAAAGGACAATAAAAATGTGAATATTCTTGATCGAGCAATAGCACTACTGGGTCAATACTCTGAAAAGATCATGAAAAAGGATAGAAACCTCACATGTACAGAAATATTCATAACAGCTCTATGTGTAGTGGCAAGAATGGAAAATTGAGATATCTATCAATTGAGTAATGGATAAGCAATTTTTAGTATATTTAAGTGATGGAACATTATTGTTCTATTAGAAATCAGGAAGGATGGGATTTCAGAGAAGCTTGGAAAAACTTGCATGAACAGATACTGAGTGAAATGAGCCAAACCAGAAGAACATTGGACACCTTAACAACAATCTATGGTTACTATCAACCTTGATATATTTGTTTACTCCATCAGGGACAGTTGGGGAGATCGTCAATGGAGAATACCATCAGTATCCAGAGAAAGGACTGTGAAGTTTGATTGAAGACCAAATATTATTATCTTCAATTTTAAATACGATGTCCAAAATATTATATATTCTTGCTATACCTATAATTTTCTTTCTTAAGTATATATTTTTCTGTCAACATATTCAGTATTGATCTATGCATATCATGGGAGCAATGTAAAAACTATCAGATTGACTTCTGCTGGGGGAGGGGGAGGGAGAAAAAGAAGGAGGGAGAAAAATTGCAAAATTCAAAACCTTCCAGAAAATCTTTGGTATGAATGGGTGACAAATGGAGGTGATGGGGCTGGCTACTTATAAACAAAAAAAATAAGGGGCGGCTAGGTGGTGTAGTGGATAAAGCACCGGCCTTGGAGTCAGAAGTACCTGGGTTCAAATCTGGTCTCAGACACTTAATAATTATCTAGCTGTGTGGCCTTGGGCAAGCCACTTAACCCCATTTGCTTTGCTAAAAAATTAATAAATAAATAAAAAGGAAATTCTACCTTCGCTTTCACCAGGTCCTTTCAGGAGGAAGCAATTATTTCTCTAAAGGAGTGCTTAAAATTGAAGTGATAGAGATGAGAATGGTCTGGTGTGTCATTCTTTGAAGTTAGCCTCACCATTCCAAAAGCCTAGAGATGTAGAAGAAAGGATTCTTTACTTGCAAAGACTGATGTTTATTTTTCTAAAATGCCAGCAAGGGTTCTCTCATGTAATACAGTGTTAGGGAGTAAATCTTAAAAATAAAGGGTAGGGGGACAGCTAGATGGTGTAGTGGATGGAGCACCAGCCCTGGATTCAGGAGGTCCTGAATTCAATTCCAACTTGAGACACTTAATAATTATCTAGCTGTGTGACGTTGGGCAAGTTATTTAATCTCATTGCCTTGCAAAAACAAAAAAAAATCCAAAGAAAAAAATAAAGGGTCTTCCAAAAGCCTTGATCCTGTTCTGAACATTAGAAGCTAGCATCATTGTAAAAGCATTTATTTAGCAATTTTTATACATCTTATCTCATTTGAACCTCACAACTACTCTGGGAAGTAGGTGTTGTGATAAAACTCATCACTTCCACAGGATAAGCAAAAGAAGATTTGAATTCAGACCAAGGGTCTGATGCTCCCTACACCTGTGCTTTAGAACTTCTCTAAATTTTTAGGAACTGCTGTGCTTGGTTTCAGAGTACACATCTTTTGATGATTTAGAAGAGGAATTAAATGCTTCTAGGGCAAAAATTGGAATACTACACCAGAAATTAAGAACTGAATTCAAATTCTGCCTCAGACCTAAGACTCAATCAGCTGGGTGAAGTAGGAAAGTAACAAAGCCTTTTTGCCTCAGTTTTCTCTAAAAATGGGTTTAATAGCACCTACCTTGACAACTACATTGTTTTGGAGTTCAAATGAGTTATTTTAAAAATTCTTTGAAGGGGTGGCTAGGTGGTGTAGCAGATAGAGCACCGGCCCTGGAGCCAGGAGTACCTGAGTTCAAATCCGGGCTGAGACCCTTAATAATTACCTAGCTGTGTGGCCTTGGGCAAGCCACTTAACCCCATTTGCCTTGAAAAAACCTAAATAAAATTCTTTGAAATTCTTTTCTTAAATCTTTTTATCATTTATTTCCTTAATTTATTTACACATTTCTAATAAGAATGAGGGTCATTCTCCCTCACCATTGGAAAAGCTACATGAAATATCTTTTACATGAAATATCTGAACCTATTCTACCTCTCCTTTCTCTTACTCCCAGTACATTTCCCTTTCATCCATTGACTCCATTTTTAAATATATTATATCTTCAAATTCAGCTCTCTCCTGTGCCTCATCTGTAAAAGCTCCTTCTACCTGCTCTATTAAATGAGAAGCTTCGACTTCCATAATGATTCCAAGGAGGCTAGCCTAATTATTTATACAGGAAAACCAAAGTGGATTAAGAATCTATTGTAGGGACATGGGGGTTCCAGCCAAAATGGCGGAGAGAAGACAGCCACAGTTCTAAAGTCTCCTGATCTCTTCCCCATCTATCACATGAAACAAACCTCTTAAAAGAATTCCAGTCCAGAAAACCCAGAAAGAAAATCCTGAAGAACAGCTACCTTAGGATTTGTCTCCCGCAGAAGCCTTGGCCGAATCTGGGAGGATGAGTCTGGGCTCCAAGGGAAGATCTGCTCCAGATCAGCCAGATTAACAGCTGAAATGGAACCAGGAGCCTGAGGGCCCAAGAGCAGACCTGCTGGATCAGCAGTAGGACTGGACGAAAGGGGGCTTAGGTCTGCGGGGAAGCAGAGGCACTGGTGTTGGTGCTGTTGCCCTGGAGCTCCGGGACTAGTCTGGGGGAAGTATTCTGGTGCAGGAGAACAGCAGACACCATCCCTAGACTTCTCGGGTCTGAGAAACACTGAGGGCACATCTCCATTGCACAGAGGCTTCCCCTCAAACAAAGGCAAATAACTTCTGGCTCAGGCCCAGGTGTGTGAGCAAAAGAGCCTGCCCAGCTGAGGAATGACCTGAGGCCAGGGTAAAGCCCACCATTGATTGAAGGCAAAAGAATTCAATAGTTCCAACTCCTGCCTCCCTGCAAAGGGAGAAGGCCTCCCAAACAAGGTCATAGACACTCCAGAGAGGGCAACCAGCAACTCCTACTGGCCAGCCAGAGAAACTGCACTCAGTAAAGACTTCAGCGATCTCAAGCCCAGGTGAACCAGCCTCACCGCACTCAAGGTCTTAGCATAATGAAGGAGGGTCAGCAGAAAGGCGGATCCATAGAAAAATTCCTGGAAGGCAAAGACCCCAACTCAGAGAGACCTGGAACCTCTGAGGAGAATACAATCTGGTCTCCAGCACAGAAAGACTTCCTTGAAGAAATAAGGAAGGAGCTTAAAAATTTGGGGGAGACAATACCTTAGAAAGTACAATTGGACAAACACAAAAGGAGAATAAATCTCTCAGATCATCAATTGGACAATTACAAAATGAGAATAATTCTCTCACATCCTCAAATGAGTAAATGCAAAAAGAAATTAATTCTCTCAAAAACTCAATTGGTCAAATGGAAAGCTCTTTCAAAAGTAGAATTGACCAATTGGAAAAGGAGTTGCAAAAGGTTAATGAAGAAAACTCCTCCCCCCAAAAAAAGAATGGAGTCTACAGAAACTAATGACTCCATGAGACAGCAAGAGTCAGTTAAACAAAATCAAAAAATAGAAAGAATAGAAGCAAATGTAAAATACCTCATAAACAAAACCACTGACCTCGAGAATAGATCAAGGAGGGGCAACCTGAAAATTATAGGACTTCCTGAAAACACTGAAGAGAAAAAAAGCCTGGACATAATATTACAGGATCTATGATGGAAAACTGCCCTGATATCAGAGATTCTGAGGGCAAAGTAGTTATTGAAAGAGTACATCAATACCCACCAGAAAAAGATCCTAAAATGAAAACACCAAGGAATGTTGCAGCCAAACTACAGAACTATCAGATAAAAGAGAAAATCCTGCAAGGAGCCAGAAAGAAACAATTTAAATATCAAGGAACAACAGTAAGGATCATGCAGGACCTGGCTACATCAACTTTAAGGGATCGAAGGGCCTGGAATGAGATATTTTGAAGAGCACGGGGGCATGGAATGCAGCCAAGAATCTACTTTCCCGCAAAGCAGAGCCTTCTCTTCCAGGGAAAAAGATGGACATTTAACGAAATGTAAGAATTCCAAAAATTTCTGATGAAAAGACCAGAGCTAAACAGAAAATTTGGACATCAAACAGCAGGTTCAGGAGACACATGAAAAGGTAAAAAAAAAAAGGGGGGGTGGCGGTAAAAGGAAGAAAAAGTGCAATCCAGTAAGTTGAAATTGGCTAAACCCCAACATGGGGGTAAAAAAAGAAAAAAAGATTCTCATAAACCTTGAGAAATGTAACTCTAACAAGGAGAATACACCTAGCCAGAAATGATGGGCATTCATGACCTATCCATGAGAATACTATCCAATGGGATGTAACTGGCTTTAACCCCACTTGGGAGAAAGACTCTAATAGCTCTCAGGAATTTTGACTCTATTCGACAGAATGTACAGAACTAGAAGGGACAGACACTGACCTTAAAGGGGGGACAGGAAAGAGACAGGAGGAGGGAGGGGATTGAATGCGTGAAATCTCATTACACTAAGAGGTACAAAAAAACCTATGGTAATAGTGGGGAAGAAGGGAGCAGAGGAGAAACACCCAAATCTTCTTCTCATCAGATTTGGCTTAAAGTCAACCTATATATACTCAGTTAACTTACAAAACATCTAACCTTTCAAGTATTAAAAGGAGAAAAGGGGAGGAGGGATGGAGAAAGGGAAGGGGAGTGGGGGAAATAAGGGGAAATAACAAAAGGAAGGGAACAGAAAAGGGAAAAAGGGAAAGGGGAAAGAAAGGGGAGGGTATGATATAGGAGGGCAAAAACACTGAAGGGGGTGGTTTTCAGAAACAAAAGACTGGACAATATGGATAAAAGGGGGGATGGGGAAAAATACAAACAGAGGGAAGACAGCACAGTGGGCAGTAAAGAATTCGTAATCATAACCTTGAATGTGAATGGGATGCACTCTCCCTTAAAACGTAAGCAAATAGCAGAGTGGATTAAAAACCAGAATCCTACAATATGCTGCTTACAAGAAACTCATTTGAAGCAGAGAGATACATGTAGAGTAAAGGTAAAATGTTGGAGCAAAATATATTTTGCTTCAGCTGAAGTAAAAAAAGCAGGAGTAGCAATCCTTATCTCAGAAAAAGCAGCAGCAAAAAATAGATAGCTTTAAAAGAGATAAGGAAGGAAACTTTATCCTCCTAAAAGGTACCATAGACAATAAAGTCATTTCAATATTGAATATATATGCACCCAGTGGGACAGCACCCAAATTCTTAGAGGAGAAGCTGAAAGAATTACAGGAAGACATAGACCCTAAAACTCTACTAGTGGGAGACCTCAACCTCCCACTATCAGATCTAGATAAATCAAATAATAAAACAAACAAGAAAGAAAAATTAGATATGGTAGACTTATGGAGGAAACTGAATGTGGATAGGAAGGAATATACCTTTTTCTCTGTAGTACATGGAACTTATACAAAAATTGACCATGTACTAGGGCATAAAAACCTAATGATCAACAGCAGAAAGGCAGAAATAGTGAATACATCTTTCTCAGATCACAATGCAATAAAAGTTATATGCAATACAGGACCAAGGAGATATAGAGCCAGAACAAATTGGAAACTAAATAACCTCATTTTAAAAAATGAGTGGACCAAAAAACAAATTATAGAATTAACCATTTTATCCTAGATAATGATAATAATGAAACAACATACCAAAACCTATGGGATTCATTCAAAGCAACTCTCAGGGGATATATTATAGCTCTAAATGCTTATATGAATAAATTGGAGAAAGAGGAAATCAATGAATTAACATGCAACTAAAAAAATTAGAGAAAAAACAAATCAAAAATCCCCAATCAAATATCAAAATAGAAATTCTAAAAATTAAAGGATAAATTAATAAAATTGAAAGCAAAAAAACTATTGAATTAATAAATAAAACCAAAAGTTGGTATTATGAAAAAGCCAATAAAATTGATAAACCTATATTCAATTTGATTAAAAAAAAAGAAAGAAGAAAACAAAATGGCTAGTATCATAAATGAAAAAGATGAACTCACCACCAATGAGGAGGAAATTAAAGTAATAATTCAAAACTATTTTGCTGAACTCTATGCCAATAAATTTGATAATCTAAGTGAAATGGGTGAATATTTACAAAAATATAAGTTGCCCAGGTTAAATGAAAAAGAGATTAAATACCTAAACAACACTATCTCAGAAAAAGAAATTCAGCAAGCCATTACTGAACTCCCTAAAAAAAATCTCCAGGGCCTGATGGATTCACAAGTGAATTCTACCAAACATTTAAGGAACAATTAGTTCCAATCCTATCTAAACTCTTTGGAAAAATAGGGAAAGATGGAACTCTGCCTAACTCTTTCTACAAAACCAATATGGTACTGTTACCTAAACCAGGAATTGTTAAAACAGAGAAAGAAAATTATAGACCTATCTCCCTGATGTATATAGATGCAAAAATCCTAAATTAAATTTTAGCAAAACAATTACAAGTCATCACTAGGATAATACATTATGATCAAGTAGGATTTATTCCAGGAATGCAGGGTTGGTTCAATAGTAGGAAAACTGTTAGTATACTCAATTATATCAACAACAAACCTATCAGGAATCTTATGATCATATCAATAGATGCTGAAAAAGCCTTTGACAAAATACAGCATCCATTCCTATTAAAAACGCTAAAATAATTAGCAGTATCTAACTGAAACCATCAAAAGCATTATATTCAATGGGGAGAGGCTAGAGCCATTCCCAGTATGATCAGGGGTGAAACAAGGATGCCCATTATCACCAGTACTATTTAATATTGCATTAGAAATGTTAGCAGCAGCAATTAGAGATGATAAAGAAATTAAAGTAATTAAAATTGGGAAGGAAGAGACAAAACTCTGACTATTTGCAGATGACATGATGGTCTACCTAGAGAATCCCAAGAATTCATCTAAAAAACTACTGGAAACAATTAGCAATTTTAGCAAAGTTGCAGGTTATAAAATAAACCCTCGTAAATCCTCAACTTTTCTATATATGTCTAGCAAGAAACAGTAGGAAGAGCTAGAAAGAGAAATCCCATTCCAAGTAACCTCAGACAATATAAAATATTTGGGAGTCTATTTGTTAAGACAGACTCACAATCTTTTTGAAAACAATTATAAAACACTTCTCACACAAATTAAATCAGATGTAAAAACTGGGCAAATATCGGCTGCTCATGAAAAGGTAGAGCTAATATAATAAAAATGACAATTCTACCAAAACTAAACTATCTGTTTAGTGCCCTACCAATCAAAATTCTAAAAAAATACTTTAATGAGTTAGAAAAAATTGTAAGTAAATTCATATGGAGAAATAAAAAGTCAAGAATTGCCAGGAGCTTAATGAAAAAAAGTGCACAAGAAGGTGGCTTAGCCCTACCCGATCTAAAATTATATTATAAAGCATCAGTCATCAAAACTGTTTGGTATTAGCTAAGAAATAGAGTGGTGGACCAGTAGAATAGACTAGGTGTAAAAGCAGGAGATGATAATGGTAAGGTGCTGTTTGATAAACCCAAAGAGTCTGGCCATTTGGATAAAAACTCCCTCTTTGATAAAAACTGCTAGGAAAATTGGAAGTTAGTATGGAAGAAACTTAGATTAGACCAACACCTCACACCCTTTACCAAGATAATATCCAAATGGTCATAGGACATAGACATAAAAAGCAATACTATAAGAAAATTAAAAGATCAAGGACTAGTCTACCTGTCAGACCTATGGAAAGGGGAGCAGTTTATGACTAAGGAAGAGTTGGAGAACATCACCAAAATCCAATTAGATGATTTCAATTACATTAAATTAAAAAGGTTTTGCACACATAAAACCAATGTAACCAAGATCAAAAGAAATGTAGTAAACTGGGAAACAATCTTTACAACTAATGATTCTGACAAAGGACTCATTTCTAAAATATACAGAGAATGGAGTCATATTTTTAAAACAAAAAGCCACTCCCCAATTGACAAATGCTCAAAGTATATGCAAAGGCAATTTACAGATGGGTAGATCAAAGTAATCTATAG
This sequence comes from Macrotis lagotis, assembly GCF_037893015.1. Taxonomy (NCBI): domain Eukaryota; kingdom Metazoa; phylum Chordata; class Mammalia; order Peramelemorphia; family Peramelidae; genus Macrotis; species Macrotis lagotis. The sequence continues at coordinate 105,434,338 of NC_133660.1, forward strand.
CCACCATATGAAAAAATGCTCTAAATCATTAATTATTAGAGAAATGCAAATTAAAGCTTCTCTAAGGTACCACCTCACACCACTCAGATTGGCCAATATGACCAGAAAGGATAATGATCATTGTTGGAAGGGATGTGGGAAATCTGGGACACTATTACACTGTTGGTGGGGCTGTGAATTCATCCAACTGTTCTGGAGAGCTATTTGGAACTATGCCCAAAGGGCACCAAAAATGTGCATACCCTTTGACCCAGCAATACCGCTACTGAGTCTATACCCTGAAGAGATGAGGAAAAAGGGTAAAAACGTTACTTGTACAAAAATATTTATAGTAGCCCTGTTTGTGGTGGCAAAGAATTGGAACTCCAGTAAATGTCCTTCAATTGGGGAATGGCTTAGCAAACTATTTTATATGTATGTCATGGAACACTATTGTTCTATTAGAAATCAAGAGGGACAGGATTTCAGGGAAACCTGGAGAGATTTGCATGAATTGATGCTGAGTGAGATGAGCAGAACCAGAAAAACACTGTATACCCTAACAGCTACATGGGAGTGATGTTCAACCTTGAAGGACTTGCTCATTCCATCAGGGCAACAATCGGGAACAATTTTGGGCTGTGTGCAAAGGAGAATACCATCTGTATCCAGATAAGGAGCTGTGGAGTTTGCACAAAGTGCAAAGATTATTCCCTTTAATTTAGAAAAAAAACAGATAGCTTATTGTCTGATCTTGTTACCTCTTAGACTTCTCTTTTCTTTAAGGATATGATTTCTTTCACATCACACCCAATTTGGATCAATGTACAACATGGAAATAAAGTAAAGACTGACAGAGTGCTCTCTGTGTGGGGGAGGGGGAGGGAAGCAAGATTGGGGGAAATGTAAAACTCAAATAATATCTTTAATAAAAATAAATTTAAATTAAAATAAATGAGAAGGTTCATGTGAGTATTATTAGTATCATCTTTCCATGCAGGAATACATGCAGTTCATCATCATTAAGTTCCTCATAATTTTCATTTCTCATGCCCACTCTCTATGCTTCACCTGAGTCCTGTACTTGAAGGTCAAACTCTGTTCAGCTCTGGTCATTTCAACAGGAACATTTGAAATTCCCTTGTTTCATTGAAAGTCCATCTTTTCCCTTAGAAGAGAATGTTCACTTTTGTTGGGTAGTTCCTTCTAGGTTGCATTCCAAGATCTTTGTTTTCCAGAATATTCTATTCCAGGCCCTACAAACCCTTAATATAGTTGTTGCTGAGTCCTGTGTGATCTTGACTGCAGGTCCACAATATTTGAATTGTGTCCTTCTGGCTGCTTGTAATATTTTCTCTTTGACTTTGGATTTCTGGAACTTGGCTATAATATTCTTGGGGGTTCTTTTTTTGGGGGGGATCTCTTTCTGGTGGATTTTCTCTATTTCTATTTTGCCTTCTGCTTCTAGGATATCAGGGAAATTTTCTTGTAGAAATTTTTTAAAGATAAGGTCAAGGCTCTTTTCCTGATCATGACTTTCAGGTACCGCAACAATTTTTAAATCATCTTTTCTGGATCTATTTTCCAGATCAGTTGTTTTTTCAATGAGATATTTCACATTTTCTTATAATTTTTCATTCTTTTGGTTTTGAAGTGTTGTATCTTGATTTATCATAAAGTCATCAGCTTCCTTTTGCTCCATTCTATATATGAAGATTTTCTTTCCTCAGAGAGCTTTCTTATCTCCTTTTCCATCTGGCCAATTCTGCTTTTGAAAGCATTCTTCTTCTAAATAATTTTTTGAAATGTTTTATCCATTTGACCTAAGCTGGTTATTAAAAATGTTTTTTTTTCTTCAGCATTTCTTTTGGATCTGCTTGACTAAGTTATTGACTTCATTTTCATTTTTTCCGAAATCTCTCATTTTTTCCCAATTTTTCTTCTTTCTCCCTTACTTGATTTTGAAAATCTTTTTTTGAGTTCTGTCATAGCCTGAGCTCAACTTCTATATTTCTTGGAATCTTTAGAGTCAAAATCTTGGACTTTCTCACCTTCAGACTGATATTTTGATCCTCTATGGGACCAAATTAATTGTCTATGGTCAGGTTCCTTTTTTTCTGTTTACTCATTTCCCCAATCTGTGCCTGATTTTGGGGTGCTTCCTGAGCTTCTGGGTTTTATTGTGACACGCCCCCACAAGGAACTCAGTGTGTGTGAGACTCTGACTGCTCTCCTTGTCTGTAAATGACCCCAAGCTCAACCCTCTGCCCTGGAACTTGTGGAAGTTGGGGAAAAAGGGGTTTCCTGCTCTATGGACGGGGGGCCTAGACTGTGACCAGGCTTTGACTGTGGTTACAGCCCCAGATTCCTGTTCCAGAGACAGAGGACAGATATCAGTCTCCCTCCACTCCCTTATCTTCCTTGGGCTGAGCACCCAGGGCACAGCTACCTGGAGGACCCCTTCCTGGAGGCTCCACAGCCCTGCTTCTATTTCTGGGATCTGGGCTAAGCAGAGTGCTGTGGCCATGATCTGTGCTAACTGTGGCTGAGGTCTCCCTGCTGATCTTCCAAGTTATGTTTGGTGCTTCTGGGGGGTGCAGGTCAGGAGACTACTTCTACTGCCCAAAGCTGGTGCTCTGGCACCCTGGGGGCTCTTCCCAGGAGGCTGAAGCTCCTTCCCTCTGGGGTGGTACTATTCCTACAATCTTGTGGAATAGAGCTTCCCACTGTTTTCCAGATTACCTTGCACTGGAGAATTTCCTCACTGGATCTTACTGTGGGTTCTGTCTCTGGAAAATTTAGTTAGTCATAATTTTAAGATTTTTTAAAATATTTTGGAGAGAGAACTTAGGAGAGGCTCTTCTGCCACTATCTTGACTCTGCCCCATGAAAATCTAAATGCTAGACAGCTATTAATAGACTTAAATCGAAATTGTAAACAATGGAGACATAATGATTAATATAGAGTAGCTTTTATCAAGTATGTGGGAGCAGTTTGGCCAAGTGAATAGAGAGCTAGAGATGAAATGTTCCTAAACATTCTTTTTCAGATACTGATATGTGACCCTGGGCAAATCGTTAAATCTCTAGGAATAGTAAACAGTTCCTCAAGCTTTAGGTTGTACACAGCCCTACTTCCATTTCTGGGAACTGGGCTGAGCAGAGTGCTGTGACCATGCTTCATGCTAACTGTGGCAGAGGTCTCCCTGCCCCATGGTCCTGGAAAGGCCACCCAATACCAGCTCCTTGCAAGAAGTAATTTATCCTCTAATGCCTTCACCAACTACTCCCATTATATTCCTTCTTTTCATATCTTAATTATTTTATTCCTATCTTGTACCTACAAGCTCTATAAAAGTATATTTTTTATCTTTTCTTATAAAAGAGTAACTCTCAAAGGTTAATTGATTGATGATCTATAAGAACTCTCCCTGCAACTGTTCCATTAGAAATACAATTCTCAATACTTATAAGCATCATCACATCATAATCCATTTTTACCACATCATCTTTCCAAGTACCCTCCATCCAACAATTCCTCTAGAAAAAGAATGAGTTGAAGTATCATGTAAAACATTTCACATCATGAACTATTTATATCTACAGCCACTAAGTATACCCACTGCTAACTGTTCTAATAGAAATATAACGACAATAATTTTATCAACATTTATTTTTTAAACGTGTTGAAAGTTTTATTTTAGTTCATTTACAATATAGAAATGATGGGCCTGGAAGATGTTCTAAGGAAACCTTTCAAAATAATGGCATAATTATTTCAAAATATTCAGTATAAACTTTATATTATATATTTTAAAATAATTTAACAGTATAGATGGTCATAGAGGCAACTGGTGGTGCAATAGATAGAGAACTCAGTCAGGTTTGGGAAGATCTGATTATGGACAAGTAATTTAAGCACCATTTGCCTTAGTTTCCTCAACTACAAAGTAGGAATAATTCTCCACCTTGTAGCGTTATTGTGAAGAATTAAATAAGATAATATTTGTAAAAGTGTTTACTTTCATAGTACTTGGTATACAATAGGTGAAGTATCAATACTTAATCTCTTCCCTTCCAGTGCCAGGATTTGTTTATTCCCTTCAAAATATTTAGTTTTAAAGGCATATATGAAGCTATAATAGGGTTTCAGAGCAAATTATGGTAAAGAGGAGGGTTTCTTTTTCCCCCTTCCCTTTTTGTCACTGACTCCTTTGGCAGTGGCAGTATCTTAGAATAAAACTTTTTTTAATTTTATTTTTTATTTTATTTTTGTACAAGTGATTTTTATACATTTCTAAAATATTGTTGTTTAAGAGTAAACATAATACCCTCTCCTCCCCCAAAATATGGACCCTCATGAGAAATAAAGCAATAGAAAGAGAAAAAAATGTGTTTCAGCCTGCCTTCTGATAGCATCACATTCTTTATGATAAATCCATCACAAAAGTTACTTCCATATTTTCCCACTGTTGCTATTGCTGATTGTAATTCCCTCCATCCATATCTCCCAACTACCATATATTTTATTTTCTCTCTCCTTTCACTGTGTCCCTCTTCTAAAATGTGCTGTATGGTAGATGAGTGGCCCAGTGGACTGATCACCAGCCCTGGGGCCAAGAGGGCCCAAGCCCACATACCACCCCTGAGACCCAGCAACCACCCAGCCCCATGGTCCTGGAAAGGTCACCCAGTCCCAGCCCCTTGCAAGAAGTAAAAAAGAAAATGTGTTATATCTGAGTATTCATTCCTATGACCTACCCTCTCCTCTATCACCCACATTCCCCCTTTCCCTGTCCCCCCTCTCCTTTTTAGTCTAGATGTTTACACCCTATTAAGTGTGTATGCTGTTTCCTCTCTGAGACATTTCTGATGAAAGTGAAGGTACCCTCATTCCTCCTCGCCTTCCCCCCTTCCATATCATTGCAATAGCTCATTGCAATATATATATATATATATATATATATATATATATATATATATATATATAAATTATATATATATTATATATAAACACATATACATATAAAAGATATATAAATATATCTTTTAAATGAAATATCTTAGCCTATCCCACCTCTTCTTTCTCTTACTCCCAGTACATTTCCCTTTTTTCCATTGACTCCATTTTTACAATATAGTATATCTTCAAATTCAGCTCTCTCCTGTGCTTCATCTATAAAAACTTCTTATACCTGCTCTATTAAATGAGAAGTTTCAAATGGCATCTCAGCTACTCAAGGTTTGTTCCCTGTTTGGGTTGTCTGACCTAGTCCCACATGTTTCACTAGTGTTCCAGAATTTGAGCTTTGCCTTCTGAACTGGGATAGGATTCTCACTCCTGGCTACTGTACTGCCAGCCTGCTGAGATGGGACCTGAGCTGGTCTGTCACTAAGACTCCTGCTAATGGGACAGCTAGGTGGTGCAGTGGATAGAGCACTGGTCCTGGAGTCCGGAGGGCCTGAAGTCAAATCCAACCTCAGACACTTAAAATTGCCTAGCTGTATGACCTTGGGCAAGTCACTTAATCCAATTGTCTTAAATAAATTTATTTTTAAAGGGGGGGGGGAGCCTCCTGTTAGCTTCCCAGCTCTCCTATCAATGCTGTACTATACTCCTCTTTTACCTACATGAGCCTGACCTTTTCTGAAGTTCCTCCACAATATCTTGTTTCATTCTTTTTGGTGGATTCTCTCACTTTAGGGTCCTTTTTTAGAGGTGTCATTTAAAATTGTGTTGAGGTAAAAGTATTTAAATTGACTTCAATTAAAAATATTTACTATTATAGAGATTGAAATGTTTTGATATAATCAAGAGAACAATGTGAGATGATCAACTTTGATGGAAGCAACTCCTCTCAGCAGTTCAGAGAACTAGGACAATTGTATTACCTGACTGTGGACAATGCTATTCCCATCCAGAGGAAGGAAAACAAAACAAAACAACAAAACAAAAACAAAAAACCTTATGAATATGATAAACAATTTATAAAAAACTATCTCTACCCTAATCATAATTCCTCTTACCAAAAAGGACTATCTGTAAACGTTTATCAAAAATATGTATTTGCAACATTAACTTGACTATTCACTGCTGAGGGAAGGGGGTGGGAAGGGAAGGTGGAAGGACATTTTGTAACTTAAAAATATACATACGCATATGGATGAATGTTAAAAAATAAAACAAATTAACTTTTAACAAATTTTAAAAGAAATGTTTTAATATTCTGGTGAAAATAATTTTAATTTTTTTGTGTTCAGTCATTTCAGTCATATCCAATTCTTCATGACCCCCTTTAAAATTTTCTTGGCAAAGATACTATAGTGGTTTGCCATTTTCTTTTCCAACTCATTTTGCAGATAAGTAAACTGAGGCAAATAATGTTTTGGCCAAGGTCACAGAAGTAATAAGTTTCTGAGATCAGATTTAAACTCATGAAAACAAGTTTTCCTAACCTTAGGTCTGATATTATCTCCATTGTAATATTTAATTTTCCAGACTATCTTGCAGAACTCTGAGATGTCCTGAGGACCTCATTCCACATATGATAATAACATACCTTTATGATGTTCAGTTTCCTCAACTGCTAAAATAAGGAGTAGACTAGATAGCATATAGCTTCCCTCTCATAACTATAATCTGTAAAAATAACTAATATGAAAAGTGAACAAATAATGACCCTGCTTAGCTTTTAGACTTTCTGATAGTAATCTATATAGTATATTCAGTAATGATGCTAAAAATTTAATACAGTTAAGAAATGTGGCTCCAATATTATATCCATATTGTAAGATTGCTCTATATTTTAATATTCATCCTTAAGCATGGACACATGTTTTGATCACTAATTCTCATCTCCAATCACTCTTCTATCTATGTAGCTATTTTGTAGACATAAATAAATATAGCACTCTTTTTTTCTATTTCCATATTCTTGAAATAGAAAATTTGAACCCAGCTTCTGCGCAAAATGTTGCTAGGAGGTATCATTTATACTCTAGCATTTAGATAATTTCAAAAATAACATTTCTTGCAATAACAATGTCTATTACATAGTATTTCTGTATCTTACAGCCTGGCGTCATGAGTCATTTTCTCTGAATTGGAAGTGTTTCATACTTTCATGTTTAGCAAAACATAAGGAAATATCTAGGCAAAAAATTATGCTAATAGGTTCAGGTTCTTTGCAATTAAGATTGCACTTTTAAACTTCTCTTTATACTTCGATTCAACTTTAACTAAAACTCTTTATACTTCATCACTTTATCACATCAGGAAAAAGTGAAATGGTCCTTTTACAATACAATTAGAGAAGATCTTCCATCTCTTAGGTAAACGTATAAAATATGCATTCCCTTTAAAGAATAGCTATATTTAAAATCCCGGACATTGGTGGCCAAATGAGAAAGGAACCCCCTGAAGCCCTCCCAAATTCACTTCCAAATATTGAGAAAACTGCTTCAGAATTGGCCCTAAGAGCAAGGAGAACAGCTTACCAGCACAAGAGGAAATGTCATTCTCAATGGGGAGTAAAGTTTAAGAGTAGGATCAGCAGTCCACCTCAGAGCAGGGAATCTTCAAGCCTGGGTCAATCTACCCATCAGGCTTCACCTTCTTTCAACCAATAGACACCTAGGTGAGTGAGCAGTCCATGCAGCACAAAAAGGCTTCACCAGAGATCTTACCTTCTCAACCCCTGAGCAAAATTTATCATTGAGACCTTTACCCCACTGTTGTCCAGAGGTGAAAATTTTCCCCTATAGGTTAACAAACAGTGAGATCCCACAAAACAACCCTGTTTCCATAATACCTGAGAAACAGGACCTTAACCTTAGGCAAACCAAGTCCAGTGACAGGCACCAGAAAGACTCAGTTACCATAATAATCCAGCAGCAAGGCCTCACCCCTAGAGTAGATCAGCAGTTAAAACCTCCCATCCACCCCACATTCAAGTCAGAAGGGAAACCTACACTGCAGAAAAACCAAGTGGTAAATTCCTGAAGCCCTGAGAAAGTGAGCAGTAAGGCATAGTCATAGTATAAAAATGCTTGGGAAGGTGAAGAATTAAAGGTTAAATCACCAAGTCACAAAAAAAGACAGAAAAACAATCAAAAGAGAAGAAGAAAACCTTTGCTATAGAAAGCTACTATGGTGAAAGGGAGAATCAGGACATAAACTTAAAATTGATCTTAGACCTAAAAATAATTTCTGGGAGAGCTTTAAAGCATTTAAAAATACAAATTAAAGAAATAGAAGAAAGATTGTGAAAAGAAATGAGAGTATTGGAGGAGTATTATGAAAAAAATAGACAATACAGGAATTTCCATGGATTTAATGAAAAAAAGTACAAAAGAAGGGGGGCTTAGCCCTACCCGAACTATAATTATATTATAAAGCATCAGTCATCAAAACTGTCTGGTATTGGCTAAGAAATAGAAGGGTGGACCAGTGGAATAGAATAGGTGCAATGCAGGAAACGATTATAGTAATCTTCTATTTGATAAACACAAAGAGTCCAGCTATTGGGATAAAAACTTTCTCTTTGATAAAAACTGCTGAGAAAATTGGAAGTTAGTATGGAAGGAACTAAGATTAGACCAACACCTCACAAACTTTACCAAGATAAGATCTAAATGGATACAGGATTTAGACTTAAAAAACAATACTTTAAGCAAATTAGAAGATCAACCTGTCAGATCTATGGAAAGGGAAGCAGTTTATAACTAAGGAAGAGATGGAGAACATCACTAAAAACAAACTAGATGATTTCGATTACATTAAATTAAAAAGCTTTTGCACAGATAAAACCATTGTAACCAAGATCAAAAGTAGTAAACCGGGAAACAATATTTATGACTAATGTTTCTGACAAAGGACTCATTTCTAAAATATACAGAGAACTGAGTCATATTTATTAAAAAAAAAGCCAATCCCCAATTGACAAATGGTCAAAGGATATGAAAAGGCAACTTACAGATGAGGAGATAAAAGCAATCCATAGTCATATGAAAAATTGCTCTAAATCATTACTTATTAGAGAAATGCAAATTAAAGCTTCTCTGAGGTATCACCTCAGAACTCTCAGACTGGCCAATATGACCAGAAAGGATAACAATCATTGTTGGAATGGTTGTGGGAAATCTGGGACACTATTACATTGTTGGTGGAGTTATGAACTCATCCAACCTTTCTGGAAAGAAATTTGGAACTACACCCAAAGGGCAACAAAAATTAGATCTATACCTTGAAGAGTTGATGAAAAAGGGTAAAAACATCACTTTTAAAAAAATATTCATAACAGCCCTGTTTGTGGTGATAAAGAATCAGAAATCAACCAAATATCCTTCAATTGGGGAATGGCTTAGCAAACTACGGTATGTGTATGTTATAGAACACTATTGTTCTATTAGAAACCAGGAGGGATGGAAATTCAGGGAAGCCTGGAAGGATTTGCATGAACTGATGTTGACTGAGATGAGCAGAACAAAAAAAACACTGTACACCCTAACAGCAACATGGGGGTGATGATCAATCTTGATGGACTCACTCATTTTATTAGTGCAACAATCAAGGAAAATTTTGGGCTGTCTGCAATGGAGAATACCATTTGCACCCAGATAAAGAACTGGAGTTTGAACAAAGCCCAAAGACTATTTCCTTTAATTTAGAAAAAAAGTAACCTGATATCTTATTGTCTTATCTTGTTATCTCTTATACTTTATGTTTTTTCCTGAAGGATGTGATTTCTCTCTCATCACACTCAATTTGGATGTACAACATCGAAAAAATGTAAACACTGACAAATTGCTTTCTGTGGGGGGTGGAGGAGGGAAGTAATATTATAGGAAAATTTGTAAAAGTCAAAATAAATAAAATATTAGAAAGGGAAAAAATAGACAATCACATGGTGAAAGATATAAAACTTTCACAGAGGAAAAAAAATTCCCAATTGATCAAATGTAAAAGGAAAAGGAAGTACAAAAGAACACTGAAGAAAACAGTTCCTTAGAAATTAGAATTGAACAAGTGAAAAATAACGATTCTATGAAACCCCAAGCTATTATAAAACGAAATAAAAAAATAGAGAAAAAATGTGAGATTTCTCATGCTGAAAGCAACTGGCCTAGAAAATCAGGGGGAAATAATATTAGAAATATTTTACTAACTGAAAACTTTGGACAATATCTTTCACTAAATTATTGATGAACACTGCTCTAATTTAATAAAAACAGAGAGAAAAATAGAAAATGAAAAAAAAAACTGACCTATGACTGCTTGAAAGAGATCCCCAAATGAAAACTCTCAAGAACTTCATAGTCAAATTCCAGAGCTCAATGATCAAGAAGAAAGTACTGCAAGCAGTCAAAAAGAAACAATTTAAATAGCATGGAGCTAAGGTAGTTTCCATATTAAAAAAAAAAAAAACCAGCAGGTTTGGAATAGGATATATTAAAGGGTAAAGGAGTTAGGATTACAAACAAGAACCACCTACCTAACACAATTGAATACAATATTTCAGGGAAATTTGGGCATTTAACAAAATAGAGGACTTTCATGCATTTCTAATTAAAAGACCAGAATTAAATTAAAAAAAACAATTGCCAAATATGTATCAAGGAAAACATAGTTATAAAAGAATTGAGAAAAAGGAAACATAAGAAATTTAATAAGGTTTAAATTCTATATGGCAAGAAAATATTTGTAACTCAACAATTTTATTCTTAATAGAATAATTAGAAGGACTAAGGGTTGAGAAAAAAATTACAGTGAAAGAAGGAGGGGGAAGATTGAATGGGGTAGGTTTTTTGATATGTTTAAACGTCAGGATCGGATCCCCTACCAAGCCAGGTTGGAGTAGGCAGATAATTTTTAGCATACCTTTTCTATCTTCCTTCCTCATATGAGGCCAGGGAGTACAATTCTTAAAGATATGCTCAGATATCCAGGGGGCTGCTGAATCCCACTGCTGCTTTTAGTGGGGAAACAACCCCATGACCTGACCCACCTGTGTGCAAGTCTGTGACTATAGCTCCCAGTGTATTCACACTTTCTGCTATGTCACTTGCTTGTCATGACAGGACTTTGGGATAGAAATGGTAAAGTGCTATGGGTGATGTCTTTTGATTCATAGGTAAATTGAATGTGAGTGAGGCAGAGTATTATGAAGTTGTTGGTCTTACTCTCTCTTCCAAAATCATTATGTTCCATTGGTAAGATAGAGTCAAGACAATTGGTGATGGCTCTAGATTCAGTGGAAGACTTTGGTGTCTTCATTGTTGAAAGTTCTAAGCTTTCCAGAGCTCCTGCTTCAACTGTCTTTTTGACCCTTGGATCAAAGTGTTCTCATCCACCCATTCCAGCAGTGGAAGACTTCACATTTCACATGCTTCATATGTTTGAGGTGTGATAGGTTGCCATCAATCTGCTTTAGCCTGCCTGCCAAAATTGCTTACTGGAGTGTGTCCACTGTGCATGCTATAGCTTCTTGAAGCCACAATGAGAATGATTCAGGTGGTTATTATAGGTGGAAAACAGTTCTGAAGAGGGCTTGGCAGCCCTCAAACCAGAGGAATTAATCTTCCTTACCTACATCCAATACCCCTTAATGTTGTTCTAGAAATTTAGCTAAAGCAGTATGAGAAGAAAAAGAAATGAAATAAAATAGAATAGGTAATGAGAAAACAAAACTTTCACTCTTTGGAGATGATATCATGCTATATTTAGAACAAATAACAATCTATTTGAAATTATTCACAGCTTTAGCAAAGCTGTTGGATACAAAATAAACCCAAATAAATTATCAACATTTCTATATTTACCCACCAAGTCCAATAGCAAGAGGTAAAAAAAAAGAAATTCCATTTAAAATAATTAGAGATGGTATAATGTAGTTGAGAGTTTCCTTGACTAGATAAACCCAGAAACTTTATACAACTGTAAAAACTGTAACTGTAAAGAAATTCAGGTCTAAAAAATTGGAAAAATAACATTTTTCATGGATAGGCCTAGCCAATATAATAAAAAAGTCTACCAACTTAATCTAAAATTGGTTAATAGATTCAATTTCATACTTATAAAAATATCAATAATATTTTCTAGAGCTAGGAAAAACAATAGCAAAAGTCATCTGGAATAACTCAAGAAAAGTAAGGAAATGAATGAATGAATGCAAAATGCAAAAGAAGGTGGTTTCACTAGATCTCAAAACATTATTATAAACAGTAATTATCAAAACAATCTGTTTCTGGATAAGATTAAAGTAGATCACTGGGCTAAATTAGGAAAAATTTGCATTATAATAAGTTATCATAGTAATATAGTATATGATAAATCCAGAGGTCCAAGTTTTAGAAACAAAAACTTATTATTTGACAGCACTTACTAGGAAAATAAGAAAACAATATGATAGAAACTAGAAATAGACCAACATCCCACACCATAAATCAAGATAAGTATAAAATGGATACTTGATTTAAACTTAAATGATGATATCATAAGCAAATTAAGAGACCATAGATTAGTTAATGTCATAATAATAAACAATTAAAGATTTCTATCTCTCTTTGTCTATTCAGCTATCTACATTACACACACAAGTTTAGGACAAAAGAAGAAATGAGAGCATTATAAAATAGGTAATTATGATTATAAAAAGCTAATTTAACATAAATCAAACCAATACCACCAAAATTATAAGAAAAGCAAAAAACTGGGGTTAAAATTTTTATGTCCTCATTTCTCAAATAAATATAGGTTAATGATTCAAATTTATAAAACTACGACTCATTCCCCAATTAATAAATGGTCAAAGGATATAAAAAGGCAGTTATTCAAACAAAAACATCAATGTTATCTATAGTCACATAAATATTTTCTAAATTACTATTGATCAGAGAAAGGAAAATTAAAGCAATTCTGAGGTACTACCTCACATCTATCAGACTAATAAGACAAAAGAAAGAAAGATATTGGAGGAAATATGAGAATGCTAGAAAAAATAATGGTGAATAATTGGTGAAGTTCTGAACTGATGCAACCCTTCTAGAGAGAAATTTGGAACTATGCCCAAAAGGCTATAAAACAGTGCATATACTTTAATCTAACAATACCACTGCTATGTCCATATTCCAAAGGCATTCAGAAAAAAAGTAATCTATACAAAAATATTGAAATCACCTGATTTTGGTGATTAGGAATTGGAAATCATAGGAATGTCCATTAATTATAGAATGACAAAATAAGCTATGGCATATTATTAGGATGTAAAAATATTATGCTTTTAAGAAATGACAAGTAGGATGATTTCAGAAAATTCTGGAAAGACTTGCATGAACTGAGTGAAGTGAACAGGAGTACATAGTACACAGTAACAGCAATATTTTTTGATAAAGAACTGTGAACGACAGCTATTCTCAGAAATATAATGATCCAAGATAATTCCAAAGGACTAATGATTAATTAAAATGTCTTCCTCCAGAGAAAAACTGCTGTTGATTATATCCAGACTGAAACTTGTTTTTAATTTTTTCCAAGAACTGGTATTGATTGTATACAGACTGAAACTTGCTATTTTTTTCTTTTATTCAAGTATTTTTGCACAATGTGTCTAATTTGGAAATTTTTTCATAATTACACATTTATAACCTATTTCTGCTTTTCATCTTAGGGAGGAGAAAGGACAGCAAGGGAAGGTTAGAATTAGGAACTCAATGCTTTAAATAAAAGTGTTTAAAAATAAAAAAGTTATGGTGTATATATTGTGTATATAGGTATGTGTGTAATGTAGATAGATGAATATATAGGAAGACAAAGAGAGATACACATTTTATTTTGTTTATATGATTTATGAAACACTAGATTGTAGATTATAAATCATAAAGGAAGGACCTGTCTTTTTATAAAGTTTTATAATATTTATATTATATATAAAAATAATATTTTATATTTATAACAATAACATAATATATAAAAATGAGTGATTGAAATTTGTGAACTATCATATAATAGATTGAAATTTATAAAGCACATATATTCCTAGCATGTGTAAGTGTCCAATTTTGTCCAAATTATTCTTTGATTTTTCAAAATTTGTATTTTAGTGTTTAGAGTTTATTACCTTCTTAGTTTCCTAGGCCTTGTTCTTTACTTAATGAAAGTGTTTAGAGACATAATTTTTACCTAAAAGGTAGCTTTGGCTGAAAATACTATATTACATCACCATTACTATAGCCTTTAAAGCAGTTACCTATTTTTTAAACTTTATAAACTTGGAACCATTTTAAAATTAGCATTACATAATTTAGTATCCAAACAATTTTATTCTTTCTTCATTGGTCTTTAATTTATTATAATTTTAGTGTCCTCTGGTTTTTAAAAGATGTTTGCCATTGGCCTTTTTCATTTGTTTGTAAGGTTTTATGTCTTAATGCCTAGCAAATTTTCATGCAGAATTAAAAAAAATGAATGTTTTTACTTTTTTTTCAGTAACCACAAATGATCCATCACATCTAACTTTTCAAAAAAAGATCTATTCTGACACTTTATAGCTTTAATGCTGTTGTTCAGTTTTGGATTTGATATAATTTGATTTTATGATAATCTGTGCTGAATAATTGACTGAAGATTTGTATTTCTTCCTAGCTTGGGTAGAAAGAAAATAAGTTGGGTATCAGGCTTCATTGTAAGAAGCTGGAGGTTTTCACAGATAGCATATCATGAGAGTTATTGGAGGAACTTTTTAAGAAAACAGTGAAGGAGAACAGAAAGGTTGTAATCATTCACTAAGAACTAGTGGGAAAATGGCAGTATCTGTTTCATCTGTAGGTTTAACACCTTGAGAAATGACTTCTAAATGAAAAAAAGTATATATTTATTTTTTATTTGTTTGCTTTTAATCACAGGGATTCCTTCCAGGAGCAAGAATATTGGGGAGAAAACAATCAACCTTGAGGAACAGATAATATCAATCACACTCATTCCTTCCTTTTGCTTAATTTTGGCTTTTGCTTTATTTTGTTAAAGAGGATTCCAGTAAGCCCTTCATACTCCAGTTCACCACCCCACCCACCCACCACCACCCCCGCTACATCCCCAGACACTTGGCTAAATGCATCATTCTCCTGGAAGACTTCTGTTCCTGGTAACCTTAGAGACATTTGTAGATTCTATTCTACAGATTCTATTCTGTAGATTCTATTTCTAAACCTGGCTTTAAAAAAAAAATCATTGTGATTCTCCCCTCTATTTCCTAATCATTACTTTTTCCTAATAACCTTTCAAAATCTTTTTTTTAATGAAGGTGTGGGGAATAGCAGGGAACTCTATTTCTTTCTCTTATTCCTCCATCCTTGTGGATAAGCAGTGTGGAAGTTCAGAAAAGGGGAGTACATGTAAGGAAATATCATAACTTCAGATTTCAAAATGTTGAATTTAGCTTGAGATATCCAATAGACTGTAGAAAATGTGACCTGGATGTCAGGAAAGAAGTTAGGGCTGGATAAACAGATTGGAGAATTCATGGTGGTTACTTAGTATACCAAGTGAAATTAGTATAAAGAGATAAAAGAAGAAAGCTTAGAATTCCTACATAAAGTGTCATGCTGAAAATTTTATTGTTTGTGTTAAGAACTTATTTAGGATTTTCTTCTTGATGCATTCTTGATTCAATCAACATACTTCTTTTTTTGGGGGGGGCGGGGTTGCAAGGCAGTGGGGTTAAGTGACTTGCCCAGTGTCACACAGCTAGGTTATTATTAGGATTTGGACCCAGGTCCTCCTGACTCCAGGGTCAGTGCTCTATCCACTGTGCCACTTAGTTGCTCTTCAATCAATATACTTCTAACATCAGAACTATCTAGAAGATTGACTCCTGTACATTTTCCATGACCACTGAAAATATATTATAAACATATGTATATGTTTATGTGTTTGTATTTACATAAATGCATATTCTTGATTTATCCATCATTTGAGAATCATATTGATATTAGTGAAGAAAATTATCATTAATTTTGTTTAGCAAAGAATAAATTGATCTTATGTAATCACAGAGACTTTGTTGGAAAAAAATCTTCATGTCTTCATTTTTTCTGCTAAATCATTTGGATTTTTATAATCATTGAAAACTATGTATAGTTGACCCTTATATTCATTTCACTTTTACTTAATTAAGAAAATAAAAATCTATGTCCTACTATAAAAATAACAATTTTGAAAAAATAAAAAGCTTACTCTTTTCCTCATTTTTCTTACCTGACCTAATCACTTAGAAACCCTGAGGGTACTGACATTTCATCCTCATTTGGGGGGGGGGGGGAGACTCGGTAAAATACTTGGTCAGGCTCAGTCTCTTTGTCTCATCTCTCTCATACTTAGCCTTAATCACTGAATGGACATTGCTTCAGTCAATCTGTGATTGGGAATAGATCTTAACTTTAGATCTCCCACTGTCTCCAGGACCATCTCCAGTTATGCTGATTCTTTTCTAGCCACTGACCCAGACGATTCTTGAGGAGAAAGTAAGACTGATGACCTGCACAATCCCCTAAACCTGGTTCACATAAATCCAATTCACTTGAGGTCATGGCACCACATCCTTTTCTTGTGGACCTCTTTGTTAAGAATGCAGGACAAAGGGAAAAAAACCCCACAACATTCTTTTCCCATATTTTCACTATGATTACAAGAGTCAGATCATTTTTGTGAAGATTTCTAATTTCTAAAAATAATAATTATTAATATTGTTAATATTATTATTATTTTACACTTAATTTTTTATTAGGCAAGTTCTTTTATTAGGCAAATATTTTTAAGATGAATGATAAGTTAGTGGATCAATTTAACTGGTCTTTTTTATTGCCCCCTATTCTATTAATAACTTTTATTTTTTCTGCTCTTAGTAAACCTTGTTCAAAATTTTTTGAGACTTAATTCATAGGGCCTTGAAAATTTTATCAGACTGCTTTGTGTTTTCTGGATCTTATGTTGCTATTTTTTATTTATTTACTTTCTTTATTGCTAAGTCAATATCTAGATATAGTACTGATAGGGACTGATTGTAATATTGGAATTCATGCATAATAGTTCAATTTTCATTAATGTAAAAAAGAGTTGTGCACATGGTGACATTTCTTTTAAAATTAACTTTTACTTTCTTTTACTTTTATGCTTAAATATAGTAGAGATTATCAGGCTAAACTGAGTTTTATGTTAAAGTTAACAAGCTAATTTTTTTCTTTTCATTGCTTCTTGGTATTTTATGAAGTGAGGCCACTTATGACCAACTTCTCTTTTCTATAAGTTATTGCAAATAAAATTATATTCTGAGCCAGTATAGATCTTAATTGTATTTTCTGTTTCTCCAGGCAATCAATTGTTAATTAGCCAAGTTAATGTTTTTATTATTTATTATATATTTAGGTACTATTATTATTATTTCTAATGTTACATTTATAATTAAACTAAATGAAATATTTATGTAATTATAATTCATAGAAACCATAATTTCTTTATTTTCATATTTGTATTATAATTCTTTCTAGTAATTAATCATTCTTTATTCTTCCTTATTGTGATTATTACTTTACACTAGTTAAAGCTCTTAGAAAAATTATTATCATCCATGTTAATATCAATTTTTATCCATTTTTCATTCTTCAACAGAAATACTAATTTGAAAAAGTTAAATTGGAGTTGTTTCAGATGTTTAGCATATCTTCCCATTTTCACCCATTCTTCTAATTTACTGATGATTTTCATATTTATACAAAGAAAAATATGAAAATTTAGTTTAATCATAAATGGCTCTCTTCTTAATGAAATGTTATTTTCTGTTAAGATATTCTCAATTTCATTTTATCCTTGTGATATTAGCCACTGCATCTATAGGAGAAAATCTTTCTCTGTAATATGGGACAATGGATTCTTGTTTCCTGATCCTGAA
The DNA here is from genome assembly GCF_037893015.1 of Macrotis lagotis. NCBI lineage: Eukaryota > Metazoa > Chordata > Mammalia > Peramelemorphia > Peramelidae > Macrotis > Macrotis lagotis. Next base: position 105,452,259 of record NC_133660.1, read on the forward strand.
TGATAGATAGATACATAGATAGTAAAATATATAGTAAAATAGCAACATTACAAATATTGTATGTGTGTATATATGTGTGTATTGACATATATATATATCCACATTCATGTATGCATATAGATAGAGAGAAATATTTTTGTATTAATAGATCCATTAAATATTCATTTAATTTGCACAATTGATTTTGACATAAACTGCTATTATCTTCATGGTAATCTTTTTCTTGTTTGTTTGTTTATGGTCATCAAGAACCCTTCAGTGTGAAATGTTCAAGTGTTTCATAAAATGATGTTTCTTATTGCCTTTCAATGAACAATTAAAAACTTTTTTTTTTCAGTTTTTTGCAAGGCAAATGGGGTTAAGTGGTTTGCCCAAGGCCACACAGCTAGGTAATTATTAAGTGTCTGAGACAGGATTTGAAGGCAGGTACTCCTGACTCCAAGGTCGGTGCTTATCCACTACGCCACCTAGCCAACCCAATTAAAAACTTAATAAAGGAGTTTGTCCAAGAGATTAAGGTATAAATTACTATAATATATTACTGAAAGAAAAATATCATGCTTATATTGTTTATTTTATCATTTATGAACTATCTTTCTGACAACAAATCTATGAAGTTGATAGTACAATTATGATCCTCCTTTTATAGAAGACTAAACTGGGTTTCAAGGCAATTACCCATGTGACCAAAGAGTTTGTAAATATCAAAATTTGGATTCTAGCTAATGCCCTTTGACACTAAGTTTGGTCTCTTTATATTACATTGTTTGGTTTCTTGGATCAAAGAAACAAAATTGTATATTATAAGAGTACTAAACTTACCGTCAAAAAACTTCAGTTTGAACAAACACACATATACACAAACTTCAAGGGCACATCATATAATCTCATAGCTCTATATTTATTCTTATGTGTAATTGACATCATTTTTAGGGATTATTTTGTTTTGTCAGAGGCACTTGTTATCTTCCTCCCCTCATTTTCTTGCTCTATTTCTTAAAATACAACACACACACACACACACACACACACACACAAACACACTTCTAGATTCATAGTAAATTGTGTAGAAATATCCTTCCATAAATTGGCTCCCAAATCAGCTTTTTTCTTATTCATTCTCTAAAGGCTTATTTTTCTGATACTGTAGCTTTTCTGTAATTTTCTGCCCCAAATAACACCTTGAGATGTATTTTGATGACCCTCATAGAATATGATTAAGATAATTTCTATTGTCCATTAGGTGGCAGGGGAAAATGATAGAAAATCTATGGTAGCTAAACTGTCTCATATCAAAAGGTATCAGAGAAGAAAAAGGGATAAGAAAAATTGATCATAGTGAACAAAAGCAGGAGAATAAGTAATATTCTTTCACTATTAAATGTCAGAAATCCTAGTACCTAAGCATCAGGTCAAAGTATGGACTTTGCTGTTTTTTCCAAATTCTCTTTTCAGCATTTAAAATCGTGCTTATATTGGATCATAGCAACATATTTTTACTTATTTGTTTGGCAAAGGAATATTTTAATAACTTGACTAACTTTTTAGCCTTAAAAAGTATTTTTGGTAGTTTCAAATCAATGACACTATTCTCTTTGCTGTTCCTTGAAGGAATCATGTCACCTCACAACTCTGAATATTTTCTGCAACTGTCACCTATGTCTGTAATGCAATAATTGCTCCTCACCTCTGTTTACTAGCTCTTCTTGATTACTTTGTCTCAGCTGAAATATCACTTTTTACAGGAAGGCTTTTTGTGATTTACCTTAATTTTAGCGTCTTTCTCTGTTGATTATTTCAAATTTATCCTCTGGATATCTTCCATACAAATTGTTATTTGCATATTCATTCTCCAATTAGAATACAAATTCTTGAAATTAGCTTTTTTCTTATTCATTCTCTAAAGGCTTACTTCTGGCATTCACCTTTCTTTTGTTTCTGTAACACTTGGAACAGTGACAGACATGACATAAACACAGTTCTTGTTATCATACCATAATGAGTATATGTAATGTGATTGTATATGATTTTACATTTATTATTATTATTGTTATTATTATTATTATCATTATCATTATTATTATTACTTTCACTGATATTCTTTTCCCTGTCACATATCAGGTCCCCACAATACCTAGTGCTCTCAAGTTGCATAGAACCCACACTGTATGATATAAAATCTAATTCTGCTTTTTTAAATAAGATCCAATCTCCAGAAGATTCCTCCCTCTTTGAAGTCAAAATTTATCCAACTTATACCTAATTCCTTCTGGCAAACTCACCAATGTGAATAATCACTGTTAATATTTTAGTGTGTTAATTTTACTAAATATAATATTTGTATTTTAAATGGTACTGAGGGTAATGATATTATAAAAGAGAGAAAACAGTTCAGTGGTATCCAGACCAACTCCTAACCAATATAGAAATATTTCCTACAGCTCCACAGTGAAATGTTCTTCCAGTCACTACTTATTTGCTTCGAAGGATGGGGATTTCCCCATTATTCTGAGGTAGTTCATTTTATTTTCATATATCCCTCTTACATCCCTAATTTTAAGGTGAAGCACTGGGAGACATATTTTTTTAGAAATATACAAAATAGGGGCAGCTAGGTGGTGCAGTAGGGGCAGCTAGGTGGTGCAGTGGATAAAGCACGGGCCCTAGAGTCAGGAGTACCTGGGTTCAAATCCAATCTTAGACACTTAATAATTACCTAGCTGTGTGGCCTTGGGCAAGCCACTTAACCCATTTGCCTTGCAAAGAAAATACACAAAATATTCTCCTAAAATGATTATTTTGTCTGGGTTAAAAATCATCAGGTTCAGGGTAGCTTAGGTGACACACTGGATAGAGCACCAGCCTTGGAATTAGGAAGACCTGAGTTCAAATTCAACCTCAAACATTTAATAATTAACTAGTTGTGTGACCTTGGGGAAATTACTTAACCCCACTGCTTTACCAAAAAAAAAATCTTCATGATCATCATAATTTCCTCAAAAATGACAATATTTCAAGCCTCATCATGGTTAACCTCATTTTAAGTTATTCTCAAAAAAATATGTACCAGAACTTATTGTAATATGAAAACTATGCTATAACAATTAAAAAAAACAAAAATACCATAACCTCCCTTTTTTTTCTAGATAATAGTTTATTAAATGAAACAAGATCAGGTTAACTTTGGGGGTGGTACCCATCTCATGTAGCTGGCTCCCACTGAATTTGCTATTCATGGAAATCTTTCTCACATGAATGGCAATCACATATGAATTTTTTAGCAATTGGTTATCTACCTACCCCTCTAACTATTAAGTTTGATTTCACTTTATACCATGAAACAGAAGCAAAATAATAATAATAATCCACTAGAGTTACTGCAAATACCTATACATTAGTCTTCATTACCTGACTGGTATTATATAAACAATTTTAGTCCTAGAATAACAATAATCTGAATGTGGATTTAATATACAAAACAGCCTCAGAGCATTTTCCATTTAGAATGATTGCAGTTTAAATGAGGTTTAATTTTAGAACTATAGTTATAAGGTGCCTTCTGTTTAGAAGTCCTGCTGTTTCAATGTGATTTTATTTCAGAAAATCTGCAGTTGCAAATCCCATTTGCTCTAGCATGAATGAGTCTTTTGTACAGAATGGAAGCTGTTACCAGCTCTCTTCTATTCATTTCAAATACGCCTAGAATTAGGACATCACAAGTACCTCATTATAAAATCCTAAAGAATTGATTCCATTTTGTAGCTTTGAATTGTCAAAACATTGTGAAGCCTGAGGTCCTATTGCCCTTGAAGATTGGGAGTTGTCTTTTTGGAATACAAGAGATGTGTGCATAGAAAATTCAATTTTAAAATTTGTCATTTAAAATTTGTAAGATCATGTAACAAATAGGTATGTGGCAGCACAACACATCTGAGATTTAAGCACTGAAACTAATTAGAATTTTGAATAACTGGAATATCTGAGCTCTTTTGTTAATTTCTGTTAAGATAGCAGATAAGGATTTATTATAAATCTGTATTTTAGTTGTTCAGGAAGCAGTGAAGGTTAGTTGAAAACTTAGCAAATAAAAGTGACTGAGGAGAGGGTAATATATAAAAGTGTCACTAGAATATCATCCTTCTGTGAAGGGATTTGAAGGCATAAAGATTTACAACATAAAAATCTATTTCATTATCAATCCATTCAGATTCCTTTTTCATCAAGTTCAAATAAGTCCTGTTTCAGGAAAACCTTTAATAATCATCATATTGACATTTCAACTACTAAAGGGTTAATTTATCTTCTGCCATCATTTTCACTCCAGAGCTCACATGACATTCTTTCACCTTTCATTTCAATCAATCAATCAATCAATCATTATAGGTATATATCATGTTTTGTTACATACAGGTAAAGCCATTAAAGCCATATTATTTATATATATATATATACATATATATATATATATATTCATTCTTTAAGTTTAATCTAACATACTCAGCACCTAGGTGGCACAACAGATAAAGTTTCACATCTAGAAATATTGGTATTGTGTTCTTTAGTGGTCATTTCAGTGCACTTGAAGTTCTTTGAAAAAATTTGTTTTGCAAGATTATATATACATATTTGTGATGGATTTCATTTTTTTTGCCTTCTCAATAGGTCCATAAGGAACAGGTAGAGGGAGAAAATTTGGAAATGAAAATAAAATAAAATTGAAAGTAAAAGAAAAGAACATAGACTTTTTTTTAAAAGCATCTCTTTATAGCAATAATTCTCCAGTAGTAAGCAGACAGAGACAAGTAAATTCATTCCCCTAATATACTTTAGAATATTGTTAGATGATTTACCTAGGATAATGTGAACAGAAAGTATCACAATCAGGACTTGAATACAGGTTCTCCTGAATTCAAAGATGACTTTCTATTCATTTTGCCACAGTGCCTCAATAGTAAATAATTTTCACATGAAAAACAAGGACCTTGGGGAAGTCATTTATCCTTATCTACCTTTCACTTTACTCAACTGCAAAATGAAAGTTCATCTGGATGACTTCTAAGGTCATAGATATAGAGCTGGCGGTCACATCTAAGCCAATATTATCTTTTTCTAAAAATGAAAAAACTAAATTAAAGATAAACTTAAAAATGTGTTAAAGATTACAGTTTACAAAAGACAATACCAGGATTGAAATCTAGGTCTTGTAACTACAAGCTCAATTTTATTGTACCATGTTACCTCCATTCCATTCCTAAAATTCTATAAGTTTATGACTTTCTTGCTTCTTCAGTAAGAAATAAAAATAACATTACACTGATGGTAAAGGGAAACTCACCAAAATGGGCAAGGCCTAGACTTCTATTGGCTAGTCCTCTTTCACATTAAAAATCCAGAATCACATTTATAGCAAATCAATCAGAAAAGAGGAATAATACAGAACCAATCTGATATCTGTTGCTTCTTTCCCTGGAGAAAGTCCCCACCACCTCTGCATTCTTTCACCTTTACCTTTCTCCTTTGCTTTGATTCTTATCAAGCAGCCAAGTTTGTAAAATATCTTCCTCTTCCTCTTCCTTTCCCTAGTCTGCCTGGCTCAACCCAATTGCCATCAGCAGTCTTTACTTATATGTTGAAAACTGCTGTAATTCTCTCTTGATGGTGTTTTCATTGTTTACAAGAGTAAACCAAATAAATAGATAATCTTTCAGCTGAAAGCCTTCCCTCTAGCTAAGACAGGTCCGAAATGAACATATTTCTGAAATCAACAGATTGCTAGTGTGAGGAAAATTTAAAAGGTATATAAAGGGATTAACATGCTAAACAGTGCTTCTCTCATCATCCGCCTTGATTTCTCCTCTCTGACTGCCAGGGTTCTACTGACACAAAATTCTAAGCTAGGTCAGTCATTGCTCCAAGTCTCATTGTTCCCTTTGATTTGGGGGAGTGATATGATTCTCATAAATTATTTTATCCAAGCCAACAAAACTCCTTTTCCTTTCAGGATAGCTAGACAAGGAAAGGGAAAATAGGCTCTGTGTCTACCAAGTAAATTTGCAGTTGGATATTAGTTAAGTAATCTGTATGATATTACCTCCATGAATTTCCAGGCTTTCATGTTTTCTTTGCTAATATTTCTGCCTTATTTACCTCATAAATATCTTTCAGGGAAAAGTCCAAACTTCTCTCTGCTGAAGAAAGGAGAATCAAACCTTGTCCTTCTACATCTAGATGGCTCAGGGGTGTTAGAATATGTCAACTTGACAACCAATGCCTATTCCTGGATTTGAGACCAGTTGACAAAAGGGAAGAGGAAGAGAGGAAGATTAAGGAACTGCTGAAGGATATGCATTTATATATATATATATATATATATATATATATATATATATATATATATATATATATATATAAATTTGAGATTATAGGATCGTATATTTTTGAATGTCATTCCAACCCTCTAATTTTGATAAAGAAATAGAGCACAGGGAGAGAAAGTGACTTCCCAAATCTTCCAACTCTGAATTCTTAACCACAAGAAATAGAAAATATCCCCCTCTTCTCAATATATCTTCTTCCCATCTCCATCTGGACTGCATATGATAAAACAGACTGACTCCTAACAGAAGAAACACTGCTCAACAGGTAACTGAGTCGATTTTATCTTTTAGGGAATCAAATTATGAAAAAGCTTGCTGTTGACTCATCATGTGATGAAGATGACCCTGTATTCTTGAAATCCAGGCCCACAAACAGAAAGTTCTGTCTGATCCTCCCAAGGTACAAAAGTTTCCATATGATGTTAGTGGCAGGCTGTCTATTGTCCCAGAGTCACCTTAGTTAAGGATAAAGAGGTCCACCATCAGCAGGGTGCCAGCTGGATGACATATTCTTGAGGAGAAATCAAATCGTTCTGTCTGAGAAAGGAATAGTAGAAACAGTACTCAGTTTAGGGAATAATTAGGGGGGGAAAGATAAGATTTTAGTTGAGTGGAAAAAGTATAAAGTTAGGGTTAGTTGGAAAAGATTGTCTTGGGACCTGAGGCAATTTGGTACTGATTGATAAAGATCTCTTGACCAGCAATGGTAAAGATAATAGACTCAGAGCCACTAATAGCTGAAATGGTTTCTGATGGGCAAAATAGGGAGGACTAAACTAATCCCTACCGTGCCAATTTTGTAAAGATATTGCTTCTCTGAAATTATTACCTCCCCCAGAGTAAATCATTACTCTTCCATATTTCCTCAATTTGTGTAACTATATCATTTATAGCTTTCAATAGGAAATTCACCCAACAAACTGCATTATGTGAAAACGTGAAGGCCGAGGCAGTAGCAGAAGTTGTATGTAAGATATGAATTGATAAGAGAAAAGAAGAAAGGAGAGAGATCAAATTAGGGGACCATAAAAAGATAGAATAATGTCTCTTGCTTCCCTGTCAGTATGAAAAGGCCAGGTCACTTTATGGCCTTTGTTTTTTTTTGGGGGGGGGTTGATACCTCAGGAGCTACTAAGGAATAATCATCTTCATAAGTTCAAATCCAACCTCAAATACTTCCTGCTGCATCACCCTGGGCAAGTCACTTAGACCTGCTTGCCTCAGTTTCCTCATCTATAAAATGAACTGAAGAAGGAAATGGCAAATGACTCCAGTGTTTTCTAAGACTCAACTTGAAGGGCAGCTAGGTGGCATAGTGGATAAGTCACCGGCCCTGGAGTCAGGAATACCTGGGTTCAAATCCAGTCTCATACACTTAATAATTACCTAGCTATGTGGCCTGGGGCAAGCCACTTAACCCCATTTGCTTTGAAAAAAACCTGAAAAAAAAAAAGACAACTTGAGTCATGGAAAGTCAGACATGACATAAAGGACTAAACAATAGCAATCAGCATAATCCTCTGGTTGGCCTGTTTTCTTTCAGAAGAGATAAAATACTATTTGGTCTGAGAAAACAATAGAAAAAGGGTGATATGCCAAGAATCTAATCTATTAATTTTCCATTCCTAAGAAAATCATGGAGAAAATATTAATAGCACAAATCAAACTTTAGGATGTAATAGATTCCCCCCCCCCGAGTAAGTTTCTACACATTTATCATCATACTTATGGTTTAGAATAGCAGAAGCTGAGAAATATTCTCACTTCCTTCTCCAAATTTATAGGTACTCTTGGGGATTTTATTTTTTAACATCTCTTAAATATTAATGTAATATTCTACTGTTGTGGAGATCTGACATGGGGAGACTAACTGAGGTAGCAGAAAGAGCATTAAACTTGAAGTCAGGAAAATCTGAATTCAAATTGTGCCTCACTCATCTACGTGAGTGGGCAAGACATATAACCTCTCTCAACCTCAATTCATTATTCTATAAAATGGGCATTTAATAATAGCACCTCTTCTCAAACCATTAACATGAGGATTGGGTGGCTAGGTGGCACAGTGGATAGAGCACTGGCCCTGGAGTCAGGTGTACCTGAGTTCAAATCCGGCCTCAGACACGTAATAATTACCTAGCTGTGTGGCCTTGGGCAAGCCACTTAACCCCATTTGCCTTGCCAAAAAAACCTAAAAGAATGAGGATCATATGCAATTCTACTCAAGTAAATGATGCAGTAAATAAGGAACTGACCTTGAGTCAGAAAAATCTGAATTCAAATCCAGTCTCAGACTCTTACTAATTTTGTGACCCTGGACAAGGATTGGATATAACTGAAATAACTGAACAACAAAAGTAAAGCTATGGATGCAAAGGCATTTATCAAAAGAAATGAAGAAGATAATGGGACTAGATCAGTACTTTAGAAAATAATGTTGGCAATTAAAAATGAATAGAATGAAAAGAGAATTGAGGAGGAAGACTAAGCATCAGTATATCCCAATGGTCTGACCTAGAGTAGGGAGTGACAGTGTAACAGGAAAGAAAGAGTCATAGAAAAGAGATGTTACAAAGGTAAAATTGACATGTTTGAGAGGGAGTGTCAAGTGAATGAGGAGTTGAGGATGACACCTAGGTTATAAGCCTGAGTGACTGGGAAGATGTTGGGAAAAATTCAAAGGTGTTCTGATCCTTTGTGAGTGAACTCTAGCTGAATTTGGAAATTCTTGTAGCTTCCTGAACCCACAGAAGACTTTGATAGCTCAAAAAGAACTTGAACAGTAGTTGAAGACTTGGAACTTTTCAAACAACCTAGCTTATTGTGTCTACAGACATGATTCCCTTTACCCTAACTTTCCCTTTGAAAGCCTTTAGAAATTATTAATATCTCAACATTTTTCATCCCACTTTGAGAAGCTAAGTTACACTTTGTCCCTCTCTGCTCCTTTGCAAGTTCTTCTCTCCTTTGCAAGTTAATCTCAGACAATAAATATTTTTGTAATCCTTAAATAAAGATTGCAAAGCATTTATATACACTGCCACATGAACTTTCCAAGATGAGAAGGCATGGTTAAATTATGTACTATTGGAGGTATACCCAGATATAGCCCAAAATCTTGCATTGAAAAGGATGTTAAAGATTAGAGAAGAAATGGCTTAGTGAACTTCATTGAAGGACTGGAGATGGAATCAATATATGTTTTCATATCTAGTCCTTCACAACAATTCTATTTCTCCCCATTTGATAAATATGGATGGAGAGAATAAAGAATTATTTAGAGTAACTGGTGATATTGAGAAAGCATCTACATCTTTAATGATCTCTAATTCATAATATTAAAAGAGTTCTTGATACTGCATGATGTGCAAGGCTATGGTGGAAGATTTTTTTCTTTTTAGGTTTTTGCAAGGCAATGGGGTTAAGTGGCTTGCCCAAGGCCACACAGCTAGGTAATTATTAAATGTCTGAGGTCAGATTTGAACTCAGGTACTCCTGACTCCAGGCCAGTGTTCTAGCTGCCTAGCTGCCCCTGGAAGAAAATATTTTTAAAACCATAAAGCCAGGGTTTTGCTTGTAACTCTTTAATAGTCAATTCTCTGAATTAAAAAAAAAAGTAAGAATGACATACTTTTTTTGATTCAATTCTAACATTTTCTCTATCACTTTCTTTTTTGTTTGTTTGTTTGTTTGTTTTTGCAAGGTAATGTAGTTAAATGACTTGCCAGAGGTAACACAGCTAGGTAATGATTAAGTGAGGGAGGTTAGATTTAAACTCAGGTCTCTATCAATTGTTAACACTAGATAATCAGCAATGCAAGAATTCAAATACTTGATTTGTGGTGTTTGCCAATCCAGAGGTAAATGTTCACCCTCTAATTTTAACAATCAGTCCTTGGGAGTTGAGATAAGCCAACTTCAGCAGCCACTGAGGAAAGTCCTTTGAAAGCTGACTTCCTCATCCTACATTTCCCTATTTTATTTCATAGTTTTCACCTTCTTGCACTGTGTTTGCTATACTGGTCTAATCGTTGTTGCTGGAATTCAATATTTCATTTTCTGTCTTTGTGCACACAGTCCCTCAAGAGTGTAATATAGTTCCTCCTCAATTCTTTATTTTAAAATCTTGCCTTATATCAAGGTTCAGCTCAGTACATCATCATCATCATCTACACTTTTGACATCAAATTATATTTCCTCATACATTCTATATTAATCCAAACTATTCAATATACTATTACTCTATGCAACATTCTTGTGCATTTAAATAGGCTGATCTCTCCCATCCCTGGAACTCCTCATTTTCACCTCTGCCTCTTGGGATCCTGTACCCTTTCAGAGCTCCAGGCAAGAGACTTTTCTTGATCATCCCAGTTATCAGTATTCAACAACTTTAGTATATAAAATTATTTTGTATTTTTATATTTTGTAATTACTCACATAAATTATCAGCTCTCCACCTCTAGTAGAACATAAGTTTCTTGACACCAAAAACTACCATATTTTTTATTTCCCTAGCATCTATCAAAATTTTTGTCATGCAGAAGTATTTAATGTTCAACAAAATTGCCGTTAAAATATATTGTAGCACTTCATTATACAAAGATTCAAACTATCTAATTACTATAAAATAATTAAAAAATTCACAGATGGAAATTAATATTTTTCCCAATGAAAATGAATGAGGATGATAAAGAGCTTAACAAACAGATTAAATACAATTAAAAATAGGCCTTACCAATTTGGGATTTATACTAATTAGTAACTGTGCTTCAGGGGAATTATTCCCCAATGAAGTGAAAGAGTTGATTTCAGAAGCCAAACTATCTTGATATTTAGACAAGAAGCAAAGCACTAATTTCCAGTTGTCTCTGTATCTTGTTTAAATTATCTCTTGATGAGTAGAATCTCCACAGCTAAAAGGAAAAAGAAATCCTCGTTTCTGATGCAATTGAAAGAATGGAATTGATCGACTTCCTAGGCCATGCTAACTGTTTGCTCTGTGGTCACATCAACAGAGATTATATTGTGCGCTGTAACTCTATGGTCTCTGTAGAATGAATTACATACCTGTTTTGTAGTGATTTAGGCATTTAATGATTGTTGATATTTCATTCAACATTGTTTCCTGAAAACTTCCATAGCTCTCCACAGGATGCTACAGACTATACTTGCTCTATTTGTTTTGGTATTATTATCCTGTTCTGCTCTCTGCTTAAATCTGAATTGGTGAAACAAGTAGAACAGTGTTTAGACAAACCTGTTGTGTTTTGTTTCCTCTGTTCCTTTTTCAATGCAAAAATGGATTTTCTCAGGAAATTCAGTAGATAGAATCTGTTTTTTGTTTTTGTTCATTTCCCTATGGAGCTACTGAAAGGAATCATATAATAATGAGGTGTCTGAGTCCTCTGTACATGTGGGAAAAGCACTAAATGGGACAATTTTTCCTCTTTCCCTACCAGCTAATCCCTGAACACCATCTTGATCAAAGAATTTGCTCATCATGCTACAGTACTCTGACTTCAAAAACCCAATGCTATTTGCCACTTTATCAGGCACCTCAAGAATAAATTAAAAGTTTTCTAAATTCAGTCTGCTCATTGCTAAGACTACAGTGGTTTATGACCAAGCTCTATCAATCCCAAAAGTATCCTAGTTCACAAACAGAAGTATAGTGGCAGAAGAACCAATCCTGGAGTCAGGAGTACCTGAGTTCAAATCTGGCCTCAGACAATTAATAATTGCCTAACTGTAACCTTGGGCAAGTCACTTAACCCCATTGCCTTAAATAAACGAAAAATGAAAAATGAAAAAAAAAATGGATATTCATCTTGTTCTTGAAGCCCATCAGTCAAGAGTGCCACACTTGAAAGTCGATCTGTGTCAATTCTTTATAATTTGCCCCAATATGTTCTGTTTGACACAGTGGATCTTCTGATATTTACCCTTTGTTTCCTGAGGGGAGACTGTTCTTAAGCTGGGATCTATGAGTTGCTGTTGTTGTTTTGTTTTTTGTTTTTTAAATATCGTGATAACTATATTGCCCAATATTTGTTTCAAATTTTAAATATCTTGTTTTATGCATTTACAAACCTTTATTGTGAGAACAGTTTCAAAGGTTCACTAGTCTGCCCAAGGTGCCTATGATATGCATAAAAAATTGAACCATTAAAAAAGACTCTGAATTTGGGCTAAGTTTGAATGTTGACCATGCAGAGTTATATGTGTACAACCCTGTAAAAATCATGTTCCTGATATTTAAATGATAAAGATTGGGCTAAAAGATTTCCAAGGTCCCTCTCACCTGTAAAATTAACCATCTTATTAGTGAGGGCTCTACCATTATCTGACATTCAATGCAAATTAACAGTCCTTAACTGCCTGCTCTGAACCAGTCACTGTAAGTAGTTTGAGACAGAAAGACTAAACAGACTCTACTCTCAAGGAATTTGTGTTCTTTTTGGCATATATGACATGAATACATATAAGTAAATATAATGTGCTGAAAAGTTATAGGAAGTACTTTCAAGGACAAAGAACAGACAACTGTAGAGAAAGAAGGGTATCAGGTTGGAGGTAGTCTGTATTTTGAAAGAAGATAAGGATGCTATAGGATAGATTGGAAGTGTATTCCTTCCATAAAAGACAGTCTGTGAAAAAAAACATGGAAGTATGAGATAGTGCACAGAGACTTGTATTTGAAGGCAATTGCTGTGAAACAAAACTGGAGGGATGGTAGGGGGAGGGGGGGAGATCTGATTATGGAAGGCTGTAAATGCCAAGCTGGTGAGACAACAGAAGACTGCCATTGTTTGTTCTTTCTTTTCAAAGCAGACCAATAACATCAGAAGGAAGTTATCTTGACTTGCAAGTGAATAGGATTTAAGTAAGTCAGAGTTATGCAAAGTTATCAGCCTCACTCACTCCTTTAGAATCATCTGAATCTAGTGGCAAGATATAGGTTAGAACTACTAGAGATGACCTCAGATGGTCTGGGAGACTGACCTTTTTAAGCTTAAATTTTCCCAAATATCAGTTTGCCTGAGGCAACACCCATTCAGTAATTAAAGGCTAGATAAGAATTGCAGCAAAAGATGACCTAGTTTTGACTTCACAAAAGAATTAGTCAGTGAGGGGAAGACCCTCAAAATTTCTGACCTGAATAAAAATAAAGCACTATTTACATTCTCCCTAAGCCATCAAAATTCAAACAATGAGCAAATGAGGTTTGGTTATTGTTGGTCAATCAATGAAAGCCACAGTCATTTCAGTTTAAAAGCAAAGTCAATTAGCTCTCTTTGAATGGAGCCTTATTAAATGGACTTTATTAAAGTCTGATTTCCAGAGTTATATTTCAAGAAATTATAAATGAATACTATATCAGACATAATTTAATTGTTCTAATTTTTTTTGGGGGGGGGGATTCGAGAAATAATGATAGAATAAACAAATAAGGGAAAATATCTAGCTCCCAAACTCCAAGATAGCTTGCAACGTATAAGTGATCAGAATTTATATTCCTTTGAACAGAGGACCCACATGTAAGGGATCCGCATGAACACAGAGAGAACTGAAAGAAGAGGATAAGGGGAGGGCAGAGAGAAATTGTAGGGACAAAATTGCAGTATTGCCCAACTGGAACTGACCTGTTGAATGGGGGGGGCCTGCTATTACTTATGATAGATTGTTATTCATTCCTTCCTTTTCTTTTTTTCCTTTTTTTTTTTTTAGGTTTTTGCAGGGCAAATGGTGTTAAGTGGCTTGCCCAAAGCCATACAGCTAGGTAATTATTAAGTGTCTGAGACTGGATTTGAACCCAGGTACTCCTGATTTCAGGACTGGTGCTCTATCCACTGTGCCACCTAGCCACCCTATCCTTCATTTTCAAAGAGAACCAACATCATTAGGAGAGTGATATCTTGACATGCAAGTAAAAAGGAATTAAGTGAGCCACGACTGTGCAAAGTCATGAACCTCATTCTCTCCTCTACTCCACAGAGTGTTGTGTAAGACATAATTAGGTATGGTTAGTGATGTCTCCCAGAGGTCTATCAATCAGAAAAAAGAAACATTAAACATTTTATTAAATACTATGCTAGTGCTCTCTTCAGCAGCACATATACTAAAACACCATGCTAAGCCCTGGAAAATTATTTAAATGGGTGAAAGTAAACGGTCACAACTATATTTTGGGGAAATCAGCTTTTTAACTATAGGAAGAATGAATTGGAAGAGAAGGAAGCAGATAATTTAGGATATACTATAGCTTCAAGGAGATCATTGGAGACTGAACAAAACAGTGCCTGTGAAAAAAGAGGGGACAATGATTGTTATCCTTTTGTTCTTGAAGAGGACCAAAATGATATCCCTATGTTAGAGTCAAGGTACAGTGTGTAGGAGCAGCTAGTGGCAAAATGGATAGAGCACCAGTCCTGGAATCAGGAGTACCTGGGTTCAAATCCAGTCTCAGACACTTAATAATTACCTAGCTGTGTGGCCTTGGGCAAGCCACTTAACCCCATTGCCTTGTCAAAAAAAATAAAATAAAAAAAGAGATGCAGTGTGTTTGTACAATATGAGCTCGGAATGCTGTACCACAGGTCTGGCACAAATAGATCACATGAATATCTGGACTGGAAATGTCTCCAAATTTGCACATCTGACATTTCTTTTGCACTACTGCAATTCTTTCTGCTTTGTTCAAAGAACAGAGCATGTTCTTTCATGCAAGTGTAATAAGTTGGTTGGTCCTTGGCTAATGTCCTCTAAAGTTCCTCAGAAAGATCTTGAGAATATCCTTATATGATTTCTGACCTCCATGCAAACACTTGCCCTGTGTGAATTCTTTTATTACAGGATTTGAGGCAAATGTATTTGGCATTCAAAAAACATGGTCAGCCCATCAGATTTATACCCTGAGTTTGTCAACAGATCCTAGAAAGGACCTCAGTATTTGATATCTTATCTTGACAGGTTATTTTCAGAATCTTCCTAAGACAATTCAGATGTAAGAGATTCAGTTTACTGGCATGGTACTGATAAATTTTCTAGATTTCATAGGTATTTAACAAAGAGGTCAATACAATATTAGAAGCCTATTCCTCTGATTCCACATTCAGCATTCTTTCCACTGTGGAAAGATATCTTCCTTCTATTTTGCCAGTATATTTTCATGCGGTCAGGCTAATTGGAATGTAGCTTATTCCAACTCCATAAGTTGATAACATTGGCACGTTGGGAAAATTAAAACCATAATCTATGTTATGAGTATCAATCTATCAAAACAATTTTTATTAATTTATGTTTAAAATAAATTGAATAGTTTTTTTTTCTTGCTTGGAAAAAATAAATCTCCAAAGTCAACTCACAGCCTTACACATGTCTTTTTGAAGTCTAATTTATAAGGTTTTAAAATAATGTATTATTACAAAGTTAAGATGAAATTAAATATTCTTATTGTTATCATCATCATTTAGCATATTTGCTAGTAATTTACTCTTTTCATGCAATTTGCTAAGGAAAATTCCATAAACAATAAGCATTTATAAAAATGGAAGTGAATTTGAACATGATCTTGAGGACTTTCTTTTAATGCTTTACCCTAAGTTTTAGTGATTGAGATTTGAAAGATTTAACTCACATTTCCATGCTTGAATTTTTGAATTATATAGCTAATTTTATTATTGTTCTTTTTTGCTTTAAACAGAAAGTATGATATAATGGTTAGAGTAATATTTTTAGAATTAGAAAGCCCTAAATTCAAGTCCTTAAGTTAACATTCACTAGATATTTAACCCTGAAGTTCTCTTCATCCATTCAATCCCATTGTAACCCTATATATATGTTCATAAAGCTTTTCCTCCTCCTCAGCAAAGGGAGAAGGTCACAGTAGTTTAATTGAGGCAATTTTTCAGCCCTAGAAGTCATATATATTCACCTGTATTAGGATAGCTTGACTTAGATTGTAAACTCTTCAAGATCATGTGTTAAAAGTTAATTATCTGAAATAAAAAGGAAACTGAGGACAAAGTTACTGAGCCATCTGTAATTTAATTTGCAAAGCTAGCATTTGCATGCCAAATCAGGTCACCTAACTCTCAGAGGTCCGAGACAATGAGTGATTAAAAGAGCTGGTTTTTATAACAGCTATAATTATTTTATTCATCTAAATTATCTGCTACTAAATGATAAGGTCTTATCAATCTATTCAATAAATCTATAAGTAATTTGACTTAAGAAATGTTCTATGTTAGTCTGATTGAGTTGTATGGGTGAGATTTTCATAATGCAAGGAGTTTAATCCTGTAATCAAAGAAAAATAAACCAAAGTAATAAATAATATTGATTTCCTATGCATACCTTTAATTCAGTTCACTTTAATAAATGCTTTATTTTTCATTAATTCTCATCAGAAAGTTTCATAAAAAGAGAAAATTATTAACAAATATTTTAAAATGATAGTAATAATCCTGAAATTTGACTAAGCAATTGTTGAATGAAGTCTAAAGTTTTTTTTAATCTTTCTAAAAATACTAATCAGAACGTTTGGGGCCTGTTTTCCTTTTCCTTTTCCTTTTTTTTTGCATAGATGTGTTACATATAACAAACATTTTCCCAATCTCAAATCACTTTATTATGTCTCTGATCCACTGTTTAAGGACAGAAACAAGCTTTTTGGGTTTTTATGCAAAAGATATGGTACAGGTGAAAAAACACTAGACTTAAAGTCCAAAGAACTGTATTTCCAGCTTTGCTATCCACTATTGTATGCTCTTGAATTTCATTCATATCTGTAAAATGGGAAAAATTATACTTGCCCCCACTGAGCTCTAATGATAATATCTTGTAAGCCCGAACTTGTCATATAAATGTGAATTATTATTTTTAAATTATATGCAGATACACTTACCTAAACCCTATTGTATAATACCAATTTCCCAAAGACTTAACAGGATGGAACCCCACCCTTTCCAGCTCATTCTCCCCTACCAAATGATCAAATACATTTCATTTGAAAATATTTTCAGATCTGGGGTCTTGTTCTTGAACAACAGGTGCAAGGACTGATTTATTGATGTGCTTTCAAATAAGTAGGCACTTGTTATTCCTCTACTACATCTCTTAAAAAATAACTTGGTGGCACAGTAGATAGAGCACTGGTCTTGGAGTCAGGAAGACCAGAGTTCAAATCTTGCCTCAGACATTTGAGGATGACCAACTGGATGGCCTTGGGCAAGTTACATAACCTTTAATGTCTTGAGTCCAGAACCATCTCCAGTTGTCCTGATTCACATCTGACAACTGGACCCAGATACTCTGGAAGAAAAAGTGAGACTAGTGATTTAGCACTGCACCCCTCACTCAGATTCAATTCACATGCTTGTCATGGCATCACCTCCCTGATGTCATCATGATCTTCAAAAATGAAAGACAAACATTTCTGTTTTCCTTGAATTCTTCCTATAGTAGAATATTCAAGATTCCCATATACAAGGGATTCAAATGACATCAAAGAAAGAAGACAAAACACTATATTATTTATATAAGTAATTTAATAATCAAAGCAGGCTGCTTACATTTGGGGGCAGGCTGGGGAAGCTGCCAGACAAAATTGTGGACTCCAGGGAGACCCCCAACCAGCCCTGTGGAAATTATATAAAACAGACAAAGAGAGGAGGAACTATAGAGTATTAGTGTGGATTGACTAATATTTTTCTACTCAGCACAGAGCTCAGGTCACAGACATCTACATCCCCTATCAGTGCTGTT
Organism: Macrotis lagotis; assembly: GCF_037893015.1. Lineage (NCBI taxonomy): Eukaryota > Metazoa > Chordata > Mammalia > Peramelemorphia > Peramelidae > Macrotis > Macrotis lagotis. Next base: position 105,470,402 of record NC_133660.1, read on the forward strand.
TGGGTAAAGGTCTAAGACATGCAAGTGTTTGTGTTAGTCATTTACTAGTCATGCCCTGAATTAGTGTGTTTTCTTTTGGATTTCGTTAACCTTGTATTATATTATTCATGGCTTTCACTGATAGAGTCTATTATTACTACTATTATCATGATCATGATCATGATCATCTTTATCATTATTATGGCTTTCACTAACAGGGACCGCACACTTTCTTCCGGACAGTGTTGCTTACTTGTCAGTATGTATTTGGATTTTATATTTATTTCCATTTAAAATTAACTCTAACCGCATATCCATTGACTAACTTTGACTTCTTTTGGATGTGTTGTATGTTAATGTTAATAAGTTTTAGTAATATAATCTTGGCACAATGGAGATGGTTTTCCCAGGAAACAAATACAGTTACAGGAATTGTATGCCTTTCTTACTCAACATATAATCATTAGTAATTAAATCACATATAATAACTAGAACACAATGCATAATAAGACACATAAAGAAAAAATTGTCATGTAGTTTTGAGCTTACTGTTTTCCTAAATATTAAAAGATCTTAAGAACTAAAATCAATAAAGATTTCAGTCCAAGTATTTCCTAAAGGAAATACCTGTAACTACAGTTCGCTGAAAATGCATCATTCTCATTTCTCATATTCAGAAAGTTCAGTCACTGTAACTCACTGATAGCATGGAAACTAGAACTCAGTAGGATTGGTGGGCTTCCTAACTGCTGGCAATGGTTGACATATCAGGCAGCTTGGCAAGAAGCAAAGCCACCATTAACCCTGCATTTCTTTTATACCTCCTGACTCCCTTCTCCTTGAACACACTGCATCACTTTTTCTGTTTCTGTCCTATCTCCCCTCTTCTATTATAGCACAAGCACAATTTCCACTGCTCCATGAACAGGGTCAGGGAGAAGCAGATAATGACAGTGAGGGAACTACACTAAGCTGAAATTTTAGATTCTGCTAGCAATTAATGGTCCTCATGCCAATGAGAATCCTCTCCCAATTAAGCTATCTGGTCATTGTCACATAAAACAGCTCTGAGACTTGTAACTGGTAAATGATGATGCTCTCAGACCAAAAAAAAAAAAGTTACCCTTATTCATTTTCTGCTGTAGAGTAGGTGGGAGACAAACATTTATCCCTACTAAATCTTTAAAACAGTGGGTTAGTATAATCAACAAATAGCTTCTAATTGGATACAAACCTATCACAGCAATCATACTTTATCTTCAACATTTAATTAGATGCCAACAAGACATAACAGATCCATTGCAGAGACTGTGGGGACTCTTTCTAAAAAATTAAAACACTTAAGATTTTTGCCCTTGCCCATAATTAAATATCCTACCTTAATTTAGCCTTTTTCTCAAGGGATAAGCATTATTCCAATGCCTGATAGAGTTTAGTTTGATTGCTCTCTCTATTCAGTCATCTGTCCAATAGTTTCTAAAATTCACCAATAATTTGTTTCTCTGTCTTTTAGCCAGTTCTGATAACTGCCACACACCTCCTCCTCACCCCACAATGGTTTCTGTGTTTACCACAATTTAACAAAATTATGTCCTTTATCCAAGAGTATCATTGGCAGTGAATTGGAACTATCACAAGGGTTACAGAAAAATAATGATAATGGAAAGAAATGGAAATCACTTTGACTTGACCTAAATAATGGATAGATAGATAGATAGATAGTTAGATAGATAGATAGATAGATAGATTACTATGGAAGAAAAAATTAAAGAATTTCACAGAACTCACAACTCTAAAGTGCAAATGTCCATCAGGTTAGCTGACTAGTATCTTTTTATCCAAGTTTGAGAAATATATCTAAGCAACTATTCTACTATTTCAAATAAAGCTATAAGTTGAACATAGATCATGATTTTACAACATGCCACTGAAATGATATAAAAACAGAATGGCAAAGTAGATAGGAAGTTAAATGTGAATTTGGAAAGGCCTGTGTTCAAATTTCATCTCTGACTTCAGATTAGAGATTAGATTTGTAATTTTGTACATCTATTAACTTATGTGTCTTCCCAAAGCAAGTTATTGAAAGGTCTGGATATGCATAGGTTGAAGGAGTTCACAACAGAATGGTTCCCTGCTAAAAATAATCACAAATCCTACAAATATTCCATGTAGAAATTTTAACTATGTGTGAATGCATTTATATGGTGGATGAGGGAATGATTTCTTCCATGTGGGAAGTCCTTTCTACATCATTGATCAATAATTTACTGGTAATATAAAACTTTATACAAGCAGCAGATAAGATGCTGGACTTGGAGAAAGGAAGATTCATCTTTCTGAGTTCAAATTAGCCTCCGGAACTTATTAGCAGGTGACTCTAGGCAATTTCCTCAACCCTGTTTGCCTCAATTTCCTCATATGTTAAATGAGCTAGAAAAATAAATGACAAATCATTCTAGTATCTTTTTCAGGAGAACCTCAATGAGGGTAACATAAAGTCAGAAACAAATGAAACAATTCAAGAAAAATAATGAAAAAATGTTTACAGGGGTGGCTAGGTGGCACAGTGGATAGCGCACCAGCCTTGGAGTCAGGAGTACCTGGGTTCAAATCCGACCTCAGACACTAAATAATTACCTAGCCATGTGGCCTTGGGCAAGCCACTTAACCCCATTGCCTTGAAAAATCTAAAAAAAAAAAATTTACAGACTTTCCTAGCATGTTTTAAAAATTAGTGCAAGGTCAAAGAGTTATGAAGTGTCAGATATAGGATATGAAACTAGGTCTTTGTAATGCCATGGTAGCTAGCTGTGTACTACACCATTTTGACTTTCATATTTCTGGTACCTTTATGTATACATACACAGAGACAATACTGAAATCAGGCCAATCATAAATCTCAAGCAAGTAGGATTTGGGAAAGCAATGTAGCCTATTTTCAAATTATTTTTCTTAGAGTTGGAAAAATTCCATATAACAGGTTGACAAAGCTTCAAGGAATATAAGTTCAACAGCTGTGAAAATGAGAAAAGTGGCAAAAGAGCAGAAAAGGCACCCAATTTATACTGTTGTTCTTTTATATGTTGTAAACTCAAAGAGGGTTTTAATTAACTCTGAAACTTCTGTTTATCCCAGTTAAAAATGAGGTCCTATTCTTAGGTCTATGTTTACCTCTGTGAACAAAGTTGTTTAATAAGCTTTGGTCTAACCAGTCCACTGCTGAGGTATAGTGAATACAAGTCAACTCTACCTTGGAATGCTAGTCATGTCCCCTTCTCCAAAATAAAATGGAGATCAGACCTGGAAACAATAACTAGATAGGAAGCAGTTTTATGAGAGAAATTATTCTCCTTGTCAACCTTGAATTTATGCTGTTTCTTCTGAGATTGGTTTGATCTTAGATAGAAGAAAAATATTTAATAGCATTGACTGGACAAAATTATTTTTCCCCTCCTGATTCAGTGTTAATTTAGAGACAACTGCAGTGTGTAATGAATGGAGTGGTGGGACTGGAGATACAAGGCCTGAGTTCAAATCCAGACTCAGAGACTTACTAGATATTTGACTCTGGGCAAGTCACTTAAGCTCTATATGCCTCATTTTCTTCAGCTGAAAAAATGAGGATTATAACAGTACTTTACATTGCAGGATGCTGTGAAGATCACAGAAAAGATTTGTAAAATATTTAGCCCATAGTAAGTGCTATATAAATATTAGATATTGTTATTAGTAATTTTTATTGGTTCTGTGTTTTTAAATATGCATATTTCATGGAATTGAGGTGCATTCACAAAGGATCACATCACTATAGTTGTATGATTGATTGAGGTTAACTGATAGACCTCAAACCCATTGTTGATTTAAGGTAATATCTAATTCAAGCATGTAAAGACTTCCATAGATAGACAGGTAGATGAGAACAATTTGTTTTAATGGTCATGAAGATGAATAAGAAGGTACTGTGGAGAGCTTGGGCAGACATTGAAGATTCCTATGTAATTCACTGCATCCTTGGCCACCACCAGTCATACAGACATATGTCATGTCACTGTACTTCAGTGACTCTAGAAGAGACAGTAAGGCTATTGACTGTGCAACTCAAATCCAACTCAAACATCATTCTACAGTTTCATTATTTCTCTTTTAAAGCTAAGGACAAACAACAACATCTGCTAAGAAGTTAGGTATAAGATTGAGTTAAACCAAATTAAGAAAATAGAAAGTCCAACAAGGAACTGGTGGAAAGAAATGAGAAGGTGAAAGTACAAAGACCAAAGAGTATGATACAATGGAATAAGTATAAATCTTGAAATATAAAGACCTCAGTCCAAAATTGAACTTGATCTTAGAATCAGACTAAAGTCATATAACCTCTCTAGACTTTGTTTTTTAATCTGTAAATGGGAATAGTAGTATTTGAACTAGATACAATTTGGGGGAGGAAAAATGCTTTATGAACTGGAAAGCATTCTGATAATAGATGAAGTCCTTTAAATGAAAGCAAAAATATATATTTCTAAAACAGATAGCAACTAAACACATTTTCTTCTTTTATTGCTGAAGCTAATATTTCTAATACGATATTGAAAATCAGTGGTGATAACAGGCATCCTTGTTCCACCCCTGATCTTATTAAGAATGCTTCTAGCTTATCCCCATTGTTATAATGTTTGTTGATGGTTTCAGATAGATACTGTTTATTATTCTAAGAAGCAATCCATTTATTTCTATGCTCTGTAGTGTTTTTAGGAGGATTGTGTGCTGTGTTTTTTGTTTCAGCATCTGTTGATATAATGACATGATTTCTGATAGGTTTTTATTTATATAATTAAATATACTGATAGTTTTCCTAATATAGAATCAACCCTGCATTCCTGGAATAAATCCTACTTGGTTATAATGTATTATCATAGTGATAACTTGTAGTCATTTTGCTAAGATTTTATTTAAGATTTTTGCATCTATATTTATCAAGGAGGTAAGTCTATAATTTTCTTTCTCTGTTTTAAATCTTCCTGGTTTACATATAAGCACCATATTAGTAGAAAGAGTGCTGTCTTCCCCTACTTTTCCAAAAAGTTTATATAGAATTGGAACCAGTTTTCCTTAAATGCTTGATAGAATTCACTTGTGAATCCATCAGCCCCTGGAGATTTTTTCTTAAGGAGTTCAATAATGGCTTGCTGCAATGCTTTTTCTGAGATAGGGTTATTTAAGTATTTAATTTCCTTTTCATTTAACCTGGGAAACATATTTTTATAAATATTCATCCATTTCATTTAGATTATCAAATTTATTGCATAGAGCTGGGCAAAATAATTCTGAATTATTACTTTAATTTCCTCCTCATTGGTGGTGAGTTCACAAGAAGGAAAATAAGGAGGTAAATAGATAATTACAAAATCTTGATATGATAGACTTATGGAGGAAATTAAAAGGGGATAAAAAGGAATATACTTTCTTTTCTGAAGTACATGGCACCTACACAAAAAATTAACCATGTACTAGGGCATAAAAACCTAACAATCAATTGCAGAAAAGCAAAAATAGTAAATACATCTTTCTCAGGTACTAATGCAATAAAAGTCATATGCAATATTGGGCCAGGGAGATATAGAACCAAAACCATTTGGAAACTGAATAACCTCATTTTAAAGAATGTGTGGATCAAACAACAAATTATAGAAAGAATTAAGTATTTTATCCTAGATAATGACAATAATGAAACAACATACCAAAACCTATGGGATACACTCAAAGTGCCTCTCAGGGGATATATTATATCTTTAAATGCTTATATGAATAAATTAGAGAAAGAGGAAATCAATGAACTAAATATGCAACTAAAGAAATTAGAGAAAGAACAAATTAAAAACCCTCAATTAAATACCAAATTAGAAATTCTAAAAATTAAAGGAGAAATAAATAAAATAGAAAGCAAGAACTAACTGAACTAATAAATAAAAAACAAGAACTGGTTTTATGACAAAAAACATTTAAATTGATAAACCTCTGGTCAACTTGATTTTTAAAAAAGAAAGTATCTAGTATCAAATAAACACATTTTAAAGTAGAAAATGAGTTTACACCCAAAACTTGAAGAAAATTCTGTCAAATTTAAGAAATAAAAAGACTATTCCTCATACCATATTTGTGCATATGTAAATGTATACACATTAAAAACAGGTAAGAATTGAATCACTATATTATTTTTTAAATTGTTTTTTAAATAATTAAGTTTTAATTTTTATTGTAATTATATACATATTTTATATTATCATATATTTATTATTTAGTTGATTTAAAATATTAATATTTATTAATATTTATTATATATTAAATATGCTATATAAAATATGAACATTAATTTGCTTAATCTTTTACTTATATGTAATTGTTTAGATAAAAATAAATACAATTATAAAATAATTGAATTTAATGGTTTAAATAAAATTTTAATATATTGAATAAAATATTTCCATAACAATATAATTTTTGCTTTTCTTAATGTGGACACAGTTAGAAATCTAAAGGATATCTGTCAAAGAACAGGGCTAAAAATAGAGACCAGGATTTCCAAATCCCTTAATGCTCAACAGGATAAAGCTTGCCATATTGCAAATGATCTCTTAATCTTGGGGTCATAAGTCAAGAGATAGAAGGGACCTCTGAAGTTTTGCTATTCCATCCTTCTCCATTCCCAATAGCACACATGCATTAATTTTATAAATGAGAAGTATGGCCAATAGAGGTTGAGATTGGCTAAAAATTACACAGGTAGTATGAGCCAAAGTTATGATTTGTACCCAAATTTTCTATCTCTAAATCCAATCCTCATAGTAAGTCACTTAAAGGAATATACTACAGAATATCTTTGAGATTTTGAAGGGCTCATAGTCACTGTGAAACTAGGACATCCCACCTCAAAAGTAGGTGGTGTTCAGTACAATTCACTGATTTTTTATGTTTTTCTCAAAATATTTACCTCAAAGTACATATATCTGTATCACCCTGGAAGACAGAAACTGTTTTGGATTTTTTTGGCTTTATGTCCCTAAAGCCTTGCAGAATGCCTGTCACTTATAACTGTAACAAATGCTATTGGATTGAATTGAACCTGGATCAAACGTTACCATGTGCTGAAGGAGATAAATATGACAATGGGACCTTTTTTTAAGGTTGGACGTAATAAGCAGGGTAATTATAATCTAGCACCAATTATTGCCAAAATATTGTCTTGAATTATGTTCACTCTACACATTTTTCTAATTGCTAAGATTTAAATTCTGTAGTATTAACAGTATTTTACTGAACTGGTCTCTGACCTGGGATTGTAGAAACAGAGCAGTCTAGAGACAAATTGACAGTAATAGAGTAACTATTTAATTAATTAGCTTCACTCTGAGGAACAGGTTAGAAAATTGGGAATTTTCCAACCTGATTGGAACTCCACCTTGCTCTAAGGAGATTGTATACATATATTACAAGTGGGAAGGGAGGAAGAAGGTGGATGACAATAAAGATGTTTCTTAGGCTTGAGTGGCTTCTTATACAAACCTGTGAGTTCAGGACAATACAGATTCTTGAGAAACAATTCTTCTCAAGTCTGGGGGCTTTTATTATTGGGTATATGGTTTTTCAATTTACTTCACCTAACACTAGCAGGCACGGTACAGTGAGGCATTGCAAGGGTTAATTAATTACCTCAAACTGCTTTATAAGTCTGACTCCCGAGTCATCTGGGAAAATGGATCACTAGAAACTAAATTATTAGTAAATTTATTTCACATAGCATATTGATCAATATGCAAACATAATCTCCTTTCTGTATTTGTTAATTTTCCAGTACAATTTATCTTCTTAAATATTTCAATTTTCTCAATGGGAGAACTTCCTCCCTTGATATATTTTGCAATATTTAATATCATACTAGAAGATTATCTTCAGAATTTGATATATCAGTGAATGCATCATTTGCTTGCTACCATTTAATCGTGAGATCTCTGAAGTTAACTAGCTTGATCCTTGGGTAGAATCCTTCATTAGACTTTTACTTGATGCCTTTTCTAATCAGCAATAAACCCATCATCATAGTCTTAAAGAAATCCTTGTATCATAAAATATCAATTATTTGGAGAGGAAAAGGTTTTGAATCATAAGCCCCTTTTCTATTACTGAATTATTTTAGTCATGTCCTATTCTTCATAACTCTATTTTCGGGTGTTCTTGGCAAACATACTGGAAAGGTTTGTGATGTCCTCCTCTAACTAATTTTTCAGATGAGTAAACAGAAGTAAATTTTCTGAAGGTTGCACAGTTAGTAAGTGTCTGAAGCTGAATTTGAACTCATGAAGATGAGTATTCCTGGTTCCAAGTCCAGGGATTTATCCATGGTGACACTAAGCTTCTATAAATTCCCTCTAAAAAGAGCTTTTGATCCATTGAGTATCTAACATGTAACTGTGTCCATCTCTGGTGCTAAATCAATGAGCAACTGGATACAAAAGTAAGACAGAAAAGTTTGCAAAGTTTGGGAGGAAAGACATACCATCCAGAGGTTATAGTGTAATTTGAAAATATTGGCTTTTGTTTTTTGTTTTTTTGTTTTTTGGTGAAGGTAACATTTTTGATAAGAATAACTAGCACAGGATACCACAGGAATTTTTGCATTGTCAGCTAAGAGAAAGAACAATGTCACTTATAAGCAAACTTCTAACTAACAATGAATTGTCAAATGCAAGTTGCCAACTTGTTTCATGCAGGCCTCTTTTTCAGTAGCCAATGATGACATTAGACTGGCCTCCATCAAGATTTGTGCAGATAACCCCTGGAATTGCTGGTTACGGTGATGTAGTAAATAAACTGAAACATTTACTGAAGGAGGTAAAACCATGTTTAAATTATCTACTGACTAAGACTAAATGGGAATATTTTCTATGTCATTATGGTAGGGAGGAATGCAATTAAATGGTAGGAATGGGTTCTCTTGACTTAGCTTACCTGCTTTGCAATGGCAGCAATCATTTTGTATTCCATTTCCCCTACAAGGGTCTATATCCACTTTTAAGAGAATCAGGAATGTTATTACCATAAGGATTGAAAGAGTCAAACTGTTTGACCTGAAAAGGTTATGTTGACCTTTGGACCAGCTTGTCTTCTACTTGCCCCTGAAAGTTGTATGAATAATAAATAAAACTCCATCACCAGAGGTCTTTGCAGTTGCTGTGAGAGGCAAAGAATATAACAGCACAGCAGAGTTTGGGCCTGAAAGCTCATAAATCAAGAAGTGGTCTATGTAGTAAAACTGCCACAACAGCATGGCTAGTTGATTGCCATGACAGCCACAGAGAATTAAAGGAGTAGGAGGAAGGTGAAGAGAACAATTGAATGCCTTTGTTTTAGTCTCCTTAAATCCAATAGAAGTAGAAATGTGACTTGATATTGCCTTTTTACTAAATTAATCTTTAAAACAATGAATATATTTACCTATGTTATATATTAAATAAATAAATATATGTATATACACATATATGTGCATGCGCACATATATATGCACGTGTGTATATATTTATAAGGCACAAGATTTCTCTGATGATCAAAGGTTATATAATTTAGATTTTATTCTGTAAATTTATCAATTCTATTTTTACTATAACATATAGATCTAGAAAAATTATGTTTCTTTTATATATCTCTTTAGCCCATGATGGCTCATTAAACCAAAAGATCTATATAAATCTGTAGACACTTGTAAACTATCATGTCAACCTCATTAGAGAATAAGAATGAAAGTTCTAAAACCAGACTAGGTACCATGATAGAGGGTAATCAAGCAGTTGAAGGTGATAGTAACAAATAGTTGAGTTGTGCTTATTAAAGAACTTCTGAAAATTGTGCTATCAGGTTTACTTTCTCTCCAATTATTTGAAGTTCAAAGTATGACTGATTCTATTTCTCACATGTGATGGAAATGCTTAATGATTTAAAAGAGTAATATAAAAATATGAAGCTTCACAAATTTAATTAGTCCACTGGATAAAGTCTATCATATAATGTGATTTTATCATGAATGGTATAGAAAGAAATTTGTCTCTGGGTTGATTTTATATTTGTCAACATTACTTTGCTAATGTGATTCCAGATTCAAACTAATTTTTCTCACTTTACTCCTTAGTTTTGATTGTGAATGTAATCAATAGTTTGTTCTTGGTCTTGTTATTTCTTCAGATATTTTTTCTATGTATTTGTTCAAAGACAAGTATCTTGTCATCTCAAAAAGTAACAGGTTGTACAAGGTTAATTTCATTGATTATTCACAGGGAAAAAATAAAGAAATCATAGGATCTTAGATTATAGAGTAATCTTAGAAATTTACAAAATATAACATTAATATCTATTTTTACTACCTTTTAGGACTTATAAATATAAAAATGAAATTATATGCAAAATATTTTCTAAACTTTAATAATCTATGTTACTTTTAGCTGTCATGAATCCAACCTTTTCATTTTAAAGATGATGGAATAGAGAGGTCAGGTGACTGGACCAAAAGTATATAACTAATTCAGGGTAGATCTAGCACTTCTGTTGTTAACATATACTTTTAAAGGATTCATATTCTTTCATACCACTCTCTCTTTACAGAATCATTTTACTTTAAATTTGAAAGGAACTTTATACAATAATGACAAAATTCCTTTATAGCATGATGACAAAAATTTTATCATTGAGAAACCAAAGGACAAAGAAAGTAAATTGACTTGCTAGAGTATCATGGATGTTTCTAGAGATGTAACATATGTACTAGTATATCCAGCCTACATTGGATGGACGCTATATTGATTGCACTTAACTTGTTAGAAGCATTGATAGAATTACAGCTTAGGCTTTCTTCTCTAATGTATTTTATGTTATAGAATTATTATAGAATTTTAATCTTGGAAGAGACCTAAGCAGACATCTAGTTCAACTGATACCTAAAAAGATCCTTCCCATATGTCCCCAATAGGTCATTCATACTCTGCTTGTGGTACTTCTAGTGAGGCAGAATCCACTACTTTATACATGGTTGTTATTTATTTATTCGATAATGTTTGCCACCATGTTGCTAATGTGTGGTCACTGGTGCAACCAAGAATAAGTAGGATGACAGAAGAAAGAAAGTAGAATTATATCTTGAATGATTGTGTTAGTATTTCCATTCAAAAGAAAAGGCATTTATCCAAAGACTTTAGAGAAAGATTTTTTTCCTTCATTTCATCTTAAATTCTTTTCACCACTGCTTCACAACATTGTTTTCTCCTTGTTTCTCTACATATCTGACTGTTCCTACTCAGTGTCCTATGATGGTTAATTGTAAATGTTTTAACACAGTGCTCAGCAAATGCAATTGCTATATAAATGTTGTTGTTGATTGATAATTATGATGATGTGATGATGATGATGACGATGATGATGGATCTCCATTCTGATCTAATGTACCCACTAAAGTTCTATCCTATGTTCGCCTTCTTCTACACTATATTACTAAATAATCTTAGAAATTCTAATAACACAATTTATCAGCTCTATATACATAATTCTCAGAAAGATTTATCTATCCTTAGACTCTGTCTTCATCCCCCAAGACTCCATCCTAGTCTATTAGACTTCAAGTCACCTAATTTGCAATTTAGGTAACATCTTCATCTTCTCACTCTCATAGCAGCAACAACAAAATAGCATGATGGACACTATTTTAAGTACTCCATACAAATATTATACTTTATATATTATGCAAATAAATATCAACTTTATACAAGTATTATATCCACCCTAGGAGCTAGGTGCTACTAATTTTTAATTTTATAACTGGGGAAACTGAGCTAAATAGCAATTAAGTGATTTATCTATAACTAGAATATGTAAGAGGCAACATTTGACCTCAAGTCCTCCTTACCCCATTGCCAGTACTCTATCCATGGTGCCAGTAAGTTGCTATTATACTTCTGATCTTTTCACAAATGTTATCATTTCTATTTCTGCCACAGTTCTTTAGAGATTTAGAAAGATATGATATAGATATAGATATGTAGATATATATGATATATTGACATAGATAGAGTTGTAGATATAGTAGATATGGATATAGATATAAAGGTAGATTTGGATAAATAGATATAGATATAAATGTTATAGGTATAGGTACAGGTATAGGTATAGGTATAAGTATAGGTATAGGTATAGGTACAGGTATAAGTATAAGTATAGGTATAAGTATAGGTATAGGTATAGGTATAGGTATAGGTATAGGTACAGGTATAAGTATAGGTACAAGTATAGGTATAGGTATAGGTATAGGTATAGGTACAGGTATAGGTATAGGTATAGGTATAGGTATAGGTATAGGTATAGGTATAGGTATAGGTATAGGTATAGGTATAGGTATAGGTATAGATATAGGTATAGGTATAGATAAAATCTTCTTCTCTCCTCTAACATTGTGATGTAGGACCTCATCTCTTCATGATAGACTATGGAAGGAATTCTATTTGTTCTTCCCTCCTTCAAGCTTTTCTCCACCCCCAGATCATCCTCCACTCAAAGTGATCTTAGAGTACAAGTCCAGCTTTCCTAACCCCTAATAAATAAATTTCAAATGCTCCATTTTACTTCCAGAATCAAATAAGAAATCTTCTGTTTGACTTTTAATGTCTTTCTTTATCTAATCCTTCCTACCTTTTCAGTCTTCTTTTACCTCCTCACCTCCAATTATTCTTGAATCTAGTGATTCTTGCCTCCTTACTGTTCCTTGACAAAGACATTCAATCTACTCTTTGCATTATTCTTTTTTAAGAAAAGTATTTTTATTGATGAGTTTTATTTTTAAATTACAAATATTTACAGAATACTCACAATGACAGGTTTATTGTAACAATATAACACTTTTAAGTAAAAGTAATAATACGGTTATTGTTATTCAGTCATTTGAAATGCTTCATAATCCCATTTGGAGTTTGCTTGACAAAGATACTGAAGTCGTTTGCCATTTCCTTTTCCACCTCATTTTGCAGATGAGGAAATAAGGTAAATAAGGTTAAGTTTCTTGCTCAGGGTCTCACAATTAGAAAGTGTCTGAGTCTGAATTTGAAAAGAGGAAAATGAGCCTTCTTGACTCACAGACCTGGTACTCTATCCACTATGCCACTCAGTTGCCCTGAATAATAAATAAATAACCTGATTTAAAAAAATACTTGCAATATTTCACATATATAATAGACACTGCCTGTCTATTTTCCTTATTGGCAGAAATCTATTCTCTCTTCCTACCATCCTCCACTCCACTGGGAAAAAGTAATATTTCTTCTAAGAAATAGGCCCCTAAGGCAGGAAATGTTTTCCCCCAATCTCTACCACCTTGTTTCTCTTACTTTCTCCAAGTCACCCATGATGAGATAAATTCTAAACAAAACTATGATGATGTTTTACTTCATATTAATCAAATTGGCAGACAATAAAGGCAGCAATAGTTTTTGAAGGACACGGGAAGATAGGCAAAAATAGCACTACAATGTTGTAAAGTGGTGAATTAGTCCAACTATTCTGGTAATTAATTTCAGAGTATGTAGAAAAAGTATATGAACTGATTATACAAGTAGTCATAGACCAAGAGAAGATTAAGAAAAAAATATATATTCAGATATTTAGGTCACACTTTTTTTTTCCAAAACAAAGAACTGGGGGCAGCTAGGTGGCACAGTGGATAGAACGCACCACCCCTGGAGTCAGGAGGACCTGAGTTCAAATTTGACTTCAGACACTTAATAATTACCTAGCTGTGTGACCTTGGGCAAGTCACTTAACCCTATTGCATGCAAAAACTGAAAACACAAAGAAAACACAAAGAACTGGAAACAAAATGTTCAACAATTGAAAAAGTTGCTAAACAAATTATGATCCATTTCTTTGATGTTGAAAGCATAAATATAAGTGACCCAGAGAAATATAAGACATGTATGAAGTAAAGCAGGGTAAATAGAACTAGGAAAAATAGAATAACTATAACATTAAAAAACTCATACATTGTGGAATTATTGTGAAACATCTTGGGCCATTATAATGGTCAACTATATAAATCAGGAAGTATACCTATCTCCTTTCATTGTAGAGGTGTAGAGTTCTGTATGCAGATGTAAACTGTCAGGTATAATTGACATCTCAGTTGATTGTTAAGTTTTTTTTCCTTCATCATAAGAAAAGTTTTATAGGTATCATTATTAGTTAATGATTATTGAGTGATCAAATCATTAAATCATTAAAACAAATATCAAAGTAAAATAAAAGAGATAAATAATTTCCATTTCTTATGTAGGGTAAACTGGCAATAAAATTCTCTTGCTTTGAATCGTTTTTCAGATTTGAAATGTGAGCATGGTAGAATCAACTACTTTGTGTGTGTGGTAGGATAGAGGAGATAATCCAGGTAAAGTCCATAGAGTAGGTGTTAAACAAGTGCGTATTTTCTTCCTCTATCATTCCATTCTGTTTGTGTCCCACTACTATGCTCAAATACAAGAAAAATCATTGGATGATTGTGTTTTATCTAAATATATCCTTCTCTATGGATTATCTATGAATATATCCTTCTCAACAATCTGGGGTCCAATCCAGCACTGATTTCAGCCTCAAAAATTAAAATGATTATTCAAATGAAAATTCAATTATACACTGTTTTTCAGAGAAAACTTGTAGAAATCACTGCAATTTGCCTAGGTTTCATAGTATCATAGATTGATGGTTTCAAAAGACCTTAGAGATTATCTAGTCCAAATTTATGATTTTTTTATAAATGAGAAAACTGAGATTCAGAGAGGTTAATTGACTTGCCCAAGGTGAAACATATTAAATTACTGAAATAGGATTCAAATCCAGATCTTCTGATTCCAAATTCAAGCCACTGATAGATTATCTTAATATAGCATCTGCAATCATTTTTCAAGAAATGAAATGAGTACATACCTAGTCTCTCAGAAATTATACACTGATAAATAGAAAGAACATTATAAAGTAGGGATAGATTTCAATTTCATCAATGCAATAGAAATTAAAATTAAATACATAAGATTTGGGGGTAATTAAAACTATTAAAATAAAAAACTGATAAAATTCAATACTAAAGAATATTTATTTTACCAAATAGAAAATATATATGGAAAATGAATTGTTAGTTCAAGTAATATATAGATAAGCAAGGGGGGAAGTGTCCTAAATTCAGAGAATTAGTTTAATATTGGGTACTTACAGAGTAAAATATAATAGATCAGATACAAAATAGTTACTAACAAAATTGCAAAAAAAATGAAAATATTTTGAAGAAATTTTAAAATGAAGAGTAAATAAATCTTACTGAGAGAATGCTACTAAGTTATATAAATGCCTCTTTAAATATAGTTAATTGTCTTAGTGTACTTCCTGCCAAAACAGGTGCAATTTTAGCCAGAAAAAAATCTAACTTACTCTTAGACAATAAAATACCAGATTTCTTCCCTGTCACAAATTAGCAAAACTATAGAATGAATTTAGATATAAATATAGATATAAATACAGATATAAATTAGAAATTAGACAGAGATCTGGTTTATAATTGTGAAAATTTTGTTTCATATCATATTTGATAAATTATAACCATGTGACCCTGTTTAAGCTATTTAGTCTAAGACTGATAGTATATAAGAGAGAATTTCCACAATGGGAATGCTCTGAGCTGGTAAAAAAAAAAAAATTTAGCTTATTCTCATGAAGAATAAAAATGTCAATATTATACCAATATTGCATTTCATCATCAAACAAAAGTAGAAAAGTTGCAAAGACTAGAATTCTTCCAACAGAGAAAGTAATTCTAATCTTAAAAAATAATCTATTACAAATCAGTTCAATTTGTTTCAAAGTCATTATGCGCTGCAAAGAGTTTTGCTGGTGCTCAGAATATAAAAAACGAGAAATGATACATTTTCTCCTTTCAAGGAATTCATAGCATAGTCAGGTATATGGATCACAGGTCATAGATTAGAGCTAGAAGGGAATTCAGAAGTACTCTCATACAATTCTCTTTGGTTTACAAATAAGGACACAAGTCAAAAGAGGTTGAGAGACTTGCCTGATGTTACACTCTGTTAGAGAGCCAGTAAATATTTGAACCCAGGCATTCTGAAATCAAAGAACTTCACATTGTATCTCACTAGGCATACTCATATGAAAAGCACAGAAAAAAAATTTCACCAAGCAAAAAAAAAAAAGATACAAAAAAGGGATCACTGAAGAGGTTTAAGGAAAGGAGAAATGATTCAAAATAAACTATTGGGGAAGAGATTCTTAGAGAAATTAGGTTTAGGATTTTAGATAAACTCCAAAAGATACCTGATTTACACAAAAACTAGACATACCATAAACTGATTAGTAGAGTAAAGAAGAAATTATCTTGCAGATCTATGGATGGGGAAATGGTTCATGACCAAATAAAAAAGAGATAATAAAGGAATAAATGAAAGTGTTTATTCCAATTACTAACAATCCAAACAAATTTAGAAATTTTATAGTTAACTCAAAAAGAAATCTTTGAAGTATTTGCCTGACAAAGGTTTTATTTCCAAAATAAATTAGGATCAATTTCAAATTTATAATAATGAATCATTCACCAATTCATAGGTGGCTATACACATACTGATATATACATATAATTTTGTATATATAAATACCATAGGGAAAATATTCTAAGTTATTTAATAATTAAAGAACTGCCAAGTGAAAATTCTTCTGAGTCTTTACCTTAAAATTGTGAGAATGACAATGATGAAATGAAGGAAACTCAATATGTTTTAGGAGGTGTGGAAAAATAGATACATTAATTCATTTTTGGTAGAACTCTGAATTGGTATAGCCATTCTGGTCAGCATTTTGATACTGTTGCTCCCAAATAACTAATCTGTGCATACCCTTAGACCAGCAATACCAATACAAGACCTATAACTCAAAAACCACCAAAGGATGATGAAAGTATCCATATGTGCAAAAGTATATATAGTATATAGCTATACAGCATATATATTATCTTTTTGTGGATAAAAGAAATAGAAAACTATATGGATGACTACCAATTGAGGAGATAAATCTATATGACTATAATGTAATAATTCCATAAAATTTATAAAATGAACTGATTAAGGGAAAATTTTTAAAACTTATATGAACTGATATAGAATAAAATAAGCAGAACTTGTAGAATAGTTTATACAAGAACAACATTGTAAAGACAAATAACACTGAAGATTTTACAATATTGAACACTTTAACAACCAACCAAAATTTCCAAGGATCAGTGATGAAAAATGTTACTCCCCCTGCTTACAGAGACCTAGGTTCAAGATCCAAAAGGGATTGTAAATTTGGAGATTTATTTTCCTTGTCTTTTCATATGTGTCAGAAGAGTTTTTCATTTCTTTGTTTTTCCCCCTCCAAAATTTAGTGTTGTCAGAGTGAGAAAAGATAAATTCCTGTTAATTTTTTTTTCAAAGAGGAAAGGCCAATTTCAGTCTGAAGATCACTGTTTCTTAGGGACTCAAACACGTTATTTTGATTTACTAATGTGGAAACCATGTCCATTCCTAAGTGTAGAAGATGAATGACTACCTTGAGTCATGTATTTAGAATTAATCTAAATCATTTATCCAGGATTCTAGTTGTAATACTTGTGGAGTTAACTATGCATTCCAGGGTTCTATGGGCCCTTTAGTAAACCTCCTTTATCATCAGTAACTACTCACAGTAAATTAAAATCATAGCCAACCAACAAAATTTATAATATCTGTGATTCTTATGATAACTAGGGACTCAAAATATGAGCTTAATTCCTTTTCTCGCCCCCCCCGAATTTTTTTAAAATCTGAATCACTATTTCAAGTGGCAATGTTAATGTCAATTTCTGGCTATCTCATAGTATTTGATGAGGTTCCCAAGAAAGCAGAAGAGTCAAGGAAAAGGGGATAAAAATCTCAATCAAAGCATCCTCTTCAACTATGAAGGAATAAATTGAAATCTCAAATGGTAATGATATTAGAAAATTGTTCTTTAAAGAAAATATGAAGTAGCCATTTGGATAAGATCCATTCTTTTATTCTAAATTTTTATTATTGCTCCTATTAAATACTTGTCCTTTAATGATCAATTATCTTTTGTTCTGTATTCCAAGTTAAGGGAAGTTTGAAAACCTGGATTCATGTCTCAGTTATACCATTTGCTAACTAATTTATCTTAGACAAGTCACTTTTATCCCCTTCCTCTTAAGAATATAAACTCCTTGAAAACAGAATTGTTTTGCATTAGTTTTTTTTTAATCTATTACTTATATACCAGAGCCTTGCAAAGAATAGACACTTAATGTGTGTGGAATTTATTAAATTAATTTTACTTTATCAGATTCAGTTTTTGCATATATAAAATGAGTACAAAAAGATAAATTTATTAACTCATAGGATTGTTATGGAGGAAAAAATGAGATAGTATGAAATGCTATATAGTAAAAATTGTTATGAATGCAGACTTTATTTTTATTAGAGTTCTCAGACAACATCAACTGCACAGTCCATAGCATGATGCTACATGAAAAAAAAATTATCCTTCTTGAAATTATAAAAAAACTTTTAGATTGTTCCTGCATACTTGGTGAAAGGATGGTGAGTTACATGATTACCTGAGGCATCACTTCTAATCAACCCTATTAATTAGTAGTCATCCATACCAAGGAATTCAGGTAGAAAGTTAGCAGATTATTTCTCTAATCAAATTATATTGTCGGAATCAACTTAAGAACTTAAGGAAATTTTAAGCTAGAAGGACATCATTGAGATGATCAAGTCCAGTCTCCCCTCCACATTTAACAAATGAGCAGTTGAGGCCTGAGAAGTTAAATGACTTAATAAAAGGCACACAGCTGTGGAGAGAACAGGATCTTAGAATATAATATAATGTGTGTGCATATATATATATATATATATATATATGTATAATGAACTGTAGGCTCTGTCTTCTTTTTCTGATACCATTCTCCTGTGGTTTCTCTGCCAAATCTATAGAAAGATGGAAAGACACTCTTGTTAATCATTTTTTCCATTTCTGCAGGATTCTTTCTTTCCTGTCAATCAACAAACAAAGGTTTATTATAAAACTTACTGGGTGCCAGTCACAGATTGATGAGTGCTTAAAAGAAAAAAAAAGAAAAAAATACTTTCCAAGAACTATCTATCTATGCTGAGAAACAGCCTGTAACAAAAGGTATATGCAAATAATATGTGAATTGTATACAAGATTAACTTTTAGAGGGAGAAGGCACTAAGAGTGAGGTGGACTTAGGGATAGAAAAAGGTTTCTGCTGGGGTTGCAGCAAGTTATTGATGTCCTTAATGCTTTCAACAAGAGGCCCTAAATAGGATTCAGTTCTCAGCACTCCTGTAATCCTAAAAGTGAGAAACACATGGTGGGCAGCTAGGTGGTGCAATGGATAGTGCACCAGCCCTGGAGTCTAGAGGACCTGAGTTCAAGTCCAGCCTCAGACAATGAATAATTACCTAGCTGTGTGACCTTGAGCAAGTCACAAGCCTTAAATAAAAATAAAAAAAATTAAAGATAGTAAAATAGCTGAAGTAGCAACAAAAATTTGGGTGACCCCTTGTGTCACCATATAAGGACAGTTCTCATTGTCTTCACAGTGAGATTGGAAGGAGAACTGAGTTGAGAGGAAGAGAGTCATGAGCAATGTCAAGGGATTCCAGTATGGTCCTAGTAGAAAAAAGCCACAGAGAAACTAAACAAAAGAATTGTTTTAGGGATCTTCTTGAACGCAATCCGACAGAAGTATGGAAGGAGTCTAAGTATTGACAACTAAGGAGAAAAAGGTGGTATTACATTTTTCTGTTGTTTCAGTTTTCTTTTTTGACTCAGTGACCCAATTGGGGTTATCTTGGCAAAGATTATTTTAATGATTTGCCATTTCCCTCCCCAGCTCATTATTCAGGTGAGGAAACTGAGGCAAACAGGGCTAAGTGAATTATCTAGGGTCACAGCTCCTTAGGGTCAAAGGCCAGGTTTGAACTTAGGAAGACTCCAAACCTGTTTCTTTATCCTCTGAACCACCTATTTGCCTATGATATTTTCTAGAAATCATCCTATATATTCCCCAGTGGGATCTATTGTCATATTCCAGTGACCTACCTTAAGTTATTCAGATATTATAAGTAAATGCCAATTATTTCAACTGCTCATATTTTATTCCCTGCTCAAACTACATAAAGACCCCAGTCCAATTTATATTTCTTTTTATTTTCATATCTCATGAAATCCTTTATACCATTTCTCACAATCCTACTCATGTTGCTTGTTCACCCTCCCAGTTATTTTTAGGATGATCTTCAAGTTCAAGTCTTCAAAGCCATGGCTAAATATGGGTTGCTCCAAATTTTTTATTGCTACTTCAGCTACTATTCTTCTTACAGCTTCATCAAGGGTTATATGAGTAATAAGAACTCAAACCCTTCTAGCACTTCTCAGTGACAGAAGAAGAGATTTTTAACCCTTTAGCCTCTACACCAATTCTCAGGTGTAATTCTAGGTAATTCTTGGTTGCATTCTACCCCAGTCATCCAGTGATCTTCATGTTAAAATTTTCAAGTATTTTGATGACATTAGTGTAAGTGGCTAGAGAGCTCAGTCTGGAGAGAGGAAGAGCTGAGGTCAAATCCAGATTCCATCACTAGCAGTGAGATATTGGGCAAGTCACTGAGCCTCTCTTTTCCTCAGGTTCTTGAAATGTAATATAGAGATAATAAAAGTACCCCCTTAAAGAATTGTTCTAAGACTCAAATGAGATATTTGGAAAGTACTTATCATTATCCCTAACACATAGTAGACATTATATAAATGTTAAGCATATAAAAGTTTGTAAATACATGTTTTTATTATTCAATCATTTGGAATTTTCCTTCTTCAGCTTATTTTATACATGAAGAACCTGAGATAAACAAGGTTAAATGACTTGTCTAGGAAAAGCTATCAAGTGTCTGAGACTGGATGTAAGCTGTTATTCCAAGTCTAGGCCCAGTGAAGTCTACCATGCCATCTAGCTCTGTGGGTATAAGTATCTCTGCATGTATGTGTGGAAACAATATAATACATTTATGCATGAATATATGTGTATTTTACATACATATATGCACATGTGTGAAGTAATTCATAATTACATAGTATATTATTATTATTATATGATTGACAATCATACATCATCAAGAGAGAGTTGTTAGTTTTTTGTGGCAATATTTTACAAGAATTTTTTTCTAGGAAAAAGCCTCTAAAATATTTTATACAAAAAATTACTATCCCATACCATTTATTTACTATTGTGCTATATCAAACAATAATAGGATAATCATCTCTAATTATGAAAAATGGTAACCTCTAATAATACTATGTGTTTTATTAAAGAGTAAAGTTAGAATGATTTCATAGATGGCACTGAATAGCAAGCAGTCATTACAAAGGAGACTGTAGGAAAACAGTCACAGAAGAAAACAAATAGAAGAAATGCTTTAGTGGTATTCATGAATTAGTATATGAGATAAACACTTATGTTGACTTCTAGGAGCACCTCTACCCACTCTGCCTTTTAAATGGAGCAAGTCAGACTAAGGATCATTGGTATATTTCATCTGTATAGATTATTATCTATGATTTCTTTATACTATTTATACTTAACTATATAGAACTAGAGATTTCTTGTACCCAGAATGCCATCCTTACCTCAATAATCATCTTGGCTTTGACTGATTTCACTGACCCAAATCTTACTTGCTTATATTTAGGTTTTGATAGCTCAGAGTCAATAGCAATTGTTTCAATCCTGGCCAGAAACTCTGACAGTCATCTCTTCCCTAATGGATTCTTTTGTGAAGGCAAACTAGGCTATATTCTGCCTCAATTCTTACTTAACTTTAATCACTGAACGTGCATTGCTTCAAACAAAGTGGTACTTGGGAAAGAACTTAGTTTTAAAAATCAAGGTCTCCTATTACTTTGGAGGTCATTTCAAGGTGTCCTGACTTATCTTTTAACACTGGACTCTGATAGTTCTGGAGGACAGCAAGAGACAGATGACTACACAACTCTTTCTCACATAAATCCAATTCACTCTTATATCATTGGTCCTTTGGAGAATAAAAGACAATCAAAAAGAACAAGTACTCCCCAATAATGATAGATAGTTTCAAGGAATTTTGAATTCCCTCAGATCCTAAAGTCACCTAAAACATTCTCTCCTCATCCAAATAGTGTTTTGGATCCACTCATGCTTATGTTTTGGATTCTCTTGGATTCTGTCTTTGCCCAAATTATTTTTAACTATTTTTTACTTACTAATACCCATATTGCTTTCAAATTGACATCTTATCAAATTTGCTCTCCCATATGCATACATATATTTCATATGGTTGTCCCTTTGTTTGAATCTTAATTGATGCAAACCTTCCAGAGCCTGGATGAGAGGGAGTCACAATTCCTTTCCTGCTTATTGTCCTCTGCCAAATAACTTAAATAAATGTCTTTGTAAAACTATTTCCTATTTCTGGGTTTGTTCTTATAACAACAATAATTAACTCAGTTTAGCTTTCCTAAACTTTGATTTCTTACTTCTTCAATTGATGAAGTTGAACTACATCTATAATCCAATGAAAGAAGGCAATGAGAAACATGAACAGGATTCTCAGACAGTCATTTATCATTTCAGGATTTCTAATCCCATATTAATCATTAAATATTTGATGGTTATATCATGATTTAATGTTTTCAAAATGCTTGACTAATTCAATTCAATACTTATTAGTCATATACAATTCATGTTCCTTTCTATGATTTTATATTTAGAAGTCTTAAGGGAGATTAAAAGTAACTGCTGGGGATGTGATGAGTGCCTAAAAGAATGTGGAAAATTGAGAGCCCCTGAGAGACCAAGAAATTTACAAAAGGTTCAACACTACTCAATGTAAAATGGATTTGCTGGATACCCATTATCAGACCAGTCCTTGCTTAGATGTTGTGGAAGAAGCAAAAGAATTAGAAATGTTTTCCCCTACCCCAAATATTTCAGAGTATAGTTAGGGAAGCTAATTCTGAAAAAATTATAAAATATATTTATTTAGATAAATATCAAAGTAAGTCCTAAAAGAAAAAAGAACAAAATTTGAGAAAAAAACAAAAACTACTTACAGGAGAGAAAATGGAACAGTACAGAGTTCACTGTTTTCTGCATGCAGAGAACCTATTATAAATTGTTTATCTATATAATCCTGAGAAAGTCACATGGCTTCTCTAGTCCTCAATTTCCACTTCTGAAAAATAAAGGGGTAGCATTAATGAGTTCTGATCTTCCTTTTAGTTCTTTATCTATGGGTCTATGATATGAATATATAATGTTTATTACAAACAACTTTTATCACAAAATACTAAAAATTAAGTAAAATAAAGAAAACATTAGAGTATTTGAAACTGAAGATGAATTTAGATGGATGGAAAACAACATATGAATAGAGGAAAAGATATTCAGATAGAAAAAAATAGAAAAATCAATGGTTCAGAAATAGAAAAATAACCACTGCTTGTCAGAGTGGTTTAGACAGAGACAGAGAGAACCAATTTTAGCTTTATTGTGCAAAACTGGTATTATGGAGTTTTGTGGATATTGATAGTGCATATTGCACAGGTAAAATATATCTGACTCTCCCTACTTGAACATCTCAAGGCATCTTAAAAGGACTTTATTAGACCAGTGATTTGGAGCTAACTCAATGAATTTGTTGTATAAGAAGCAAATAAATTGTCCTTAGAGCCATTCTCAAAAGGTAGAACATACTCAGATTCACTATGCATAGAAAGGTCACCTTGGTGTTAAATTGTGAGCTTTTATTGCCCTGTTAAACATAATCTGTGGAATCATGTAATAAATCAGAGTGAATATACCTTATAAATAATGCAGATAATTCTCAAAACCATAAAATCAAAATGTTCTTCATATTGCATGATTTATTTTTCCATGTTATTGCCAAAACTCAAGCATACCTAACTTTCAATATTAAATTCAAAATGAATGAGTTTGTCTCTAATACATGTTCCATTAATTATGACTGTGCTTGTCAGTTTCTATACTTTGTCTTTCTAAGATTAGTTTTGAAACCTGTAACTTTAAATGAGAGAAATGATGCAAAACTTTCACATACCATTTATCTCCTAATGATGTCATGTTGAAAGTTACTCCCACAAATATCTATAATGGTGAATTTTAAAATTATCTAATGGAAACAGTAACAAGATTTAATGCTACCAAAAATCTTGCTGGAATCAAGTTGCAACTTTAATATGATTGACATGAATGATGTCTAAGTTCCCACATAATTTATATAACATGTTTAAAGTTATTTCAGGAGAATTGAATCCCAAAATCCATCCAGAGTATTTAGTATTTTTCATCCAATATTTTTATTATATATCATTGTCAAAATACATTTTAAACAATTAATTGCAATCAGAAAAAAGTTCATATGGTCAAACATTTATAGTGAGAATTTCAAATATTCAATGTTTTAAAGACTCATTCATTATGGGAAAGATAATACATAGCTGATTAAGATTTGATTCCTTAAAGCTATATGATTATGATCTCTAATTTAAATGCCCTTATCCTTTATGGAGACATCAATAAGATTTGGGGCAACACACTGGACAGAGTGCCAGACCAAGAATTAAGAAGACTCATCTTCTTGAATTCAAATCTGGCCTCAGACACTTACTAGTTGTGTGACTTTGGGGAAGTCACTTAACTCAGTTTGCCTTGGTTTCCCTCATGCATATAATGAATTGAGAAGAAAATAACAACCCACTACTGTATCTTCACCAGTAAAACTCAAAATGGGGAAACAGCAAGTTGGATACAACAGAAAAAGAACTGAAAGACAATAGGGTTTATTTAAGAGCAAAGTTTTGTTTTCCTATTAGAAGAGAAATATGCTTTTACGTGTGTTCTGAACTATATCCCAAAGTTTATTTATTTTATTTTTTTTCTAGAACTCAGATTTCATGAATGTAACTATTCAGATTGCAAACATATAGCAATCACTTATTTGTATATGGAAATCCTAATGACTTCACCTAAGTGGATCACCTATATTTGTAAGCCTGAACAACAATATCAGTACAATTTATTTCCCTTATAGGAGTTCAACAAATATTAGTTGATGTTGTTTTTAGTTGTTGCTATTCAGGGGAAAAAATCTATTAATAAAGAATATTTCTCTGACAAACTGAAAACTCTACTAACATTAATATTCTGAAAGAGATATCTGGAGCAATAAGAATTTCAGTGATTTGCTTAGGGTTAAACCAACAGTATATATTACAATCAGACCTTGAGTTTATATCTATCTACATTATATTATGTAGACTAGTTTTTTTGTTATCCTAAGGAAATTGTAAGAGAAAAAGGTAATGGTTATATTTACATATTGCCTAAGAGAAGTTTCCATTGATTTCTTTATTGATCTTTGCTTCTGTTACTATCCTGATTCTACCTTTGTTTATTTTTAAACTCTAAACTTGACATTCACAAAAGAATAAAAATCATTATTACACACATGTATTGTTACACTAACATGAAATTTTCTCAACGTTCCTGGGTACTTTTGAATCTTCAGAGTTGTATAAATTAATCATCATATTATTTGTAATTTATTATAATCATTTCCTCTTTGCTTATGTTTATTATCTTAATTTTTCTTGTCTTCTTGTTATAGATAGAATTTCTAAAATTATGAATAATGATGGTTATAAAGGACATTCTTGTTTTAACCCTGAACTTATTGGAAATGACTCTGCTACATTCCCACTATGTAAAATGCTGGTTCTTAATTTTGATCCATTATTACTTACCATAATAACCACAATTTATTCCTGTGTTTTCTAGTGACTCAATAGAAAAAAAATGAAATGCTTTTTTACTATATTGATTTATTTCATTATACTTATTAATCAAATGAACTACCAAATGAAAAGCATTTTTAAAAACCTTAAAGTATAAATGTTATTACTAATATGCTGTATAATATTTATAGTTTTACTCATATTGAACTAAGTCTGGATTGTCAGATCTGGCTAAACAGAGTCACTTGAAATTCTCCAAGTATTGTTTTTTGCTTTTGCTCTTTCTCTTCCTTGAACTAGAATGAGTCTTTTCCATTTCTCCTGTTCTATACATCTTTCAAAGCTCAGATCAAATGCTGTCTTCAGTAAAAACGTCCTATTGGAAAATAGGAAGGGAAATGCAATCTATTCAATTCTATAAACATTTATTAAAACTGAAATTCAAGGAGATAAGATAAGTGTTAGGGATACAAAGATAGAGATAAATCAATCAATAGGGACAACGTGAAAATAGGCAGGAAACTCAAGATACAATTAGAGAATAGTCATCTGTCCAGTTTGGTTGAAGCATGGGTTTCTTGAGGAGGTGTAGTGCTAAGAGGAGGTTCTTGAACTCTGGGCAAGATCATATGGAATGGTTTTACAAACCTTTACTAAATATTCCTCTATTTTATGCCTTATTTCATATAAATAACCAGTGCCATTAGATAAATGAGATTCCAGGTATTTTGAAAAAGAGCTATAAAATGCTTTACAAATGTTAATTCATTTAATCCTCAAAACAACCCTGGAAGGTTGATGATATTATTATTCCTATTTTATAGTTAAGACTACTCAGAAAACAAAAGATAAGTAACTTACCTTGGGTTACACAGT
This sequence comes from Macrotis lagotis, assembly GCF_037893015.1. Lineage (NCBI taxonomy): Eukaryota > Metazoa > Chordata > Mammalia > Peramelemorphia > Peramelidae > Macrotis > Macrotis lagotis. The sequence continues at coordinate 105,497,246 of NC_133660.1, forward strand.
TAGTAAGTATGTGAAGATAGATTTGAATTCAAATATTCTTGACTCCAGGGCCAGAGGTCAATATTAACTCAAAAGATGACAAGAAATAACCCCTCCTTTCAAGGAGCTCACCTAGAGAGAGAGAGATATTAAATGAAAATATAAATTTAAACCAAAATATATATTAGACAAATTGGGGTGATTTCATAGGGAAGGTACTGGATTATGAAAAGCTTCTTACAGAAAGTATGATTTTGGTTGGTTGGTTGGTTGACTTTTGACTATTGTTCTCAAAGAGGATCAAAGTGACATCACTATTAGGGGTCAAGGGAAAATTCATCTATCTATGGTTGATCAGACCAATTCAAGCTTAGAAAATTCTACTACAGATTAGGTACAAATAGTCCACATGAACATTTTGGAATGTCTCTAAAGTTGTGCATCTCACATTTCTTTTGAGTTAGTTAAATTCTGTTTTGCTCATACGACACAGTATCTTTTTTGATGTGGTTATGCCATGTGGGGCAGAACTTTGCTAATGTCTTCCATGCCACACAATTCATTTAAAATTCTTTTTAAAAAACCATTGAATTTTTACATATAAAACTAAAGATAAAAATAGTCTTTTAGGCAAATGTATGTTTGGCATTTCAGTACCATTGCCAATCAATTAGAGTTGTATTCACTGCATTAGAACTTGAATGTTTGGCAATTTAGTTTGAGAAAGAACTTCAGTACCTGACACCTTATCTTGCCCAGTAATCTTCATAATCTTTCAGAGATTTAAATGGGAGTTATGCATTGTTATGGCATGGTGCTGGTATACCGGCCAGGTTTTATAGGCATGCAGCAATGACATCAGCACAAAGGACTCCATAGAACTTTTGGTAGGAAGTCTACTACCTCTTCTGTCCCACACTTTTTTCACAGTTTCCCCAACACTGAGCTACTATTGACAATACATGCTTCAACTTCATTATCTAAGTGCATATCACTGGAAGGTTTACTGTCAAAATAAGTGAATTCATCAACAGCAATCAAAATTTTTCCATTTGCTGTAATCAATGGTTTTATATATATATATATAATCCCAGTCTCAGAGACTGCATTTGTGTGCACAATGATCTGAGAAAAACAGTTTTAAGCCAATTCTCCCTCCACTTTAATCTTGGCTTATAGTCAAGTGTGATAACTGACCCTGGTGCAGTTTTCGTCTTGATGTCTGACAGCATTGCTGAAAACATCATGCTAAAAATCACAAAAGCATACAGTTTGATTCACTCCATTGATGGCTGGGAAAGTGCACAAACATCTTCCAGTATCCAAACTTCATGAGAGTTTTCCATTTAGAAAGTGATGTATAACAATAATAAACTTCTATGGGAAACCAGATTTTCCCATAATTTCCCAAAACTCTTTACAAGTGACAATGAAAGTTGTGTACCAAGACCTCAGTTCTTCTCCTGGCATTTCTTCTGGAGTTATTGAAAAGCAAATGCCATAACAACTATTCCTCAGCTTCTTTAAGTCACACTGGCTCTCAAGTAGATAATGATCTTCCACAGAAAGGATCAGCTTATTACATAGGACTATAGCAAGCATCTTATCAACAATGTCTGAAAGAACCTTCTGTGAAATTTATAGGATAATCTATTTTCTTTACTTTTTTAGAGCTGGAAAATTGATGATTCATTGAATTATTTGGAGGATAACCTCCTCTGGCCACATAATCTAGAAAATTTCAGTCAGCTTTTGTATAAGTAATATACCCCCTGTTTTATATATCTCAGCTGTCAATAAAATAATCATTAGATACTTTGCCACAGAAGAGGTGCATAATAGCATTCAAAACCTCTTCTTCAGTTTGGTAGTACAGAAAGAGAGCAATCGATTTCAATCTGATACAAATGATCAGTGGCATCAGCATTGATTAATGCTGGATTGTTCAGAACATTGTGGAAATGTACATTCCATCTCTCTAGGATCAGACCCTTAGCACCAATCAATGTAATTCCATCATCACTGAGTGGTAGCTATGTTTTTGGCTCACAAGTACCTTTCAGGGCATCATAAAAGCACTTTCAATTGTTGGTTATCTACATAAAATTGAATTTCATGCATTTTCACCTGAACCAAAAATCCTTCATGTTTCTAAGCTTTGCTTGCATTTTACTTTTGATAGAGCTAAATGCTACCTTCCTCATGATGGATAAACTATCCTGCTGGTAGACCTTGTGAAGTTTTCATTTTTTCTTTAGGAGTTTCTGAATTTTCCCATCATTTCCATCAAACCAGTATTGATGTTTACAAGTATTATGGCCCAAATGAGTAAATGCAGTGCTCCACGCCAAATCTCTGAAAGCTGCCAATTCCTTTTCTTCTCTAATGCTGTCAAACATGCATTGGCTCAGAAGTTTTTCCAAGTTAGCACTTGAAGAAGCTTACACATCTGTTGATGCTATGTTTTTGGGTAGTTTTCTTGCCTTGAAATTACTCCTGTTGAATTAGACTATTAACTTGGAGGATATGTATATGATTAACCCTACACTGAACCACAGATCACCTTTGTCTTTTTCACATCTTGTCTGTCTCTTCTCTTTACAATGCCATGATGTTTTCTAGTGGGGGGGAGGGAGAAGAACATCCAAAAAGTTTCTTTTTTTTTGCATTTAGGTAAATAGAAGACAGTGTTAGTGATGAAGTCATGAGACGCACAAATCTTCAGTAGTGATCAATTTGACTGCTGTTTCCAGGTCAGATTTCCCTGTCTGCTGCAGCAAGAAGATCAAGGTTGGTTGAAGTCATTAATTTTAACATTACTTTTTCTAGCGCCTAACTTACACCTGGAAATGAGCAATTTGGTTCTTTAAAAGCACTACTTAATTTTAGTATATGTACTGCTGAAAGGAGATTAACAAACTGTCTTCTGTTGGGGGTGGGGGAAGAAAGATGGGGGGGGGGGGAATTCTAAAACTCAAAATAAATAAAACCTTTCTAAAAAAAATGATACTTAAGGACAACTAGGTAGTGCAGTGGATACAGTGTCAGTCCTGGAGTCAGGAAGACATGAATTTAAATCTGGTCTTAAACACTTACTATTTACCTAGCTGTGTGAATTTGGGTGAGTCACTTAAACCCATTGCCTTGGAAAAAAAACAAAAGAAAAAAAAAGGTTGCTCAGGCTCAGGGGGTGGCCTAATACTACTGCTGCTTCAGTAAAATAATATAATCTTATGGTCCAATGACCTCTGTTCAGGGTTGTGTCTATAGCTACTAGAATATCTATATCCATTGTTTCATCACATACTTGCTCCTACAGCACTATGAAAGAAATAAAAACGGCAGGGTCCACTCATAAATTAGATTTAAATGGGGCAGAATTATAAAGAGTCAGCCAACTTCACTCTCTTTTCCAGAGTCATCAGAGTCCAATGACAAGAAAAAGTGAAAAAAAAAACTGGTGATAGTTCAAGATACAGTGTATCAAGTTCTTCTGGTTGTGCTCATCTCACTCAGCATCAGTTCATGCAAATCCTTCCAGGCTTCCCTGAATTCTCATTGCTCTTGATTTCTAAAAGAACAATAGTGTTGCACCACATAAATATACCACACTTTATTAAGCCATTTCCCAACTGAAGGACATTCACTTAATTTCCAATTCTTTGCCATCACAAAAAGGATGTTATGAATATTTTTGTATAAGTGATATTTTTGCCCTTTTTCATAATCTCTTCAGGGTATAGACCCAGTAGTGGTATTGCTGGATCAAAGGGTATTAACATTTTTGTTTACCTTTGGGCATAATTCCAAATTACACTCCAAAAAGTTTGGATGAGTTCACAGCTCTACCAACAATGTATTAGTGTCCCAAATTTCCTACATCCCTTCCAACATTGAATCTTATCCTTTCTGGTCATATTGACCAGTCTGAGAGGTGTGAGGTGGAACCACAGAGACACTTTAATTTTCTCTAATAATTAGTAATTTAGAGCATTTTTTTCATATGACTATGGATTGCTTTGATTTCCTCATCTGTAAATTGCCTTTGCATATCCTTTGAATATTTGTCAATTGGAGAATGGCTTGTCTTTTAAAAAATTTGAGTCAGTTCTCAGTATATTTTTGAAATGAGCCTTTTGCCAGAAATACTAGGTGTAAAAATTGCTCGCCAATTTATTACATTTCTTTTGATCTTGGTTACAGTGGTTTTGTCTGTGAAAAAGCTTTTTAATTTAATTCAGACAAAATTGTCTAGTTCATTTTTTATGATGTTCTCTATGTCTTCCATGGTCAAAAACTGCTTCCCTTTCCATAGATCTGATGGGTAAACTATGCCTTGATCTCCTAGTTTGCTTATAATATTGTTTCTCTGTCTAAATCATATATTCATTTTGATTGTATCTTAGTATAGGGTGTGAGGTGTTGGATTAATCCATGTTTCTGCCACACTAAACTCCAATTTTCCCAACAGTTTCTACTGAGGAGAGAGTTTTTATCCCAGGAGATGAATTATTTTGGTTTATCAAAAAGCAGATTAGTACAATTACTGCAACTGCACCTAATATATTCCTATCATCCACCACTCTGTTTTTTTAGTAAATATCAGACAGTTTTGATGACTGATGCTTTATAATTTAATTTTAGATCAGATAGGGTTGTCACCTTCTTTTGCATTTTTTCGTTAAATCACTGGAGATTCTTGACTTTTTATTTCTCCACATGAATTTACTTACAACTTCTTCTAACTCATTAAAGTAATTTATTGGAAATTTGATTGGTAGGGCATTAAACAAGCAGTTTAATTTAGGTAGAATTGTGATTTTTATTATATTAGGTCAGCCTGTCCATGATCAATTGATATGTGCCCAGTTATTTTAATCTGATTTTTTTGTGTGTGAGAAGTGTTTTATACTATTTTAGATGGTCTGAAGTTATGTTGGGATTTCTCTTGCTAGCTATTTCTGTTACATCTTGTTAGTCATATATATACATATATATATATATATATATATATATATATATGTTGAGTATTTATGAGGGTTTATTTTTATGCGATCCTGATATTGCTAATTATTTCTAGTAGTATTTAGATGATTTGGGGGGATTCTCTAGGTATACAATCATGTCATCTGCAAAGAGTGAGGTTTTATCTCTCCCTTCCCAATTCTAATTCCTTCAATTTCTTTTTCTTCCCTTATTGCTGAAGCTAACATTTCTAATACAATATTGAATAGCAGTAGGGATAATTGACATCCTTATTTCACCCCTGATCTTATTGGGAATGCCTCTAGCCTATACCCATTGTAAATAATGCTTGTTGATGATTTCGAATAGATATTGTTTATTTTTCTAAGGAACAGCCCATTGATTTTTATACTCTCTAGTGTTTTTAGTACGAATGGGTGTTGTATTTTGTCAAAAGTATTTTCAGCATCTATTGATATAATCATATGATTTCTAATTGGTTTGTTATTGATATATTTAATTATACTGACAGTCTTCTTAATACTGAACCAACCCCTCATTCCTGGGATAAATCCTACTTGATCATAATGTATTATCCTAGTATTAACTTGTTGTAGTCATTTTGCTAAGTTTTTTTTAAGATTTTTGCATCTATATTCATTAGGGAGATAGGTCTATAATTTTCTTTCTCTGTTTTAACTCTTCTTGGTTTAGGTATCAGCACCATATTGGTGTCATAAAAAAAGTTAAGCAGAGTTTCATCTTGATCTATTTTTCCAAAGAGTTTATATAGAATACTGTCCAGTTTTTCCTTTAATGTTTAATAGAATTCACTTGTGAATCCAACTGGCACTGGAGATTTTTTCTTAGGGAATTCATTAGTGGCTTGTTGAATTTCTTTTTCTGTTATAGGGTTATTTAGGTATTTAATTTCCTATTCATTTAACCTGAGCATCTTAGATTTTTGTAAATATTCATCTGCTTCACTTAGATTATCAAATTTACTGGCATAAAGTTGGGAAAACTAATTCCAAATTTATTTCTTTAATTTCTTCCCCATTGGTAGTGAGTGAACCTTTTTCATTTATGATACTAGCAATTTGGTTTTCTTCTTTCCTTTTTGTATTCAAATTGACAAGAGTTTTATCAATTTTATTGTTAGAAATGACTGTATTTTCTTGTTGTATATGGGGAGTAGGAGAGTGAGAAGTGCAAGATTACACCTAAGTTGAGGGCCTATTTGTCTTGGAGTACAGTATTTATTACTCTTGATAGTTAAAAGGAAGTTGAGAAAGAGGAGGATTTGTGGACAAAGTGTCAAGTTCAGTTTTTACATGTTTAGGGTAAGATGACTATGGGACATCCCGCACAAGACTGTAACAGGTAGTTTGAGGTATATGAGACTAGAGAGAGGATAGGGCAAGACAAAAAAGGTCTGTGCTTTCTAGAAAAAAAATTAAGGGATCTACACTCTCAAGAAGCCCAAAAGTCTACTTCATGTTATGTTTCCATAAGTAAGATAATATTAAGAGTGAAAGAACTATAAAACCTAAGTCTAGGGAGAACTTCACAGAAGAGGAAAAAGGATTAAAAGAATTATTAAAGGAGGAGAAAGAAGTATCATCCATGCATGGGAAATAATATGTTGCATTAGAGATTTTATGTTAAGTTTGGGGACATAGATTTGATTGAATTACATAACATAAAAACAAATAACTGGAATATGACAGAATAGGTATGTTAGCGTTTCATTGCTAGAGGGCCTTCTACACCAAACTGAAAACTGTTATTTTATCCTAGGAGCAGTGGGGGATCACTAAATTTTACAAAGTGGCAAAAAAATGCCTAAATAAGTCTATTTTAGCATCCATGTGAAAGATAGATTCAAAGGATAGATGTTGAAAAGAAAAAGATCAATTAGGAAACTAAGACTACAGTCCAATTGAATATGAAGGTGTAACCATTGTTCTATTAGAAACCAGGAAGAATGGGAATTCAGGGAAGCCTGAAAGGATTTGCATGAACTGATGATGAGCAGAACCAGAAAAACATTGTACACCCTAATAGCAATATAGGGGTGACAACCAACCTTGATGGACTTGCTCATTCCATTAGTGTCACAATCAGGCACAATTTGGGGGTATCTGTGATGGCGAATACCATCTGTATTCGGAGAAAGAATTGTGGAGTTTGATCAAAGACCAAAGACCTTTAATTTAGGAAAAAACCTGATATCTTATTATGTAATTCTGCTATGTCTTATATACTTTATTTATCATCCTTAAGGATATGATTTTTCTCTCTCATCATATTCAACTTAGATCAATGTATACAATGGGAATAATGTGAAGACTAACAGACTGCCTTTTGTGGGGGAGGGGGGAAGGAAGGAAAATTGGGGGAAAATTGAAAAACATAAAATAAATAAAATCTTAAAGAAAAAAAGAAATATGAGGGTGTAGATATTGGGGCAATTGAAAAGAGATAGGGAAAGAGTTGTAAAAGGTGTCAACAAACAAAATAGACAAGAATTGAAAACTTATTGGATATGTGAAGTGGTGAGGGGAAAAAATGAAGAGGTTGTAAACATGGGTGACTAGAATGATGACAATGCTTTCAGGTGAAATAGGAAAGTCTGTGATAGAGAAATTAAAGTTGGGAAGATAAATAATTAATCTCATCTTGGCTATATTGAGTTTCAGATGCCACTGGAATATACAATGGAGCTATCTAGTCAGAATGTGACATTTTAAAAGTGGAATTCAATAGAAAGGTTTAGACTATATAGTTACAAAAGTTACATTATATGTTTGAAGCCAGGAGAGTCAGTGAAAGCATCAAGAGAGGGAGAGTAGAATAAGGAGATAAGAGACCTGGGCAACAAGCTGAGGTCATTCACTATCACTCTCCACTCAGAGGGTGAAAAATGGATGATGAATTAGAAAAGGTGAAAAGAAGCACTCACATACATAAACTATATCCAAGAGAGAACAGTATCACAAAACCAAGGGAGACTAGAGGATATATAGAAAGCTCCTAATCAGTAGTGTCAAAGGTTTCCTTATGGTTAAATATATGAGGATCTAAACCTCTCCCAATAGGAAGCACTAAAATTTCATCAACATTTTTTTCCAAAAATTTCTTTTAGCTCGTTCCAAATCAAGAAAAAAATTCACTTTTCAGTCATCCTTGATTTATGAACCTAATTTATCTCAAGGGTAAATTTTTTTAAAAGTTTTACAAGACCTTTATATGTGAATTTTAAGATAAAGCTCCATACGGGGCAGCTAGGTGGCACAGTAGGCGCGGGTAGGTTGCTCAGTGGATAGAGCACTGGCCCTGGAGTCAGGAGTATCTGAATTCAAATCTAGCCTCAGACACTTAATAATTACCTAGCTGTATGGCCTTGCGCAAGTCATATAACCCCATTTGCCTTGCAAAAAAAAGATAAAGCTCCATTTATCTTACCTGATAGCAATCAATAATCAAAAAAAGCACTGAATATGAAAAACAAAGCATTTTCTTTAAAATATTAAAGCTATAAAAATATGACTATTATAAAGACCAATCAAGAAAAATGTAAGAGGTTTTAAAAGTCCAAATTCAGGCCTCAGTAAAAACATTTGCCTACAATCTTTGTAACATTCAAGCTGATGAAGAGCACAAATGGGAAAAAAAAATGGACAAGAAAGAAGCTAGACAAAAATATCCTCCTGATCATTTTGTTCATGAAACATCCTCTTTGTGAGGTTACCTGAGAGCTAGGAGTGACTTCAATTTAAACTTTATAAAATATTTCAATCAAAACAAATAATTCAGTTCACTCCTCTGGCCTTGAGAGTTTAAGTATTAAGAATACTAGGGTGTTCTAAGACAATGATAAAACGTCTTCTGAAGTTCTTTGTTTTGCAGCACTCACTTTTTTATTATTTTCCACCTAACCTCTTTGCTCAGGTCTTAATTTCTTCTGGAAAAAGAATCAAGTTATGTATTTTTGATGATATACCCTAAGAAATAAGTGGAAGCCCATTTGCAAAAGTTCAAGTATCATCTCATCAAAGAGGTCATTATTTAATGCTTCAATTAGGCTAGCTATGAATTTCTGGCTTGATTTTTTATATGTGTTTAAAGGATTTTTTATAGACATGTGTATCATAAATTGTCTTAACTGTTCAGTTTGCAAGGGCTTTTTTCTTGAGTTATTATTGTGTCTACTTTGAGACTTTATTGATCTAGTTAACTTCTATCCATTTAAAGATCCTCTCAATCCTTTTTAAATGATAGTTCAGTGTACTTGTCTTTCATAGGCAAGCTGGTACTTCTACTGCAATAACTCTTCTTGGTCATCGCTACTAGCCTAAGACTTTAACTAAAATGAGACATTAAGAGATTTTCTTTCTCCTTAATTAATTAATTTAATTTAATTTATTTAATTAATTTAATTTACTTAAGGAACTCTAAAAGTATGTGCTCCAGAACCTTTACTCCTTTCCAATTCCCAATGCTAAATGCTCCATTACACTAGATTTGGTATTTTTCGTTCCTTCCTTCTCAAAGGCCAAAACCTAGTTATTGTCACATACTGACCTATCTCTGGTTGAGCTGAAAGGGAGAATTTTTGCTTGTTTCATGCTTTATTTGTTATTCAGTCAAGTTTTACTTAATGTCTAACTTTCTATATTCAAATGAAATTAAATGAAAACTCATTTAGTGTTTTCAGTCCCTGAAAACTTACTCTAAAGAGATAAAAAGGTATACTGGGTAAACTTCATCTATACCTCAGACTTAAGTCTTCTCTCATTTTTTATAGAATTAAATTATTTTTTCATTTTTTTCTCTCCCTTCCCCAAAGGGAAAAAACACCTTCTAACAAATATGAATGAAGAAGCAAAATAAATTCCCATATTTCTGTTATTGATTTGTTTTTCAGTCATTTTTGGCTCTTTGTGACCTCATTAGGTATTTCATGGCAAAGATACTAGAGTGGTTTTCCATTTACTTCTCCACATCATTTTACAGATGAGGAGTTTATTAAGTGACTTGACCAAGATCAAACAACTTATAACCACCTGAGGCTAGATTTGAACTCAGGAAGATTACAGACCGGGTATTCTATCCACTGGGTCACCTAGTAGCTCTCCTTCCATAACTGATAGAATGGCTTTTAAAAATGTTTTACAAGGCTCAATTTATGTAATAGAAGTAAAGCACTTTATAGATATTAAAGCACTATAATAATGTAATTTATTGTTTTTTAGAAAGATTTTGTTTTGAGTTTTGCAGTTTTCCCCCTATACTTGCTTCCCTCCCCCCATCCTCCACAGAAGGCAGTCTTGTTAGTCTTAACATTGTTTCCATGATATACACTGATCTAAGTTGAATGTGATGAGAGAGAAATCATATCCTTAAGGAAAAGAAATAAAGTATAAGAGATAGCTGAATTACATAATAAGATATCAGGGTTTGTTTTTTTTTTTATAATTAAGGGTAATAGTCTTTGGTCTTTGTTCAAACTCCCCAATTCTTTCTCTGGAAACAGATGGTATTCTCTCTTCCAGATACCTCAAAATTGTGCCTGATTATTGCACTGATGAGATGAAGAAGTCCATCAAGATTGATAATCATCCCCACATTGTTGTTAGGGTATACATTGTTTTTCTGGTTCTGGTCATCTCTCTCAGCATCAGTTCATTAGTACAATTTATTGTTGCTGTTTTTCTTGTCAGCCTGTAGTCTACAAGCCTCTAATTAGGTGAAAATTTCATTTCTTGAGTTTCTGCATTCCTATTGAGCATAAATAGTGATTATTAGATCAATTCAGAGACGGGTAATTAAATATTTTATACCTATGTACACATAGGGAGAGGAATACATCCACCCAAATTTAATCTGTTTAGGTTTAAACAATTGACAGAACAACCCCTGATTTGCATTTGTCAATTTCAAAGGTGTAAAATGCTTTCACTGGAAATTTCATAGCTGCTCCTGATTAGTTGCTTTTGTGGGGCTCCAGCTTTGTGGTCCATTTCTTGTATGTGGGCTTCTGACTACTATTTTGCACAGTTTTGATGTGGAAAAATTCACTTTCTGCAGCTTCCACTGGATTCCTTGATCATTATATCATATGGAGTGAATTTAAGGGTTTTTTTATTTTGTTTTTTTGCTTGTTTGTTTTTTGTTTTAGTTTTTTGCTGAATAGTTTGTCTACCTTTCATTCAGGCAGTCATTTTGGTCAAAAGTGTAAATTCTTTTCTTTAAGAACTAGAAGTCCGTAAAGTCCTCTATTTTATTTTTTGAGGGCAAAATTTGCTAACAGGGTGCTCACTTCAAGGAACTGGTAGTAATCTGCTATTGAGAGAGATAGTGAGGTCCTTGTCTGCCATTAGCACAGCAGGATAGAGGAAAGTAATATTATCAGAGAGATCAGACATACAAAGTCGGACTGAATAAACAAGGTATATTTAGCCTGAAAAAAGAGAGTTGGTGATACCACTTGATCTTTATCCCAAAGATATTTTTAAATAAAGAGAGAAGTAGGAAGAGAAAGAGGAAAAAGGAGAACAAAAGCAAAATAATCTCGTGTTAATAAATTTGTTATCTCATCTTTTTTTTCCAATGGCAAAAAACTGAAAGCTATAGAAGTACCTTTCAGCTAGGCAAAGGCAGACCATTTGGTTCATTGTTCATATCACTATGTCAAGGATACTGACTTTTGATTTCCTTGATATCCACAGCCCTTATCATATAATAAGAACTTAATAAATAATTGTTGATAATTTCACATATGCAAAATGTTCAGTTTTGGAGAATTCTGAAGTCTTTTATGAAATGTAATGAATAGAACCAGGAAAACAAATTTTTCACTAATATCAACTAAATACCTTTGAAACATTTATCACTTCAGGTTATCTAACTAGCCATGATTTTAGAGGAGCAATAAAGAAGAAACTTCCAGTACTTGGATAGAGTAATTATACAGTAATGATATAGAATGAGTTGCATATTTTTGTTCTTGGCCAATATTATAAAGTGGATAGCTAACTGATGCAGTGGATGCCCTAGGGTCAGGAAAGCTCATCTTTATGAGTTCAAGCCCAGGCTCAAAATTTAGTAGCTATGTGACCCTGAACAAATTACTCAACCTTGTTTACCTCAATTTTCTCATCTATAAAATGATCCCAAGGAGGAAATAGCAAACCACTCTATTATCTTTACCAGAAAACCCCAAAGGGGTCATGGAGGATTGAACATGACTGAAAAACAATTCAGCACCAATAACAAAGGGAATTTATTTTGTTTGTCTATTCCATATTTATAAGAAAGGCTTTGGTTTACTTGAGAGAATGTTATTGAAAAATTTAATTTAATTTTTTTTAAAAAGAGAGAAAGCTTAAGACTGGAGTATAAATGAAACTTGCCCTGTTTTTTTCTTGCAATGTCTGTGAAATACACTTTCAGGAACTAAAAACTCCATCACCTGATGACCAAATTTTTGGTGAAAATCAACAAGCCCACTTAAATAGACTGATTACTGCGTGACAGATGTATAGCCTATTATAGGCCCATGCTCAATGCCTTTTCGAATGGTTTATAATTGCAAGAACTTATCTTCTCCTTAGATAGCATTATTACATCATAGGGCCAGATCCAAGTATAATTTTAACAGAGGGTACAAAAAATAACAATGTTTGCATGATATAGACACACACTTTTTACTTTCCACATTTTTATTCTTCTTCAAACACTGTCTTTCTTCTCACTTATATTGATATTTTTGAAGCTACTTCAAATTTTGTAGCTCTGTATTCCTTGAAATGCCTACCCTACCTGTTGGCTTGCCCGTTGTGTTGCAAGCTGGTATTTATCTTTCTAATGATGGTACTAAGCCTTAAATGTCGAAGACTGCTCTATTCGGATCACATTAGTGAAACACCAGTTTCTCGTTTAGCATTCTTAATATTCTGTTCCAAGTGACTCTCAAACTTCTCTCAGAAACAAAAAAAAAATCATTTATTGGAAGACTAAAGCCCCTGAAAAATTACATATGATTATCACACAGAAGTATCACATTATTAGCCATGAAGTAGTAGGAAAGGTGGCTGAGTGGATTGCAAGAGGTATTGCAAATAGAAGCTCCAAGGTCATTTAGACTATCTCATTCCAACAGCCAGACCTTCTATTTGAAGACTTCCAAAAATTCTAAAAGCCTTGATATGGTGAATCCAATGATTCCTGCAAGTTTTTAAACCCCTGGTTATGACACAGTTGCTCTGCTGCCATTGTCACTATTATCAAGCTGAAATCTGGCTCTATGATTTCTACCCATTGATCTAGTTCTATATTATATGGACAATTTCTCTAAAGAAGGTGTGTTTAGCTTACATTTGATGACCCTGTGGTTTTTATATATTGATGCATAGAGATATACTACTCTTGAAATCTTTGTAAGCCTCTACTTACTCTGTTAGTAATATTTAATAGGAAGAAGGGAGTGAATTGGAATACCTTTGACCATTAATGATTGTCCAAATTCTCTCTGAAACAAATATCTTACCATTTACTGTCTTTTATTTTAGTATTATGGTGTGGGCAGTTCTAGGTGGGTATCCCTAATCAAGGAGCTTATAAATTAATGAACTTAAATATTTACACCTCCACAGCACATAGAAGATTGCTTTGTCCAAAGCATAGTTACTTAAAAATTATTTAATGAATTGATTTTATGTATAGAGCCTCCAGATGACATAGAAAAAAATTCACAAGTCTTTTTACTAAACAAAGTAGGAATGTATGTTGGAATGCCTCTATTTTGAAGGATAAGTATTGTAGAGCTCTGTTCTGTGAGTGTCCATTCATTGTTTCATTTTCAGTATGAGCATTTGCACTTCAAAAATTAGCTATTAAAAGAGAATTTGCTTTATTCTTTGATTGTTTAATCTTAAGAAAGTTTTAATATTAAAGATTAAACTTGAAAGTGTATTACACATAGTAACTTCTTCCCTTGTTATACATTTACCAGCACACCCCTATATTGCTTTACAAACTTCACTTGGATTTGTTAGAAGGGCAATAGAAAACTGAGGGAATAAAATGCACTGATTGGAGACTTGCTGAGCTTCTATTTGCAATATAATGATAATAGCTGGTGTTTATATTATGTTTTAAGGATTGCTATATCCATTATACCTATTATCTCATCTGTGCCTCCTGATCAATTTTCACATATTTCCCAAAGGAGGAGGGTAAAGAAGGACCATTCCTTTTTATTTAAATACCATAATTTCTACTTCAAAATAGCTGCTTTAAAAGGTACCTTAGAATTGCTTTATTGTGGATCTGTGTTTATACCTGTTTATAATTGTTTTAGTCATAAAGAATCAATGTTTTTTTATTAAAGATTTTATTTGAGTTTCACAATTTTTCCCCCAATCTTACTTCCCTCCCCCCAATCCCCCACCCCCCATGGAAAGCAATTTGTCAAACTTTACTTTGTTTCCGCTGTACATTGATACAAATTGAGTATGATGAGAGAGAAATCATATCCTTAAGGAAGAAACAAAAAGTCTTAGAGATAACAAGATCAGTCAATAAGATATCTGGGTTTTTCCCCCTAAATTAAAGGGAATGGTCCTTAAACTTTGTTCAAACTCCACAGCTCTTTATCTAGATACAGATGGTATTCTCCACTGCAGACAACCCATAATTGTCCCTGATTGTTTCACTGATGGAATGAACCAGTCTCATTCAGCATCAGTTCATGCAAATCCCTCTAGGCTTCCCTGAATTCTCATCCCTCTTAATATCTAATATAACAATAGTATTCCATGACATAAATAAGGACATTTACTTGATTTCCAATTCTTTGCCAACACAAACAGGGCTGCTAAGAATATATTTGTACATGTAATATTTTTACCCTTTTTCATCATCTGTTCAGGGTATAAACCCAGTAGTGGTATTTCTGGGTCAAAGTATATGCTCATTTTTGTTGCCCTTTGGGCATAGTTCCAAGTTTCTCTCCAAAAAGGTAGGATGAGTTCACAGCTCCACCAACAGTGTAATAGTGTCTCAGATTTCTCACAACCCTTTCAACAATGATCATTATTATTTTTTCTGGTTGTATTGGCCAGTCTGAGAGGTGTGAGATGGTACCTCAGAGAAGCTTTAATTTGCATTTCTCTAATAATTAATGATTTAGAACAATTTTTCACATGGCTATGGATTGCTTTGATCTCCTCATCTGTAAATTGCCATTGCATATCCTTTGACCATTTGTCAATTGCAGAATGGCTTTTTCTTTGAAAAACATGACTCAGTTCTCTGTATATTTTAGAAATGAGTTCTTTGTCAGAATCATTAGATGTAAAGATTGTTTCCCAATTTACTACATTTCTTTGGATCTTGGTTACAGTGCTTTAATCTGGCAAAAGTTTTTTAATTTAATGTAATCAAAATCATCTAGTTTGCTTTTGGTGATGTTCTCCATCTTTTCCTTAGTCATAAACTGTTCCCCTTTCCATAGATCTGACAGGTAAACTAGTCTTTGATCTTCTAATTTGCTTATAGTATTGTTTTTTATGTCTAAATCCTATAACCATATGGATCTTATCTTGATAAAGGGTGTGAGGTGTTGGCCTAATCTAAGTTTCTACCATGCTAACTTTCAATTTGCCAAGCAGTTTTTATCAAAGAGAGAATCATTATCCCAATAGCTGGATTCTTTGAATTTATCAACCAGCAGATTACTATAAACATTTCCTGCTATTGCACCAAGTCTATTCCACTGGTCCACTCTTCTATTTCTTAGCCAATACCAAACAGTTTTGATGACTGATACTTTATAATATAATTTTAGATCAGGTATGGCTAAGCCACCTTCTTTTGTACTTTTTTCATTAAATTCCTGGGAATTATTGACTTTTTATTCCTCCATATGAATTTACTTACAGCTTTTTCTAACTCATTAAAGTAATTTTTTGCAATTTTGATTGGTAGGGCACTAAACAGGTAGTTTAGCTTTGGTAGAATTGTCATTTTTTTATTATTATCTTAGCTCTACCTATCCATGACCAGTTGATATTTGCCCAATTATTTAAATCTGATTTAATTTGTGTGAGAAGTGTTTTATAATTGTTTTCAAAAAAGATTCTGAGTCTGTCTTGGCAAATAGACTCCCAGGAATTTTATATTGTCTGAGCTTACTTTGAATGGGATTTCTCTTTCTAGCTCTTCCTGCTTTATCTTGCTAGACATATATAGAAAAGTTGAGGATTTATGAGGGTTTATTTTATATGCTGCAACTTTGCCAAAATGGCTAATTGTTTCCAGTAGTTTTTTGGATGATTTCTTGGGATTCTCTAGGGAGACTATCATGTCATCTGCAAAGAGTGAGAGCTTTGTCTCTTACTTCCCAATTCTAATTAACTGAATTTCTTTTTCTTCTCTAATTGCTGAAGCTAACATTTGTAAGATGATATTGAATAATAGTGGTGATAACAGGCACCCTTCTTTCACCCCTGATCTTTTTGGTAATGTCTTTAGCCTCTGCCAATTGAATATATGTTTGTTGATGGTTTCAGATAGATGCTGCTAATTATTCTCAGGAACATTCCATTTATTCCTACACTCTATAGTGTTTTTAGTTGGAATGGGTGCTGTATTTTGTCAAAAGGTTTTCCAGCATCTGTTGATATGATCACATAAATTCTGATAGGTTTGTTGTTGATATAATTGAGTGTACTAACAGTTTTCCTAATATTAAAACAACCTTGCATTCCTGTGATAAATCCTACTTGATCATAATGTATTATGCCAGTGATAGCTTGTTGTAATCATTTTGCTAAGATCTTATTTCAGATTTTTGAATCTATATTCATTAAGGAGATATGTCTATAATTTTGTCTCTGTTTTAACTCTTCCTGGTTTAGGTATCAGCACCATATTGGTTTCATAGAAAGAGTTAGGCAGAGTTCCATCTTTCCCTATTTTTCCAAAGAGTTTATATAGAATTGGAACCAATTGTTCCTTAAATGTTTGGTAGAATTCACTTGTGAATCCATCAGGCCCTGGAAATTTTTCTTAGGGAATTCAATAATTGCTTGTTGAATTTCTTTTTCCGATATAGGATTGTTTAGATATTTAATCTCCTCTTCATTTAACCTGGGCAACTGCTATTTTTTGTAAATATTCATCCATTTTATTTAGATTATCAAATTTATAAGCATAGAGTTGGGAAAAATAATTTTGAATTATTACTTTAATTTCCTCTTCATTGTTGGTGAGTTCACCTTTTTTTCATTTATGATAATAGCAATTTGGTTTTTTTCTGTCTTGTTTTAATCAAATTGAGAAGAGGTTCATCATTTTTTTTGTTTTTTTTCATAAAACCAACTTTTGGCTTTATTTATTAATTCAATAATATTTTTGCTTTCAATTTCATTAATTTCTCCTTTAAGTTTTAGAATTTCTAATTTGGTATTTAATTAGGGATTTTTAATATGTTCTTTCTCTAATTTTTTGTTGCACATTTAGTTCATTGATTTCCTCTTTCTCCAATTTATTCATGTAAGCATTTAAAGGTATGCTATATATCCTGTCAGCTGCTTTGAATGAATCTCACAGGTTTTGGTATGTTGTTTCATTATTGTCATTTTCTAGGATAAATATAAGTAATTCTTTCTATAATTTGTTTTTGGGTCCACTCATTCTTTAAAATGAGGTTATTCAATTTCCAATTGGTTTTGGATCTATATCTCCTTGGCCCAATATTACTTATGACATTTATTGCATTGTGATCTGAGAAATATGTATTCATTATTTCTGCCTTTCTGAAGATGATCATTAGGTTTTTATGTCCTAGTACACGGTCAGTTTTTGTATAAGATCCATGTATTGCAGAGAAAAAGGTATAGTACTTTCCATCCCTATTCAGCTTCCTCCATACATCAATGATATCTAGCTTTTCTAACAATCTATTTAACTCCTTAACTTCTTTCTTGTTTATTTTATGATTCGATTTATCTAGATCTGAGAGCAGGAGGTTGAGGTCTCCCACTAATAGAGTTTTGCTGTCTATGTCTTCCTGTAGTTCTTTCAGCTTCTCCTCTTAGAATTTGTATGCTATGCCATTGGGTGCATATATATTCAGTATTGAAATGACTTCATTGTCTATGGTACCTTTTAGGAAGATAAAGTTTCCTTCCTTATCTCTTCTAAAGCTATCTATTTTTGCAGTTACTTTGTCTGTGATAAGGATTGCTAACCCTTCTTTTTTCACTTTAGCTGAAGAAAAATATATTTTGCTTCAACCTTTTACCTTTACTCTATAAGTATCTGTCTTACTGAAATGAGTTTCTTGTAAGCAGCATATTGTAGGATTCTGGTTTTTAATCTGCTCTGCTATTCACTTACATTTTAAGAGAGAGTTTATCCCATTCATATTGAAAGTTATGATTACTAATTCTTTATTGCCCTCCATGCTATCTTCCCTCTGTTTGTATTTTCCCCCTTTCCCCATCCATATTCCCCAGTAATTTGGTTCTGAATATCTCCCTTCAGTGTGTTTGCCCTCATATATCACCCCTCCCCTTTATTTCCCCTTTCCCTTTTTCCCTTTCCCCTTCCCTTCCTTTTGTTAGTTCCCCTTTTCCCCCTCCCCTCCACTTCTCTTCCCCTCCCCCTTTCCCCTTTTACTATGTGAAAGGTTAGATGTTTTTTAAGTTAACTGATTATGTGTGTGTAAGTTGACTTTAAGTCAAGTCTGATGAGAAGATTCAGGTGTTTCTCATCTCCTCCCTTCTTCCCCTCTATTATCATAGGTATTTTGTACCTCTTAGTGTAATGAGATTTACCCCCATTCATTCCCCTCCCCATTCTTGTCTCCTTCCTGTCCCCCTTTTTCAGGAGGTAGTATTTTTAAAATCATTCTATCTGAGTCATAGGAAATTCTGAGTATCTGTCATTTCTAGCTACGTACATTCTATCTAATATAGTTAAAATTATTGAGAGTTTAGAGTCTTTCTCCCAAGTGAGGTTAAAGCCAGTTACATCCCATTTGATAGCAGTCTCATGGATAGGACATGAATGTCCATCACTTCTGACTAGGTGTATTCTCTCCATTAGAGTTACAATTCTCAAGATTTATGAGAATATTTTTCCCCATGTTGCAATATAGCCAGTTTGAACTTATTGGATAGAAGGTTTTTTTTTTTCTTTTATCGCCCCTTTTTCTTTTCTTTTAACCTTTTTGTGTGTCTCTTGAACCTTCTGTTTGATGTCCAATTTTTTTTATTTAGCTCTGGTCTTTTCATCAAGAATTTTTGGAATTCTTCCATTTTGTTAAATGTCCATCTTTTTCCCTGGAAGAGAAGGCTCAGCTTTGTGGGGATAGTGGATTCTTAGCTGTATTCCAAGCTTCGAAATATCTTGTTCCAGGCCTTTTGATCCCTTAATGTTGATGCAGACAGTTCCTGCGTAATCCTTACTGTGGCTTCTTGATATTTAAATTGTTTCTGGGGGCAGCTAGGTGGCACAGTGGATAGAGCACTGGCCTTGTAGTCAGGAGTACCTGAGTTCAAATCCTGTCTCAGACACTTAATAATTACCTAGCCATGTGGCCTTGGGCAAGCCACTTAACCCCAATGCATTGCAAAAACTAAAAAAAAAATTGTTCCTTTCTGGCTGCTTGCAGGATTTTCTCTTTTATCTGATAGTTCTGGAATTTGACCACATCATTCCTTGGTGTTTTCATTTTAGGATCTTTTTCTGGAGGGGATCGATGTATTCTTTTAATAATAATTTGCCCTCTGGTTCAATGATATCAGGGCAATTTTCCTTCACTAGATCCTGTAATATTAAATCCAGGCATTATTTTTCTCTTCAATGTTTTCAGGAAGCCCAATATTTCTCAGGTTGCCCCTCCCTGACCTATTCTCAAGGTCTGTAGTTTTGCTGATGAGGTATTTTACATTTTTTATATTTTTTCTATTATTTTAAATTTTTTAAATCAAGGTGTTTTGACAAGATGTTGATCCTTTATTTGTGACAGTACGGTAATAAGTGTCTGTGATGTGGAAATATTTCTCAGGGGAAAGGAACATAGCAAGGAAAGTCCCAATTTGAGAATTCAAGGAGGGACCTTTAATACAAGCTGATGGTTAAGATGAAGACAATTTTTTCATGTTATCTTGCCACTCTCAATCCTTTGTGGACTTAATACATTAGCAAGTTCTTGCTTAAAATGTAGCAAATATCACCTTATCTTTATCTGAACTCAAAATCCTTATTAAAAAGGGGGGATGGCAAACAAACAAGGTTTAAAGGGAACAGAAAATTGCAGAGAGATGAATGAGATGCCATTTGGCCAAGAACCATGGAGAAAGCATAGGAATGGAGTATCTTCATGACATCCCACAACATTGGCAAGCAGATACACCCTTTCAAACAGCAAATGCTATGTATTAGTTCACTTTATATTTAGATGAGTCAGCCAAAGAAGATTTCAATTTTTCTGATTATATTCAGTTCAGGACAACAGTGGCCATTTCCAACCTTTATCTCACCCAAGCAAAAGTTCCTAGATTACCCCTGTCCCCAAACTTTCATCTACCATAATAGTCTTTCATTGCCTCCTTCTAGTTGGGGAAAACTACATTTCCCATGTGACCCCTTACTGATCAGTAGCTACAAAAGAAAATAGTTGCAAGTCAAAGCTAGACAAGATTGGAAATCAAAGTCATTTCACCATTGGACACAATTCAGTCTCTTGACAAGTGCTTGTAATTGAGCCACAACAATAAGACAGGGAGAGCACAAAGTAGAATATATACCTGTTTTTTTCAGTTTAGTGTCCATTAGAGTTAGAGTGGAGAAAATTAGAAAATCACTCGAGCTGCAGTTACCAATTACTTATGGAGTCAGAGACAGGACTCTGGAGAGTCTGAAGTGCGATTAACAGACAATGAAGAAGATGCTTAACTTTAAAGCCCTCTATCAGGGTATGCTTAGGAGAACTGTTCTCTAATTTCTACCTGAAAAAGGATAATTGGTTCTACTGGAAGAGACTTAGAGGTCATACCATCTTATCATTTTCTTATTTACATATTACATCCTAATTTTTTATAGATATAAATGATTTTGGATATCTGTATATGTATAATTATAAATTAATTATATATCTATATATGTGTATCTATCTCTCCATGTATATCCTGTATAGGAAGGAAGATGGAGGAAAGGAAGGGAAAAATGAAGATATCCCAATGAAAGGACTCCCCTAACAAGGAAGAACAATGCAAACAAAAAACTACAACTTAGAACCTGAAAAATTTCAATCTGTAAATATTAATTAAGCAATTACTGTAACCCAGGTACTATGTTAAACAGTGAGAATACAAAGAAAGGAAAAAAGAGAAAAATAACACCAGACTCTAAATTCAAAGAGCTCATAATCTAATTGGGGGGGAAAGAAGATGCAAATGACTTTGTACAATTTATGTACAAAATAAATTGGAAAATATTAATACAGGGAAGGCGCTAGATATCCTTTGAAAGGTGAAATTTTAATGGAAACTTGAAGGAATCTAGGATTCAGAAATGATGAGGAAGAGCATTTAATCATATGGCAAGTTACTGAAAAGAAGTGATTACTATGTCAACTGAATTTAATCTAACATGTATTTATGTAGGATTGGGTGGGTACAATGATTAAAGACTATGTAATTTCAGCCCACAAGGGACTTAGAGTCTTTTGGAGGATACCTAAGGAAATGTAATATGAGATAGAATATGATAAGAGCATAAGAGATATTAAGACACAATTCCTCTGAAATTAGAGGAGGAAAATATAATTTTTTTTGATCTGAGGAATCAGAAAAGGTTTCATTGAGGAGATGATTCTTGAGTTTAATTTTAGAAGTATAGTACTCCATTAAAGACATAATATGGAAGAGAAATTTTTAAGATTAAGAACTGAATCTTATCTGATTATTAAACACTGCATCATGGAAATCTGTAAAAAGTGTGACACCTTCAAAAGCAAGCACCTTCTAAAATTTTCAGGACATGAAAAACACTAAAATAGGATAATGAAGTTATCCAGCACTTAAATTCAGGGGGAAACACCATTAGGATTCAGATAGGTAAAAGTTCTTTCTTACTGAGAATCTGGGGAACTAGGACAATCTTCTTCAGATGATACCTAGAAAATTGTGAATAAGGTATCTTAGGATAAATTAACTTCAGGCATATATGTACAAAGTTCTCACCTAATTCCTGGTCATTTCTACTGTATTAAAAACAGGAGAAGATTCTCAATAGTTACTAGTAGAAACTGATCAACTTAATCCAGTACAACAGATCAAGAGTTCATAGAGTAATCAAGTCCCAGACCAGAAAGAAAACTTTCTAGACAGGAAGGAGTTCTAAAAAATTAGATCAAATTGTCTGTAGATGATGTCAAGTAATTACTTGCCTATATCAATTTTTCTAAGTTGTGAAAATGACTTCCCTTATCTTCATCATTTAAAATCATTTAAAATGTTCTATGGAATTATTTGACTAAATTACTAATTCCCATTTTCTTAAAAAAGTTCTATAGAATCACACTGGTCTCTGCTTATTCTATTTTAATGGATTTTTTCCCCAGAAGGTTAATAACAAATAGATGCTTCCATACATGACACTCAGGGTTTGACATAAATTTCACTCAACACTTTTAAAACAAAAATTCTCAAACTATCATCAGCATCCTATAGCCTCCACCTCTTAAGCTTCCTCAGACATCAACTAAAGGTACATAAATGAAATAAAGAACTCAAAAGATTTGATCCAGTTTCCAAATACTATTAGGACTCTGCTTTCAGATAGATTCAGACTTGGATTAAAAATACATTGAATTGTATACATCATTTAAAATCACCTGGAAAGGGAAACTGGTATTAGATTGTCTAGACTGAAACAGGAATAATTGGTATGGACCAGTATTCATGGGTTTTCCATGTCTCTGGAAAGAACCAAGTAAATATTTGCACTAAACTAAAGTTAAACATAAATATCCACAACTGTAAAAATCTCTTACACTTTGAGTACAAACAAAAACAAACCAAAAAAAACCCCCCAACACACCCTTCATAATAATGTCTGTAGTTTATTTTCACTTCTACTGCTTATCCATTTTTTTTATTTTTTTATTTACAAAGACTGGAATGGGCTAGAATGATTCAAGATTGGTCACTTCAGTTTAATTGTATTTATTATGACTCTTATGAATACAGATATTGATATCATAATCCTCTTCACTCCCTTGCCCTTCCACTTTTGATTTTTATTTTGAAATTCAATATTCATTTCACAGAAGGAATATGTGTTCATGGAGTCTAGGGCAAAGAAAATTAAAATCAGTTTTGATGGGCCCATTGTAGCAATACCTGGGGAAAGTTTTTCTATTAATATTCATTATTACATGCATCATTTTTTTCTTGTTTCTTTCTAGAGTGGAAAACAATGGAGGACCAATTTCAAAATACATTATTTTTCAAGATTCTAAACTAAGACTGAGATCTTAATCTTATTAGCATTTTAACTTTGTTTTTCTGTCTATAAGCATCTAGTTAACCTCTACTTATATGTTTTTCTATAAGCAACTTAAGAAGATATGGTCTATTTGATAGTTTCCAAAATTCTCCCAATCCATTTCTCAAAGCATTCTAGCATCATCACCATTATTGTTGCTCTAGTCTCAAAGGGAGAGGTTATCTAATTTCCATGGATTGCTGTTACTGTGCCTTTAATACCCTTTAAACATGTCTCTTCTCAAACTTGCTCCTGTTAGAAATCAGTACTGTTTTAACTTCCCATTTCTCAAAAGATTCAGTTTTACTCTCTCCAATAATGTCTTCCTATATACTTTATAAACTTATATATATGGCCAAACATAAAGAAACCATTGTTTATATATCCTACCCTTTTATTTTGCTAGTGCTGAACTTAATGGAGAAAATTTTGTTTTTGTTTTGATATATATGATGCTTTCATTTCTTCAATACTTATGCTCTCTTTTTCCCACTGATATTTTGCTCTTATCCCTTGACTGAAACTGATATCTCAAATATCACCATTAATTTCCTTATCATCCAATGGATAGTTCCAATGTTCACCTCCTTGACTTGCATTTCTTCACTTAAGTGCTTGCTAAGGTACAGCCTGTGTGAACAAGACTTGTATTACAAATAAAAAGCCCTGCCCTCAAGGAACCCACAGTCTTTTTGAGCATCTCACACTGGTGACCAAACCCACATTTTTCATTCTTTTTCTATTTTTTTTAAAACAAATTCTATTTTATTTATTTTGAGTTTTACAATTTTCCTACTAATCTAGCTTACCTCCCCCCACCCTCCACAGGAGGCAGTTTGCTAGTCTTTATATTATTCCCATAGCATGCATTGAGCTAAGTTGAATGTGATGAGAGAGAAATCATATCCTTACGGAAGAAACATATAGGATAAGATATATCAGAATTACCTAAAATAAGACAGCATTTTTTCTAAATTGAAGGCAATAGTCCTTGTTCTTTGTCCAAACTCCACAGTTCTTTCTCAGGATGCAGATGGCATTCTCCATCACAGATACCCCAAAATTGTGCCTGATTGTTTCCCTTTTGGTATAAGCAAGTCCATTAAGTTGGATCATCACTCCCATGTTGCTGTTAGGGTGTACAATGTTCTTCTGGTTCTGCTCATCTCATTCAGCATCAGTTCATGCAAATCATTCTAGGCTTCACTGAATTCCCATCCCTCTTGGTTTCTAATAGAACAATAGTGTTCCATCACAGATATATACCACACTTTGTTAAGCCATTCTCCAGTTGATGGAAATCCCCTCAGTTTCATATGGTGCTGATACCTAAACCAGGAAGAGTTAAAAGAGAAAGAAAATTACAGACCTATCTCCCTGATGAATATAGATGCAAAAATCTTAAATAAAATCTTAGTAAAATGGCTACAACAAGTTATCACTAGTATAATACATTATGACCAAGTAGGATTTATCTCAAGAATGAAGGATTGGTTCAATATCAGGAAAACTGCTAATATAATTAATTATATCAGTAACAACCTATCAGAAATCATGATTATATCAATAGATGCTAAAAATGCTTTTGATAAAATACAGCACCATTTCCTACTAAAAATACTAGAGAATATAGGAATAAATGAACAGTTCCTTAGAATAATAAACAGTATCTATCTGAAACCACCAACAAGCATTATCTGCAATGGGGATAGGCTAGAGACATTCCCAATAAGATCAGGGGTGAAACAAGGATACCCACAATCACTACTATTATTCAATATTGTATTAGAAATATTAGCTTCAACAATAAGAGAAGAAAAAAGAAATTGAAGGAATTAGAATTGGGAAGGAAGAGACAAAATGCTCACTTTTTGCAGAAGACTTGATGGTATACCTAGAGAATCCAAAAAAAAATCATCTAAAAACTACTGGAAACGATTAGCAATTTTAGTAAAGTCACAGGATATAAAATAAACCCTCATAAAGCTTCAATTTATTCATATATATATATATATATATATATATATGAATTCTAGCTCTTCCTGTTGTATCTTGCTAGTTATATATATATATATATAACTAGCAAGATACAACAGGAAGAGCTAGAAAGAGAAATCCCATTCAAAGTAACCTCAGACAATGTAAAATACCTGGGAGTCCATGTGCCAAAGCAGCCTCAAAAACTTCTGGAAAACAATTACAAAACACTTCTCATACAAATAAAATCAGATTTAAATAACTGGGAAAACATCTATTACTGATGGGTAGGTCGAGCTAATATAATAAAAATGACAATTCTCCAAAACTAAACTACCTGTTTAGTGCCCTACCAATCAAAATTCCAAAAAATTACTTTAATGAGTTACAAAAAGTTGTAAGTAAATTCATATGGAGAAATAAAAAGTCAAGAATTTCCAGGGATTTAATGAAAAAAGTGCAAAAGAAGGTGGCTTAGCCCTATCAGATCTAAAATTATATTGTAAAGCATCAGTCATCAAAACTGTGTGGTATTGGCTGAGAAATAGAGTGGTGAATATGTGAAATAGATTAGGTATAGCAGAAGGAAACAATTATACTAATTTGCTGTTTGATAGACCCAAAGAGTCCAGCTATTGGGATAACAATTCTCTCTTTGATAAAAACTGGAAAATTGGAAGTTTCTATGGAAGAAACTTGGATTAGACCATCACCTCACACCCTATACCAAGACAAGATCCAATTGGATACAGGATCTTGACATAAAAAACAATATTATAAGCAAATTTGAAGATGAAGGAGTAGTTTATCTGTCAGATCTATGGAAAAGGAATTGGTATATGACCAAGGAAGAGATGGAGAACATCATTAAAACAAACTAGATAATTTCGACTAAATTAAATTTAAAAGTTATTGCACAGACAAAACCACTGTAACCAAGATCAAAAGAAATGTAGTAAATTGGGAAGCAATTTTTATGACTAGTGTTTCTGACAAAAGGACTCATCTCTAAAATATACAGAGAACTCAGTCAATTTTTTTAAAAAAGCCATTCCCCAATAAACAAATGGTCAAAGGATATAGAAAAGTAATTTACAATCGAGGAAATCAAAGTAATCTAAAATCATATGAAAAATTGCTGTGAATCACTAATTATTAGAGAAATGCATATTAAAACATCTCTGAGGTACTACCTCACACCTCTCAAACTGGCCAATATGACCAGAAAGGACAATGATCAATGTTGGAAGGGATGTGGGAAATCTTGGACACTAATACATTGTTGGTGGAGCTGTGAACTCATCCAAATCTTCTGTAGAGCAATTTGAAATTATGCCCAAAAGCCAATAAAAATGTGCATACCATTTGATCCAGCAATACTGGGTCCATACCCTGAAGAGATTATGAAAAAGGTGAAAATATAACCTGTACAAAAATGTTCATAGCAGTTCTATTTGTGGTGGCAAAGAAATGAAATTTTTCTATTTTTCGTTTGCTTTGTTGCTTTCATATCTTTTAATCCTCTTCAGTTCTTCTTCTTAAGTTGGATATACTTCAGGATTCTGTCTTTTGCCCTTTTCCTCTCAATTTCATTTACTTTAAAGACTTTGACTACTACTCATACACATAAGATTCTCAGGCATTTATCTTCAGCCCTGATTTCTCTTTTGAGCTTTGATTCTCTTTGTTCTTACTATAGAGTAAGAATTCATTTTATATATAGGTTAGATGTGAGGAATGCTATGGTCCATTCTATGTCACTAAGATAGTGATTCTGTGTAATAGTTCTCATTACACAAGTGTAAGAAGCTCACCAATTTTCTAACCACCTTCTAGTTACTATCCAATAGTAATTTCCTACCTCTTCTTTATTTTTTCACCATAAAATATGGCTTGCAAAGTTTGCTTGGCTTTCCAGAATTAAAGCATCTCTTTCAGGTTTTGAAAATAGTTCTATATCAGCACTGTTACTATTTAAATGAATTCTATTTTAACCTTGATATTAAACAGTTTGCTAGTTCAGCTTAACCTTTAGCCTATATATATATATATATATATATATATATATATATATATATATATATGTTTAGAGAGAGAGTCATCTGTTCTTAATTGTAATATGATTAACCTTACAACTTTCTCTAATACAATATTAACTTAAATGTCATGCTAATTCTTGCAAATAAGTCTAAATAGTATATAATTACAAAAGAAATTCCACTTTGTCTTTATTAATACAAAGCAAGCACATGGTAATTAATCTAATTAAGTTCAATTTGAATTGACCTGACACCATATATCACAGAGGACAGAAAGATTTATCTGATGGTTTCTGCAAATCAAAATTCAAAAAATTCTAAGATTATTTTGAGGGGAGGGCAAGTGGCAGGGGGGGAAACAGAGGTGTGAAAGGAAGTTGAATGAGAAAAGACTATAATCTTCCTTCTAATCAATTGTAGCTCCAATAAGTTCAAAAACTGATTAACTATCATAGTTTGCTAAGAATAACCCCACCCCTAATGACATAGCAGTCATTCTTTTTTAATTTTTTTTAAATTTAAAGTAATAGGATTAAGTAACTTGCTCAAGGTCACACAGTTAGGTATTAAGTGTCTGAGACCGGATTTGAACTCAGGTACTCCTGACTCCAGAGTCGATGCTCTATCCACTGTACCACCGAGCTGACCCTATAGCAATCATTCTTCTGAGAAAAAAAGAATTTAGAGGCAAGGAAATTAAAATTGTACTTTGCACTTCCAAAATCATAACTAGAAATTTGGGGCAGCTAGGTGGCACAATGGATAGATCACTGGCCTTGGAGTCAGGAGTACCTGAGTTCAAATCCAGCCTCAGACACGTAATAATTACCTAGCTGTGTGACCCTGGGAAAACCATTTAAAACCCATTTGCCTTGCAAAAACATTAAAAAATATCATAACTAGAAATTCTCTTGAGGGAAAAGTGCAGGGAGTTACATACTGCATTTGTGGGAGAGACAGAGTTTCCAAAGTACAGTGAAGTCCTCATGAGAAGGTAATTTCCAGGGAATGGAAGAGAGATTTAATGCCCAAGATGAAAATTACTGTGCAATTTCCTTTATGAAAGGGGGAAATAAGCAATTTAGTAGCTTCCTGTTTTTATTAAGTTCCTATTAGAGTTCATATGCTTTGAATTCATTTATACTTTGGCACCCCAGGACAACACTTAAAAGACCCAATATCTTTCAGGACCCAAGCTTTGTTTTTATTTTGCTGAAATTTAGACTCAATTGTGTCTTGGGATGACATTCATCTTGCATTTGAGGAATTGTCTGTGATGAAAGTGACACTATTTTATCTCAGTCAGTAAAAGTTAGCATTTTCTTGTTTAGAAATTATATTTAATTATTATAAATATTATGAATAGAGGAAAAAAGATAGACTTGAGCAAAGTCTATTTGGTTGGTGACTATATTCAGTGATAAACAACCATTAAAAAAGGAACTGTTTTTAAGCTATCAGAGGCTGGATCATTTTTTGGTTAAAATTTGATATGACCTGTTCAACTACTTTCCCTGAATTATATATAATTCATATATATGCAAATATAAAAGTTCCTTTGCCTTTTGACTTCGTGTTAAGAAATCTAAATGTCTCATTAGCTTTAGTTATATATACACACGCAAACACATACACATACATGGCACCTGGAAATCTACTTAGTCTCAATACTAATTTGCAAAAAATGATTTTGAATTCTATATTTATTGATAGTTTCTGAATATTTCATTATACATACACATTCACACAAACAAATATACATACACATATGTGTGCATACACATGACACCTAATTAGTCCTAATAATAATTTTTATAAATCATTTTTATTTTTATATTTATTAATAGTTTCTGCCTCATTAATTTAGCAAGTACTTTATTAATTACTTAAAACATGATGGTTGTTCAGTTTTTTCAGTTATATCTAACTCTTCATGACACCTTGGCAAGGATGCTACAATAGTTTGAGATTTCCTTCTCCAGATCATTTTACAGAGAAGGAACCAGAGGCAAACAGAGCTGTGACTTGCTCAGAATCACAAAACTAGTGAGTGTCTGAGGTCAGATTTAAACTCCTGAAGATGAGTCTTCCTAATGTCATACCCATGCACACTAAACACGGTGACACCTAATTGTCCCATAAAGCACTGTGCATTTATATATGAGACAGAAAAAAACAGCAAAATATCTATAAAACAAATACAAAGTAATTGGGGAAAGGTACTAATAACTGAGCTATTAAGAGAGGTCTTTATAGAAAAGTTGATATTTGAACTTGTAGTTCTAAAGATCTCATAGAGGAATGAGGAAGTGCATTCCAGACTTGGAGAATGTCTTTCTAAATGCACTTTCTGAAGATAGTTATTTAAATATGTAATGGCATAGTGGGACCAATGAAATTTCAATAATAAATTTCCTGTGATTTATTGTGAAAAACATTATTTTTTCCTGATTACAAAATAAGAATGACTTCTAGACAGAATGATGCTGTCCAAAATAAAGATATTGAGACTCAGAGGGAGTGGGGGGAGAGGGAGAGTTTACTACTAGCATGTGTAACACCACTTTGATAAAGTCAAGAAAGAAATTATTGTTTTAAATGAATTTACAGAAATATTAAATGTCTATCATTTGTCCAAAATCAAATTGGAAAAATATGTATTTCCTTTTAAGGATATTAAATCAATACACTTATTTAAATACCCATCAATCTCAAACAAATGTACGATTTTTATCTCTCTTAGGTTTTAAAACACGGAGACATGAACTAAGGGTAATAGGCCTAAGAGAAAAATGATTTATATGGAAGGGAACTCAATCAAACTTTTCAGAAGTTATAGGCTGAGATATTCAAATGGGTAATCCCCAAAAAACCTATATGAATATTTACCTTTGAACAAGTGAACAAGCAAAAATTTATTCCATAGAGTTTTATTAATTATATTATATGTAGAGAAACTGTGACAATTACTAGTGGAACTGTCAAAAAGAATAAGGTCTTTGAAGAGATTTGAAATCTTCATCAATTCAAATCAGTTTCATTCCACTTCTACCATATGAAAAGTCAATTGAGGCAGTTTTGTATAACAAGAAGGACTCAGAGTTTAGAGTCATGGAACTTGATATTGAATAATCCTGATTTGTCCAGACATAGTCTAGCCAACATGACTTCATGTATCTTCCCCTCTGTAAAACATAGATTGAATGGACTAGGTCTCTAAAAACCACCACTAGATCCCAGTCCTATGATGTTAAACATAACAATTACTTCATTAGACTTCAAAATTTGATTTAGAAAAATATAAAACTCCTTTCATGGAGATAAAGCATATTATAAAAAATTTAGGAAATTCTAATGTCTTATCGAGATACCCAGCAAAACTGTATGTTCAGACATGATTAAGGATATTTATAGGGATTGTAGGAATGTAAGAATTCTTCTGAATTGGAAGAACTTTGCCTCTTATGTAAATTATTTAGCAAAGTTCATTTTGGTCTGAAGTTCATGATTTTGACTTATGAAATGTAACTTCATGTAAAAGAAATTAATACAGGTCAGTTTCAGTGACACATGCCTCTAATATCAACAACTTGGAAGCTGAGGTTGGCA
Organism: Macrotis lagotis; assembly: GCF_037893015.1. NCBI lineage: Eukaryota > Metazoa > Chordata > Mammalia > Peramelemorphia > Peramelidae > Macrotis > Macrotis lagotis. The sequence continues at coordinate 105,528,385 of NC_133660.1, forward strand.
AATCTCTTTAACCAAGTTCTGAGCTATAGTGGGTTAAAGATAATTAGATTTTTCTAATTAAATTTGGCATTGATAAAAAGAGGTTCTGAGGTAGAGGAGGAGTCACGAAGTTGCCTAAAGTCAGGTGGATCCATGTAGGTCAAAATTTCCTAAGGTGTAGCAAGAACGGTCCCATGAGTAGCCAATAAATAGCACCTAAATTTCCAAACAAGAAGTGGTGGAGTTCACAAATTTAAAAAAGTGAAGTAAAATAAAGAAGCTAATTCTTTCCTCACCATATTTTAATAAGAGAAAATAAATTAACTTGAAAATTTCTAAACATCAACCCTAGGGGTGGTTAGGTGGTGCAGTGGATAGAGCACTGGCCTTGGAGTCAGGAGTACCTGAGTACAAATCCAGCCTCAGACACTTAATAATTACCTAGCTGTGTGGCCTTGGGCAAGCCACTTAACCCCACTGCCTTGCAAAAACTAAAAAACAAAGAAAAAAAAAACAACCCTAACCACAATCATAACTCAAAAAGATATTATTATCATGATATTTAATAGCTTAATGATCTTAGAAAATTTTTCACAAAATAGACTTGCACAAAATAATGAAAGGCAAAATAAAGAAAACCAAGAGAACATTGTATATGGAATACAGAACACAATTGTACATATATATATATATATATATGTATATATCCATATATGTGTGTATATATACACACATATATAATAACAGCAATATTATCTTAAAAAACAATTTTGGGTGACTTAATCATTTTGTCTATTAAAAATACCCATATTACCACAAAGGATCTAAGAAGGAAGATACTACTTGTATCCAGAGAAAGAACTGATGAAAAAACTATATATTGAATGATTTTACATACATACACACACACACACACACACACACACACAAACACACTTATATGTATACAGACAAACATGTATATTTGTGTCTAATGGTAACCATTTCTACAGGAAAGAAGGAATGGAAAGAAAAAAATTACATGAAACCTTTATCATATTCTTAAAGGGAATGAGTTATATATAATAGATTTGAAGTTTCATCTTTTGGTGTACTATGCTATAGGAATGATTGTTTTAGTATATTAACTTAAAATAAAATAATATAAATGTTTTTAAAAGATTAAATAAAAAAGAAATTTGTTTAGATAACAAAGTCCTGTTTAATAATAATAAACATCGAATGAGTTACATTTTATAGGAAAAGTCCTAGAAGAACCATTTAAAAATTTTATTTCCTTTTGATTAAATATTCTTACCTTTATGACTTTGTCATCAGATAATCTTTCCTTATAATATACATAATGTAATATGTGTATATATATATATATGTTTGTGTCAGTATCATAAATATATCATCTATCATATCACTATAGACATGTATCACATGTGTGAAATATTTTAAATTACATAAATAACATATGAGATCTGTTATATAGAATTTCAAAGTCACAAAGGTAAGAAGATAATGTAACATATAAGTCATTAATATATTTTATCATATATGACACATCGGATAAATGTATGTATTGATAGTATAGTATTCATGTGGTATTTGATATATTCATAACTTCTTGCATATTAGGTCTATAGTGATAATATATGACATATATTATAAGGAAAGATTAATGCTAAAGACACAAAGGTAAGAACATTCAAAAGGAATTATTTTCAAAAAGAATTATAGATCCTATATATAACATAGGTAAGACAAATTATATATACCTACACACACAGACACACACACATATATATAATATTATATATATTATATATATATATATATATAATAAATAAAGGACATAGTTACACTTTAAGAATTTTCTCACTTTCTTAGCTTATAAACACTATACAAGAAATTTATTAAAATGCCTTTAAGATATATAGTATCCTGAGATGAATCCCCTACTTTCAAGCAAAAACTCACAACAATACAGAAAAAGGTTTTATTAAAAGAAGGAATGCAAGTAGAGACATTTAAATGATCAGCTAATAATCCCAAACACATGTGAAAATACCCAGAGAAATTTACAATCTCTGATAAGTATGCCCATCTATTATTCTTTGTCCCCAAATCTTATCTTCTAGTTAGTCAAAGGGGAATAGGGTAGCATTAATTTGTGTGTGTTATATCATTATGGAATAATATAACACTGGAATGAAAAAACATGGATCAAATACTCTCCCTCTCAATAGGCCCGTATAATTTTAGCATTTTCAACCTCTTTGTACCTCTAGTTTCTTATTTGTAAAATGGAAAAGGGGGGGGGTGGATGATATGATCTCTAAATTCCTTTCTAGTTCTAATCTATGGCCCCTTTTCTCTTTCATTACCTTAATTTCTTCATAGATGTCCCGGTTCCCAGTCCACTCAAGTCAACCGGTTTCTTAATCAAGATAAGGATGAATTTCAGGTGCTCTCCGATCTCTCTCTCTGTCTTTTCCCTGTGCACTAGAGGAACAAATCTCCAGGGTCCCCATTTATCATCTCCATTTATTAACAATCTTCTCTTCTTCTTCTTCTTCTCTCCAGTATCTTAAGATTGTCAGTCCTTCAATTAATATGTCTATCTTGACTTAGAGGTTGGTGTTGGAGGAACACACACAAACACACACACATACACACACACATACACACACAGATATATGCATGCACTACCCGCTAAACCATTTATGCCTTTGAGGCTTCTGTTTATGTTCACCATGTAGTTTTCTGCAATAACCCTAAACACCATGCTTTTATGCAACTCATCACCCTTCCTGGTTGTTACAAAAATAGATCATTACTCGATTGCTAAAGAGTATGAAAAAATGCCATAGCCATTGTTACCTTTTTTTAACTCTTTGACTGAAAAAAAAAATGAACATAAATTCTGTTTTAAGGAATGGAGTACAATAGAAACCAGTTTTATCTCAAGCTATTTCAAAAACAGTCAGGAAATCCCTTGGGAAAATTTTTGAAAGAAATTGATACAAAGAAGTAACAGACTGTTAGATGTTGAATTGATGAGCAGCACTAGCATTTGAAGAAGCAGTAATACTGAAAGATTAGATGTTTGCATTTGTAGGCCTTGCATTTTCCTTTGAGGTTTCACTTTAGCAGAAGATGATCCATATATGTCATAGCACTTTGGAGATCCCAGGGATATGGAAACAAAATGAAAAAAAAAAAATAGTGGCTTAAGGCTTTGCACACACACACACACACACACACACACACACACACACACACACACACAAAGCTATAAACATCTATTATTTTCATGTAGGGGCAGGCAACCATGTCTTCACAAAAGTAGTTTTTAATACTCTGTTTTTAATGTGGGAGATAATTTATAGTAATATGAGGTTTCATCTCCTCCGCTGTTTGCCAATATGTTCTATGGTGTCAGCTCAAATGTACTTATCTCTTACACCACCTAATGGGAACATTGTCTGTACCTAGAGAAAATGGAAGGGGACAAATGATCTCATTTTACTTACTCTTTTAAACATTCAATGGGAAAATATAAAAAAGATTGTGAATTCAATCTCCTTAAACTTGATTAAAATTTGATGTAGAATAAAGATATCTGGATTTGTTTTTCCATGTGAAAAATTTACTTTTAAATTTTAGTAGTACAATTTGTTGTTTGCCTACATTGAAATCAAAATTTTTGTTCCTCATTTCACCATCTCAAAACCACCTGAATTCTGCCCAGGAGACTATAAACTCCTTAACATCAGGAACCATATATTTTTATCTTGGCAGAGTACCTGGCTCAGTATCTGGCATATAGTAGACAACTAGGTGATGAAGGATAGAGTCTACATCATATCAGGAAGACTTGAGTTCAAATGTGACCTAAGACACTAGTTATTGCAACCCACTTTACACACTGCCTCAGGTTCCTCAGTGATAAAAGGCAGATAATAATAAGGTCTATCACAAGGTCTTGTTTTGAGGATCAAATGAAGTAATATTTTGTACAATATCTGGAAACAAAAGTCAAAGATGTCTTCCTTACTCCAGATCTGATTACCTGCCAGCAGTCATTGTGGTAAATGCTGGTGATACAAAGAAAAGCAAAAATATTATCCTTAAAGATAATGACATTCTTTGAGAAAGTTGTATTCTAATATATATATATATATATATATATATATATATGTATATATCTGAATGTTTACATTAAAGCAAATATAATATATGCCAGGAAGCAAAGTATTCCAAGTATTAAGTCAGTCACTGGAAAGGTGAGGAACAAGAATGATATTAGGGAGAGGAAGAGTGAAATAAGATAAAAAGTCCTAAATTTAAGATTGAGGGCACCAGAGATATTGACTCCTTTGTCTAATAATTTATAGATATTTTTCAAAAGATACTTATAGACATTGTTTTCTAAAAATGAAATAACTGGCTAACTGACGTCACTCAACAAGCAATAGGAGGGGTGGATAAAGCACCGGCCCTGGAGTCAGGAGTACCTGGGTTCAAATCCGATCTCAGACACTTAATAATTACCTAGCCGTTTGGCCTTGGGCAAGCCACTTAACCCCATTTGCCTTGCAAAAAAAAAATACCCTAAAAAAAAAAAAAACGAGCAATGGGAGAAATGCACCAGGGCTGGGGCGGGAGGGGTTGTGACCACTGATATTAAAAAGTTACCAAGATTCCCAGAATTTCTTTAAAACCTCTGGTAACCCAACCTGCCATTGTGAATAGAGTTCAGGAGAAAAGTTCCAGAAATCTATTAGACATTGTAAAATGTTTAGAATATTTGGGGAAGAAGAGGAGCTTGGGGGGCCAAATTTGTGATTTCATCATTTTGGGGAACATCAGGGTTGGAAATTCAGTACACAGAAGCAAAACAGACAGCATGTTTTTAATTTAGAGACTTAGTTATCTAGAAGCTTCTAAAGATTATGTGACTTGACTAGTGGTCACATTATCAGTATGTGTCAGAGATAAGATATGAGCATGACTCTGAAACTCAATTTCCTCACCCATAAATTGGGGATAATAGTATCACCTACCTTCAAGGCTGGTACAAAGAATTTATAAACTAGGATCTATAGATAATTGTATCTCACACCTTAAAACAGAATACAGGGAATTTGAAGAATGTTCTAATTTTTTCATTTTGTTTTCATATTGGATCTAAACCGTTAATATACAGAGCTCTAAATAGGAAATCTCCTTCTAACAATGCACATTGGTACCTGGTTTGCAATTTTTAGTCTTAGAAATTTATCCAGAGATATGGAGAGGATAAATGAACTTGCCCAGGAGCCCAAACAGTTTGAGCCAATGACTGGTCTTTTGGGCTCTAGAATTATAATTTTTTATTCAATATGCCTTATCTTGGATTTGACTTGTTAGTACTTTCTCAAACAGAATAAAGTCCACAGGGGGAGAATATATCTATAGCTTGTGCTACTGATCTAGAGGGCTAACAGAGAAGAGCTTTACTTTCAGAGAGGGAAGGTTTAGAAACTGTATTTGACTTTAGCTATTTCTGAAGTATTTTGGAAATCCCTGGTAACTTTTTAAAAGAGAAAATAGTCCAATGTTTGTAACAGACTGTTAAATCCACAATTGACCAGCAACAGTCTGTTAACAAATAATACTTAAAGGTTAGATGTTTGCATAAGCCTGCTTTACAACTCTTTGAATGAACTTGCTCCTTAGCTGGAAATCAATCAATGCATTCACTAGCTTTTATTTTCTTCTTTATTACACCAAGTATTCTGAATTCTAGTCAATATGATCATTTCCTTTCTGGAGGCTTCAGCTTCTTGGGTAATCCAAGAGATCACACTACCAGGAGATTTCCATTATGTCACTAAAAGCACCAGATAAGATAAAACATAAAAGGAGTCTATCAGCCACTCTTCCAGACAGATAAACAGTGAAAACAGATACCAAACTTACTAAAAAAGAAGTTAAAATTGCTCTACTTTGAGCCTTGTTGAACAGAGGAAGGAAGTATTAGCACTACTGTTATTAAAAGTTAATCCTAAGAAATTCCAAGAAAAGGAAAGAATGTCAGAATAGATTGAGAAAATGTACTCATCTGCTGTTGCAGTCAAGTGGTAGAAGTGATTTCAGATGGATGTGATTTTTTTCTGTTGTTTCAAGGTTAATATTATATAACCTTATTTGAAGACATAACTTTTCATTAGAATTTTCAGACTTCAGCTGGACAAAGTCATTATAAATTGTACTCTGAACTGGCCTCTCTATCAGGGAGAGATATCTCTTTCTTGACAGTTGGTGTTTCCTAGCACAGAATCACTAATAAATATATAGCAATACATATTTTCTTTTCACTCTTTTTATCTTTCAATGATTTGATCCTATATAAGATCTTATATTTTGGTTAAAAATATTATCCTTTCAAGAACAAAATAAGAGGGATATAATTAGAGTTAATTTGGGAAAAATATAGTAAGTTTTAACAGACAAAGCTTAAAATGAACCAAGAGGGTGATGTGATATACAAGAAAGCTAGCCATCTCTTAGACCATGGTAATAGTAACAGAGTGTCGAGGCTTGGAGAAATGATATATCCTGCTATAATCTGTTCTAGTGAGATGACATATATGGATTTTTTAGATTTAGTTCAAGGTAATATATTTTAGAAAGGACACCTTGGATTTGAAGAATGTACAAATGATACCTGAATGATAAAGGTCTTTGGGGATCCATGTCAAATGAGAAGGGAACTCTCAATATTTAGTCTAAAAACACAAAAACGTTTAAGGGTAGACACAATAGTGGTGTCCATGTATTTGAATGACTGTCACCTAAAAAAAGGGAGCAGATGTTTTCTGCATGGTTCCATAGGACAAAACTATGGAAAATATAAATACAGTGCCTGAATATGTTTATTGATCAAGAATTAAGTAAAAAGAGTGGTATATTAAAAGTAAACTTCCATTACCTTCAAGGACACAGAAGGTAGATGAACAGTAAATGAAAAACATGGCATCCAGGTGTCAGAGAGAAGGGCTAAAGACTAAGAAGTAGAATACAAAATTATTTGGAATGGGAACCAGTATAGACTTTTGACTTTGTCTCAGAAGCTGGTATTGGTTTTCCTATATAGTAATTTAAAAATACATTCACAAATAGATGGAACTTGTTTCAGGAAAAGTGAGCTTAAATTGAGAACTCTTGATGTGTGACTATAGCCAAGTCATTTTCCCTCTCAGTTATTTTTAAAATGAGAGTTGCACAGAAGAATATCTGAGTTATTTCATTTCTAAAATTTTTATTCTGATAGGAAGAAAATTAAATCTCTAATATCCTTTGTGTAATATTAAAGATTCCAAACTATTTCTTCATTATTATCTTTTACAATCATTCTCCTTTTGTCTAAGGTGATCTGTACTACATCTAGGTCCTACAGTTGACTCAGTTACCTGTCTCACCAATCTATGTACCTTTGCTCAGAAACTAAGAATGGAGTTGTATATAATTGCCAAGTATATACAAAATAAGAGATTTGTCTATTTTATTTTGTAACACTGATAGCTGATCAACACTGACACTCCAGGGTATGTGTGACTATTCAGGAACTTAACTTTCACTGCTGGTGCTGCTGGAAAGATCCGAGGAATTAGAGCTATGTTTTGCTTCTAAGAATAAGATTATTGACCATGCTCATGTTTAATACAAATTTGATTTGTTATAACAACATGACCTAGTGGAGCTGAATCTGTATTGACTCGTTTCATTGAAGGATGGGTAGAAAATAGAAAATATTAGGGACATTTTTTTCAAATAATTTCAAGCAACCTTTAAAAGAACATGGATGCTTCTATTTCTACATTCTGGCTTGTAATAGTAAAGTGTAAAAATCCTGCTGATTTTTGTAGATTAAGATTATATTTTACACCTTTGCTAATGTCTTTAATTGTCTCAACATTTTTTTTAATTGATTCTCTAGAATTCTCAAGGTTACACCATAATATCATCTGCAAAATATGATAGTTTTAATTGTTCTTTGCTTATTTAAATCTTCAATTTCTTTTTGAAGAATTAGAAAAATGCAAATTTAAAATAATTCTCTCAGTACCATTTCCAGAACAATGTTGAATAATAATGTTGATAATTGATAACTTTGTTTTACACCTGATTTTATTTGAAGGCTTTTAATTTGACCCGATTGCAGATGCTTGCTCCTGATTTTAAATAAATGCAACTGACTTAAGGTTAAGATGGCAAAGAGAAGACAGGCACACTGCTAAAGATCTCCTGATCTTCCATCATATATAATATGAAACAAACCTCTTAACAGAAATCCAATCTACAAAACCCAGAAAGAAAACCCAGGAGAAGAACATTGACCTTAGAATTTGTATTCCCTTATTGTGGGTGATTTGGGGCTCAGAGGGCAGACTCTGCCAGGAGCATGGAACCAGGTGAGAACCTGGGAGCCTGGATTAGCCTTAGATTAGTCTGATTAGTGGTGGAGCAGGAGCCTGGGAGCCTGAGGGCCATAGAATGGGACTGGCTTGATCAGCTGCTGGGCTAGAACCTGGACAGCCATGGCAGCTTAGGCCAACTAGGGAGCAGAAGTATTGGTTGTAGCGTTGACTATCTGGGGCATGCTGGCAGGGCTGGAGGGAGAGTTCTGGAGTGGAAGAGCTGCAGACATATCTCTAGGGCAATGAATTTGACAATCTAAGTGTAATGGATGTATATTTACAAGAATATATTGCCCAGGTTAAATGAAGAGGAGGTTAAATACCTAAACAACCCTATATCATAAAAAGAAATTCAAGTCATCATTGAACTCTCTAAGAAAAAAATCTTCAGGGCCTGATGGATTCACAAGTGAATTCTATTAAACATTTAAGGGACAATTGGTTCCATACAAACTCTTTGGGAAAATAGGCAAAGATGAAACTCTGCCTAACTCTTTCTATGACATCAGTGTGGTGTTAATACCTAAACCAGGAAGAATTAAAACAGAGAAAGAAAATTATTGACCTATCTCCCTGAATAATGTAGATGTGAAAATCTTAAATAAAATCTTGGCAAAATAAGTATAAAATGTTATCCCTAGGATAATACATTATGATCAAGTAGGATTTATCCCAGGAATGCAGGGTTGGTTCAATATTAGGAAAAGTGCTAATTTAATTGATTATATCAATAGCAAGCCTATCAGATATTATCAGATTATATCAATATATGATGAAAACACTTTTGACAAAAATACAGCACCCATTCCTACTAAAAGCAATAGAGAGTGTAGGAATATATAGACAGTTCCTTAGAATACTAAGCAGTATCTATCTCAAACCATCAACAAGCATTATATTCAACAGGGATAGGCTAGAGGCATTCCAAATAAGATCAGGGGTGAAACAAGGTTTCCCATTATCACAGCTACTACTCAATATTGTATTAGAAATGTTAGCTTCAGCAATAAGAGAAGAAAAATAAATTAAAGGCATTAGAATTGGGAAGGAAGAGACAAAACGTCACTCTTTACAGATGATAAGATGGTATACCTAGAAGATCCAAAAAAATCATTTAAAAGTTACTGGAAAGAAATAGCAACTTTAGCAAAGTTTCAGGATTTAAAATGAACCCAGATATATATATATCCTCAACTTTTCTATATATGACTAGCAATATATATCCTCAACTTTTCTATATATGACTAGCAATATACAACAGGAAGAGCTAGAAAGAGAAATGCCATTCAAAGTACACAATATAAAATTCCTGAGAATCTATTTGTCAAAGCAGACTCAAACCTTTTGAAAAAAATTACAAAACACCTCACACAAATAAAATCAGATTTAAGTAACCAGGCAAACATCAACTGCTCATGAATAGGTCAAGCTAATATAATAAAAATAACAATTCTGCCAAAACTAAACTATCTGTTTATTGCCTTGCCAATCAAAATTCCAAAATAATTACTTTAATGAGTTACAAAAAGGTGAAAGTAAATTCAAATGGAGAAATAAAAAGTCAAGAATTTCCGGGGATTCAATGAAAAAAAAGTGCAAAAGAAGGTGGCTTAGCCCAGCCTGATCAAAAATTATATTATAAAACATCAGTCATCAAAACAGTCTGGTATTGGCTAAGAAATAGAGAGGTGGATCAGTGGAATAGACTAGGTACAGTAGCAGGAAATGATTATAGTAGTCTGCCATTTGATAAACCCAAAGAGTCCAGCTATTGGGATAAAACTCTCTCTTCAATAAAATCTGCTAGGAAAATTGGAAGTTAGTATGGAAGAAACTTAGATTAGACCAACACATCACACCCTATACCAAGATAAGATCCAAATGGATACAGGATCTAGACAAATTAAAAAAAAAAAACAATATGATAAGCAAACTAGAAGATCAAGGAGTAGTTTACCTATCAGATTCATGGAAAGAGAAGCAGTTTATGACCAAGGAAGAGATGGAGAACATCACTAAAAGCAAACTAGATAATTTTGATTACATTAAATTAAAAAGCTTTTACATAGAAAAAAACCACTGTAACCAAGATCAAAAGAAATGTAGTGAACTGGGAAATAATCTTTACAACTAATAAGTACTCATTTCCAAAATATACAGAGAACTAAATTGAATTTTCAAAAAAACAAGCCATTCCCCAATTGACAAATGGTCAAAGGATTTGCAAAGGCAATTTACAGTTGAGGAAATCAATGTAATCTATACTAATATGAAAAATTGCTATAAATCATTACTTATTAGAAAAATGCAAATTACATCATCTCTGAGGTGCCACCTCACGCCTCTCAGACTGGCCAATATGACCAGAATGGACAATGATCATTGCTGGTGGAGCTGTGAACTCATCCAACCTTTCAGGAGAGCAATTTGGAATTATGCACAAAGGGTAGCAAAAATATGCATACCTTAGATCCAGCAATATCACTACTGGGTCTATACTCTGAAGAGATCATGCAAAAGGGTACAAACCTCACATGTACAAAAATATTCAGAGCAGCCCTTTTTGTGGTGGCAAAGAATTGGAAATCAAGCAAATGTGCTTCAATTGGGGAATGGCATAAGAAACTATGGTATATGTATTCCATGGAACATTATTATTATTTTTTATACATTATGTATTTATTTATTTATTTGTTCTTATTTTGTACAAATAATGTTTTTTATATATTAATAAAATATCCTTGTTTAAGAGTAAACATAATACCCCCCCAAAATATAGACCTGCATGTGCAATAAAGGGGAAAGAAAAAAATTAAAATTAAAACTAAAGAAAAATAAAAAATAATAGTAATAATTTTAGGTATGGCCAGGTGGTGCAGTGGATAGAGCACCAGCCCTGGAGCCAGGAGCACCCAGGCCCAAATTTGGCTCCATACACCCAACAATCACCCATGCAAGCCACCCCAACCCCATTGCCATCCAAAAACCAAAAAAAAAAAGACCCAAAATAAAATAAAATAGTAATAATGAATAATAATAACAATAGTAATAATAATAAATAATAATAATAGTAATAAATAGTAGGGGTGACCAGGTGGCAAACAGAGAAGCACTGGCCCTTGAGTCAGAAGCACCTGGATCCAAATCCAGATTCAGACACCCAACAATCACCCAGCTATGTGACCCCAGGCAGGCCACACAGCCTCATTTGCCCTGCAACCCCCCCAAAATAAGAATAATAATAATAAAAAAATGTGCTTCAGTCTGTGTTCCAACACCACCAGCTCTGTCGTGGGTGGATCACATTCTTTATAAGTCCATCACAAAAGATACTTCCATACTTTTCCACTGTTGCCATTGCTAATTTCAAATACCTCCATTCACACTTCTCCAATACCATGTACTATATTTTCTCTCTCCTTTCACTCTGACTCTGCTGTAGGGTAGCTGAGTGGTGCAGCAGACAGATCCCTGGCCCTGGGGCCAAGAGGTCCTGAGCCCAGCATATACCCTCCCCTGTGGTCCTGGACAGGCCACCCAGTCCCAGCCCCTTGCAAGAAGTAAAAAAGAAAGTGTGTTGCACCTGACCACTCTCCCCCCATGATCCATCCTCACCTCCATCACTCACATCCCCCCTTCCCCCTGTCCCCCTTCTCTCCTTCTTACTCCAGATGTCTATACCCCATTGAGTATATATGCTGTTTCCTCTCCTAGCCACCTCTGATGAGAGTAAAGATTCCCTCAATCCCCTTTGCCTTCCTCCTTCCATATCATTGCAATAGCTCATTGTAATAAAGAAAAATCTTATTATATGAAATATCTTAGCCTATTCATCCTCTCCTTTTTCTTTCTCCCATTACATTTCCTTTTTATCTATTTACTCCATTTTTACACCACATTATATCTTCAAACTCAGCTCTCTACTGTGCTTCATCTATAAAAGCTTCTCCTATCTGCTCTATTAAATGAGAAGGTTCATATGAGTATTATCAGTATCATTTTTCTATACAGGAATACATGTGGTTCATCATCATTAAGTCCCTCATAATTTCTCCTTTTCCTCCACTCTCTATGCTTCACCTGAGTCCTGTACTTGAAGGTCAAACCTTCTGTTCACCTCTGGCCATTCGAGCAGAAACATTTGAAATTCCCTGGTTCATTGAAAGTCCATCTTTTTCCCTGGAAGAGGACATTCAATTTGTTGGGTAGTTGATTCTTGGCTGCATCCTAAACTATTTTGCTTTCCGGAATATTATATTGCAAGCCCTACGAGCTTTTAATGTAGTTGCTGCTAAGTCTTATGTGATCCTGACTGCAGCTCCATGATATTTGAATTGTGTGCTTCTGGCTGCTTGTAATATTTTCTTGTTGACTTGGGAGTTCTGGAACTTGGCTATAATATTCCTGGGCGTTGTCTTTTTTGGATCTCTTTCTCAGGGAGATTGGTGGATTCTCTCCATTTCTATTTTGCCCTCTGCTTCTAAGATATCAGGGCAAATTTCCTGTAATTTTTTGAAAATGATGTCAAGGCCCTTTTCCTCATCATGACTTTCAGGTATTCCAATAATTTTTAAATTATCTTTCCTAAATCTGTTTTCCATATCAGTTGTTTTTTCAATGAGATGTTTCACATTTTTTCTAATTTTTCATTGTTTTGGTTTTGAAGTATTGTGTCCTGATTTCTCATAAAATCAACAATCTCCCTCAGTTCTATTCTTTGTCTGAAGGATTTGTTTTCCTCAGAAAACTTTCTTATTTCCTTTTCCATCTAGCCTATTCTGCTTTTTAAAGCATTCTTCTCCTCAATAACTTTTTGAACTATTTTATACATTTGACTTATGCTAGTTTTGAGCATATTTTCTTCAGCATTTTTTTGGATCTCCTTGACTAAGCTGCTGACTTCATTTTCATGTTTTTCCTGCATCTCTCTCATTTATTTTCCTAATTTTTCCTTCTATCTCCCTCACTTGATTTTCAAAGTCTTTTTTGAGCTCTGTCATAGCCTGAGCCCAGTTTCTGTTTTTCTTGGAGTCTTTAGATGCAGGAGCTTGTGTTTCCTCATCTTCAGATTGAGTGTTTTGATCCTTCCTGGGATCACAGGCAAAGTATTTGTCAATGGTGTTCCTCTTTTTTTTCTGTTTATTCATTTCCCCAGCCTGTGACTGGTTTGGGGGTGCTTCCTGAGCTTTTGAGTGTATGAGTTTCTTGGTTTGTGAATGACAACAAGCACACACCCCCTGCCACAGAGCTGATGTGGAAGGGCCCTGCTGTTCTATGGGGGGCCTAGACTGCAATCAGGATCTGAATGTGGTCAGAAGCCCCGAGTCCTGTTCCAGGGACAGAGGACAGAGCTCAGCAGTTTCTCTCCACTCCCTCCCTAGTTTCAGCATGCTCATGCCCTGGGGGCTTCTGCTTAGCAGCTTCTGCTTCCTGTTCCTGGATTTGGTCCCAAACTGCTGGCTGTGTGCCCTGAGGGCTGGGCTTCATGCTCACTCTGGTAGAGGTCCCCCACTGTTCCCCCAAGTTGTGCCTGATGTTCCCTGGGGTGTAACAGGTCAGGAAACTCCCCTACTGCTATGAGCCATGGCTCCCACCGCCCTGGGGCTGCCTCCGGGAGGGAACACTATTATTCTATTAGAAACCAGGAGTGATAGGAATTCAGGGAAGCATGGAGGGATTTGAATGAACTGATGCTGAGCAAGATGAGCAGAACCAGAGAAACAATGTGAACCCTACCAGCAACATGGGGACAATTATCAAACTTGATGGACTTGCTCATTCCATCAGTACAACAATCAGGGACAATTTGGGGCTTATCTGTGATGGAGAATAACATCTGTATCCAGAAAAAGAATTGTGGAGTTTGAATAAAGACCAAGGACTATTATCTTTAATTGGGGGGGGGGGCTGATATCTTATTATGTAATCTTGCTATCTCTTATGCTTTATTTTTTTCTTCCTTAAGCATATGATTTCTCTCTCATCACATTTAATTTGGATCAATGTGTACCATGGAAACAATGTAAAGACTGGCAAATTGCTTTCTGTGGGGGGGGGAAGCAAAATTAGGGGAAAAATGTAAAACTCAAAATAAATAAAATCTTTCTTGAAAAAAAAAGAATAGCACTTCAAATAAATAAATAAATGTAACTTATTTTAAGAAAAGTATGTTTTAATACTGTGACTTATATTGTTTTTAAATAAATTTATTTATTTTTCCAACTTCATGCAAAGAAATTTTTCAGCATTTTTGTAGTTTTGAGTTTTACATGTTTCTCCCTCCTTCACTTCCCTCTCCCTTCACTTTGACAGATAGTAATCTAATATAGCTTATGCATGTATGACCATGTTATACAAATTTCCATATGAATCATGTTCTCAAAATAGAATTGGAACAAAAAAACATAAGGAAAAATAAACAAAAATATAAACAAAATTATAAAAATTGCAAAGAAATAAGCTTTCATCTCCATTCAGACTTCATAGTTCTTTTTCTGGATGTGGATGGTATTTTTCCATCCATATCCTTTAAATTGTCTTTAATAATTGTACTGTTGTGATGAACAAGTCTATCATAGTTGATCATCACATTATTTTACTGTAATATGTACTGTGTTCTTCTGATTCTGCTCACTTCACTCTACATTACTTTATGAAAATCTTTCCAGATTTTTCTGAAATCCCCCTCATGAATTCTTATAGACCATGAGTGATTAGTTACATTCATATACTGCAATTTGTTCAGTCATTCCCCAATTGATGTGTATTTTCTCTCATTTTCCAATCCTTTGCCACTATAAATAGAATTGCCAAAAAATAGTTTTATTCATGTGGATTTTATACCCTTTCTTTTGATCTCTTTTGGATGCAGACCTAGTCATGTTATTGCTAGATCAAAAGGTATGCACAGTATTATTGCTCTTTGGGCATAGATCCAAATTATTCTCCAGAAAAGATGATCACTTCAAAACTCCACCCACAATGTATTTTCTTTTTTTGGCATATTTGTTAATCTGATGAGGATTTTTATTACTATTATTTGCATTCTTAAATCAACAATGATTTGTAGCATTTTTTACAATGGCTATAGGTAGTTTTAATTTCATCATCTAAGATAATTTTAATTTCATCATCTAATATCTGTTAACCATTTATCAGTTAGGGAATGTCTCATTTCTCTATATATTTTAGAAATGAATTTTTATCAGAGACATTAGTTGTAAAAATTGTTTATTAATTTATTTCATTCCTACTAATCTTAGTTGCATTAGTTTCATTAGTGCAAAAAATTCAGTTTAATGTAATCAAAATTTTCCATTTTGTATTTTATAATTTTCTCTATCTCTTCTTCAGTGACAAACTTCTTCCCTTTCGATAGATTTGACAAGTAAACTATCCTTGTTCTCCTTATTATATCATCGTTTTATGTCTAAATTGTGACACCATTTCAACCTTATCTTGGTGTATGGTGTGAGATATCTATGCTGAATTTGTGCCATATTATAGTCTGATTTTTTCAGCAATTTTTTGTTAAAGAGTGAGTTATTGCAAAAGCTGAAGGCTTTAGGTTTATCTCAGTAATTACTATAGAAATTTACTAGGTTTTGTTTTTGTGCCTAATCTTATTCAGCGATTCACCATTATTTCTTCACTGTACCAAAGAGAGCTTTTTACTTTTTTTGTCTTGTTTTCTTTTCTTTTTGTAATCCAATTGGGGTTAAATGATTTGTCCAAGGTCACACAGCTAGGTAATTATAAAGAGTCTGAGGTCAAGTTTGAACTCAGGTCTTCCTGCCTCCAGGACAGATGCTCTATCCACTGCGCCACCTAGCTGCCCCCACCAAAGAGTTTTGATGACTACTGATTTATAAAATAGATATGACACAGGTAGAACACCTTGAATTTTTTTCATTAATTTCATTTTTTCATTAATTTTCTTGATATTTGCTTACTCCAAAAGAATTTTGTTATTTTTACTAATCAGTGAAATAATTTTTGGTAGTTTGATTGATGTGCTAGTGAATAAGTTAACGTAATTTAGATAGAATTGGCATATTCATTATATTAACTTGGCCTACCATAAGCAACTGATACTTGTCCAATTATTTAGGTCATTTAATTTTTTGTAAAAAAGTATTTTGAAATTGTTTTCATATACTTTCTGAGTTTGTGTTGGCAGGTATGCCAGGTATTTTATGTCAATTGGTGTTACATTGAATCGAATTTCTCTTTCGTTAGTTTTTTAGAATTTTAGTTGATTTTCTAGGATTTTCAAACAGTATCAAACAGTTTTGATGACTGATGTGTAATTTCAAATACAAAGAGGGAGAGTTTTGTTTCTTCATTACTTATTCTAATGACTTCAATTTATGTTTCTTCTCTTATTGCTAAAGTTAACATTTCTAATACAATATTGAAGTATAATGGTGATAATGCACATCTCTGCTTCAGACCTGATCTTATAAGGAATGCATTTAACTTATCCCCATTGCATACTACTTATCATTTTAAGGAAAGCTCCATTTATTCCTATAGTTTCTAGTGTTTTTTTTAATAAGAATGGTTACTGTATTTTGTCAAAAGATTTTCAGCATTTCTTTAAATGATCATAAGATTTCTGTTGGTTTTGTTATTGATATAGTCAATTATTCTGAGTAATATTGAACCAACCCTGCATTACTGGTATAACTCCTACCTGATCACAGTATATTATCCCTAGTGATTACTTGCTGAAATTGCTTTGCTAACATTTTATTTAAGGATTTTGCACACACACACACACACACACACACACACACACACATATAAATATTTATATGTATATATATTTATATATATACATGCATATTCTTTAAGAAGCCTGATCTTTAATTTTCTTTCACTATTTTAACTCTCCCTGGTTTAGATATCAGCAGCATATTGGTGTCATAGAAGGAATTTTGCAGAACATCTTTTTTATATATTTTATCAAATATTTTATATAAAATTAGATTAATTGTTCTTTAAATGTTTGGTAGAATTCACTTATGAAGCCATCTGATCATTGAGATTTAATTTTCCTTAGGAAGTTCACTTATGACTTGTTCAATTTCTTTTTCTAATGTATGGTTATATAAGTATTTAATTCCTTTTTCTATTAATCTGGGTATCTTATTGCCTTTTTTGTAAATATTCATCTGCTTCACTTAGTTTGTACGATTTCATTGCAAATGGTTGGACAAAATAGCTCCAAATTATTTAATTTCCTCCTCTATTGGTGCTTAATTCACCTTTTTCATTTTTGTGTAAATTCTTTTAATTTAATGTCATAAAAATTATCCATGTTGTCTTTTATAATATTCTCTAGCTCTTCTTTTGGTCATAGACTGCTCTCCTTTCCATAGATCTGACAGATAAACTATTTCTTGGTCTTCTAATTGGCTTGTGACATCATCTTTTATGTCTAAATCCTGTACCCATTTTGACCTTATCTTGGTAAAGAGCATGAGATGTTGTCCTAGCACTATTCTGTCATATTTTCTACCAGTTTTGTCAGCTGTTTTTATCAGAGTGAATTCTTATCCCAGAATCTGGAGTCTTTGGGCTTATCAAACAGCAGATTACTATAATCATTTACTACTGGTTCTTTAGCACCTAATCTACTCCACTGATCTACTTCTTAGTCAGTATCAAACAGTTTTGATGACTGATGTGTAATTAAATGATTTTCAATCTGGTATGGATAGGTCACTTTTCTTTGCATTTTTTTTCATTAATTCCCTTGATATTCTTGATCTTTTGTTCTTCCATATGAATTTAGTTACTATTTTTCCTAGCTCAGTAATTTTTGGAAATTTGATTGGTATGGCACTTAATGAGTGCCATATAGAATTGTCATTATCTAGATCTGATTATATTTATGTGAAAAGTGTTTAGTAGTTGTTTTCATATAATTTCTGAAACTGCCTTGGCAGAGAGTAAACTTCCCAGTATTTTATGTTGTCTACAAGTACTATTTTATGCTTGCATTTAGAGATATAAAATTTCCCCAATTAACTGCTTTAACTGTATCCCAAATTTTGGGGATGTTACCTAATTGCTACTATTGTCTGGAATAAAATTATTAATTCTTTCTATGATTTGTTGTTTGATCCACTAATTCTTTTTTTTTGTGTTTTTTGTTTGTTTTTGTTTTGGGGGGTAGTGGGGTAAGGTATTGGGGTAAGGTATTTCCCAAGGTCACAAAGCTAGGTAATTACTAAGTGTCTGAGTCTAGATTTGAATTCAGGTCCTCCTGACTCCAGGGCTGGTGTTCTATCCACTGAATCACCTAGCTGCCCTTTGATCCACTAATTCTTTAAAATTAAATTATTTAGTTTTTATTTAGGGTGTTAGTCTCTCTTTTTCATGACCCTTTATTAAACTTGATTTTTGTTGCATAATGATATGAAAATTATGTTCTCCAGAGCATTGTGAGGCCTTTAATATCCTAAAACATGTTTAATTTTTGTTTAGGTACCATGCACTTCAGAGAGTTACATTTCTTCCTGTTCCCATTCACTTTTCTTCAGAGATCTATCACATCTAACTTTTCTAAGATTGTATTCTTGTACTTAACTTCCTTTTTGGTTTCTTTTTTATTGTGATTAAATTAATTTAATACTTAGAGAGGGAGACTGAGGTCCCTCTACTAATATAGTTTTGCTGTCTCTGTATTACTGTAACTCATTTGGCTTCTCCTCTAAGAAGTTGCATGCTATAATACTTGGTGCAGCTATGTATAACGTTGATACTACTTCATTACCTATAGTACATATGGGAAAGATGGAATTTACTTTCTTATCCTTTTTTCATGAGATCTAATTTTGCTTTTGCATTGTCTGAGATCAGGATCACTACCCCTTCATTTATTTTCTTCAACTGAAATATATCTTCTGTTCCAGCCTTTTACTTTTTCTCTTTGTGTGTATCTTTCTGCTTCAAATTTGTCTTTGTAAATAAAATGTTGTAAAATTCTTATTTTAACCTAAACTGTTATCTGCTTCTGTTTTATGGAATAGTGTGCCATTCAACTTCAAAGTTATAATTATTAACTCTTTATTGCCCTCCAATTTATTTCCCCTCTGTACATTTCTTTCTCCTCACATGTGTTTTGCTTCTGAATGTTGTTCCTATATTCTGCCCCTCTTCTATCTATCAGTATCTTTTCTTTCCTTTACTCTTTCCCTTTTTTCTTTCCTCCCTCTGTCTTTTGCTCCCTTCTGTCAGTCTCTCCTTTGATTCCTACTTTTCTCCTATTAATGTCTAAAGAATAAAATAAATTTCTAAAGACAGCTGTGAGGGTATGTATTATTCCCTCTTTGAAGCAAATCTGATGAAGATAAAATTCCAGCAATTCTTATCCCCTACACTCTTTCCCTCTTTTGTAATGGGTCTTTTGAGCCTCTTCCTGTGATGTTATTACCCCCATTCTGCCTTCTCCTCCCTCCCATCTCAGTAAAGTGTCTTAATTTTTTTTAAATTATTCAATCAAATCAACTTAGGTACATACTTTCAGTCTAATTACACTCACCTAATCGGGATCCATTTCTCAACATTCATGAGAATCATCACCCCATCAACCAGATTGAACAATATTATTTTTTTCTTTTCCCTTGTACTGTGTTATTGAGTCTCCTGTTTGCATATCAAATTTCTATTTAGCTCTGTTATTTTCATCAGGAAAATTTGAAAGTTACCTATTTTGTTAAATGTCCATCTTTTCCCCTGAAAGTGTCTGCTCAATTTTGTTGACTGGTTGATTCTTCGTTGAAATCCAAGCTCGTTTGCCCTCCAGAATATCATATGCCAGGTCCTTCAATCCTGTAAGGTTGGTCCTACAGTCTTGTGTAATTCTGGTTGTAGTCCTTGGTATTTGAGTTGCTTCTATCTGACTGCCTGCAATATTTTTCCCTTTATCCTATAATTCTGGAATTTGTCTATAATATTTCTTAGTGCTTTCATTTGGGGATTCATTTCAGGAGGTGACTGATGGATTCTTTAATCATTATGTTGTCCTCTGGTTTTAGAATATCCATCAGTTTACCTTGATGATTTCTGGAAAGATGTCCAGGTTTCTTTTCTGATCAGGGATTACCAGTAGTCCAATCAAATATAAATGATCACTCTTGGATCTTCGTTCGAAGTGTGTTCTTTTTCCAGTGAGTAATATCACATTTTCTTCTTTTTTTCCATTTTTTTTTATTTTGCTGTACTGATTCAGAATGTCTCATATAAAGTCATTAATCTCAACTTCCCTCAGTTTATTCTTCAGGAAATTATTTTTTTTCAGTTAGTTTTCACATCTCCTTTTCAATTTGGTTAATTCTGTTTTTAAAATAGCTGTTATCTTTTTTCTATTTGTTTTCTATTTTTCTGATGTTATTTTTTATTCAATTGTATTTTTAAAGGATTTATTCAGCCAATTTTTGTGCTTCTTTTTGCAAGATATTAAATTTCACTTGCATTTCTTTTCTAAATCTTTGCTTTTGATTTTTAAAATCTTTTTAAAAATCCTTTTTGGGCTAGAGACTAATTCATATTCTCTTCTGCAGTTTCACATTAATGTTTTTTCTGCAAGGAACTTCTGAGATTGTGTTTTGCCCATCCTTATCTCTAATGTAACTTTCTATCATCTCAGCTTTTCTCTCATTTTTATTACTCATTTTGAGTTTCATTACTGGGTGTTGTCCCAAGATTCTTCTGTTGGCCTAGGGGCAAACTCACTATCATACTGCACTGAGAACCCCAGAGACTTGCTCACTGGACTGAGCTTTCCATTTTGAGAATGTCAGCAGCTTGGTCCATGGACCATCAATTTTGAGAATGCTAGCAAACTTGTTCACTGGGATGGACTGTCCATCCAATTTGTGCTAGTTGAACAGAGGTTCTGGGATACATTAATTGGAGCCCTCCCAACTGGCATGAGTCTCAATAGACCTGCAGACCTGGGCCTCCAGGAGCCTCTGATGCAATTATTTCATAGGAAAGCTGAGCACTCCCAACTGGTCCACTGCATTCCCTGCTGCCCGTGCCCCTGGATTTCACTTCCCTTCTCTGTGCATACTCCCATTCCACCAAAAACGCAGTTTCCTAGATAATGCTCCTCTCTGTTCTTTTGTGGATTGTTGCTCAAGAATGTATTTAGACTCACAATTAATGTTATTTTTTAAGAAAACCCAGGAGGGATTCTATTTGTCAAGACAGACTCAGAAACTTTTTGAAAATGATTATAAAACACTTCTCAAAAATTAAATCAGATTTAAATAACTGAACAAAAATCAAATGCTCATGTATAGCTAGAGCTAATAAAGTAAAATGACAATTATACCAAAACTAAACTACCTGTTTAGTGCCCTACCAATCAAAATTCCAAACAATTACTTTAATGAGTTAGAAAAAAAAAGTAAGTAAATTCATATGGAGCAATAGGAAGTCAAGAATTCCCAGGAATTTAATGATAAAAGTGCCAAAGAAGGGGGCTTAGCCCTACCTAATCTAAAATTATATTATAAAACATCAGTCATCGAAACTGTTTGGTATTGGCTAAGAAATAGAGTGGTGGACCAGTGGAATAGACTAGGTGCAAAAGAAGTAGGTGATTATAGTAATCTGCTGTTTGTTAAACCCAAAGAGTCCAGCTATTGGGATAAAAACTCTCTCTTTGATAAAAACTGCTGGAAAAATTGAAGTTAGTATGGAAGAAACCTAGAACAGACCAACACCTAACACCCTTTACCAAGAGAAGATACAAATGGTTACAGGATTTAGACATAAACAACAATACTATAAGCAAATTAGAAGATCAAGGACTAGTTTACCTGTCAGATCTATGGAAAGGGGAGCAGTTTGTGACTAAGGAAGAGTTGGAGAACATCACCAAAAACCAATTAGATGTTTTTGATTAAATTAAATTAAAAAAGCTTTTGCACAGATAAAACCACTGTAACCAAGATCAAAAGAAATGAAGTAAATTGGGAAACAATCTTACAACTAATGATTCTGACAAAGGACTCATTTCTAAAATATACAGAGAACTGAGTCATATTTTTAAAGCAAAAAGCCATTCCCCAATTGACAAATGGTCAAAGGATATGCAAAGGCAATTTACAGGTGAGGAGATCAAAGCAATCCATAGCCATATGAAAAATTGCTCTAAATCATTAATTATTAGAGAAATGCAAATTAAAGCTTCTCTGAGGTACCACCTCACACCTCTCAGACTGGCCAATATGACCAGAAAGGATAATGATCCTTGTTGGAAGGATTGTGGGAAATCTGGGACACTATTACACTGTTGGTGGAGCTGTGAACTCATCCAACCTTTCTGGAGAGAAATTCATAACTACACCCAAAGGCCAACAAAAAGGAGCATACGCTTTGACCCAGCAATACTACTACTGGGTCTATACCCTGAAGAGATCATGAAAAAGGGTATAAACCTCACTTCTACAAAAATATTTATAGCAGCCCTGTTCATGGTGGCAAAGAATCGGAAATCAAGTAAATGTCCTTCAATTGAGGAATGGCTTAGCAAACTGTGGTATATTTATGTTATGGAACACTATTGTTCTATTAAAAACCAGGAGGGACAGGATTTCAGGGAAGCCGGAGGGATTTCCATAAACTGATGCTGAGTGAGATGAGCAGAACCAGAAAAACACTGTTATACCCTAACCGCAACATGGGGATGATGTTCAACCTTGAAGGACTCACTCATTCCATCAGTGCAACAATTAGGAACAATTTTTGGCTGTCTGCAAGGAGAGTGCCATCTGTATCCAGATAAGGAGATATGGAGTTTGAACAAAGTTCAATGACTATTCCCTATAATTTAGGAAAAAAACCAGATACCTTATTGTCTGAAAAAAAATAAAAAATAAAGAAAAACCAAGAGGGTTTAAGAAAATTCCTGGACTTATGGATTTCTGGCTTTTCCCTTAGAACTAACATGAAGCAATCCTCTTAACAGATTTTGGATCCACAGAACCCTGGAAAAACCAGTGGAGAAGAAGCCCTACCAACAAGGTCTGCCACAGGGGAGCATTGGTTAGTTGCTGCAGAGATCAGAAAGCCAGCACAGAGGTGGTGGGGTGAGGCAAAGGGACTGTCCTGAGAACAACAGGGGAAGCAGTTGCTGTGTGTGCGTGGTGGGAATAAGTGAGAGCTCCTAGTGCAGCTGCCCAGATATCCATTGGGTCAGCTTGGTTGGTCTGGAAGACTCAGGTCACAAACCCCTGTTTTCAGCTGAGTCTTATATTTCCAGCTGTGTTCCACTTCCACCCATTCCAATAGAAGTTCATGACTATCTTGAGAACAACCACAGGACCAACCCCCAGGTGTTTACACTTTGTCCCCAAAGCCAGGTATGGCAGCAGATCTCCCCAAGCTAATTGCTGATAAAGTTGATTAGCTGTCTAACCCAAGGGAACAGCTGATCCTGCCACTGCAAGCCCCCACCCCCCCCACACACACACACACCCTACAGGCATAGGGAGTGGTCCACTAATCAATATCACAGACAATCCAGAGAAAGCTTCTGACATCCTCTACTGGCCAGCCATCTTGGAGTTCCTAAGCCCAGGGAGCAAGGCCTCTAGGGATCTCAAAATTGAAAGACAGTCAACCAGCCCCTCCCCTGAAACAAGACCCAAATGAAAGGGCCAAAATAAAGAAAGACCAGTGGAAAGCCATGCCCATTGAATATTACTCTGAAGGTAAAAATCCCAGCTCAGAGGAGAATGTGAATTGGTCCCCAACCCAGAAAGATATCTTTTTTTTTCTATTAAAATATTTTATTTGCTTTTTATATAGGTTCCCCTAATCTTAATTCCCTTCCCCACCCCACAGGAAGTAATTTGCCAGTCTTTTCATTGTTTTTATGGTATACATTGATCCAAATTGATTGTGATGAGAGAAAAATCATATCCTTAAGGAAGAAACATAATGTGCAAGAGATAGCAAGATCAGAAAATAAGATATCAGTTTTTTCCCTAAATTAAAGGTAATAGTCCTTGGTCTTTGTTCAAGCTCCACAGTTCTTTCTCTGGATACAGATGGTATTTTCCATTTCAGATAGCCTCAAATTGCCCCTGATTTTTACAGTGATGGAACGAGCAAGTCCATCAAGGTTGATCATCGCCCCCATGTTGCTGTTAGGGTGTACAATGTTTTTCTGGTTCTGCTCATCTCACTCAGCATCAGTTCGTGCAAATACCTCCAGGCTTCCCTGAATTCCCATCCCTCCTAGTTTCTAACAGAACACTAGTGTTCTGTGGCATACATATACCATATTTTGCTAAGCCATTCCCCAACTGAAGGACAATTTACTTGATTTTCGATTCTTTGCCACCACAAACATGGCTGCTCTCAATATTTTTGTCCCAGTGATGTTTTTACCCTTTTTCATCATCTCTTCAGGCTATAAACCCAGTAGTGGTATTTCTGGGTCAAAGGGTATGCTCATTTTTGTTGCCCTTTGGGCGTAGTTCCAAATTTCTCTCCAGAAAGTTTGGATGAGTTCACAGCTCCACCAACAGTGTAATAGTGTCCCAGATTTCACACAACCCTTCCAACAATGATCATTACTGTTTCTGGTAATATTGGCCAGTCTGAGAGGTGTGAGGTGGTACCTCAGAGAAGCTTTAATTTGCATTTCTCCAATAAGTAATGATTTAGAGCAATTTTTCATGTGACTATGGATTGCTTTGATCTCCTCATGTGTGAATTGGCTTTGCATGTCCTTTAACCATTTGTCAGTTGAGGAATGGCTTTTTAAAAAAAATTTGACCCGTTTCTCTGTATATTTTATAAATGAGTCTTTTGTCAGAAACATTAGTTGTAAAGATTGTTTCCCAGTTTGCTACATTTTTTTGATCATGGTTACAGTGGTTTTATCTGTGCAAAAGCTTTTTAATTTAATCTAATCAATATTATCTAGTTTGTTTTAGTGATGTTCTCCATCTCGTCCTTTGTCATAAACTACTTCCCTTTTCATAGATGTTAGGTAAACTACTCCTTGATCTTCTAGTTTTCTTATAATATTGTTTTTTATGTCAAGATCCTGTATCCATTTGGATCTTATCTTGGTATAGGGTGTGAGGAATTGGTCTAATCTTAATTTCTTCCACACTAACTTCTAATTTTCCCAGCTGTTTTTAGTGAAGAGAAAGTTTTTATCCCAATAGCTGGACTCTTTCGGTTTATCAAACAGCAGATTACTATAATAATTTCCTGCTATTTCACCTAGTCTATTCCACTGGTCCACCACTCTATTTCTTAGCCAATACCAGATAGTTTTGATGACTGATGTTTTGTAATTTAGATCAGGTAAGGCTAAGTCATCTTCTTTTGCACTTTTTTCATTGAATCCCTGGAAATTCTTTTTATTTCTCCATATGGATTTACATACAACTTTTTCTAACTCATTAAAGTAATTATTTGGAATTTTGATTGGTAGGGCACTAAATAGGTAGTTTAGTTTTGGTAGAATTGTCATTTTTATTTTATTAGCTCAACCTATCCATGAATAGTTGATGTATGCCTAGTTATTTAAGTCTGATTTTATTTGTGTAAGAAGTGTTTTATAATTGTTTTAAAAAAAAGTTTCTGAGTCTGCCTTGACAAATAGACTCCCAGGTAATTTATATTGTCTGAGGCTGTTTTGAATGTGATTTCTCTTTCTAGCTCTTCCTGCTGTATCTTGCTAGTCATATATAGAAAAGTTGAGGATTTATGAGAGTTTATTTTATATCTTACAACTTTGCCAAAATTGCTAATTGTTTCCAATAGTTTTTTGGATGATTTCTTGGGATTCTCTGGGTATACCATCATGTCATCTGCAAAGAGTGTGAGTTTTGTCCCAGAAAGATTTCTTAGAAGAGATTAGGCAGGAATTTGAAAAACAAATGGACAAAATTGGGAAAAGAAAAAAAACAAGAGAAAATTAACATCTTGCAACATGAAAATAAATTATTTTAAAATAAAATTGAGGGGTGGCTAGGTGGCACAGTGGATAAAGCACCAGCCCTGGAGTCAGGAGTACCTGGTTTCAAATCCGGTCTCAGACACTTAATAATTACCTAGCCATGTGGCCTTGGGCAAGCCACTTAACCCCATTTGCCTTGCAAAAACCTAAAAATAACAAACAAAAAAAAACCAAATAAAATAAAATTGAACAAGTGGAAAAAGAAAATATTTCTCCAAAAACACTATTGGGCAAATGGAAAAGGACAACTTCAAAAATAGAATTTACCAATCAAAAAAGGAGATGAAAAAGACAAATGAAGAAAACTCTTCTCTAAATAGCAGATTGGAATCTGTGAAACTAAGGACATCATGAAACAATGAAAATCTGTTTTAATTTTTTTTAATGTAAAATAGAAGAAAATGTTAAATGCCTTATTGCCAAAACTACAGACCCGGAAAATAGATCCAAGAGAGATAACATAAGAATCATAGGACTTCCTGATAACCTTGAAGAGAAAAAAAATACTGGTCTCCATGCTTCAGGATATAGTGAAGGAGAATTGCCCTGATATCCTGGAACCAAAGGGTAAAATATTTAGTGAAAGAATTTATCAGGGCACCTAGGTGACACAGAGGTTAGAGTATTTGCCCTGAAGTCAGGAGGTCCTGAATTCATATCCAGGCTCAAACACTTAAAACCACCTAGCTGTGTGACCTTGGGCAAATCATTTAACCCCATTGCCTTAAAATAAAAATTAAAAATAATACATCAATCCCCTCCTGAAAGTGATCCCAAAATGAAAACACCTACGAATATTGTAGGCAAACTCTAGAACAATCAGATAAAGGAGAAAATCCTGCAAGAGACCAGAAGGAAACAATTGAAATACCAAGGAGCCTCAGTAAAGATTACACAAGACCTGACTACATTAACATTTAGGGACCAATGGGCTGGGTATATGATATTCCAGAGACTAAGGAAGCTTGGAATGCAGACAAGAATTGACTTTCCAGCAAATCTGAATTATCACTTCCAGGGAAAAAAAGATGGATATTTTCAACTTTTCCTGATGAAAAGTCCAAAGCTAAACTTTAAATTTGCTCTTCAAATAGGAGATCCAAGAGATACATGAAAAGTTAAAAAAAAAAGGGAAAACCAAAAAGCTAATATCCAGTAAGATGAAACTGGCTATATCCCCATCTTGGAGAAAGATTCTCATAACTCTTGAGAGTAGTAGCTCCTTAAGAGTTCCTAAGAATATACTTAGCCAGAAGTAATGGACATTCATGACTTGTCCATGACTGTGATTTAAAAATAATATCTCCTTCAAAAGGGGGTACAAGTAAAGAGACAGATGAAAGGAGAAGATTGTTTGAGTTATTTTTCATGAAAAGGTGCAAAGGGCCTATTGCAGTAGAGTGGAAGAAGGGAAGAGGTGAGAGCAGCCTGAATCAGATTTGGCTCAAAGAGAAATTAACACACACAGACTCAGTTGAGTTTAAAAACTTATCTTATGCTTCAAGTATTAAGAGGGGGAAGTGGGGGAGAAAAAGAGGAACTGAAAAAAGGAAGCAAAAGAAGAAGGGGCAAAGAGAAAAGGGATAAAATATGAGGGGGTCGATTGGAAGGAGGCAAACAATGAAGGAGGTGGTATTCAGAAGCAAAATACTGGGAAATAGGGATAAGGTGAAAAAAAAGAAAAAGTACAAACAGAGGAAAGTTAACATGGAGGGAAATAAAGAGTTATTAATTATAACTTTGAAGGTGAATGGGATGAACTCTCCCATAAAACACAAATAGATAGCAGAGTGGAATAACAAAACAGAGTTATCCAATACAATGTTTACAAGAAATGCATTTGAAGCATAGAGATACATACAGAGTAAATGTAAAAGGCTGGAGCAGAATAAATTACCCTTTGACTAAAGTGAAAATGGCAGGGGTAGCAAACTTTATCTCAGACAAAGCAGCTGCAAAATAGAACTCATTAAAAGAGATAAGGAAGGAAGCTATATTCTCCTAAAAGATACCATAGAAAGTGAAGCAATTTCAATGAACCAAATGATATAGTATCAAAATTCTTAGAGAAGATGAATGAGTTACAGGAAGACATGGTCAGCAATATTCTCTACTGGTGGGAGATCTCAACGTCCCTCTCTTAGAATTAGAATAATCTAACTATAAAATAAGTAAGAAGGAAGTTAAGAAGATAAATAGAATGTTAGAAAATTTAGACATCATGTCCTTTGGAGACCTTTGGAGAAAATTGAACTGGGTTTGAAAGCAATATACCATTTTTTTTCTGCAGTACATGGCACATACACAAAAATTGACCATGTACTAGGATATAAAAACCACATGATCAAGTGCAGAAAGGCAGGAAATTGAATACTTCCTCCTCAGACTTTAATGGAATAAAACTCATGAGCAATAATGGGCCATTGAATGATAGACTTAACACTAATTGGAAACTAAATTATCACATTTTAAATAATGAGTGGATCAAGCCACAAATCATAGGAAGAATTAATGATTTCAACCAAGACAATGACAACAATTGTGCAATACAGCCAAAGCAGTTACTAAGTAATATATGATATCTCTAAATGCTTATATGAAAAAAATAGAGAAAGAGGAAATCAATGAACTCGACATGCAACTAAAAAATTAGGGAAATAAAAACTTAAAAACACTAATTAAATACCAAGTCAAAAATTCTAAAAATTAACAAATAATTTAATAAAATCTAAACAAGAAATCTATTGAAGTAAAAAATAAAACCAAGAGTTGGTTTTATTAAAAAAAGCAATAAAATAGATAACCTTTGGTTAATTTGATTAAAAAAGAAAGAAGAAAACCTAATTATTTGTTACAAAAATGAAAAAAGAGAAATCACCACCAATAAGGAAATTAAAGTAATCATTTGTAATCATTTTCCCAATTGTATGCCAATAAATTTGATAATCTAAATGAAATGGATGAATATTTACAAAAAAAATTGTCCCAGCTAGATGAAGAATAAATTAGATTCCTAAATAACCTTATGTCAGAAAAAGAAATTCCAGAAGCCATCAATGAACTTCCTTGGAAAAAAAAATCTCTATGGCCATATACATTCACAAGTGAGTTCTATCAAATATTCAAAGACCAATTGGTTCCAGTTCTATAAAAATTGTATTCACTTCTATTTTTGGAAAAATAGGTGAAGACAGAATCCTACGTAATTCCTTCTATGACACAAATATGATGCTAATACCCAAATCAGGAAGCTTCAAAACAGAGAAAGAAAATTATAGACCAATTTCCCTAATGAATATGAATACAAAAATCTCAAATAAAATATTAACAAAGTCATTACAGCAAATTATCTCTAAGATAATACATCCAAGAAAGATTTATTCCAGCAATGCAGGATTGGTTCAATATTAGGAAAACTGTCAATAATAGACTGTATCAATAAGAAATCCAACAGAAATCACATGATTATCTCACTAGATGCTTTTCAAGTCTTTGACAAAATACAGCACTCATTTCGACTAAAACACTAGAGAGTATAGTCATAAATAGATTGTTCCTTAAGATGGCAAACCATTTATTTGAAACAATGAGCATTATATGCAATAGGAATAAGAAGCATTCTCGGTAAGATCAGGGGTGAAACAAGAATGTTATCACCACTACTATACAATATTGCATTAGAAATGTTAGGTTCAGCAATAAGAAAAGAAAAAGAAATTGAAGGAATTATAATTGGGCTGGAAGAAATAAAATTCTCACTCTTTGCAGATGACATGATGGTATACCTAAAGAACCCCCCCAAAAAAAAAATCTTTTAAGAAATTACTGGAAACAATTAGCAACTTTAACCAAAAAGCAGGATAGAAATAAACCAAATAAATCCTCAGCATTTCTATATGTTACAAGACAGAAAAAAGTTAGAAAGAAAAATTGCATTTAAAACAATTTCAGACAACATAAAATACTTGGAAGTCTACCTGCCCAAGGCAGACTCAGATAATTTTGAAAACTCTAAAATTATTTTCACATAAATAAAATCAGATCTAAATATCAACTCCTCATGGAAAGGTCAAGCCAATATAATAAAAATGGCAATTTTACCTAAATTAAACTACTTATTTAATGCCATAACAATCAAGGTTCCAAAAATAACTTTAGTGAGTTTGAAAAAAATTTTAACTAAATTAAAATGGATAGACATAATGTCAAGAATATCTAGTAATTTAATGAAAAAATGCAAATGAATGCAGGTCAACCTTACCAGTACTAAAATTATATTATAAAACATCAGTTATCAAAATTGTCTGGTTCTAGCTAAGAAATATAGTGGTGGATCAGTGGAATTGAGTAGGTGCAAAAAAAGACAGCACAAAATGATTATAGTAATCTGTTGTTTAATAAACTCAGAATCCAACTTCTGTGATAAGAACTCACTCTTCAATAAAAAGTACTGGGGAAATTGGAAGATAGTATGGTAGAAACTAGGATTAGACCAACATCTCACACCCTACACCAAGATAAAATCAAAATGGGTGCAGGATTTATACATAAAAGACAATGTTATAAGCAAACTATAAGAACAAGAAATAGGTTTTTTTTTCTGTCACATCTATGGGAAAGGGAGCAGTTTATGACCACGGAAGAGACAGATAACATTATAAAAATAAACTGGATAATTTTGATTACATTACATTACAAAGATTTTACACAAACAAAACTAATCTTGCCAAGATCAAAGAAATATAGTAAATTGGAAAGCAACTTTTACAACTAGTGTTTCTGTCAAGGGACTCATTTCTAAAATATATAGAGAAATGAATCAAATTTATAAAAAAAAATTAGCTTTTCTCCAATTGACAAATTGTGAAAGGCCATGCAAAGGCAATTTTCAGATGAGAAAATCAAAGTTATCTATAGTCATATGAAAAATTGCTCTAAATCATTACTGATTAGAGAAATGCAAATTAAAGCACCTATAAGGTATCACCTCACACCTCTCAAATTGGCTAATATGACCAGAAAAGATGATGACCAATGTTGGGAGGGATGTGGGAATCTAAGACATAAATGCATTTTTGGTGGAGCTGTGAACTGACCCAACCTTTCTGGAGAAAAATTTGGAACTATACCCAAAGGGCAATAAAAATGTGCATTCTCTTTGATCCAACAATACCATTAATTGAGTTTATATCCTGATGAGAACATGAAATAGAATAAAACCTTCTTATGTAAAAACATACTCATAAGATCTGTTTGTAGTAGCAAAGAACTGGAAAATCGAGGGAATGTTGATCAACTGGGGAATGGCTAAACAAATTGTAGTATAAGTATGTGATGGAACACTATTGTTCTACTAGTAATCAGGAGGGGGATTTCAGAGAAGCTTGTAAAGATTTGCTTGAATTGATACTGAGATGAGCAGAACTAGAAGCACATTGTATACCTTACCAATAGAAATACAGTGATGATCAAACTTGATGGATTTGTGCATTTCATCAGTGCAATAGTCAGGGACAATTTGGCGGGGATCTGAGATGGAGATTACTATCAGTAGCCAAAGAAAGATCTGTGGAGCTTGAATGAAGACAAAATACCACTCTTCTGAATTAAATAAAATTGTCTTAAGTATTACATAATTTTGCTATCCCTAATATTTTTTTCTACTTGAAGGATATATTTTTCCATTCAACACATACAATATTGATTTATAGGATATCATGGAAACAAAGTAAAAACTATCAGATTTCCATCTGTTAGGGGGAGGGGGGAGGGAAGGGAGGAAAGGGAGGGAAATTGCAAAATTCAAAATATCCCCAAAAAATGATTGGTAGATACTACTATTGTATAAAATTGGGAAACAAATTAAATATTCATTTTAAAAAAAACAACAACAAAAGAAAATTCCTAGTTTTTCTCCACAAACTTGATTCTGTCATTTGGTGCTTTATAAAGGGAAATTTGTGTTTTTGTCAAAAAAAATTTTATCAGCATCAACTGATATAATTATAGTGTTTTAATATTGTGTTATTGATATTGAAAGTAGTTTATTTTTTCTAAAATTATACAGATGCAAATACAGCCTTGTTTTGTTGTATGATGTTTATGTTAAATTACTGTATTTGTTCTCTCTCTAATTTTTTAGTTGCATATTTAGTTAATTGATTTCCTCTTTCTCTAATTTAATCATGTAAGAATTTAGAGATATAATATATCCAGGGTGGCTAGGTGGCACAGTGGATAGAACATCAGCTCTGGAGGCAGGAGTACCTGAGTTCATATCCGGCCTCAGACACTTAATAATACCTAGCTGTGTGGCCTTGGACAAGCCAATTAACCCCATTTCCCTTGCAAAAAAACAAAAAAAACATATTATATATATAGTCACCTTGAGTGTATCCCATGAGTTTTAGTATGTTGTTTCATTATTGTCATTATCTAGGATGAAATAATTAATTCTTTCTCTAATTTGTTGCTTGATCCACTCATTCTTTAAAAGGAAGTTAGTTTCCAATTATTTTCTATATATCCCTGGTCCAATATTGCATATCTTTTTATTGTATTATGATCTGAGAAAGATGTATTCACTATTTCTGCCTTTCTGTAATTGATCATTAAGTTTTTATGCCTTAGTACATGGTCAATTTTTGTGTAAGTGCCATGTACTACAAAAAAATAAAATTCAAACTCATTCAATGTCCTCCATGAGTGTGTCATATCTAGGTTTTTCTAACAATCTATTTACCTCCTTTCTTTAAAAAATAAATTACTGTATTTGTTAGTATTGTCTTTTTTAAAAAATGCATTAATATTCTTTATGGAGATTGGTCCATCATTTCCTTTCTGATTATTTTTTTTCTACCAGGTTTAGATATCAAAACCCAATTTGTGAATGGATAGAGTTTTGTATCAATCCTTCTTAACCTGTCTTTTCAAACAACTTATATAGTTATGGAATTAATTGTTCTTTAAATGGTTGCTTGAATTAGTTTGTAAATCCATCTGGTTCTATTATCTGGTTATTGTAGGTTTTGTCATTCTTCCCTTAGGAAACTAACCTATGGCCTTATTCGCTTCTTTCTAAGAGAAGGCTATTTAATCATTTTATTTCCTCTTCTGTTAATCTGAGACATTTATTTTTGTAAATATCCATTTCACTTAAATTGTCATTTTTGAAGGCAAAATTACTCTCAATAATTTCTTTATGATTTTTCACTAATTGTACATTTCCCCTTTCCATTTCTGATACTAGTTATTTAATTCCATTCTTTTTTAAATCAAATTATCCAATGGTTTAGTTGTTATATTCTTTTTTTAAAATAAAACTGATTAAAATAAATCTTTTTTTTTTTCATTTTTTTTACTTTAACCCATTTAAACCTCTTTTTTGTTTTTGGTATTTCTTTTTTTGCATTTGGGTCTTTGATTTTTCCCTTGCTCCTTTAGTAGTCATTTTACTTGCATGAACAATTCATTGATATTCTCTTGGTCTTTTTTATTGATGCAAGCATTTAGAGAGAAAAATTTTCCCCTAAGCATTGCTTTGACTGCATTCAATTAATTTTACTATGTGAAATTCATTATTGGCTTTATTTATAATGACATTATTGATTGTTTCTATAATTTATTCTTTTAGCCTTTAGGTTTTTTTTAGGATAAGTTACTTAATTTCCAATTAATATTTTTTTATTTTTGATTTAAAGATCCATTATCAAATGCAATTTCATGATGTGATAACCCAACAAGGGTACATTTAATATTTCTATTTTTCTGCATTTGTTTAAGAAATTTTTGTGCCCTGATACAGATAGTTCTCATATTATATAAATTCACATAATAAAATTCAATTGCAGCTGGCAGAAGAACCCCACAAATATCCAGATTTAACTTCTTGCAGGAGTGACAGGGCAGCACCAGCAGTGGCAATGGTGTAGTTAATATTCCATGCTGGAAGTTTTCTGCTTGAGGAACTAAAATGGCTCTGACTTCAGGGGCCACAGAGTAACCAAGAAATAGTGCCAAATGTAGCCTAGTGATGTAGGAGGAAGCCTTTGAAATGATCCTCTTTTGTTAAGTGAGAATTAGCTGTATATAGTATATTTTTCTGAAAGTATCAATTATAACTGAGAAAAAATGATATAATTCTTTCTATTCCCATCTAATATTCTCTAATGGTCTATCATCTAACTGTCTAAAATTTCATTCATCTTCCTAACTTGTTTCTTATTTATTTTTATAGTTAGATTTTCCTAAATTTGAGAAAGGTAAATTAAAGCAGTATTTAAAAAAAACATTATAGTTTTATCTTATATTTTCTTTTGTATCTCATTTCATTTTGATGCTGACATTTGGTACATATATGTTCAATATTTATATTATGTCAGTGTCTCTGATACTGTTTACCAAAATGTAGTTTCCCTGCTTATCTATTTTAATTAAGTATATTTTTTGGCTTTGCTCTATCTTCAATCATGATTTCAGTCCCTGACTTTTTAATTTCCATCAAGGCATAATACATTCCTCTTAAGCCATTTATGTTAATTTTGTATTTTCCTGTTTACAGTATGTTTCTTTTAAATAAAATATTATTGGACTTTTGGATAAAAATTGAAAAACTGATGCGAAGCAGAAAATAAAGCCTTTTAAGAGGCAAAACAGCCTATTAAAAGCATCAACAGCATTTCATATGTCTAAAGCAATTGGCCTGACTGGAATAAAGATTCTGTATAAACAAATTGGGGAAATAAGATAAGTGGAAAGGCAAGGATGAATTATAGAAAGTTTTAAAATCTAGATTAAAAAGTTTAGACTTGAAGCATTAGAATATTGAAAGACCAACGTTCCTGAGCAGATGAATAATGTGAATAAAACAAAGAATGTGATAGAAAAATAATTACAGTAACATATCTTGGTTAAAATGGGAAAAGATTAACAAAATTTAACATAAGAAACCCTAAAGTCAAATTATATCAATTTAATTAAAATCACCCAACATGATTAATGCAATAATAAAGTAAGCATCATTAAGTGGTTCCCTGAATAAAGTTTATACCTGGAGTCAGTTTGACTGGTATTCATGAGTTCAAATCTGGTCTCAGATATTTGCTATCAGTATAACCCTTAGGCAAGTCCCTTTATCCTGTTTGCATCAGTTTCCTGATCTATAAAATGATCTGGAGAAACAAATGTCAAATCATTTGCAGTATCTTTCTTGGACAGCTAGGTGGCATAGTTAATAGAGTATCAGACTCCGATCAGAAAGACTGGAGTTCAAATCCAACCTCAGTCACAGGCTATATAACACTGGACACGTCCCCTCACCCTGTTTCCCTTCAGTTTCCTCATCTGTAAAATGTACTGGAGAAAGTGATATGCTAAGCCACGTCTTTGCCAAGAAAACCCCAAATGGAGTCACAAAGACTCAGACATAAGTAAAATGACTAAACAACAGCAAAAAATTAAAATAAGTTAGCAAAGGAGTTAAATAGTGGTAATGGAGAAGAGAAAATTCTAAGAGATGGCGCAACAAAATGAAGATTTGTTGATGGTTTAGAAATAGGGAATAACTATCAGAAAAAGATATTTTTGCAGCTAAGGATAGGGAAAGAGAATTCTTACCTAAACAAGGAGTAAGTAACATAAAAAAATAAAGTTAACAATTTCATCTGATTAAATTATAAAATCATTTGCACATGATTACTCAGTACAATTGAAATTAAAAAGAAAACAAGTGGTAGAAATTTGTCACTTAATTTCTCTGCTAACAGTCATATAAAGAATAAATATCAATATGAAGGAATAAATAATTATTCCCAATATACAAATAATTAAAAGAAGAGGTCTTTCTCTCAGAGTGTAAAATAGGTGGAACTTACAACCAGTAATATCTAAGTTTAAGCACCACTTCTGAAATTTCCTGGCTTTATGAGTCTAGTCAAGTCCACTTACCTCTATGTGGTACACTTCTAAGACTACACATTGCAGAGAAAATGCTATTTTGTATTACTAGTGGATGATTCTTCTTCTGAGTTTTCCCTACATGATTGAAAATTACAGGTTCAGGCTGCATCACTATGAAAAAATTCTTTATACAATTAATATTTAGAAAAAATGCAAATTAAGAAATTCTAAAAACTTATTTCATGCCCTATAGTGTGGCAAAGGTGACAATGGAAGAAAGTGACAACTGTGAAAGGGTTGTGTGAGACAGACACAATAATTCACTACTGGTAGAATTGCCAGTTGATTAAACTATTCTGAAATACAATATTAAACTATACCCTGAATCACTAAAATGTAGATATCGTTGTAATAAGATATTATATATTGGATGCAGCTGCAGAAACAAGCAGAGAAATGAGTCTTTTTCTTGAAATGAAAATAATCTAAAGATTTTAGTATTCTTTGAGTTCTCTCTTAGTATATTCTATGTTAATTTTAGTATAGATAATATTTTTGACCTAGATGATATTTTAACCTGCAACCATCATTCTTTTAATAATTAATTATCTTGTTTCAAAGGATTAAAAATAGATGGATATGTCCAAAGCAAACAAGGAAATATTACACACATATGATAGTATTGATCTTGTGTGATCAGTAAGAGTCTGGGAAAACTTTTATCATTTACGCTAGTATGAATTCCAAATTAACAGAGAAATAATTTTTACACATTATACTTTTGGATACTGCAAAAATGTAGCTCTTTTCTACCCCACTAAATATTCAGAAGTTATTTTTGCCCTCATATCAAAGATTAGAATACAGTATATAAACATATCATTAAATTGAAATACACTTTCGTTAGTGATGCTATGATCTCTATTCATGATGTACAATGTGTTTTAAACAGATTTCCCTTACCTTTTTCTTGGTTTTATTAACTTTTTTTTTACTTAATGCAGTAAAGCAGTATATCAAATGCTTTACAAATATTGTCTCAATTCTTAACTGGGAGTAGATATTATTATTGTTCTCAATTTACAGTTTGGAGGCAGGCAGAGATTAAGTGACTTGACTATGTCATGCAACTATAGCATACGGCTATGGCTAGATTTTAACTTGACTCCAGAACCAGACTTCTATACACTCTACTACCTATAGGGAAATATAGAGATGTATAGTGACCAAATATTAGCTATAATTTATTTTTAAAGATGATCTATTTGTAAAAAGTGGCATAAGGTGTATCCTTTAGGAAAAGTATGCTTGGAAAGAAATCATTCAATTACAGTGTGGGATTATTACTGATGGGAAGTTAGAGCTATAGGAATATGAAGAAAACCTGGGGTGGCTAGGTGGCACAATGGATAAAGCACCAGCCCTGGAATTAGGAGTACCTGGGTTCAAATCCAGTCCCAGACACTTAATAATTACCTAGCTGTGTGGCCTTGGGCAAGCCACTTAACCCCATTTGCCTTGCAAAAACCTAAAAAAAAAAAAACCCTAAAAACCCTCAAGAACAAATCCCATGGGGATTAAAGTATGGATTTTGGGAGAACTTTAAAAAATAGTTACATAGAAATAAAGGCTATAGATGTGATCTATGATTTACACAGAAAACAAAAATATTCCTACCCATGAGATCACAGATCTATTGAAGTATTGAAATATTTCTGAATTTAGCAGTCAATACATACAATTGTCTAGTGGTGCATTTGCAAGTTGATAATTTTTTTCAAAGATACTTAGATTTAGCAGATCCAAATTAAATCTGTGAAGGATTTTTTCTAAAAGTATGAATACAAATACTGATCATATTTGGCATCAAAAAAGAATTAGTTATTTTAGATCAAAGCTCCTGGGCAATTAGGCTAAAATGGAAAGAAAAAATGGTAGGGAAAGACCAATACAATATAATATGTATAATATATATTAGACATATACATATATATTAGCTATTAGATATATATATATAAATATAGACATGTATATATAAATATATGTAAACATAGACATATATATATACATATATATATGTGTATATATATATATACATATATATATATATATATATATATATATATATATATATATATTATGTATGTATTAGATCCATTGCTTAGGAATCATGAGAAGTCCCTGGCAGCTAAAATGGTAAGGTTGTTAAAAATAAGTTGAAAGGAATTAAGGCATTTAGCTTCAGTCAATATGAAGGAAACACTTCACAAAATTGAAAAGAGTGAGCTATATTTGTGTTATTTTCAGTTATACAAGTAATAACCACATTTCTATTGCATGTAGTTTGTTCATAATGGGGGGAAAAGTGAAAAGACCAGAGAAATGTCTCCGTACTCTTTAATCAGAGAGATAATAACATGTCCCTTTAACAAACTGAAGAAAGGCTTCAAAAAGAAAAGAAGTAGTGAGCACTATGACCTAATACTGGATTATCAAGCATAATTTATGGTCTACTAATTGAATTTCTTTCTTTTTATACTTTACAATCTATCTAGATCAGGAAGGTGTTTGGTTTTTTCTTGATTCTACTTGGATATTTTATTTAAATTTTCAACTAGCTACTCTCATGAGGCTCAGTAAATAAAATCTTTGGGGGTTTTTTCCCCCTTTTCTTTTCCAGTTTAAATCATATTAATTGTATATATACACAAGTCTCAAGACAAAAGCATTATGTTAAATATGGTTCTAAAATACAAATCCCAATCTTTGGCACCATCTGTTGCACAAGTATGAAAGAATCTCCTTTTCTTTTCTGAATCCCTTACTTTCAAAGGATAGTAATGAAAAAGACCTTTCCTTATTCCTCTATATCATTCAGTTATTTTGTCTGAAACTATAATTTTTAGCAATGGGGTTTAGATTCCTATTCAACAGTACAATTTATGCATATGAATAACAATATGTTTCTTTGAAATTTCCTATCCTGGGGGGCAAGAACTATTTTGCTTTTCTCTTTTCCATCCCATTGCTTCGCAAATTGTCAAGCATATTATTGTATAGCAGGGTTTGATCACTGATTAGTACATTGATTTAATTTTATCTCTTCAATTATTTCCTTGCTTCTTTCTCCTCCCATTCTGTAGCTGTGAGTATTCCCAAAGGCCAATGAAAACAATGACTTTGTGCTTTTTTTCTTGATATTTTCCGCTTAAAAATTTTATAAAATTAAATTATTTTAACTTTCACCATTACTTGCATGCCTTCCAAATACCAGTGGATGTCCTAAGCTCTCTAGAAACCTACTGGATAAATATTATCACTTGAATTTCCTGTTATCTAAAATTAACTCAAAATTCTCACTATAAGATTGACTGCCCTCATTTTGATTCATATATATATATATATATATATATGATTGTTTTCCCAGTAACAAAAGGTTAAATATTGGAGACTATATTCACCTAATAAGCTTCAGTTTAATAATGACCATATTAAGTATTTTATTTATTATTTATGGTAATAAAACCCCTCCCTCTTTTAAACTATTTAACATCCTTATAAAAAATCATATACCAAGTTGTTACTTTTTTGTAATAACTCATCATATATTCATTGTTCTTTTCTTTCCTTATTTTTCAATCTCTGATTTTATTACTTTCACATATTTCATTCTTCAGGCAGCAGCAGGAATTCTGTGAATACAAGTACAAATTCCATCACTATAGACTTGAATGGAGTCCATTGGATTATGAATTTTTTAAAAACGATCAAAACTGCAAGTTATATTTTTAAACATAGATTAATTGATAAAGTTCTTCCCTACCTTTAATATGCAACCCCCAAAACAGCTTTAACTATAACTTGTGTTCCCCAGTATTAAAAGCTCAACTTCATTCTCCATCTTCTTTGTACTAGTGTTGAATATGGAAACTTCTTTAAGTGTTAAAAAGAGATCCTTATTATTATTAATAATTATTACAAAATAACCCCTATATATGCAGATAGCCTGCCAACTTCAAGTTAATTGTTGCTGCATAAAACTAATACCACTTTTGTTTGAATTACTGTAAAAAGATAAATATCTTTCTCCTTCATTCATTGATTGATTCTGCAATACCTTTTCCAGGACATGCACATCATTTGATTAGCCTGCAATAACTTCTTGAGAGCTGCTGATCTGCTCTATGCCCATCCGTACTAATAGCATTTTTATATTTCCAAGGATAAAGCATATCCACTTCCTGCTACTGACTGCATTTTATTGGAGAGATATCTTGTCAAGTGTACTTTGCTGAAAATTTTAAAAGAGAATGGAAAACAGGGAGCTAAGATCAGACTAAGTGGTTTCTAGATGGAGAGAATTCTATTTCTGCTCTTCAAAAATGCACTTGCTCTCCTCAAGAAAAGATGACATTTTAATGTCGTTTAGAAGATTGGACAATAATGAAATGGAAAAAAATAAATATCCCATGTAAAATAAAATTTACTAGGGGCTCATATTAAGAAATTTCAATTATAATATATAAACTTTTCAATTCACACTGGCTACCTATTTGCTTCTGGTTTCAATGAGTATATTGAGATGGATCTATGAAGCCCTCTTCCCCTTTGATTGTACTCAAGTTTTTTTTCTTAGAGAATGACTAGAAAAATGCACCATGATCAGGCAGGAATTATACCAGGTAGAGAGGGGTGGTTCAACATTAGGAATACACTCAACATAAACATATCAACCAACAGAAATCATGATTATCTCCACAGATACTGAAAATGCCTTTGATAAAATACAACATCCATTCCTTTTAAAAAAAACTAGAAAGTTTTGGAATAATGGAATTTTCCTTAAAATAACAACTACGATCTATCTAAAATCATAAACAAATATTATAATTAATGGGAATAAGCTCAGAGCATTTCTAATAAAATCAGGGGTACAGTATTAGAAATGCAAAAAAGTAGCAATAA
The DNA here is from genome assembly GCF_037893015.1 of Macrotis lagotis. Taxonomy (NCBI): domain Eukaryota; kingdom Metazoa; phylum Chordata; class Mammalia; order Peramelemorphia; family Peramelidae; genus Macrotis; species Macrotis lagotis. The sequence goes on from NC_133660.1 coordinate 105,569,683, forward strand.
AAGAAGAAAAAGAAATTGAAGGAATCAGAATTGTCAATGAGGAAGCAAAACTTTCACTCTTTGCAGATGATATGATGGTATACCTTGAGAACCTTAGAAAATCACCTAAAAAACTCCTAGAAACAATTAACAAATTCAGCAAAATAGCAAGATATAAAATAAACCAACATATATCATTAGAATTTTTTTTTAGGCTTTTGCAAGGCAAATGGGGGTTAAGTGGCTTGCCCAAGGCCACACAGATAGGTAATTATTAAATGTCTGAAGCCGGATTTGAACTCAGGTACTCCTGACTTCAGGGCCGGAGCTCCATCCACTGCGCCACCTAGCTGCCCCTAGCATTTCTTGATATGAACAACACAGGCCAAGAGCAGGAGATCTAAAGAGAAATTCCACTTAAAATAACTATAGGCAACATTAAATACTTGACAATCCATCTCCCAAGACAAACCCAGAAACTATATGAACACATTTATAAAGCACTCCTCACCCAAATAAAGTCAGATCTAAATACTTGAAAAAATGCCAAATGCTCATGGTTACATTGAGTTAATATAATAAAAATGACAATCCTACCCAAATTAAATTCCTTATTCACTGCTATATGACTCAAGCCACCAAATAACTACTTTACTGAGCTAGAACAAAATAGTAATAAAATTCACATGGAGCAACAAAAGCAAGAATAGCAAGGGAATTGATGAAAAATATAAAAAGGAGAGTGGCCTAGCTCTTCCAGTTCTAAAACTATACTAGCAGCATTCATCAAAATTGCCTATAGGGCGGCTAGGTAGTGCAGTGGATAAAGCACCGGTACCTGGGTTCAAATCCGGTCTCAGACACTTAATAATTACCTACCCTTGGGCAAGCCACTTAACCCTATTTGCCTTGCAAAAACCTAAAAAAAAAATTGCCTGATACTTTTTAAGAAATATACTAATGGATCAGTGGATTAGGATAGATTTAAAGGAAACTGCAATAAATAACTATAGCAATCTACTATTTGTCAAACCCAAAGACACCAGTTTCTAGTATAAAAACTCACAATTTGACAAAAATTATTGGGAAAACTGGAAAATAGTATGAAAAAACTAAGCATAGATTCATATTCCATACTCTATACCAAAATAAGGTCAAAATGGGTACAAAATTTAGGCATAAAGAGTGATACCATTGATAAATTAATAGATCAAAAAATACTTTATCTATCTGATCTATGGAAAAGGGATAAATTTATGACCAAACAATAATTAGAGCAAATTATAAACTACAAAATGAATGATTTGACTACATTAAATTTAAAAGGTTTTACACTAATAAAATCAATGCTGCTAAAATTAAAAGGAAAGCAGAAAGCTGGGAAGCAATCTTCACAACCAGGAATTCTGATAAAGATCTCATTTCTAAAATATATTGAGAATTGTATCAAACTTATAAGATCACAAGTCATTCCCCAATTGATAAATGGTCAAATGATATGAACAGAAAGTTTTCAAATGAAGAAATTAAAATTATATATAATCACATGAAAAAATGTTCCAAATTACTATTGATTAGAGAAATGCAAATTAATAAAAGAGTAAGGTATCATCTCACACCTAATAGTTTAGCCAAGGTGAGAAAAGGGGAAGATGATCAATGTTAGAGAGTTTGTAGGAAGATTGGGATATTGATTCATTGCTGGTGGAGTTATGAATGGATCCAACCACTCTGTAGAGCAATGCCCAAAGAGCAATAAAACTGTTCATACCCTTTGATCCAGCAATTCCAATTCTAGGTCTATATCCAGAAGAAATTATAGAAAAAGGGAAAAGTCCTACATGTTTCAAAATATTCATAGCCGCTCTTTATGTAATGGAAAAGAATGGGAAATTGAGGGGATGCCCAGCAATTGGGGAATGGCTAAACAAGTTATAATACATGAAAACAATGTAATACTATTGTTCTATAAAACACCATAAATGGTCAGACTCTAGAGAATCATGGAATGACATACAGCAACTGATTCTGAGTGAAGGCAATAGAAGCAAGAGAACAATGTTATCAATCACTTTATGAGATGAACACCCTCAATTAGAGGAAGAAAAACAAAACAAAACACACAGGAAAAAAAAAAAAACAACCCTTCCAAATCTTATGTATCTCTTTCCCTTAATCCTAATTCTTCATGCCAAAAATTTGCTAATTTGTGAACATGTTTAACAAAATATATATGTAAAATGTCAACCTAAATGTTCCCTGCTGAGGGGAGGGAGGTGGGAAGGGAGGGTGGAGGAAATTTTTGTAACTTGGAAATATTCATGTATATATGGATGAAAATAAATAAATTTTAGAAAACAATCCAAAAAAGAGAATAACTGTGTTCTTTTTTATCTGTGAATTCTTAAAATATGTTGGATGATCTCTAAAGGCCCTCTCCTATTTCTAAAATTGTTGCCTTAGGTGAGTAAAGACTATCTATTTTTAAATTCTAAGGAAAGATTTCATTTAGGAAAATCTTCCAGTACCCAATATTTAAATGAATCAGCAGTATCATTTTATTTTAAAACTTAGCAAAGGAAGCTCATGAAATTTTCCAAGTTTCCTGATCTCATAGTTCAGGTGAAGAACTTCTAAAATTTGAGTACTTCAATATGAATGTGAAAATATGTTTTTAGTTGACATAAGAGAAAAGTGATTTTATTTCTCTCACACTTTTTATTTGAGTATATGTCATTTTACATTGGTAAGACTCAGATTGCAACATCTTACCAATGGAAAATTGTACCGAAGAAGAAGTAAAAGAAATGCTTTCAAGGAAATTTTAAGATTGAAAATGAGCATAGGTCAATCTTGAAATAATAGTTCTGAATCTGAGGGAAGGTCCTGAATGCAACAGAGAGAATCAACTATGTCCTAAACCTCTCCTTAAAAGATTAACAAAAAGAGTTGAACAAATTTTGTAAAGGATAAGATTTGATATAGGGGAGGGATATGAGCTATACCAATGGATGAGATCATAGATACAATAAGATCATAGCTACAATGATGAGATCATAGACCCATCTATCTATGGATATCATGAGTACAGTTCTGCTTGACAGCATCATCATGTAAAGATGTTTGACTCATTTTGTGTCTCTTGGCTTCTGTCCTCATTGATTCAATTTTATTATTTATCTATATTCTCCTACAAATTTGTATTTCTCTAAGCTTCCAAACCTTTAGGGCCCAACACACAAAATCTTTTTTGAGTCACAGACCACTGATCCTTTTAATTAGAACCAAGACAATATGTTACATTTTTACATCAGTGACTTGGAAATGATAGAACAAATGTGAAAATTGTTCTGGCATTTGGCCATAAACTCACACACACACACACACACACACACACACACACACACACACCATACACACCCTGATTATATTATATGCACTTCTTTGCATTGGAAATGTCAGAAAACAAACACTAAACTATGCACTTCAGAGACTGCCTCACTGCATCATAAAATACTATGTTTCCATCTGGATATGAGAGAGAATACACGAAAACTGGTTTGCTTAGTGCTTTACTAACTGAATAGCTCTCTAAAATAATTTCTCATTTCCAAATGTAATTCTTCAATATTCTCAAAATTGAAGTCATTCTTAAATCTAGCAAAAAACCCAATAAAATTCACACCACTACGTCTTCCATTATATGTAAGTCTTTGTCTCTCTCTGCCTCATATATTTATCACTGTCTATTACTCTCTGTCTCTGTCTCTCTCTCTCTTTCTCTCTGTCTGTCTGTCTGACTCTGTCTGTTTCTGTCTCTGTCTCTCTCTTTCTCTCTCTCTCTCTCTCTCTCTCTCTCTCACACACACACACACACACACACACACACACACACACACACACAAACAGGGGATCTTCCTAAATGTCTCAGAGGTAGATGAACCTAAGGTGTGGAATTTTTAAGAGTCAAATGGTGCTAGTTAAATGATAAATATGGCACTTGATGTGAGAGATGGTTGAATAAATAATATGATAAGGAAAAGAGAGAAATCAGCATTGGGAAAACAATAAAGTAAATAATATAGTGGCACATTTGATTCAAACTAAAGATATTATAGAAAAGTATCATAGAAAATGCAGAATATGTTAACAGAGGGAAGCAGAAAATCAGGGAAAACAATATATAAGAGCATAATTAGCTTTGACTCAAGACTTCAGATGTACCAAATATGAAAAACATAGGTAATATTCATGGGTAATAAAATGGCTTAATTTAGTGGCTTAAATTTAATGGCTTAAATTTAGTGACGGGAAGAGAGATCAAAAGAAAACAGACTTCCCAAGAAAGAAATTTTAAAATCATACAAATTTAAAATTGGAAGGAAACTTAATAAACATTTGATCCAGAATGTCTTACTCTTCATTGCTCCATGATTCCCTCTGGAATTTTGGTGGAGCCTATGAACACCTATTATTTTATTTTATGTATTCAAAAAGGTTACCTTTTTGAATACATAAACAAAATAATAGAATTAGAAATTATACTCATTATATTATCAAAAATTTAAAAATGTTCACTCATCCCAGCTTAACAACTCATGTTTTTATCTAGTCAAACTTACTCATTGTAGAAAGGAAGAAATAGAGGTCTGGTGAGGTTAAAATACAGGGAATTAAATAAAATACAGGGAAATTCAATTGAATAATTTTTAGACCATATATAAGAATTCAGATCTCCCATCCAAGTTCAATGTCTTCTTCTTCAGAGTAATCCTTTCCCAGACTCTAGGTGCTAACAGTTCCCAATTAAAGTTAATAAAAGTAATCACCATAGAATCTGTAAATTCAATCAGAAATCAAGAGAGTAGGAACTATAGGTAAAAAGAATTTATAATCTCTTCAAGGACCAAAATTAGGTTAAAAACAGAAGTCATAGAGGTCTGTTGCTTATCAATGAATAAGGCAATCAGTTAATAATCCTTTGAGAAAGGAATTCCTATCAGTAAAGAAAAAAGAAGTATATTTTGATATTGAGGTTGTAGGGATAAGACAGGGTTAAAACAACAAAGACATCAAAAGAAGGATTATATTTAGAAGAAGGCAAGGCATTAGAGGATAAATAATACCATGTGAAGAGGTACAAAGTCTGATTATAGTAGCAGGGGGAAAAGGAATTATGTGAACACTGAGTAAATCTTACTCTCAAAGGATTTGACCCAAAGAGGGAATAACATATATTCCCAATTGAATGTTATTCTACCCTACAAGGAAGTAGGGGAAGAAAGGATTCATAAAAGGGAAGGTGAAGGTAAAATTAAAGGTAAAAGTAAAATTAAAGTAAAAATTTGAAAAAAAAATTAAAGTGAAAAATGGAACAAAACATTGATGTGGAGAAATCCAAGGAAAAGAACGGATACAAATATAAATGAGGAAATATAGTATGGAAGGAAATTCAGAATTAGTCATCTGAAGTATAAATGTAAATAAGATGAACTCTTCCCTAAAACAGAATGGATTAAAAACAAGAAGCCAACAATATGTTGTTTACATGAAACACATGTGTAACAGAGAGAAAAACACAGGGTAAATGTAATAAGCAAAATGCATTATTCTTTAGTGGATATAGAATAATCAGGAATGGCAATCCTGATTTCAGACAAAGCAAAAGAAAAAAATAGATTTCATTAAAAAGAATAAGGAAGGAAACTACCTCTTCTTTTTTATTTTTTTTTAGGTTTCTGAAAGGCAAATGGGGTTAAGTGACTTGCCCAAGGCCACACAACTAAGTAATTATTAAGCATCTGAGGTATTTCAACTCAGGTACTCCTGACTCCAGGGTCAATGCTCTTCCCACTGTGCCACCTAGCTGCCCCAAAACTACCTCATCTTAAAAAGCCATTATAGGCAATAAAGCATAACATTATTAAACATATGCATAAATTGATATAGCAGCCACATTCTTAGAGGAGAAGATGAATGAATTACAGGGAGACATAGACAACAAAATTATAATAGTATGGGACCCGCAATGTCCCTCTCTTAGAATTATATAAATCCAATCATAAAATAAACAAAAAGGAAATTAACGTGAATAGAATCTTAGAAGACTTAGATATCATGGACCTCTGGAGAAAACCAAATGGGGATAGGAAAGAGTTTGCCCTTTTCTCTGTAATACCTGTCACATATACTGAAATTGACTATGTACTGACCATGATACAATAAAAAATACATGTAAAAAAGGGCCATGGAAAGACAATCCTGAAATTGGAAACTAATTGGAAACTAAATAAGCTAATTTTAAAGAATGAGTGGATCAAACAATATATGAAAGGAATAATCAAAAATTTTATCTAAGAAAATGACAACAATAAGACTCCATACCAAAATTTATGGGATGTAGCCAAAGGAGATTTTAGAGGAAATTGTATAACTCCAAAATCTTATGTGAATCAAATAGAGAAAGAAGATATCAGTGAATTGGGTATGCAACTATAAAAACTAGAAAAAGAAAAGATTTTAAGTCCCCAATTAAACACCAAATTAGAAAATCTGAAAATCAAATGAAAAAATAAGAAAATTGAAATTAAGAAAACCATTCATTTAAAAAGTAAAACTAAGAATTGGTTTTATGAAAAAACAAATAAAATAGATACACTTTTAGTTAATCTGATTTAAAAAGAAAAAAGAAAGAAGAAAAGCAAATTACCAGTATCAAAATGAAAAGGGTAATGTCTCCAGCAATGAGGAGGAAATTAAAGAGATAATTCAGAGGTATTTTGCCCCAAATTTGATAATCTGAGTGAAATTGTTGAATATTTAAAAAATATAGACTACTCATAATAAAAGAGAAAATAAAACATTTAAATTAGTCCCATTTCAGAAAAAGAAATTAAAGAAATAATCAGTAAACTCCCTAAGAAAAACATCTCCAGACCCACATAGATTTACACGTGAATTCTAACAATCATTTAAGGAACAATTAATTCCAATTCTATATAAACTATTTTTAAAAGTAAGAGTTCTACCAATATGGTGGTGATTTAAACCAGGAAGAGCCAAAACAAAGAAAATTATAAAGCAATCTCCCCAATGAGCATTGATGCAATTATCTCAACTGAAATCTTAGCAAAGAGATTTCAAGAGACAATTACTTGGATACTGCATCATGATCTGGTAGGATTTATACCAAGTAGGCAAGAATGGATCAATATTGGGAAAACAATTCACTATATCATTAACAGAACTAGCAGAAATCATATTATTGACTCAATAGATGCTGACAAAATCTTCAAGAAAAAAACAAATCATAGAAACCATTGAATCACAGAATTATATTGGACCTTGGAGGTCATCAAATGAAAACCAAATATTCATGTCATTAGGTACCCTTTACAAAATCTCCAATATATGGAATTTCAACTACTACTTGAATGACTGGGAACTACTCCAATGACTGGGAATTCACTGCTTCTTAATAGTAAGGAAGCTCTTTCTACTTTTAGACAATTCACATTTCTATTCAGTTATTGATTGAAATTGTTTATCTCTAGCCCTTTGTTTAAACTGTTTTTTTTGTTTTTTTTAATAGTTCCTGTCTCAGTATTGCAATGTGTATGCTTTAAAAATTTGAAGAATTAAGAGGTATAAATGGGTATTATAATTGTAATTTTTATTAATTAATTTGTTGTTAAGCAAAATAAAATATGTTGGCTCATCTCTGAAAGTGTTTTTTTGTTTTTTGTTTTTGCAAGGCAAGTCTGTGAAAGTGTTTTTTTGTTTTTTGTTTTTGCAAGGCAATGGGGTTAAGTGATTTGCCCAAGGTCACACAACTATATAATTATTAAGTATCTGAGGCCGAATCTGAACCCAGATACTTCTGACTCCTGGGCCAGTGCTCTATCCACTGCACCACCTAGCCACCCCTTCAAGACTCTTTTTTTAAAATTTTTATTAAAGATATTATTTGAGTTTTACAGTTTTCCCCCAATCTTGCTTCCCTCCCCCCATCCCCACCACAGATAGCACTCCGTTAGTCTTTACTTTGTTTCCATGTTGTACCTCGATCCAAATTGGGTGTGATGAGAGAGAAATCATATCCTTAAAGAGAATAGAATTCTCAGAGGTAACCAGATCAAACCATAAGACATCTGGGTTTTTTTTTCTGAATTAAAGGGAATAGTCCTTGTACTTTGTTCAAACTCCACAGCTCCTTATCTGGATACAGATGGTACTCTCCTTTGCAGACAGCCAAAAATTGTTCCCAATTGTTGCCCTGATGGAATGAGCAAGTCCTTCAAGGTTGAACATCACTCCCATGTTGCTATTAAGGTGTACAGTGTTTTTCTGGTTCTGCTCATCTCACTCAGCATCAGTTCATGCAAATCCCTCCAGGTTTCCCTGAAATCCCATCCCTCCTGGTTTCTAATAGAACAATGGTGTTCCATGACATACATATACCACAGTTTGCTAAACCATTCCCCAATTGAAGGACATTTACTGGATTTCCAATTCTTTGCCACCACAAACAGGGCTGCTATAATATTTTTGTACAAGTAATGTTTTTACCCTTTTTCCTCATCTCTTCAGGGTATAGACCCAGTAGTGGTATTGCTGGGTCAAAGGGTATGCACATTTTTGTTGCCCTTTGGGCATAGTTCCAAATAGCTCTCCAGAAGGGTTGGATGAGTTCACAGCTCCACCAACAGTGTAATAGTGTCCCAGATTTCCCACATCCCTTCCAACAATGATCATTATCCTTCCTGGTCATACTGGCCAATCTGAGAGGTGTGAGGTGGTACCTCAGAGAAGCTTTAATTTGCATTTCTCTAATAATTAATAATTTAGAGCATTTTTTCATATGGCTATGGATTGCTTTGATCTCCTCATCTGTAAATTGCCTTTGCATATCCTTTGACCATTTGTCAATTGCGGAATGGCTTTTTGTTTTAACAATATGACTCAGTTCTCTGTATATTTTAGAAATGAGTCCTTTGTCAGAATCATTAGTTGTAAAGATTGTTTCCCAATTTACTATTTTTCTTTGGATTTTGATTACATTGGTTTTATCTGTGCAAAAACTTTTTAATTTAATGTAATCAAAATCATCTAATTGGTTTTTAGTGATGTTCTACAACTCTTCCTTAGTCATAAACTGTTCCCCTTTCCATAGATCTGACAGGTAGACTAGTCCTTGATCTTCTAATTTGCTTATAGTATTGTTTTTTATGTCTATGTCCTGTAACCATTTGGATCTTATCTTGGTAAAGGGTGTGAGGTGTTGGTCTAATCTCAGTTTCTTCCATACTAACTTCCAATTATCCCAGCAGTTTTTATCAAAAAGGGAGTTTTTATCCAGGTGGCCTGACTCTTTGGGTTTATCAAATAGCAGATTACTATAATCCTTTCCTGCTTTTACACCTAGTCTATTCCACTGGTCTACCACTCTATTTCTTAGCCAGTACCTAACAGTTTTGATGACTGATGCTTTATAATATAATTTTAGATCAGGTAGTGCTAAGCCACCTTCGTTTGCTCTTTTTTTCATTAAGCTCCTGGCAATTCTTGACTTTTTATTTCTCCATATGAATTTACTTACAATTTTTCTAGCTCATTAAAGTAATTTTTTGGAATTTTGATTGGTAGGGCACTAAACAGATAGTTTAGTTTTGATAGAATTGTCATTGTTATTATATTAGCTCTACCTATCCATCAGCAGTTGATATGCCCAGTTATTTAAATCTGATTTAATTTGTGTGAGAAGTGTTTTATAATTGTTTTCAAAAAGATTCTGAGTCTGTCTTGGCAAATAGACTCCCAAGTATTTTGTACTGTCTGAGGTTACTTTGAATGGAATTTCTCTTTCTAGCTCTTCCTGCTGTTTCTTCCTAGTCATATATAGGAAAGTTGAGGATTTATGGGGGTTTATTTTATAACCTGCAACTTTGCTAAAATTGCTAATTGTTTCCAGTAGTTTTTTAGATGATTTCTTGGGATTCTCTAGGTAGACCATCATGTCATCTGTGAATAGTGAGAGTTTTGTCTCTTCCTTCCCAATTCTAATTCCTTTAATTTCTTTTTCTTCTCTAATTGCTGATGCTAACATTTCTAATACAATATTGAATAGTAGTGGTGATAATGGGCACCCTTGTTTAACCCCTGATCTTATTGGGTTCAAGACTCTTTTAAAGCATTATTTGCTCTTAAGTTTTTTCCTTTTCCTCTAGAATTCAGTCAGCCAGAATTTATTAAATAACTACTGCTAAGCAGGCAATATTCTATGTTTCAATTCATTTTTTCAATTTTTTATGCAATTTGTTAAAAAATCATTTATCTACATACCTGTCTTTTACCATTTTGGGTAGCCATAGAACTTAGTAAAGTACTTGACACATAATAGATGCTTTGTTGACTGATTGAATGTTATATCTTTGGTAGAATATAAACTCCATGAAGTCATTTATATCTTTGAATGGTTAGTGCCTAACAGTAAACATTCAATTAATTCTTGCTGATCTAAGCTAAATATAGTGAGTTCAATTCTAATTTTATTATCATGGTAAAGACTTCAAAATATTTTATGTAGTGAAAAACATTCTTGGAGAATTTGAGAAATGCAAGGCAAATCAGGAGTTCATATTCTTGATACCATTCTTTGACTTACAGAGGGAATATATATGATCAATAGTTAAGTCCTTCAGTATATTCTGTTTTCTTCTTTTCTATTATACATTTCAGTGTTTCTTGATGAGATTAACAGTGACTTTCAGGACATCATGAAACATTTTCAAGAGATGGATAATGGCTTGGTCCTTTTGAAGGTCTTCTTTCTTCATTAGAAGTGTTCTCTTTGATCTTTCCTAGTCTGTCAGACTATATTTATTCATAATGTACATGTTGAACTTTTGGGGAAATGTAGATATAACTACTGTCTTGAACTATTCTAATGTTATGTCATTCAAACTGCAGCATGAGGGAGAATGTATTCTTGCCAAGTAATATTGATATGTTATATCTGTTTGTTGATGAAATTTTTGATGATCTTTAAGAGTACTTGTATGTATGCTTAAAACTATCCTATGGCCTATTTAAATGACTTCAAAAATGTTTTGAGTTCATTGGAATATTAAATTTCATTGTTATACTTTTCTCTCATCTTTTATTTGTCTGATTTTCTCATTTCTTTTACATTTCTTAATTTCATCAAAAATTCTTAATGTGATAAGTCCTTTTATAATCTTCTATATTCCTAGAATGAAGGAGCTCTTATACTGGGGACCTCAAAAACCAACTTAAAAACTTAATTTATTTTGAGTTCAGTGTACTTAACTCTCATTTTGAGTTCAGTGTACAAAACTCTCAGCAATTGGTACTCAAACTTCTACATAAAGATATCCAGCAAGGGATGACAACTGGTGACACAGTAGGTAGAACAATGGGCTTGGAACTAACAAGAGTAGAAATGAAAGAATATTTCAAACCATTAATAAAAGATACAAAAATGAAATAAATCCTAATTCACCTCATATTCAGAAAATTGTTATCTGTTAAGTTAATGTTGGTGGGAATGTGAAGAGATTGACACTCAAATATAAATACCTGACAACATGTTGATAGAGCTATGAGAATAAATATTTTGAAAACAGTTTTAATTTGGAATTATGCAAATAAAGTTACTAAACTCTCCAAATCCTTTAACAATTGATTTCACTCTGAGATGTCCCTTCAAGAATGGCATTTATAAAAAGAAAGTACAATATACTTGAAAATATTTGAAACAGCAAATTTTGTGGAAGCAAGAATTGGATGATGGCTAAAGAAATTGTTACAGAACGTGTCATAAGAATCAATAGACATGAAATGTGAACTTAAATAATTTATTCAAATTGATTTAAATAGTCCAAATAAGAGATAGGAAAAAGACTTCTTTTCCCAATACCATCACTCTTTTTCAGAGGTGATGAGAGGGAAAGGCTGAAATTACAAATGGCGGAACATTGTATACTGTCAGAATTTTCTGCATGTTTATTGATTTTGATGATTTATTTTCTTTTAAAAATATTCTAATAGTTGGATTTATGGGAGGAGAAAGAAAACCAGAGGAAATCAAAATGAGTTCAAAATGATCAATACAAATCTATTAAAGTGCCTAAACATATTTCTATTAAATCCAGGGAATTTTTAAAATATTGACTTTTTTGAGTAGCATCTTTATGTTTTTTCATCCATATGTATTGTATATTTTTAAGCTACGAAATTTCCTTCCACTCTCCCTTCTCACTGTCCTCCCCTCAGCAAATAAAGTCAAGTTAGTATTAAACATATACATTTTTGATAAACATGTATACCAGTTAGTCATTTTTGGCATGAGAAATTAGAATTAAGGAAAAGAGATACATAAGAGAAAATTTTAATAAAGTGTTCATCAGATTCTGAATAGATTTTTTTTGTTACTTTTGATTTTCTTCCACTGGATGGGGAATAGCATTGTCCATAGCCAGTCCAATATGGTTGTCCTAGATCTTTGAACTTCTTAGAAGAGATGCTTCCATCAAAGATGATCATATTACAACATTTTCTTAAGGTGTACATTCTTCTCTTCATTCTGTCACCTTCCCTCAGCATTAAATCCTATAACTCATTCCATGCTTCTCTAGAGACCTACCATTTATCTTGTAGAACACAGTATTCATGTACCTGTTTAGCCATTCCCCAATTGATGGCCAACCACTCAATGCTGAATTCTTTGTCACTAAAAAAGAGCTACTATGAATATTTTGTAACATGTGAGACTTTTTACATTATTTATGATTTCTTCTGGATATAGGCCTAAAATAGGAATTGCTGGGTCAAAGGGAATGAAGAGTTTTATTCCTCTTTGGACATAGTTCCATGTTGCTCTCCAGAATAGTTGTATCCATTCATAGATACACAAGCAATTCACCAAAGTCCCAATCCTCCTATAACTTCTTCACCACTGATAATTTACCCTTTTTCATATCTTAGTCAATCAGATAAGTGTGAGGTCATATTTCATAGCGGTTTCAATTTGCATTTCTCTAATCAATAATGATTTGGGGCAACTTTTCATATGATTATATATAGCTTTAATTTCTTCATTTGAAAACTGTCCAATCATATCCTTTGACCATTAATCAATTAGGGAATGATTTGTAACCTTATCAATTTGATGCAATTCTCTAAATGTTTTATAAATGAGACCTTTATCAGAAGTTCTAGTTGTGCTTCCTAAGAAAAAGTCTCCAGGTCTAGATGAATTTACAAGTGAATTCTATCAAATATTTAAGGAAAAATTAATTCCTATTCTATAGGAGAGAAAGAGTTCTGCCAAACTCCTTTTATGACACCAACATAATGCCAATACATAAACTAAGAAGAACCAAAACAAAGAAAATTATAGACAAATATCCCTAATGAATATTGATGTAAAAATCTTAAATAAAATTTTAGCAATGAGACTACAGCAAGTAATTATCAGGATAGCATGCCATGGTTAAGGTGGATTTATACCAGGCAGGCAGGGATGGTTCAACATTAGGAAAACACTCAACATAATTAAACATATCAATAGCAAAAACAGCAGAAATCATATAATTATCTAAATAGATGATGAAAAAGGCTTGGAGAAAATACAACATCCATTCCTTTTTTAAAACACTAGAAAGAATAGGAAGAAATGGAGTCTTCCTTGAAATAACAAACAACATCTATCTAAAGAAGAGTCTTTCCCATATGCATGACAAGGCCAATTTTACTGGTTTCCCCACAAAGGTGTGGGGGGAAGGCAAGGGGGAATGAGTGAGACTTCATTCTCATTGGAAATGGCTCAGGGAGGAAATGACATACACACTTAATAGGATGAGGAAATCTATCTTGTCCTGGAGAAGGATGGGAGGAAAGGGATGGGATGAGGGAGCATGGAGGGGGGAAGGGGAGAATAGGTGATAGAAGAGAGGAAAGATTGTAGGAGAGGGTACACAGATACAACACACTTTTGGACAGGGACAGGATGAAAGTAGAGAGAGAATAGAATAAATAAGAGTGGGGAGGAGTGGAGTGGAGGGAAGTACAGCTAGTAATAGCAACTATGGGAAAAATATTGAAGCCACTTCTCTGATGGACTTATGATAAAGAAGGCAACTCATCCCAGACACAGAGCCATTGGAATCTGAACACAGACTGAAGAATATGTTTTTCCCTCTCTCACTATTCTTGAGGTTTCTCATCTTCTTGAGGGGGAGGAGGGTTTATGTTTACTCTTATAACAAAATTATTGTAATAATATAAAATTAAAAAAAACAAATAGCCAAACTTTAAGCCCAGATTACATATATATCTAGAAATTTCTTTCTATACATAAACTTTTAACTACTAGCCATCTTCAAAATACAGATTTACTTTCAGAATTCTTTAAAAACTATTAGAACATCTTTGGTGACTTTAAATTTTTCATATGTATTATTGATTCCAATGAAATAAAACAACAATAAAAACAACCAGGTATTCAAGTCAGTTATTAAATTTTACAAAATAATATCTCCAGTATTATATTATGCATGAATCCACAGATATATCCCAGAAGGGATCATAATTTGTGATATTTCCCTTGCTACCCCTTGAAAGCAACCCCCATTTTAATTCTGGGCTTTAACATTACAGTATTCAAATATCTGACATGTTCACAAGAAAGAACCAAACACTGTAAAGATAATTTCTTTGAAGTTACAAAATAAAGTCACATAACTTAAATATATCTTACTCATCAATAAATTACCTTACACAATTGCTATGTTCAGTCATCTGTCAAAGCCCCCCCCACATCAGTTGTATGCAGTTACCATGAGGAAATACACATTCTTGACTTCTTTAAAATTAAACATACATTTTTAATTTACATTGAACATAAAATTCTTATTTAAACATCTCATTCCCCATAGAACAAGAATAAAATGCTATAAATGTTAGGCAATGTTAATACGTTTTCTTGTTTTCAAATAACAAATGTTAAGTAGATTTTACTTTTAGTCATATGTGTGTGTGTGTGTGTGTGTGTGTGTGTGTGTGTGTGTATTCCCTCCCATAATCTTGTGGTGACTCAAAGATTATTGCAAATTTTCTTCCTTTACCAACAAAAGACCTTGTGAAATTGTTGACAATGTATTATCAATTTCGATTTAACATCAAAACAAATCAGATAACAAGATTCATTACAATATTGCTCTTTCCCAAAAGAAATCAATAAATAAAATTATATATGATTCAATATTCCCAAATTCCTTGATATTCAATTAATCCCAATAATATATTCCTTCTTAATAATACATATATATTCTCAGACTTGAGACTTTCAAAAATTTTGAATTAAAAGGTAACTAAATTACTATCAGTTAGTTCTCAAATAGTTTTCGTTTAAAAATACAAGGTAGGGGCCTTTTTCTTTCAAAAACCTTTCCTTCCTCTTTTCAAAGCCTCTTGAGGCCACGGAGTCGTATTTACTAAACCTTAAAGTCTCAATTGTCTTAAGTCAAATGTAGCAGTCAATCAGTATTAGATTAACAAAAGTTTAGCCCTAGTATAGGGGTAGGCTTGGAACCCAACTCTTAATTTCTTAATTTTAACTTAGACCTTTTTTAAAAACAATTAAATTTCAAATCCAAACTAAAAAGGAGTAACATTTAAATGAGGCAATAGTAACTATTTCAAATCTGAATTATACAACACACATGCATAGAAACAAACACATAGACAACTCTTTCAAATTTCATATTTCAAATTTACCAAAGTGAGATTTTTGGACAACCTGGACAGCACCAAAATATCAAAATGTAAAAGGATTTTCCCACCTCTCCAGGCTAGTGGAGAGATGAGAAAATGTCCAGTTGATGTTTAAATACACACATATACATATGTATATTTATATTATAATTTTTTGAATGTACCAATTAAGACCAGTCAAAAGATAACTTTTAGAATCAAATACAATTTCTTGAGGAACTTCTTATATATTCATTAAGATTTTGAAATAGCCAATCAATAGTTAAAAGTGAATGCATTCTTAAGTAACTTTATATGGTTCAAATCCAGTTACTCTAATACAGAGATTTTTAGTTATTAGCACAGGCTTAATTAAAAGATGAAATCTGAATTTCCTAGTCTCAGAAAATCTTCCACCCCACCCCCCTTTTTAATTAACTAACCAGGAGGTTTCTCAATCAATCTGCCCATTGCTCCTTCCCTCTCCTCAAGGTGGGGCTTTCTTAGCCAGGTTAATGCCTTTAGGAAATGGGGCTTGGAATGGAATTGATAACAATGTGTAGTCTAAGGAAAATGTGGTCATTTGCTCAGCCCCACCTCCTCTCCAAACCAGGAAGAAGTCATGAGGGTCACCTATTTTTAAACAATGAAGCTAAAATTAGTTTTAGGGGAATCTTACCCTTCCTGCACTGAAGCATGTATTACATCTGAGACATAGATTTGAGTTTCTGAGTCCTAAAAAGGACTGCAGAGAGTGGGTTCCAAAGAGAATGAGATAGTGCATTTTGAAGACAAAGAGATAGAGTTCCACCCAAAGATAATTTCTAGGAACTCAGGTGTTGTGCTAATCAAATCTAATTCCTTCCAAGGAGTTAGCACACTACTAAGGGGTAGAAATCTTTGGTACCAAGTTTTCCCATATTTTAATTCTCCTAAACTTCTAGATAGGCAAACATGTCAATTGGACCTACACCAAACATCCTCCCTTAACAACTCACACTCTTACAGTGGGGTTACCTCAGCACTTCCTTCTCTGGTCAGTCTGAACAAATCACAGGGCAGGCCCATATTCAAGGGCTATTGCAAAAAACCAAATGGAATCAGTATGTGGTTGTCACATCTTGCTGATGCCCCACAAAACTCAATCTTTTTTCATTAAACTGGGCTGATAAAAGGAATACACACACACACACACACACACACACACACACACACAGACAAAAGGAGAGCTAGAGGTCCAATGTAATTTTCCTACTTTTCTAAAAATCTAAGAACTAAAAGGATCCAGTTTCTCAGGTCTGGGCAGAGAGGATCCTGGCTGGCTTGCCAAAATGTTGCCTCTAGATTTCAGTTTGATTCTGCCTGTGAGGAATCATGATTTAGACTAGGGAATGCAAGTATAGAAAGAAAAATAAAGATTTTTTAAAATAAATTACAGCACAAAAGAAAGTGATAAGCAGAGAGACTCATAGATAAAAGAAGAGTTGATCAGAGTTGACTGGGCCAGAGTCAGAGACTACTGGTCCCAAGTGGAGGTCCAAACCAGATTTTTATGGTCTTTCCCTCCTCCATAGGGCAAAATTCCCTACCCCCTTTATCCAACCTGGAATTAGGAAGAAGGTAGAAACCTGAGATCAGGACACAAATTTTACATTAAACAATGAAACAATAGTAGTCAATTTACATCACAAGAGTGGGGAGGGCCTCCACCCAAATTAACAAGATTTAATAGCCTTTAAGATTACAAATTTTGTTTCTGCTACATACATAATTCTCTATATCTTTTCCCTGCATCAGTATTATCCACAATCCTACTCCCCTTTGGTTTTTCCATGAGAGATTTTGCCAGATGTTCAATTAAAATCTCTATAGGTTCCTTCTATTACTTCCCCCAGGCTATTATTCTAGTAATCCTGTCAAAGACAGAAAAGAGGCTAATCTGGCTGCTTCATTCTTGATTATGTGTTTTTTTTTCCCAACTGGATCTTTATTTCTTACCATTAATCATTATAGCTTGTAATCCTACTAGTAGGATATAATAAGCAAACATACAGGCATTTTTGTAGTTCCTATTGTGATTCTCTATAGTAGTTTCTCAGAGCTGTATCAATGTTCATCAAAATTTAAACAATTTATACTTGGTTATCAAAAAATTTGTTTCTAACTTCAAGAATTGCCTTGTTCTTTGGTCATTTGTTTACTGAAAAAATAACCCTTATTAATAAATAGGCATGAATTCCTTATCGATTTCTGATATCAGTCTTCTATCAAGAGAATTTATTTTTTCAAATAGTTTACTTTTCCAGTCAATTTCTTCCCTTCTTTTTTTTTTAGGTTTTTGCAAGGCAAATGGGGTAAAGTGGTTTACCCAAGGCCACACAGCTAGGTAATTATAATGTGTCTGAGGCCAGATTTGACCTGAGGTACTACTAACTCCAGGGCCAGTGCTCTATAATTTCTTCCCTACTTTTCTGGGATTCATCACAAATTATTTTGCAAAAAAATTGTTTCTTTTATACAAAATAATCTAGTTGGTTCCTTATTTCTTTCAAATCCTGAATGCTTAAAAATACATTTATATTCCAAATTTCTAAAAGAAGATATGAATCCATTTCCATTTATTTTTAAGGATTGTTTTAATATCTTTAGAAATTTCATATATTTAAATTTTTATTTTGGTACATATTATGAGATAAAGGTCCACTTACATTTTTGGTTAAGTTCCTATCCAGTTTTTACCAGTTTTCTTATTGAATGAAGATTTTCTAACCCAATATTTTGTGAATATGTGTATGAGACCCTTGTCAATTTTGTGTGTTTGGTTCCAAAATAATTTATTATTTTATTTTTAATCATATGAGATTCCACAATGATAATTGCTTTATATTATGATTAGGGATAGAGAATGGATTTGTGATTTCACTAACGTTGAGAATTCCTATTTGAAGAAATTCTCTCTACCAATTCTCTATTACATTGAATTAAAGAGTTCCCCAGTGGCACTGAAAGCTGAAGTGATTTGCCCAACGTCACAAGGACAATCAGTCAGGCAACAAACATTTATTATTTACAATTTGTCAGGCATTTTGTCCTTCATTCTTTTTTTTTTTAGTCAATCAACAAGCATCTATTAAATCCTATATGTGCAAAGCATTAAAGGGCCTTGGGATACAAAAAAACAAAGAATGTCCCTGGTGGCCACAAAATTCTAGTCTAGAAAACATTTTATATGCCTCCCATGCCAGAATAAATGACTTGCTGCTTAGTTAGGGGCAAGGGATAATGAATAGAGGTTGGAGGTCTTAGAGAGCCAGGGAAGGATTTCTAGTCTCCCCAACAACCCAGGTCAATGTTTTACTAATTATTTACTAATTAAATGAGAATAAATAAGCCTACCAGGTAGTGACTACATCTGAGTCTGGGACACAAATAGCACCAACTGGAATATTCAAGTCTAAACAATAAATACTTTTGTCTTAAACTAGGGTTCTTAATCTTCTTCTAGGAAACCCTAATAAACTCAGATATTCCTAAAAGGTGCTCTTCTGAAAAAAAAAGAGTAAAATGACACTTGAGAGGGCTAAAAAACACAAAAGTAAAGAACAAAAGGGAGTGATCTAAGAGGAGGAAAAGTCAAGAAATGAGGAAAAATAGAGGGAAAGGAAATGTTCTTTAAAATGAAGTGAATTACTGACAATCAATGTACAATCAATACTAGCAATGAAGGTAAATCGAAGGGGATGATTTCTCTTTAGGATAAAATATTCTTCAAACAACCCCCAATCAGAGAATAAATCCTTGATCTACAATTGACTGAATGACCTTTGTCAAGTTGATTGCCTCTCTAGGTTTTACTTTCCTCATCTATACAATGAGATATTCTAATTCTCTCTGGACTAGAAAGGATGGTATTTTTACTCATAGAATCTCAAATGTGCAAATGCAGCACTGTTCTAGATTTTAGCACTAATGGCTGGGAAGAATTTCTAACCCAAGTCAATGGAAATGGGTCAATTAGAACACTGAAAACTGAGCAAACTTTTCCTTCTTCTGCCAACACACCATCAAAAGGTGACCAAAAAGAGATGTTCTAAGTGGTCCCAGTAATTCCAGGAAATGAAGAGTAAGCAAGTCTATAAACAAAGTCATCAGATAGAAGAGGAAATATTAAAGGAGATCAAAAACTATTCTCTCTTTATACAGGTAGGCTAATTTTCATTCCCATTATTATTAAGTGCCTCAAGACCTACTGAAATGTAAATGTCTCAACTACATTGTAAAAACTTAAAAGCTTCTTTCCCACACCTACCCCAAGAACTTTTCCACAGAAATTGGGTATTGGCATAGATGATGGGAATCACCTCAGGCCCAAATAAGATATAAATATGGAGGTGAAGGGAATTGCCTCAAACACCTTTTGCCACTTCTTCCTTAGCCTTTTTTCAGCACATAAACCAAGTACACTAGGCCCTGCTCCCCTATATAAACTGGACCTATGGCCTTGAGGGTTATTGTTGTCCAGGGCCATTGCAAGCATCTTGCTGCTATTCCTAGTTTCTCTTCCACATGCTTCTCTCCCTCTGTAGGCTACTTATGGCAGTTGGTGAAGTTGCTACTGATGCTACAGATGTTCCTAAATGTCCTTTTTGCTCATCCTCTCAGGGGATCAGCCATTCCCAACTGCTCTTACTTTATCTCCTCTCTCTCTTAGCTTCTGCTAAGTACAGTAACATTTGTATAAACTTTTTTGTCCCTATGTACACATGGGTTAGAATCATTTTTAAAATTTCTTCAAGATCAAATGAACTATTTGATAATATAAAAATAGAATATTAGGAAGGTCTCGATTGGATCCTTAAGACATCCATCCATCCATCTAACTAGTGTTAACCAAGATCACATGGAATAAGCAGCAGAAATGGGATTTAACCCGTTCTAACTACCATAAGGGTGTTTCTGGGTGAGTTTGCAAATTTGGTTGGATTAGAGAATTACATACTTTTAGTCTGTTATAACATCTTTAACCTAAACTCAAAACCCAAGGTATAATTCTACTTCCTGAGATCATAGGTCAAGAGTTGGAAGGGTCCTGAGAGGTCATTGAACTCCTAACCCCTCATTTTATAGATAAAGAAACTGAGGCACACATTAAGTGGCTTGCCCAAGTTCACAGAGGTAGGTGACAGAGATAGGAGGTAAACTCAAGTCCATTTGATGCCAGGGAAAGATGAGGAGAATTGTGAATATAACAAAGAAAATTGGATGGAGATGGAGATTAAGACCTTACTCTTGAGATGTAAATTGACTAGAAGTAAAGAATTATGATTATAACAGAAACAATTGTAATTTTAAAAGCTGCTTCTGTGAAGATCACCCTCCATTCTTGATGTGCCATTGATTCACTTTTTAATGTGAAATTTGTATCCTGGTTTCCTTAGACGTTCCCTAATTCCTGGACTAGTAAGAGAAAGGGAGTTCACCTTTTGTCCTCTGGATGAGAGGTAAGACATAATAACCTTGGGTTGGACCCTGACTCAGGGCCACAGTCTTCTCTACCAATCTGTGGCCCAACCAACACTGCTTGGCTGTTTCTCTCTCTCCGCCCCCGCCCCCCCCCCCCCCCGCCCTTCCTATGTCTTGTAACCATTTTTTTTTGCAAGGCAATGGCATTCAGTAGCTTGCCCAAGACCACACGGCTAGGTAATTATTAAGTGTCTGAGACCAGGTTTGAACTCAGGTTCTTCTGACTCCAGGGCAGGTGCTCTATCCACTGCACCACCTAGCTGCCCTCTTGTAACATTTTTAGTAAATTTTTGTTTTATTTCCACCCTTGCTTTCCCAAATCTGAATAATGATTCCTCATAGACAAAATTTTAGTAAATTTTTGTTTTATTTCCACCCTTGCTGTCCCTGTAAGTTTGGCCTATCCCTAAATGACAATGACAGTTGCCTATTTTATACATGGGGATTAGGATATGAAAACCAAAGAAGACTGAAAAGATGCACTTTGTGCACAGTATATTTTTAAAAACCAGAGAAACTTGGCGGGTAGGAGGGAGTGCAGGGACACTTCATCACTGGCATTAGATGACAACACAAATTCTTGGAATGTCTTGTGAATCCAGAAAATACTATTTGCTAGAAGAAATCAAAAGATGAGACCTCTTCACCAGTCTTCCACCCCAGCAAGCTGGTTGACAGCTTACTATAAATGTCTTCAAAGTACTGTTACTGAACTCAAAGGAGACTGGCTCCTAGAAAGCCCAGAGAAGGTGGGGGGGTGGGAAAGGGGAGAGGTCTCAATTCCCATTATCCTAGAAGCCAAATCATGCTCATGCTACCAACTGACAAAGGATGTTAAATGGAAGATCTCTTCAGATCAACCCATTGCTTTGCTTGCAGAAATGGGTCTGGATGTCTAAAGTACCAGAAGAGTCTTTCCCATCCACATGACAAGGCCAATTTTACTGGTTTCCCCACAAAGGTTAATATTCTTCCCACCCTTGGAGCCCTTGGACCATGTTCAGTCTTCAGTCTCATCTTCTACCCAGAACTGGTCTTCCATGTAGTGTTCAGTGTCTCTGACACTGTCCTGAGAACTGTCCTTACAGTTCAAGGGGTGACTGCTGGTCTCCTGCAGCTCCCACTCCACCTTGACCAGCCAGTCAAGTTCTATGGCAGTTCATGGCATCTTCCACAGATGAATGCCCATGTTGGCTGACCTGAATTATTTTGTTCAGCAGCTGTGGGGCCAGATTCTTGAGAGAAGACAATTGGGTTCAGACAGGGAAACTTGCCTGGTTGATTAGGTTAGGGACAGAAAGGGTATTCCAAGTTTGTCTCCAGGGAAGGAAGTATTTGAGAGCCTGGAAGTCATTATGGAGCCCATGGCCCATCACCAGCTTACCCTTCAGCAGCTTAAGAATCACCTTTTGTGCTATTCTGAAAGGGATAATATGCTGTCTGGTAATGCCACTCCAGAGAATTCAATAATACACAATAGGTGTCTCAGGTCAGATGTATTTGTCATACAGAACATCCCCATGATAAAAAAAAAAAAAACACTGAGCATCGGGCCACCTCACTCAAACACCCACCAGAATCAGTACCTACCATCTCACAGTTAATGGCCACACATTTGTTGGGCATAGTATGGGTAAGGGCAGTGCTCTTCTTGGGTTCAATCTTATGAATTAGCTTTTTGGGGCCAGGGTACCAGGTGATCCAATTGTAGATTGATGTGTACTACATCTGGAGGCCTCTGTGTTCTCCAGAACTTTTGATCTGGCCAACAGGAGGTTGACCTCTCACTTCTGAGGTGTACTCAGCATGGCTCATTTCTAAAGAAGGGCCTTCTGTACCATGAACCATTGATGCTATTGGCTTTTCCTCTTGTGGCACCATTGAAGGATGTCCTTATCACTGGAGTTGGTAAAAGGTGTAAAAGCACTGAAAGTACTTGGAGTTCTCTTTTGGTGCCATCTTTGCCAGTTCAGTGATGGGAACATGGGTGGTCATCTCTCTACCAGGCTGTGACTCACTACTGCTCAGGATTCAGACACTGGCAAGGCCCTCTTCCTATTGCCCACAACAGCTCTGGTGTGGGTCTGGACATGAATTTCCAAGAGTCAGGTCAGGTAGACAAACATATCCAAACATGAAAGGTTGGGAAGTGAAAATCTACCAACTCTATTTTTGGAAACTTAGATTTTTTTATAGCAAAAACTTATCTCAGGAATGACTGGTTAAAGGAGACACAGTTTTACAATTTCCTGGGTAAATTTACAATATTTTTTCTTAGAAATATGCATACTTCTCTATCAAAGAAACCTTTTACCACTACCTCCAGAGCCACAGATTATCCTAGGTCAGGGTTCACTGGTGAACCAAGGATCCGTAAAATGAGCAATAATCCATACATATCTTTGATGAAGAAGATCACCAAGGATATGTGAATATCACTCCCTGGGGCTGGCCCTCTACATCTTCTGGCCTCTACATAGTTGTGCTGAAGACAGAGGCTCCCACATTCCCAGGCAAACCCAGCTTCTGCTCTTCAGTGATTCTTGTCCTTCAGTCTTGAAGAAAACCAAGACATCAGGGAAGTGATGTCATGACAAGCAAGTGAATTGGATTTGAGTGGGGTGGGGGGGTGCTTGTGCCAAGTCACCAACCTTACTTTCTTCTGCAGATCCAGGTGGATCCATTGGCCAGTTATGGATATGGATCAGGATGACTAAAGATGGCCCTGGATGTGAGTCAATCAGGGTTAAGAGACTTAGTAAAGGTCAAATAGCAAATAAATATCAAGTGCCTTAAGCAGATTTGAACTCAGATCCTCCTGACTTCATAGCTTGTGCTCTATCCACTGCACTACCTAGCTGTGCTATAGTTCTAAGCACTTTGCAAATAATATCTCATTTGAGATATACAACACTACTGTAACATAGAGCTATTATTATCCCCATTCCCTGGTTGAGTGAACTTAGGCAAACAAATATCCAGTAACCTGCCCAAGATAACACAATTGGACATTTTCTGAAGTATTATTTGCACTGAGGTCTTCCTGGTTCCAGTTCTAATACCCTACCCACTGTACAACCTACTTGCCTCAAAAAAAGGAAAGGTAAAAGACAGTTCCTACTCTCAAGGAGTTGAGAGTCTAATGGGGACTGCAATTTGCAAACAATTATGTCCTAAGTATCAGAGGGATAATATGAACCCAGGCTTTCCAAACTCTGAAGTTAGATCTCTCTTGCCACCTTTCATATAAAAAATTACTAATAGAAGAAAAATCTCAATTCAACTTAAAAAAAAAAGAATTTCCTTTAAAAAATGTCTATTATTTTGTTTGGTCTTATGATATTTGTCATTATTTTATTTGATTTTCTAAAAGATCTAGCACTTTTACCAATCCACAGAAATCATTTAGTATATATGGCATCATTATTTCTTTTAGTTCATCTTAATTATTTAATCAATATTTCTCCAATTGTCTACTTTTATCTGTTTTTCTAGAATTATATTTTGTCTACATGTTTTCTGTCTTTCAACGTAAATTTGCAAATATTTAACATATTTTTAATAACAGATCGAATTACCAATGAATTTTGCCATATTTTAAACTAAAATCTATTCTCCTCAACTTGCAATGTAGTAATTCTCAGCTTCACTTCTTGTACCAAAATGAAGTAATAGAATACAGTTTATCATGATGACACATTGGACATTTGAAGTATACTTTGTACCTCTGTTAAGTCTTCTCTTTTTCTCATATTCTTAGAAATCCTCTTGAGAAATAATATGGTACAATAGAAGGAATCATGAATTTATAAAAAAATTACCTGAGTTTGAGTCTTGGTCCTTCCACTGATTACTTATATAACTTTGAACAAGTTGCTTTATTTCCACATCTTCCATTGACCTACCACGTCGTACATAAAACTTTTGTAAAATGCAATAAAGTTCTAATTTTCTTTTTTAAATTTATGTATTTATTTTCATCAATATGCAAATGTACATTTTGAAGTTACAAAATTTCCTTTCACCCTCCCTTTCCAGTCTCATCCCCTCAGCAGTGAACAGTTAGGTTTGCATTGTATATATATATATATTTTGATAAGCATGTTTATAAAATAGTTATTTTAGGTATGAGGAATAAGGATTAAGGGAAATATATATATATATATAATATATAATTTTTATAAAGTATGCATCAGATTCAAATGGCTTGTTTTTGTTTTGTTTTGTTTTGTTTTTCTTCCTTTGATGGAGATAATATAGTCCATAGCCAGTCTAATACCATCTAATACAGCTCAATAGACTTCTGAGAGGAGATGCTTCCATTAAGGTTGTTCAACTCATAATGTTGTGGTTGATGTATACATTGTTCTCTTGGTTCCACTCCCTTTGCTCAGGATCAACTCTACAAGTCATCCCATGCTTCTCTAGAATACAACCATTTATGGTTTCTTATTGAACAATAGTATACTGTTTGGTATTGGCTAAGAAATAGAGTGGTGGATCAGTGGAATAGGCTAGGTGCAACAGCAGGAAATGATTATAGTAATCTGCTGTTTGATAAACCCAAAGAGTCCAGCTATTGGGATAAAAACTCACTCTTTGATTAAAAACTGTTGGGAAAATTGGAATTCAGTATGGCAGAAACTTGAATTAGACCAACACCTCACACCTTATACCAAGATAAGATCAAACTGGATACAGGATTTAGGCATAGAAACAATATTACAAGCAAACTAGGAGATGAAAGATTAGTTTACTTGTCAACCCTATGGAAAGGAAAGCAGTTTATGACCAAGGAAGAAATGGAGAACATCATTAAAAACAAACTAGATTATTTTGATTATATTAAATTAAAAAGATTTTGCACAGACAACACCACTGTAACCAAGATGAAAAGAAATGTAGTAAATTGGGAAACAATCTTTACAACTAGTATTTCTGACAAAGGACTCATTTCTAAAATATACAGAGAACTGAGTGAATTTTCTTTAAAAAAAAAAAAATCCATTCCTCAATTGACAAATGGTCAAAGGATATGCAAAGGCAATTTACCAAAGAGGAGACATTAGCAATTCATAGACATATGATAAATTGCTCTAAATCATCACTTATTAGAAAAATGTAAATTAAAGTTTTTCTGAGATACCACCTCAGACCTCTCAGACTGGACAATATGACCAGAAAGGACAATGATCATTGTTGGAAGGGTTGTGGGAAATCTGGAACATTAATATATTGTTGGTGGAGCTGCAAACTCCTCCCAACCTTTCTGGAGAGCAGTTTGGAACTGCGCCCAAAGGGCAACAAAAATGTGCATACCCTTTGATCCAATACCACTACTGAGTCTATACCCTGAGGAGATGATGAAAAAGGATAAAAACATCACTTGTACAAAGATATTCATAGCAGCCCTGTGTGTGTTGGCAAAGAATTAGAAATCAAGTAAATGTCCTTCAATTGGGGTGTAGTTTAGCAAACTGTGGTATATGCATGTCATGGAACACTACTGTTCTATTAAAAATCAGGAGGGATGGTAATTCAGGGAAGCCTGGAGGGATTTGCATGAACTGATGCTGAGTGAGAGGAGCAGAACCAGAGGAACATTGTACAACCTAACAGAAACATGGGGGTGGTGATCAATCTTAATTGATTTGCTCATTCCATCAGTGCAACAATCAGATGCAATTCTGGAATATCTGCAATGGAGAATACTATCTGTATCCAGAGAAAGAATTGTGGAATTTGAACAAAGACCAAAGACTATTACTTTTAATTAAAAAAAACCTTTATCTTATTATGTAAATTTTCTATCTCTCATACTTTATTTTTTCCTTAAGGATATGATTTCACTCTCATCACATTCAACTTAGATCAATGTATATCATTGAAACAATGCAAAGACTAACAGACTGCCTTCAGGGGGAGAGTGGGAGTGGGGAAGGGAAGCAAGATTAGGGGAAAATTTGTAAAATTCAAATTTAATATATAAATTTTTAAAAAGTCAGTCAAATTCATAGATTGAGAAGGTTTTTAGAATGTGATTGCTTCCAGTGTTTCTCCCAGTTCTTTGGTAGATCTTTGCTTCTTTATCTTCAACATCTGTAAGGAGTAGATAGCGATGAATTTTTGACAATGTTCTTCAACATCAGGGGATTTTTGGCAGTGAAAACTCCTCCTCACTTATGAAATAATCTATCACCAAAATATGACTTTCCTGATCTTAATCTAGCCTTGAAGTTTTGGGAACACATTGACCAGAGCAAACATGACAATACATACATACATACTATATATATATATATATATATATATATATATATAGCATTTCTAATCATAAGACCCTTATAAGAACTTATACATTTAAGAGTTTATTTTTGTTTTTTTTATAAAATTGACAAATGTGTGGGAAGGGTTGGTGAATTGTTGGTCATTTAATAGGCTGGCTAAGGATTTTAAAAGTTTTTTCTGTACTTCACAGAAAATAATTCAGTATTTAGAGTTTTATCATTCAGATGGGCAATACAAGTATTACTTCAACGTATAAAAGGAATTATCTGAATTTTAAAAAATAAATGGTTTCTAATTTAATATTTTATTATTTATTTTCCCAATTACATGAAAAGACAGTTTTCAGCAATCATTTATGTAAGATATTGAGTTCACATTTTCCTCCTTCCATACCTTCCCTCCATTTTCCACATAATAAAAAGTAATCTAATTTAGATGATGCATATATAATCACATTAAACATATATATCCATGTTATTCATGTTATGAAAGAAGAATCAAAATAAAAACAAGAAAAAACCAGGAAAGGGGGAAAAAAACGAAATACATCAAGCTAATTTAAGAAATTGAAATAGTATACTTTGGTCTTCATTTAATCTCCATAGTAACTTCTCTCTGTGTGAATGGTATTTTCTATGCCATGTCCTTTAAAATTATCTTTGATTGTTGAACTGCTGAGAGCAAATTCATCATAATTGATTATCCTACAATCTTACTATTGGTGTGTTCAATGTTCTTCTGATTCTGCTCATTTCACTTAGCATTACCTCATAGTCAAATCATATCCATAACCTCTTTCCAAGTACACTCCCCTCATCTTTCCCAATAGAAATACATTTTTCAAAAGTCACAAACATCATCAAATTATAATCAATTTATATCACCTCCTCTTTCTGAGTACCCTCTATAGAAATATAATCCTCATGAGCTAAAGTATCATGTAAAGCAAAATGTCTTTAACTAAAACTCTGATCACATCACAATTTATATTCATATAGCTTTTGTCTAAATATGTTCCTTTCAACTGTTCTAAGAGAAATACATTTCTCAAGGATTAACTAACATACCCCATCCCTTCCAATTACCTTTTCAAGCATCTCTTGAGTCTTGTATTTAAAGATCAATTTTTCTCTTCAGTATAGACATTTTTATCAGGGAAATGTGAATGTCCTCTATTTTGTTGAAAAAATCTTTTCCTTGAAAGATATTCTGAACTTTGCAAGGCAGTTGATTCTTAGTTGAAATTTAAACTCTTGTGGCAGCTAGGTGGCACAGTGCATAGAGCACTGAACCTGGAGCCAGGAGAAACTCAGTTCAAAAACGGTCTCAGACACTTAATAATTACCTGTGTGACCTTGAGTAAGTCACTTAATTCCCCCACCCCACATTGCCTTGCAAAAAAAAAAGAAAAGAAAAAAGAAATCCAAACTCTTTTGCCCTATGGGATATAATATTCCAGACCTTCCAGTCATTTATTGTGGCAGCTGATAAATCGTACAATCCTAACTCTGGATTCCTGAGTTAGGGAATTTGTTTCTTTTTGACTGCTTGCAGTATTTTCTCCTTTAGACGAGAATTCTGACATTTGCCTATAATATTCCTTGGAGTTTTTATTTTGGCGTCTCTTTCCGTGGGTGATAGGAGTCATTCAGAGATTATTTTATTTTCTAAATCTAGAATGTTAGGATAGCTTCCATGATAATTTTCTGCATAATATTATCCAGGTTTTTTTTTCTGCTCTTGGCTTACAGTAGACCAATATTTCACGAATTATCATTCTGGTTATATTTTCCACATTGGTTGTTTTTCTTAAGAGGTAGATTAAATTTTTTAGTATTTTTTCAGCCTTTTGGTTTTGTTTGATGGGATTTGTTGTCTTTACAGACACTCATTTCGATTCGTCCAATTTTAGTTTTTAAGGTTTTATTTTCTTAAGTTGGTATTTTTGTTTCCCTTTCCAAAGATTACTTTTATTTTCAAGCTGCTCAATTTTACTTTTTTAATTGATAGTATCTTTTTAATTTCTTTTTTCCAACCATATGCACATGTGTATCTTTAAGATCCAAAATTTCTATCCACCTTCCTTCCCACCCCCCTCCTCTCAGCAACAAACAATCAGGTTAGCATTGTACACACATATTTTTGATAAACATGTTTACAGATTAGGCATTTTTGATATGAGAAATTAGGATAAATGGAAAGAGATAACAAGAGATAATTTTTATAAAGTGTTCAGATTTGGAAGGGGTTTTTTTGGTTTGGTTTTGTTTTCCCTCCTCTGTATTATGGTTTCTTATAGAATAATAATATTCCACAGTAGTCATGTACCATAACATGCTTAGCCATTCCCTAATAGCTGAACATCCCCTCAATTTCCATTTCTTTACCACTACAAAAAGAGCTACTATGAAAATTTTGGAACATGTAAGACTTTCCCTCTTTTCTATAATTTCTTCTGGATATAGGCCTAGAATTGGAATTGGTGAGCCAAAGGGAATGAATATTTTTATTGGTCTTTGGGCAGAGCTACATATCACTCTCCATAATGGTTGAATCCATTCACAACTCCACCAGCAAGGCATCAATGTCCCGGTCCTCCCACAATCTCTCCAACATGGATTATTTTCCATTTTTCTCATCTTAGTCAATCTGATAGGTATGAGGTTATATCTCATATTTGTTTTAATTTGCATTTCTCATATCAATAATGATTTCATATGAATTTCTTCATTTGAAAACTTTATATTCATACCCTCTGACCATTTATTAATTGGGGAATGACTTGTAACCTTATCATTTTGATGCAATTCTCTATATATTTTAGAAATTAGATTTTTATCAGAACTCCCAGCTGTGAAGATTGTTTCCCAGCTTTCTACTTTCCTTCTAATTTTGGCAGCAGTAATTTTATGAGTATAACAATTTTGCTTTTAAAGTTATTATTTTCTTCAGGTAATTTTTAATAATTCTCCTACATGATACATTTCTTGTGATCATTTTTCTTCATCCCCTATACTTTAGTTTTTAAAATCTTTTTTTCAGTTATTCCAGGAGACTTTTTTGGCCTTGAGACCAGGTGATCATGCTAGAGACTTTGACAAATAGCCATTTTTCACTGCTTTCCTCTTCTGAGATGATGGTTTTATCAATCCTATCAAATAGTAGCTGTCAATTTTAAGCACTTTTTTTTGGGGGGGGGATCATTTTGTCATTTGGGCTCTGTTCCTTTGGTACAAGATATATAATCTCAAGGATTTTTTTTTAATTTTCTTGCTGGTAGTCAGAGTTCTTGTCCCTGGTTTTCTTCTCTGGCATTTCTGGTGTTCCCAGCTTGCTCCCTGAGCTATGGTCACCCAACACCTTACCAACTTCTCAGGGCTCAAAAATTTGCTCTCCAATCTAGAGTTAAGACTTTCATTGTTGGACGAGCTGTGCTGACACCTTAGCTATAATATGTATAAAAGCCTTCCACTGGCTTAACAATTCTCTTTCCCACACTGGGCTATAATCTCCTTTTATGATTACAACAGATCTTTTACTAAAATTTCAACAACAGCTCTCACTGAAAAATTGTTTCATTGATTTTTGGTGTGTTCAGTTCTTTAATGATCAGCTTAGAGGCTTCATTCAAATTTGTTTTGGGAAAAGCTTTGGGAACTTCCGAACTTTGTGCCCAGGACCAGTGATTTAAATATAGAATCAATAATCAATGGAATCTAATTCTACTCAGGGACTTGTTCTAACTATCTTATTTCTACTGACAGAAAATAATACATTCATAGAACTTTGAATCATAAATGGGTTGTAGTAGCTACATATGTCACTAGTCAGTTAAAGTCAACTCAGCAGAATTTCTGTATGAAAAATTAACATAACACTCCCATTCCCATTTTGTAGATGTGGCAAAGCAAGGTCCAAAGTTAGGAAATGAATCACCCAATGCTCCAATTTGTAAGTGTTTAAAGTAGAATGAAGCTACCAGATTCAGTCCAGTGCCTCTCAACATTTGGCACAATGAATCAATTTATACATATCTTGATTAAAATGATATGAAATAGTTAGATATTACTAATTTAATTAAAAACATAAATTTGCATAACAATAAAATTTAATTAAAAATTCAGGACATATTTTCTATTTTTTATTTATTTAATAAATGGCCCCAAATTTTTAACACCAGTCTTTACTGTAATATTTTCAAAGATCATAGAATTTCATATTTTAGGAATTTTGACTGAAATGTGAGAATTGGAAGACATCTTAAAACTCATCTAATGAAATCTCTCACAAATTGTTGGAATCTTCTCCGTAATAACTCCTCAAGTATTTTCAATGATGTCACACCTACTTTGTAAAGCAAATGCCATTATTGGGAATTTTAACTGCTATTAACTCTTATGTTGAATTAAAAACTGACTCCAATAGCTTCCCTTCAATTTTTCCTTCTGTTGCTACATGGAATAGGTCTAATCTCAACAAGAGAGTCCTATAAACATTTCAATAAGCTCTCATGAAGAAGAGAAAAATGTAGAAGTGGCATTTCATTAATCCATTCTTCTCTTGACATAGTCTGCCGAAAGTTTTAAATATTCTTGATACCTATTTCGGGTTCTCAATGTTCCTTTCTAAAAGTAGAAGTTTATATCTATCTATCTATCTATCTATTTATCTATCTATCTATCTATCTATCTAACTACCTACCTACCTACTCATCTATCTATTTGTGAAGCTATATCTTTCTGTCTCTCTACTATTTGTTAGCTTACAGCTACATTTGTCTTAATCATCATTTTGAGCACTGAGAAATTCAAAAAACTTTTCACTTCCATTTAATAATTTATAACCTATATCAATAGACAAAATATCAATTACTAAGTCAAGAGGGAACAGTCTGGTCTAATTCTGGTTTTTCTTTTGCTTCAAATTCACAAATAGAATGAAATAAAACAGTCACAGACCATCTACTAGTTAACAATAGGAAGTTTATTTAGGCATATAAGAAAAATATAGTCAACAAAGAGACTGCTTCACTTGAGTATGGCTCCTTTTTTTTCTTTGATGACTATGCCAGTCTGGTATAAACATGAGGGGTAGTTCCTGACTCCTTATGCACTCTTGTTTAGGCTATCAGACAGCTATGCTAATGGAACAACAGTCTCTTTAGTCATTTAAAATAAATAAATTTAAAGGATGATCCCAATACCTTTTTTTAAAAGTCAATATTTTTTTTTAAAAATTTAAGGTCTGGGATTTTTTAAGTTTTGAATTCAAAAATCCTTCCTTTTTTTAGCAAGCAATCATATACAGAATACATATTTTCAATCATGGCAAACATTTCTTTATTAGTCATTGTATCAAAGGAAAAAAGAATAAAAAAGGAGAAAATACATTTAAGAAAAAACTACACTGGAAAATATAGTATAAAACTCACAAAATAGAATGGTATCATGGGGTTCTATATCTAATACTAAGGATAACTAGAAGTGAATTGAAGTTTATTGAGCAAACAGGTGATGGAAATCATATTTGTGTGAGGGTAGAAAGATCAAACAGAAGTCTTTTGCAAATAACAGATCTGAGGTAATTTGACCCTGCATCCTGTTAGTGATTGTTTTACATACATTAAAATTCTCTAAAAATAGCAACAGCAGCAATCAGTAAGAATACCTTTATTATTGTTCCATATCAATAGAAAATTCCCTCAAACTGATATCAAGCTGTTAATTAAGACCTTTTTTACATTCACTTTTGTATAGTTAATTAACTGGCATTATAATCACATCACCATTTAGTCCACATTTTTCAATCCATAAGTACATCATAGGATACATCTCAAATCCTTTCCTGAAATCAAGATATATAATGTCTATGGTATTCTTCTAATCTACCAATCCAGTAACTCTAGCCTAGAAGAAAAGGAAATGAGGTTCATCTGTCATGACTTTGGAACATATGGCAGCTCCTTAGGATCATTGCATTCTCTTCTAAATTCTCATAAACCAACTGTTTAATAAGCTATTCTAGAATTTTGCCAGGGATCAATGTCAAGCCAAACCAACATGTGTTTTCTAGCTACCTTTTTCTTCTTTTCAAAAATCAGTCCAACATTTCATTTTTGTTGTTTTTCAGGGAGTGAGGAAAGGTAGAAAGGGCTTTCTTGGTCTCAAGGATTTTTTCAAAAACTATTATGTGATTCTGAAATCATGTCCACAATCATTTATGTATAATGTAAGTTTGAATTCATTTAATTCAACCAGTTAATTTCTTGCCATCATTTTACCTGATATTTTTCCTATTGTTTTGTTCTTTCATATGTGAAGATTTCTCTTTTCCTTGCAAAATAGTAAAATAAAATAAAAACATAGTTTGTTGTCTCCCTCTCATTTAGCAACATTACTGCATCTTAGCTAAGAACTAACCCTTGCCCTTGTCTGTTCTTATTTCTATGACAAAACTAAAAAAAACTATTCTGGAGGTTTGTAGGATATTTTTTCAATTATTAGCTCATTTACAGATTTAACCTTTGACACACAATTCATATAATTTCTTCTCACATTAGTGAAAAGGCATTTTCCAGTTTTCTAAAAATTTTTCTAAGAGTAACACACACACACACATATATCTATATCTATATCATCTATATCTATCTATATATATATCTATATATGTATATATGCTTATTGATTGATTGATACCTATGACTTATTGAGGACATAATACCCAACAAGACATAAATATCAATCAATCACCAAGCATAGAGAAATTTGCCTTATATTATATGTTAGGCACTACATGTGCTAAGTGGTAGAGATAAAAATAAAAAATGAGGGGTGGAGCCAAGATGGCAACATGAAGGCAGCATTTCCCAAGAACTTCAACCCCCCACACCCAAAAAACACCTAACAAAGCATGGCTCTAGCCAAAATTTAGAGAGGCAGAAAGACTGAGTGATACATTTTCCCAGTCCAAGATAACTTAAAAGTTCTGCAGGAAAGGAGTGTTTTACCAGGACAGGGATTGGGAAAAAAAAAAACCTTGGTGCAGCCCAGCCCAGTCCAGCCCAGAACAGCACAGCACAGCTCAACACAGCACAATGCAGAGATCACCTACAACACCTTGAAGGGGCGGGCAGAGAACTCTGCTACAACAGAATGAGTGTGGAGTGAGGAACACAGCCACAGAATCTGCAGAGAGAATAAGGAGAAAGCAGCCTACACCCCCAGAGATTGTAAAGGGAAGTCTGCAGAGAATTCTCTTCTGTCCCTGGGGTGGGACTCTCCTGTATGCCTACATTCAAATATTCCAGTTTGGCCTCCCATGCTAAGATAGCTAGATCTCTCCTTATAGCCCCAGAGCAGAGGAAAGTACTGGGCCATCTACATATCAAAGGACAGGCTAGAGAGCATAGACCTTGGAGGAATAAAGGTCCCAGTGGGGTGTCCCCCAAAAAAATCAACCCCAAAGCCTTGGAAGTGCTGTAAATTAGTCTTGGGCTGAGGAAATGAGTAAACAACAGAAAAAGAATAATCTGACCATAGAGAATTACTTTAGTCACATGGAAGATGAAAACACATACTCAGATGATGAAAAACTTGAAGCTTCCATATCCAAAACCTCCAAGAGAAATAGAAAATGGGCTTAGACTGTGGATGATCTCAGAAAAGATTTTGAAAAGCAATTAAGGCAAATGGAGGAAAAATTGAAAGGAGAAATGAGAGTGATGCAGCAAAATCATGAAAACCAAAGCAAAATCTTGGTGAAAGATATACCAAAAAATACTGAAGAAAATAATATGTTAAAAACCAGTTTAGGCCCAATGGAAAAAGCAAAACAAAAAAGGCAAATGGGGAGAAGAATGCCTTAAAAAGCAGAATTGGTCAGCTGGAAAAGGAGATAAAAAACTCCTTCAAATGCAAAATGGAACTAAAGGAAAATGATGGCTTTGCAAGAAATCAGGAAGAAATAAAACTCTTCCAAAAAAGCCAAAAATTAGAAGAAAATTTGAAATATCTCATTCAAAAAACAACAGACCTTGAAAACAGATCCAGAAGAAATGATTTAAAAATTATTGGGCTATCTGAACGCCATGATCAGGAGAAGAACCTAGACTTCATTTTTCAAGAAATAATAGTTAATTTGCCGTGATATCCGAGAAGCTGAGTGTAAAATAGAAATCAAGAGAATTCAACAGTCACCACCTGAAAGGAATCCCAAAAGAAAAACTTCCAGGAATATTATAGCCAAATTCCAAAACTCCCTAATCAAAAAGAAAATTCTAAAAGCTGCCAGAAACAAATAATTCAACTACTGAGGCTCCATAGTCAGGATTACACAGGATCTGGCAGCATCTACATTAAGGGCTCATAGGGATTGGAATATGATATTCTGGAAGGCAAAAGATTTTGGTTTACAACTGAGAATCAACTACCCAGCAAAAATGAACATCATCTTTCAGGGGAAAAGGTGGACTTTCAATGAAACAGGGGACTTTCAAACTTTCCTATTGAAATGACCAGAGCTGAACAAAAAGTTTGATCTCCAAGTACAGGACTCTGGTGAACCATAGAGGGAGTAGAAGAGAGGGACTAACTATGAGAAACTTGATGATGTTGAGCTGTTTGTATTCCTGCATGGGAAGAAGATAATGATAACTCATATGAACTTTCTCACTTATAAGAGGTATTCGAAGGAGTATATATATATATATATATATATATATATATATATATATATGGACAAGATATAGGAAGGAGTGGAGTATAATGGTATGTTGTGGTAAGGGGATGGAGTCAGTGGGCAATGGGGGGAAGTGCTGGGAGGAAGGAAAAGGAAATGAAGAAGCTGAGAGATTTCATATAAGAGTCAAGAAAAAGCTTTTTCAATAAAGTGTGGGGGGAAGGCAAGGGGGAATGAGTGAGACTTCATTCTCATTGGAAATGGCTCAAGGAGGAAATGACATACACACTTAATAGGATGAAGAAATCTATCTTGCCCTGGAGAAGGATGGGAGGAAAGGGATGGGATGAGGGAGCATGGGGGGGAAGGGGAGAATAGGTGATAGAAGAGAGGGAAGATTGAGGGAGAGGGTACTCAAATTTAACACATTTTTGGACAGGGCCAGAATGAAAGGAAAGAGAGAATAGAATAAATGAGAATGGAGAGATATAAAGTAGAGGTACAGCTAGTAATAGCAAGTCAGGGAAAATATTGAAGCAACTTCTCTGGTGGATTTATGATATAGAAAGCAACTCACCCCAGAGAGAGCCTTTGAAATCTGAACACAAACTGAAGTAAAATATTTTTTTCTCTCCTCTCAATTCTTGAAGTTTCTCATCTTCTGGGGAGGGGGTTATGGTTATTCTTATATTTACTATTATAACATTCAATTTACAACAATGTATGGCATGGAAACAATGTAGAGACTGTCAGACAGCCTTCTGTGGAGGCGGGAGGGAAGGGAGGTGGGGAGAAAATTGTAGAATTCAGAGTCTTGCAAAAATGATGGGTACATATTAATATTATATATAATTGGAAAGCAAATAAAATGTTAAAATGTTGAAAAACAAAAATAAAAAATGATGTTTGCTGTCCTCAAGGAGCTAACTTTCTAATGAATATGATAACATGTAACTATATAGTCTTTGACACAATGCACACAAAGTTGGCACAAAACTACTTAGAGTTGGTGGAAACAAGATCTTCTGTAGAAGATGGGCCTTGAATTGAATCTTGAACAAATCTGTGGATACTAAGAAGCAGAAGCAAAGAAGGAGAACAATTAGGCATGTGAGACAGCTATTCAAAGGTTACAGACTGAGAAGTGAAATATAAATTGGTATGATAGGATGATTGTGTAAGACTATAAAAAGTAACAAAGTATATATTTAATTCTCCAAGTAATAAAGACTAATGAGTTTATTGAGTAGGAATGGTAAGGTGACATAGTCAAGTTTGTACTTTAATAGAGACACATTGCCACCGTTATGAAAAATATATTGAAGTAAAAATGAGAAATGAGGCAGCAAAACCAGTTGGAGCCCATTGAAATAATACCAGTGAATACAAAGAGAGAGAGCAATGTGATAAAAATCAGGAATATAAAAAAAAATTCAGAATGGGAAGACAATAAAGTTTCAAATGCTGCAATGAGATCAAGGATAAAATTAAGAAATGGATATTCAATTTTGCAATTAAGATATTGCTACTGAATCTTGGGGAAAAAAGTCATTTTTGGTTGAATATTGGCATCATTACCTACATTGCAGAGGTGTGGAAAGAATAAATAAATTGTCTAGAATAGATGGCTTTTTAATTGAAATTTTATTTTATTTTTCAAAAGGTAGTTTTCAACATTCATCCATTTGCAAGTTTTTGAGTTCCACATTCTTCTACCATCTTCCCTCATCTTCCCCTTTCCTGCAGCACTGAATAATCTAGTAAAAGTACTATTCCTTGTCCTTATAATTTGCTTATAATATTGAATTTTATGTCTAAATCCTGCAAC
Organism: Macrotis lagotis; assembly: GCF_037893015.1. Classification (NCBI taxonomy): domain Eukaryota; kingdom Metazoa; phylum Chordata; class Mammalia; order Peramelemorphia; family Peramelidae; genus Macrotis; species Macrotis lagotis. The sequence goes on from NC_133660.1 coordinate 105,607,751, forward strand.
CATTTTGATCTTATCTTGATATAGGCCGTGAGATACTGGACTAATCCTAGTTTCTGCCATATTAGCTTCCAATTTACCAAGCAGTTTTTATTGAAGAGTGAGTTTTTAACCCAGAAGTTCACCTTTGAGTTTATTAAACAGTAGACTACTATAGTTATTTCCTGCTGTCCCTTTTGCACTTAATTCTGCTGATCTACTACTTTATTTCTTAACTAGCACTAGACTAATATTTTATAATATAATCTTATCAGAGTCATGGATAAGTCATAGTGTCCATCACTTTTGGCTAAGTATATTCTCTCTAATAGAGTTACAGTTCTCAAGAGTTATGAGAATCTTTCTTCCAGGTGGGGATATAGCCAGTTTCATCTTATTGGATAGCAGTTTTTTTCTTTACCATTTTTTACACCATTTATGTTTCTCTTCAGTCTCTTTTTTTGATGTCCAAATTTTCTATTTATCTCTGGCCTATTCTTTAAAAAGAGTTGGAAGTCTCCTATTTCATTAAATGTGCATCTTTTTGCCCTTGAAGAGAAGGCTCAGTTTTGCTGGATAGTGGATGCTTGCCTGCATTCCAAGCTCCCTTGCTCTTCAGAATATTGCATTCTAGGCCCTTTGATCTCTTAATGTTGATGCAGCCAAGTCCTGTGTAATCCTTCCTGTGGCTCCTTGGTATCTAAATTGTTTCTTTTTCTTATGGTTCTGCAATTTGGCCACAATATTCCTTGGTGTTTCCATTTTGTGATCCCTTTCCAGAGAGGACCAATGTGTTCTTTCAATAACTATTTTGCCCTTTGATTATATGGTATCAGGCAGTTTTCCACTACTATATCCTGTAATATTAAGCCCAGGTTTTTTTTTTCTCTTCAATATTTTCAGTAAGCCCCATGATAATTATGTTGTCATTACTCATTCTATTCTCAAAGTCAGTGGGGTTGCTAATGAGGTATTTTACATTTTCTTCTATTTTTGATTTTTTGGTTTTGTTTACCAGATTCCATTCTTTTTTTTAAAGAAAAATTTTCTTCATTTACCTTTTGCAACTCTTTTCAAATTGGTCACTTCTATTTTTGAAGTAGTTTTTCCATTTGCCCAATTGAGAGAATTATTTTCTTTTTCATTTGCCCAATTAGGATTTGAAAGAATTATTTTCTTTTTGTAGTTGTCCAATTGTATTTTCCAAGTATTTGCTTTCTTGTTGTGAGATATTAATTTTCTCTTGAGTTTCTTTATCTAATTATCCCAATTGACTTTTAAACTCCTTCCTGATATCTTCCAGGAAGTCTTTATGAGTAGGAGACCAATTCATATTCTCCTCTAAAGATAGATCTCTCTGAGTAAGGCTCTTTAACTTTTAGGTAGTTTTCTATGGAACCCCCTTTCTGCTGGGTTTCTTCAATTTCCTAGGGTCTTGTGTTGGGGGAAGGTGCTGGCTCACAGATGTTTGGTTATGAAAATCCTAGAGGCTTTGCTCACTTTTATTAGTAACTCCAAGTGGGCTGACCAGTAGGGGTTGCTGATTTCTTTCTCTGGATTGTCTGTGGCCTTGATTTGAGACCCTCTCCCTAGTCCTGAAGGGAATGAGAGCCAGCAGTAGGGTCAGAGTTATCTTTCCTTGGAGCTAGAATGTTAATCTCCCTTTCAGCTGAGGGAACTCTGCTACCTACACCTAAGCCTGGGGTGGGGTGGGGGACTATTTCTGTGTTTGCTCTGGGAAGAGGACTATGCTGAATGTATGGAGCTCATGGCCCCCCATCTGAGAGGATCTAAATCCACCAGCACTCTGTAACTATCTGTGCTTGGGCTCCCTAACTTCTGCTCCCATGGCCAAAGCCTCCCTGGCCTTGGACCTCTGGTTCCAGGATCAAAGTCTCCATGGTTGATCTTAGGTTAGTCTGCCTTTCACCCTGCTCCCACTGTCTATCTGCTCTCTGCCCCTGGTTCACCCAAGATCCCAGACAACAAACCTTTGGGTAGATGGTCTTCTCCTAGCTTCTCTTTCAGGGTTTTGTGGACCGGATTTCTGTTAAGAGGTTTCTTTTATATTATTTCTGAGAGGAAACCAGGAGACCTTTGTCCAGTGTCTGTCTTCTTTCCACCATCTTGACTAGAAGTCTCTGTAGTTACTCTCTTTACCCCAATTAATGAGATGTATTTTTGTTTTTGCTTTGACTTAGATCAGGATTGCTATCCCTGCTTTCTTTTTACTCATCTGAAGCATATTTTGCTATTGCCCTTTGTGGATTTCTCTGCTTCAAGAATTTTTTTTTTAATAAATGACAGATTTTAAAATTCCAGTTTTTAATCTTCTCTGTTATCTGCTTCTAATTTATGGGAAACTTTATCCCTTTAACTTTTATAATTATGATTACTAACTGTATTTCTCTATATGCTATATTTCCCAGTTTATACTTTTCTCTTTCATTTCACCTTATTCTTCCCAACAATGTTTTGCTTCTGATCTGTCCTTTGCCTCTTGATCTGTCCTGTTATTCCTATCAGCACTTATTATTTCCTCCTCCCTTTTCCCTTTTAGTTGCCTTTTTAAATTTAACTTTGCCTTTATCATTTCCACCCCCCCCTTTTTAATCAGTCCATTCTTCCCATTCCTTTCCCCTCTCCCTCCAATTTCTTTGTAGGATAGGATAAATTTTTTAAACTCAACTGGAAATGTTTGTTATTCCCTCTTTGACACAATGTGTTGACAGTTAGATTTACCCAATGATTACACCCTCCCTTTTTTACCTCAATTATAATAGGTCTATGTGCCTTTTCATGTGGTATTATTTATCCTCTAATGCCTTGGTTTCTCCCACTAAAATTCTTCCTTTCATGTCTCGATTATTTTAACCCTGTCTTGTAACCACAGCCTCTATCAAGATATACTACTTTTATTTATAGAAATATAATTTTCAGTGGTTGATTAATTGATTGATTGATTCATAAGCAGAATTCTTTCAAATTCACGTCATACCTACAGCTTCTATGCAAGTACACTCCCCTCATCAGTTCTATTAAAATACACTTCTCTAGAACCATAACTGACATCAAATTATAATAAATTTTTACCACTCTCTCTTTCCAAGTGGAAATATAATCCTCATGAATTAAAATATCATGTAAAACAATCACTTCATTATCCATTAATGCCCATTCCCTCCAAATACAATCCATCTAATTGTAACTAAGTATCAAGTAAAGCAAAATCATTTCATGATCTATTTATGTCCAGACCCTCTCAGTATACTGCCTCCCTCTGTCCCTATAGTAATACAACTCTTGTTAGCTAAAGGATCATTTAAAGCCAGATCAATTCATGATCCATTTATACCCATACCCTGTAGTACATTCCCTCCAACTATATTCAACCCTCATGAGTTAAAATATCAGCTAAAGTGTCTTCACTTTCATGTTTAATCTATAACCATATCCTCTCTCTAAGCATGCTTCTTCTAACTACCCTAAGAGAAATACGATTCTCAGGAAATGCAAGTATTGTCATCCTATGTAGGGATGTATTCAGTTTAATGTTATTAACTAGTTTTTTTTCCTCTTTATCTTTTCTTCTTTAATGTATCTCTTCAGTCTTGGACTTGAAGATAGAATCATCTATAATTTCATATTCATGTTTGGGTCATAATGAAGTACTAGTTTAGAGGTTTGGTGAAAAAAATGTTTTCTACGTCAATCATATGGTATATTTATTCCAATACATGAATAAGAACTAAAATACATGTCATTCATCTGAGGTAACATATTTGATGAAATGTACATTTAATATTTAATTAAAATTGTGGATTTGGGTGAAGAAGCAATTATTTATGAAGAATGGAATAGTATAACACTTTAAGGAAAAAAAGATGACACAGGAAATTTGAGCAGATGTTACTTCATTGTTTATGTCCCTGGGGTGAGAGTACCAGCCACTAAGTAAGCAAGACTAGTTTTTTTTTCTCTTATAAAGTTTTAAAAAGTATTCTTGTAATTTAGTTGACTCAGAGGGATCAGTTTAGAGTTGGTGATTTGGCTTCCTGGTCGTCTGAGTACAAAAATAAGGGAGCAAGTAGACAGCAGCAGCTCTCTTGTCTTCTAACCAGAAGATCAGCATAGCCAACATAGAAGCAGGGAAGTCACACCCAAGAAAATCAATGCTATAGTTTTGCTGAAAATCCTTCCTCTGTGACAGTTAAGCACACCTTCTTTTACTAAATGTTAGACGTCTTTTGAATGAAATTACTTTCTTGCAGTCTTGAATGTGAAGCACAAAACCACCCTTTGTTGAACTTGTCCTGCAACACAACAAACATACAATATACAATGTCTTGCTAGCAATTAGAATCATTAACAATAATTTTATCTATTGCAAAACTGATTTGAAGTATTGTTGGCATCAATACTTAGATGAATATAATTTAGATTTGGAAGGGACCTTTGAGGTCATGTAATCAATTATTCATGATTTGTAAAAACTGGTTGTAGGTGGTAATAATGGTAATATTTCTGCATTAAAAAGTCTTATGAAAAAAGGAAAGATTTGAGCTCCCTTTGACATGTTCATTTACAACTGTTCAGTAACAAGGGAAAAATCCTAACAGAATAATAGAATGTTGTGTAGTCTTGAATTTGTTTCTAGCTATTGGAGTACTTCATGCTTCATTGGACAATAAAGAATATAATGACATCAAAATAAGGACTTTTAAAAAGGGATTTAAGATGTTGCTAATAAAAACATAAAAAACAATCTGTATAAAATGTAAATGGATAAATAGAGAATTTAGGCATTCTCTTCATTGCAATAAACATTTATCAAGCCTATTCTCTGTGGAATCAAGTTAGGGGAAAATACGAAGATAAATAAGATTTTTGTCCCCTCTAATTCTAGATCTTTTAATCTGTTTTGTGATATTATTCAGTTGAATGATGGAAGTACCCAGATTTAAACCAAGGAGAAATGGGAGCTGCTTTTATTTTGTGCTCATTACTCATGTACTCTAATTGAACTTCTATTTTCAAACTATCATATTTTTCAAAGGTGATCAAGGCATGAAATATGCCAATTTTACAGGTCCAATTGTTCTTCATAGAAAGAAGTTCCAAATAGTATCTATCTTATATTCCTCTTTTTAAGGAAAAGAGTCACAAAGAAAAGACAAGATCTGAAATGGAAACTGGCATGGCATCAAGCAAATAGATGGCAGCAAGTAGTGGAATAGACTAGGAAGTCAGAATGTAATCAGGAAGAAGTCTATGAGATGAGTTCTAAGGTGGAGTTAGAGTAGAATACGTCCTACCTCCCAGGAAAGCAAACCCATATATGTCATATATATATATATATATATATATATATATATATATATATATATATTTCAAAATCATAACTAAAAGTCAGACTATGATGTGTTGCTATGGTAACTTGGAATTGAGCCAGTTGATATGCTATTATTGAGGCAGTTTTCATTTTTTTATGTTAGATGAATATCTTTGGGACCCTCCAGAAAGTATTTAGCTGCTTTTTATTCTCTTCTCATTATATTCTTATATTCTTCAAATTTTGTTTTGAAATATATAAAACATAATCCTAAAGAATTATCAGAAAGAAAAGAAAAAAAACATTTTCTATATCCCCTTAGGGGAAAACAGAGGCACACTAGCTGAGATGTTTAAGGTTTGTTTTTTGACAACTTTGTGCAAAGAATAGTGATGTTCCACTTACTGATTTAGCAAAAGTAAGACTTGTAAACAAGAAATCAGTCTTTACTAACATGCCCCCAGTGAAAGATCAATTCCAGATAGTTCATTAAACTAAGATAAAGAAGTACTGATTTGCAACAGTAAAGAAAGGTTGATGAGAATTTTTTAAGTTGGGGAGAAAGATGAACAAGAGAGTAATAGTAAGCTTTAGTTTCCATTTCATTTCCAAAATTAAGGATATAAGAAACTACCAAGACACAAACAGGAAATAAGATACCACATGGAATTCTCCAGATCTCTGAAAATCCCTTACCATCCTGTGCTTGCCAAGAATGTTTTTTAGTTTGTTAGTTTGTGTTGTGTTTTTGGCAAGGTTTACTTATATCGTCTTTCAAGCAAAACTGATCATGTATTTCCATATTTTAGAAGATTTCACTTTGTTGTCTAGGAAGTAACTTTCCAAGGGTCCCAAAACTAGAAAATTTCAAATGTCTGAGATCAGATTTGAATTAATGCCCTCCTGACAACAGGGCTGTTTATCCACTGTACCACTCCACTGCCCCTTGAGATTTGATTTCTTCATATGCTAGTATCTAGACTGTAAGGGACTGTTGAGTGTGAGAGTACTCATCACCTTGTGTCCTCTAACAACAGAGCATTATTTGTTGGTTGATTGTAGAGTGCCACAGGAGTGGGAGTGGGCCAAATGGAGAACTAGGAGATCTTGGAGTACTTGGAGAACTTTTCATCCTTTTCTCCTGTCCCTTCAACATGCACCTGGGTAAGGATAAGCTAGCCAGCAGGAACCTAACATATCCTGAGCAGTTAGTCTAATCAGAAATTTAACAAATGGTGTCTGAACAAGGACACAAAGGTGGAGCTATCTAAGTGGAGTCTGGGATAAGGACCAGCAGATACAAGCAAGAGAAATTCCTAACTATATCCCCAGAGCAAAAGACTTCATAGAGGCAACAGGTTGATTGTTACCAGAGGGCTGACTTTAAGGAAGTTGGAAAAAGGAGGTGTAAAACAAAAGTAAGAAGAAACAAATAAGTATTCAGCATTGAGGAGTCAGCAAGAAGTGGAGACTCCAAGGCAGGAATGCAGGGGGTGGACCTTTTTCCTCACCAGCATTTCATACTAGCACCATGAATGGGATGTGGGGGACCTGCTTGCTCTTCCTTTTGGCCACTGCTGCCTGTCTAGCTGCACTATTTGTGCTAAGCACATCCCAAACCCTTAAACCTACAACCAACTGCAGAGACTCCTCAGCGTTGGTGCCTCAGACCTTGATGCCAACCCTGATGCCTATGATGAATTTCACTCCAGAAGCCACAATTAATTTCACTCTCCATTCTACAACCAAGCATACCACTAATCTTGCTCCAGCACCAGAAAGCTGTGAAGTACACACTAACTGCATTTCCTGTGTTGAAAGTAAAAATGTCACATGCTATTGGACAGTTTGTAATAGTACTGGCTACTGTTCAGAAAATTCAACTCCAAAGTGTACTGTTGTTAACAACTCAAGTAATTTCAAATGCTTTCTCTCATTCTCTACTGCTCCCACCTTTGGCAGAGGGAGGGGGAGAGGGATAAGAGAACCTTCCTTTTTTTGAGAAATTTGAAACTCAAACCTATATCTCAAAAGGATTATTTTATAAATCAGGGGACTCCATGCCTTCATCCTGGCTTGGGGGGGGGGGGGTCAATGAATATGGTTTTCTTAGGATATTGATTGGGAAGCTTCATGGTCACTTAGTTAAGAAAAAAGGGGAGGAAGACTTTTTTTATTCTGGAATTGGAAAATTTACATTTTGTCTTTCGAATGAAGCCTGTACCTATGACTTATATTTCTATTGACCAGTCTCAATTGATGTGTTATGTGTGTATATGTGTATTTAATCTTCAATAGGATGTTTTCACATCATTCTACTGACCTAGAGAGGTGGGAAAATGCTTCTATATTCTGAGATCTGGTACTGGCCAGGGTATCAATCTCAGCTTGGTAAATGTGATACAAGAGAGTTGTTTCTGTGTTTGTGTTAGTGTGTGAACTCCTGTGTGTGTGTGTGTGTGTGTGTGTGTGTGTGTATGTGTGTGTAATTCAGCTTTGTAAATTGTATTTCAAGGAATTTGAGAATATTGAAACATAATTTAGTCGATTCTTTTGGAAAAGAGATATTTGTACTGATTTGTTTTGATGTTAAATTGAAATAATCGTCAAACAGATACTTACCTTATATAATCTTTGTTTCATCTATCATCACACGATTATGGTTAGGGAAACAGCACAAATCATTACCCCTTCTGGGATAAATCTGAGGATTCATTTATTATGTAATGGTGGAAATAATATTTTGAAAATTTTAATAATTCATGTTAACTAACATTTGCTATACTATTTTTGAAACTTTGAATTTTTCTTCAAAAAACAAAAAGGGGGATACATAAAGGACTGTTGTGTGTGGGAGTACTGTCAAATTTCATCACTTGGTGTCCTCTACCACCAGAGCATTATTTACTGGTTGATTGTAGTGTACCATGGGAGTGGGAGTGGAGCAGGGACTGGGAAGGATATTTAAGCACTTGTATTTGGTTTAATAAACAGAGAACTAGGAGAACTTGGAGTACTTGGAGAACTTTCCATCCCAGCCAGAGCAGCTAGTCTAACAGGAACATAACATAGAACATATCTCATTCACAAATGAATGGTGAAGATTTATTTAACTTTTGAATGGAAATTTCTAAAGATCCAGAATGTGTGCTTATGACTGTCAAGACTATAAGAAAAAATTCATTCAGGATATTCAAGGAAAGACATCAGGGAATACAGAATGGAGATTCCATAAGGAGCAAGGGATTCACTCTTTTTAGAGTACTAATTGCTTTTATACATTAATTTGTCATTTAACTTCCAACACTACAATAAGATCAAAATAAAAGAGGTGGAACTTGACCCTATGATATTCCTGATTCTTGGAATACTTGGTGTCCACATTATAGAATTTGACTGACTTACTTGCCTAAGGATGAAGCTCAAGGAAAGAAAATTTAGAGGACAGAGGGGAAGGGAGGAACAATGAGGCTTAGATAACATAGGATGATAGATAAATCACTGAGTTATGGTGGACAAGTGAGCAGAGTTTCCCATACCTATAATATTCTAGAGTCTGCTAACATGACTTTGTTCCTATGACCAATGTGTAGCAAATAAGGCCATACTTATCTATGTAAAAAGCAGGAGCTACAAGACCCCACTGAAACTTGATATTGATTAATGTCACTAATCCAAGTACTAATCAAGGGCCTTTGTGGCAAAGTCAATGCCTACCACATATATTTCCCCTAAATAGAAGATATGAACTCACTCAGAGAACTCTGGACCCATCATATCTCAATAATTAGTTGCTTTTTTCACTTCAGCTGAAACAATCCTTATCTCAGACAAAGCAGCTGCAAAAATGGATAGTATAAAAAGACATAAGGAAGGAAACTACATCCTCCTAAAAGGTACCAAAGACAATAAAATAATTTCAATATTAATAAATATTACCCAATGGTATAGCAGTAAAATTCTTAGAGGAAAAGTTGAAAGAACTACAGGAAAATATAGACAGCAAAAGTCTACTAGTGGGAGACCTTAACCTCCCACTTTCAGATTTAGATAAATCTAATCATAAAATAAACAAGAGGGAAGTTAAGGAGGAAAATAGATTAATAGAAAACCTAGATATGATAGACGTATGGAGGAAAGTGACTGAGGATAGAAAGGAATATACTTTTTTTCTTTAGTACATGGCACTTACATAAAAATTGACCATGTACTAGAGCATAAAAACCTAATAATCAGTTGCAGAAAGGCAGAAATAGTGAATACATCTTTCTCAGATCATAATGTAATAAAATTCATATTCAATATTGGACCAGGGACATATAGACCCAAAATTAATTGGAAACAAAATAACCTCATTTAAAAGAATAAATGGATCAAACAACAAATTATAGAAAAGAATAATTATTTTATCCTAAATAATAACAATAGTGAAACAGCATACCAAAACCTATGGGATACACACAAGGTGGTTGTTAGAGGATATATTATTTCTTTAAATGCTCACATGAATAAATTAGAGAAAGAGGAAACCAATGAACTAAATATGCAACTAAAAAAATTACAGAAAGCACAAATTAAAACCCCCCAATAAAGTACCAAATTAGAAATTCTAAAAATTAAAGGAGAAATTAATAAAAATTCAAAAGCAAGAAAATTATTGAACTAATAAATAAAATCAAGAGTTGGTTTTAAGAAAATAAATCCAATAAAATTGATAAATGTCTGGTCAATTTGATTAAAAAAAGAACGAAGAAAACCAAATTGTTAGTATCTTCATGAAAAAGGTGAACTCACCACCAATGAGGAGGAAATTAAAGCAATAATTCAGGATTATTTAGCCAACATTAGCCAATATATTTGACAATCTAAGTGAAATGGACAAATATTTACATATATAAGTTGCCCAGATTAAATGAAGAGAAAATTAAATGCCAAAATAACCTTAATGTCAGAAAAAGAAATTCAGCAAGCCATTATTGAACTCCATTAGGAAAAAAATCTCCAAGGCTAGATGGATTCACATGTGAATTCCATCAAACATTTAAGGAACAACTGGTTCCAATTCTATATAAACTATTTGGAAAAATAGGTGAAGACGGAACTTTGCCTAACTCTTTCTATGATACCAATATGGTGCTAAAACCTAAACCAGGGAGAGTCAAAACAGAAAAAGAAAATTATAGACCTATCTCCCTGATGAATATAGATAAAAAAATTTTAAAGAAAATCTTAGAAAATGATTACAAGTTATCACTAGGATAATACATTATGATCAAGTGGATTTATTTCAAGAATGCAGGGTTAGTTCAATATTAGGAAAATTTTGGTATAATTAATTATATCAATAACAAATCTATCAGAAATCATATGACTATATCAGTAGATGCTGAAAAAACTTTTGACAAAATACAGCACCCATTCCTACTAAAAACACTAGAGTGCAGAAATAAATGGATTATTCCTTAAAATAATAAGCAGCATCTATCTGAAATCAGCAATGAGCATTATATGCAATGGGGATAGGCTAGATGCATTCCCAATAAGATCAGATGTGAAATAAGGATGACCACTATCACAACTACTATTCAATATTACATTAGAAATGTTAACTTCAGCAATAAGAGGAGAAAAAGAAATTGAAGAAATTCGAATAGGGAAGGAAGAGACAAAACTCTCACTCTTTGCAGATTACATGATTTTAAACCTAGAGAATTCCAAAAAGTCATTGTAAAAACCACTAGAAATAATTATCAACTTTAGCAAGGTCTCAGGATATAAAATAGACTCTCATAAATCCTCAGCATTTCTATATATGACTAGCAAGCTGAAGCAGAAAGAGCTAGAAAGATAAATCAATGTAACTTCAGACTAAAATACCTGGGAGTCTACCTTCCCAGACAGACTGAGAAATTTTTTGAAAACAATTACAAAACACTTCTCACACAAATAAAATTAGATTTAAATACCTGGACAAACATCAACTGCTCAAGGATAGGTCAAGCTAATATAATAAAAGTGACAATTCTAAGAAAACTAAACTACTTGTTTAGCTCCCTACCAATCAAAATTCCAAAAAAATTATTTTAACAAGTTAGAAAAAGTTGTAAGTGAATTTATATGGGGAAATAAAAAGTCAAGAATTTCCAGGGATTCAATTTTAAAAAGTACAAAAGAAGGTGCTAAGCCTTACCAGATCTAAAATTTTATTATAAAGCATCAGTCATCAATACTGTCTGGTATTTGCTGAGAAATAGAGTCATGGATCAGTGGAATAGACTACGTACAATAGCAGGGAATGATTATAGTAATCTGCAGTTTGATAAATCCAAAGAGTCCAACTATCAGAATAAATAATCTTTCTTCAACAAAAACTGTTGGTAAAATTGGAAGTTAGTATGGAAGAACCTTAGATTAGAGTGACACCTCACACCCTATACCAAGATAAGATCCAAATTAATACAGGATTTAGACATAAAAACATTATTATAAGCAACTAGAAAATCAAGGAGTAGTTTACTTGTCAGATCTATGAAAAGGGAAACAGTTTATGATGAAGGAAGAGATAGAAAAATCATCAAAAACAAACTAGATTATTTTGATTACATTAAATTAAAAAGCTTTTCCACAGACAAAACCACTGGAACCAAGAGCAAAAGAAATGTAGTAAATTAGGAAATAATTTTTGCAACTAATATTCCTGACAATGATTCATTTCTAAAATATGCAGTGAACTGAGTCAAATTTTCAAAAAATAAGACATTCCTCAATAAATAAATGGTCAAAGGATTTGCAAAGGCAATTTACAGATGAGAAAATCAAAGCAATCCATAGTCATATGAAAAATTGCTCTAAATCATTACTTATTAAAGAAATGCAAATTACAGCATCTCTGAGATACCTCCTCACACCTCTCAGACTGGCTGATATGACAAGAAAGGACAATGATCAATGTTGGAAGGGATGTGGGAAATCTGGGACACTAATACATTGTTGGTGGACTGTGAACTCATCCAATCTTTAAGGAGGGCAATTTGGTATTATGCCCAAAAAGCAACAAAAATGTGCATACCCTTTGATCTAGCAATACCACTGCTGGGTGTATACCCTGAAAAGATGATGAAAAAGGGTAAAAACATCACTTGTACAAAAATATTCATAGCAATCCTGTTTGTGGTGGCAAAGAATTGGAAATTAAGTGAATGTCCTTCAATTGGGGAATGGCTTAGCAAATTGTGTATGTGTATGTCATGGAACACTATTGTTTTATTAGAAACCAGGAGGGATGGAATTCAGGAAAGTCTGGAAGGATTTGCATGAACTGATGCTGAGTGAGATGAGCAGAACCAGAAAAACATTGTACACCTTAACAGCAACACGGAGGTGATGATCAACCTTGATGGACTTGCTCATTCAATCATTGCAACAACCAGGGACTATTTTGGGATATCTGCAATGGAGAATACCATCTGTATCCAAAGAAAGAATTATGGACTTTGAACAAAGACCAAAGACTATTACCTTCAAATAAGAAAAGAAAGAAACATTATCTTATTATGTATTTTTACTGTCTCATACTTTATTTTTCTTTCTTAAATATATGAGTTCTCTGTCATTACATTGAACTGAGATCAATGTATAACATGGAACCAATATAAAGATTAACAGCATGCCTTCTGTGGGTCATGGGGGGAGGAAAGAAACAATGGGGGGGGATTGTCAAACTCAAAATAAAATCTTTCTTAAAAAAAATGCAAACCCTGATGTTCTTTGAATTTAGATCTGTTCTTCTCTTCCCTGAAATCCCCTCTGTGACATATGCATTTTTATGGATATTTTCATCCTTTGGGCATATTACTTCTGTAACATGAAGCATATATAAACTCTTGGTATGAGATGGAAATTTGGCTCAGTTATCAAGATTCACTATTCAGATTATATTTTTCTGAGGCATATCCTCAGTGTCTTTTATTAGATTTTAAGCTCTCTGAGAATCCGTATTATCTTTCATCTTTGATTCCCCAATACTTAGAACATTCCTTCCATTGTAGGCATACTATGAATGACAAATTAATTTCAATGGATTAAATGTAGCATTTTCTCATCAACTCCCTGAAGTATGTTACTGTTAATGTCCCATCTCTGAAATAACACAGAAATAGAAAATTGTAGGGAGGAAAAAGGCCAAGAGTGTCCCAGGAGAGGATGCGTGGGATAATAGAAAGATAAATAGATGAAAAGTTTAAGATCTGGAGTCTATTTCTGTTTCTCCCCTTAACTAGTTCTGTTACCTAGGCTGAACTCCTTGACATCTCTGGGCTTCACTTTTCCTAACCACAAATGAGGGGATTGGGCTAGATGGTCTCTAAGATCTCTTCTGGATATAAAGGTACTAAACAATAAGCTAAATCTTAAGGACAAAGGTATAGGCAAAAATGAATGGCCTCAAGCCTGTATGACGTCTCCACTAGTTTAGTATTTCATAAATATTTGACATTTTGAAATTTCCCATCTTGATTTTATTTGAGCACAATTAGTTATTCCCATTTTCATAAATAAGAGTTATAAAAATGCATTCAGAGACCATGCAGTATTTCACAGACTTTTTATGACCAATTAGTCTTTGACGGGTTATGATGTTTTCATTTGTGTTTACTAAAATGTTACACTACCTGTTTTTCTCAAGATAATTTTCAAGCAATCATCAGCAGGCCAAGGCACCCTTTAAGTTGAATTGCTTCTTTGACAAGATTAACTCTGCACTCTTGAGGGTTAAAAGCATCATCAGTCACTCCTTGTGTATTTGGATTGTGTACCCCATTACAGTAGATCATCCAAATGAATCTTAAAGAGTGACACAATGGGATATAAACAGCCCTCTTTTATGGCTGGCAGTGTTAAATATTTATAACCAAGAAGGATGTCCAATATCTGGTCTGGTAATGAATTTATTTAGCTGCTTCAGTGGTTGCAACTCACCTGGAGATAAAAATAATATCTGTGTTTTTACAGTTCAACTTTGGTATTCTTACAGAGCTCTGTATTTTCTCATGAATTCCTCTATTACTTAGGACTTTTCTTTGTATCTCCCTGGGATGGATTGCAAAATTCCTTGATCTTATACTCAATTATCCTGCAGTCATATTCAGTTTTGAACATGGTGCAAGTAACATTATTAGTGACTTAGAGAGTGAATTTGGCTTATTTGAGAGGGAAAAACAAGAGAGGGGAATTCTATGAGCTGCATTTCAGCTTTTTTTAGTGATGGAGGCAGGACTGGATATTTAACCACTGGGGGAAGAAATATACCTCACAAAACCATGGTATTTCTAAACTCAAGGAAATGGAAGGCATTGTTCAACAATATGGTGAGGAAAGTATACCTATCCTAGGACAAAGCCACATTCACCCTGCTCTATATTATTTTCTCTGCAACATCAGAAACCTTAAAAAGAAACAAAAATGGAATGCATAGTATTTTGATTCTAAAGTTGACTTTTTTTTCTTGCAAAATATTAAAAAAAATGGGAATAGCAGTTACAAATACATCATCAGTAAAATAATTCCATCTTACTTCCTGGTAAGACCATTTTTTTCTCCATTTAATCATTAATAACTTCACTGGAGTTGAAAAAAAATCCCTTTTATTTCCTTTCTAATTATTTTGACTTTTATTCACACTAAACAATATCTGCAAAAACAGACAATCATGAGAACAATGTGCAACTTTTTGACTTTCAGTTCTCCTTCTTGATTTGTGATTAAATGTTTCCCTGTGTATGTATAGAGGCTAAAAAAAAAGATCAATAAAACCCAGTCACAAACAAGCCATAAAGAAGCAGGCAGCACTATTTATTGGCCTGGTCATACTGTAACATAGCCTATCAACTGAATGTTAAAAATGTTAAATTGTCTGTAACAGAACAAATCGAGTTACTAGGAGACTCATTTATGCTAGCTGGAAAATTGAAAATTGTATATGAATGAGCATTGGCATGTTTGAGCCAATAGTTTTTTCTATCTTGAAGATTTTTTTGTTCTATATTTAAGGCCAGTATACTATTTGCTATGTTGAGTATCAGAAATACAAGCAAGGAATGGGAGGAACAGATCTTCAACATGAGAATACCTTGTGACATCTGAAACTGATCTGGAAAATAGGGAAAATGTAAAGGAGGAAAACACTGTAAGGAAACAAATATAAAAACCCATTAGCATTTCACCACAAAGTCCTTGACATATATATATATATATATATATATATATATATATATATATATATATATATATATATATATATGGACCACAGTCCATCGCCACCTCTCATTGAAGAGTTTTGTCCCATTGTCCCAGTTCTTCCATAAATAGATAGATAGATAGATAAATAGATAGATAGATATATTGATAGATTGATAGATTGATAGATAGAATAGAAAATTCATCCAACATGCTGGAGTCCTTTCTACCATTTTCTTCAAAAAGGTCTTCCTCAAGGCATTTCAATCACCAAAACCTCAGTTATTTTCCATTGAGGGAATGCAAACCTTAGATAGGTTCAATGTGTACAAAAACACACAACACAAAATGAACATTTTAATTTAATGTAAACATTTCCTAGTCCCTTTTTACCTTTCCTTGATGGTTTTAATTTGGAACCAAATTATAATAAGAAAAGTTAATTTACAGTTTACATTCCAAGTAGAATAAACCATTTGGTCTAGCTTGTGGTACATAGGATTATTTAAAATTATTTCAGTTTCCAATTAATGTTTGGCTCGCTGGGATTCTAGGAGAAGTATTGGGCATTTGCAGTGAATGTTATTCTTTTGAAAATGAAAACAGACAATATTAATTTTTCTTCCCAGGAGTTTTAGATATTTAAATTTGGAGAAATCAAACTGCATATGGTTCTGGTTGATGCATATTGGAAAGTATTGTGCATTACTTGGTAGTGTCCTACTGGTGAAACTGTAGAAAACCAATCTTTTATCAGGCCAGTAATAGGTGAAGAAATAATATCTCTAGCAAGTCCTACTTCTTTATGTTACTCCTTGTTTACTCTTCTCTCTCAATACCAGTCTTCAATGAAGTAATACCTTTTGAAAAACTTTCTTCATTTTGAACTTCAATACAAAAAGGCAACACTCAATATTCTTGAGTGGCCCTTTGGATCCCCTCCCATTATGGGAGAAAACAATAATTAATACATATTTCCTTCCATTTTAAAAGAAGACTATCCCTTAAAAGGAATAATTAATAGTAGAATTTCAGGTAAAAATGTGACTTTTGCTGGTTTCTCAAAGTACTTATGGACTTGACTACACAAGGAAGACAGTGTGGGAAGGAAACAAGAATTTATTAAGCATCCGTGCTAAATTAAGTAGTTCATCCATTGTCACACAGCTAGCAGCTCTCTGAGATCAGATTTGAACTCCTGTCTTCCAAATTCTAGGCCTAGCATGTTATCTCATGCACCACCTAGCAACATTATGTGACAAAGACCATTTAAACACAAGTCAAATATATATAAGAATAATACTAAGATCTTTTTTCATTCCTTTTAGATTGAACATCTAGAGCCTTCTATTAGAAGGTTGTAATCACCATTTCAGATCACTTCAGGTCTAGTTCGGTAAATTTAAAATAAAACAAGAGAATGCTTGGGTATAATAAAAATAAGCAATGGAATGATGTGCAAGGAAGATGAATGAATCTTGGTTCAACAAAGCAACTAGATCAGAACATATCATATTCACATTAGAAATTCTTTCCTTTTCTTTATCCTCACCTTTTTGCTGTGATACTTTTTAGACTCAGTTTCTAGAAATGTAAATTTTTCTTTTTCTAACTTCTTCCTTACTTTCCTGGATGAAAGATGATAAGGAAAACATAAAATTATTCCATTACTAGGTACCCCTCTTATCCAGTCCAGAAATGAGAACAAATTATCTGACAAAAGAATTTATTTTTATAAAGACTCATTAAAAGTCTTCTTTCCTTTCTTGAAATAAAATCTTTCTTAGGAAGATCCAGGTCACCATACTAATAGAGCTGAAAATACTTTAGTGAAAACTGGACAAAGTTCAAATTTCTTTTCTTAAAAAAAAACGAATCTACAACTTTAAAGCCAAAAAACAGAAATTTGGAAAATTTCTTTTTTTAATTTTTAATTGATATTTTATTTTTCTAAATACATGTTATGAAGGTTTTTCAACATCCATCCAGATGCATATGTATATTTTTAAGTTACAAAATTTTCATCCACACTCCCTTCCCTCCCACATCCTTTCAACAGGAGTCAGGTTAATATTGTACATACACATTTGTGTTAAACATGTTTACAAATTAATCACTTTTGGTATGAGGAATTAGGATTAAGGAAAACAAGTAGATAAGAGAAATTTTATTTAAAAAGTGAATGTACTGTTCAAATTCTGGAGGATTTTTTTTCTGTTTTGTTCTGTTTTTCTTCATCTGGATGGTATAAGCATTGTCCATAGCAATAATTAGGATTGTCCCAGCTCTCTGAACTGCTGAGAACAGTTGTATCTATCAGATACAGTAATCATTACACAATGTTGTGGTTAATGTGTACATTGTTCTCTAATTTATGCTCTCTTCTCTCAGGATCAGATCCTGTAATTCATCTCATGCCCTTTATGTCATTTTAGTCAATGTGATAGGTATGAGGTGATACATCAGAGTTGTTTTCATGTGCATTTCTCTAATCAATAATGATTTGGAGCAATTTTTCATATGGTTACATATAGTTTTAATTTCTTCCTTTCAAAATTGTCTATTCATAATTTTGACCATTTACTAATTGGGGAATGACTTGCAACCTTATAAATTTCATGAAGTTCTCAAAATATTTTGGAAATGAGACCTTTATCTGAAGTCCTAGTTGTGAAGATTGTTTCCCAGTTTTCTGCCTTCCTCCTAATTTTGGCACATTGATACTATTAGTGCAAAACTTTTAAATTTAAAAGTCAAAATCATTCATTTTGTACTTTATAATGTAATCTATTTCTTGCTTTATCACAAATTTGTCCCCTTTCCATGGATCTGATAGATTGAGCATTTCTTGGTTTGTTATTTTATCTGTACTGTCACCCTTTATGTCGGAATCCTATAACATTTTGACTTTTTTTGGTATAGGATATGAGATGTGGATCAATACCTAATTTTTGCCATAGTGTTTCCCAGTTTTCCCAATAAATTTTGTCAAATAGTGAGTTCTTATCCCCAAAGCTATTGTCTTTGGGTTTGTTAAAAACCGGGAAGTTTTGATGACTGCTACTTTAAAGTATAGTTTTAGATCTAGTAATACTAGATCACCTTTCTTTACATTGTTTTTGCATCAGTGCTCTTGATATTCCTGACTTTTTGTTGCTCCATATTAATTTTGTTTCTTTTTTTCCTACCTTAGTAAAATAATTATTTGGCAGTTTGTTTGTATGGCACTGGAATAAGTAATTTAATTTGGGTAGAATTGTCATTTCTCTTATGTTAGCTCAACCTAACCATGAACGATTTACATTTTCCCAATGATTTAGATCTGACTTTACTTGGGTGAGAAGTGCTTTATAATTATTTTCAAATAGTTTCTGGGTTAGTCTTAGAAGATTTATTCCCAAGTATTTAATATTGTCTACAGTGACTTTACATGAAATTTTCTTTTCTAGCTCTTTATCTTGGAATTTGTTATTCATCTGTAGAAATGGTGATGACTTACTACTTTGCTGAATTTGTTAATTGTTTCAAGGAGCTTTTATAAAATTTTTCTGATAGTCTATGTACACCATCATATCATCTGCAAAGAGTGAAAGCTTTGTTTCCTCACTGCCAATTCTGATTCAATTTCTTTTTATTCTCTTATTGTTACATTTTAGAACATTTCTAAACTATATTGAAAAGTAATAGCAATAATGGGCATCCTTGTTTCACCTTTGTTCTTCTTAGAAATGCTCTGAGTTTATCTCCATCACATAAAATCTTTGTTGATGTTTTAGAGAGATATCATTTATTATTTTAAGAAAAAATGCATTTATTCCTAAACCTTATGGTATTTTTAATAGGGATAGATATTGTATTTTATCAAAGGCTTTTTCAGCATCTATTGAAATGACCATGTGATTTCTTGTTGGTTTTAACATAGATATGTTCAATTATGCTGCATGTTTTCCTAATATTGAACCATCACTGCCTACCTAGTATAAATCCTATCTGATCATGGTATATTATCCTAGTAATAACTGGCTGTAATCTCATTGCTAAAATTTTCTTTAAGATTTTTGCATCAATGTTCATTAGGAAGATTAATCTCTAATTTTCTTTGTCTGTTTTGGTTCTTCCTGGTTTAGGCATCAGCATGATGTTGGTGTCATAAAAGGAATTTAGCAGAGCTCCTCATATTTTTGAATAGTTTATGTAAAATAGGAATTAATTGTTCCTTAAATGTTTGATAGAATTCACTTGTAAATCCATCTGGACCAGAAGATATTTTCTTATGGAGATTATTGATGGATTCTTCAATTTCTTTTTATGAAATAGGATTATTGAAATATGTTATTTTCTCTTCTGTTATCTGGGTAGTATGTATTTTTATAAATATTCATCCATTTCATTCAGGTTACCTATTTTTTTGCCATTCAGTATGACAAACTAGCTCTGAATTATCTCTTTAATTTCCTCTTCAATGGTGTTTAGTTCACCTTTTTCATTTTTTTTTATATTGGCAATTTGATTATCCTCTCTTTTTTTTTGTAAGGCAATGGGGGGTTAAGTGGCTTGCCCAAGGCCACACAGCTAGGTAATAATTAAGTGTCTGAGGCTGGATTTGAACTCAGGTACTCCTGACTGCAGGGCTGTTGCTCTTTATCCACTGTGCCACCTAGCTGCCCCTTCTTTCTTTTTTTTAATCAGATTAACCAAAGTTTTACTATTTTGTTGACACTTTTACAAAACCAACTCTTAGTTTTTATTCCTTAGATCAACAGTTTAGTTGCTTCCAATTTTATTAATCTCTCTCTTGATTTACAAAATTTCTAGTTTGGTATCTAAGTGGGGATCTCTAATTTGTTCTTTCTAACCTTTTTGGTTTCAAACCCAATTCATTGATCTTTTTCCTCTATTTTATACATATAGGCATTTAGAGATATAAAGTTTCCCCTCAAAACTTCCTTGATTGCATCGCATAAATTTGGGTATGAGCTCAATATTATCATTTTCTTAGATATAATTATTAATTATTTCTGTGAGTTGTTATTTGATCCATTCACTTTTAAAATTACTTTATTTAGTTTCCAATTAGTTTTTGGTTTCTCTTTCCCTGACCTTTTATAACATATAATTTTTATTGCATTATGGTCTGAGAAGTATTCATTTATTATTTCTGCCTTTCTGCATTTGTTTATAAGGTTTTTATGCCCTAGCTCATGGTCAATTTTGGTATAGATGGCCTGTACTGCAGAGAATAAAAGCATATTCTTTTTCTATCCCCATTAAGTTCTCTCTAGAGGTCTATCAAATCTAAGCTTTTCAACTTCTTAACTCTCTTCACATTTATTTTGTGGTTAGATTTATCTAGTTCTGACAGAGTTTGAGGTCCCCCATTATTAAAGTTTTTCTGTCTTTGTCTCTTGTAACTCACTTGAATTTCCCCTCTACAAATTTGGATGTCATACTACTGGGTGCACACATGTTTAATAATGATATAGCTTTATGGTAGATGTAGTTTCCTTCCTTATCCCCCTCCCTCTTTTGTTTAGGTTTTGACTTGCCCAAGGACACACAGCTAGATAATTATCAAGAGTCTGAAGGCAGATTTGAACTCAGGTCCTCCTGACTCCAGGGCCAATACTCTATTCACTATGCCACGTAGCTGCTCCATGACCTTATCCCTATTAATGACATTTATTTTTGCTTTTGCTTTATCTAATATCAGGATTGTTACCCCTGATATTTTTACTTCAGCTGAGGTATAATATATTTTGCTCCAACCTTTTATCTTTATTCTCTGCTTCAAATGTGTTTCTTATAAATCACATATTGTAGGATTCTGATTTTTAATCCATTCTATCCATTTCTGTTTTTATGGAACATCTCATCCCATTCACATTTACAGTTAAGATTACTAATTCTGTATTACTATCCATGCTATCTTTCCCCATTTATATTTTTCCTTTTTCCTTTCCTCACCAAAGTTTTATTCCCTTTCCCCTTTAACTTTTATTTTAAAATTAAAATTTCAATTTATTTTTCACTTATACTTTTACCTTCAATTTTATCAGTCCCTTTCTTCCCTTATCTTTTCCCCCCCCACCATTTTCCTGTATAGTACAATAGATTTTTTTGAATTTTACAATTTTTCCCCTAATCTCACTTTCCCCCCCCCACCCCAACCCCATAGAAGGCAATCTGATAGTCTTTACATTGTTTCCTGCTATACATTGATCAAAATTGAATGTGGTGAGAGAGAAATCATATCCTTAAGGAAAAAAAAAAACAATAAAACTAAGAGCTAGCAAAATTACAAAATTAGA
The DNA here is from genome assembly GCF_037893015.1 of Macrotis lagotis. Classification (NCBI taxonomy): domain Eukaryota; kingdom Metazoa; phylum Chordata; class Mammalia; order Peramelemorphia; family Peramelidae; genus Macrotis; species Macrotis lagotis. The sequence continues at coordinate 105,629,600 of NC_133660.1, forward strand.
TAACTAAAAAAATTAAAAGTTAATAGTCTTTGGTCTTTAAACTCCACAATTCTTTCTATGGGTACAGATGGCATTCTCCATCACAGATACCTCTAAAATTGTCCCTGATTGTTGTGCTGATGAAACGAGCAAGTCCATTAAGATTGATCACCAACCCCAAGTTGCTGCTATGGTGTACAATGTTCTTCTGGTTTTGTTCATCTCATTCAGCATCAGTCCATTTAAATCCTTCTAGGCTTCTTTGAATTCCCTGAATGGTTTCTAATAGAACAATAGTTTTTCACAATATATAGAGTAGGATAGATTTTTAAACCCAAGTGAGAATATATCCCATTGCCTCTCTGGTTCAAATTTATTGAATAGAATTTATTTAGTATTCATACCCTCCCTTCTTTCCCTATAAAATTATAAATCTTTTTGCCTCTTCATGTGGTGTTATCTCTCAAGTATTATTAATTGGATATCTTCTATCATAACTTTATTAATTGATTGCTTGATAAACTCAAAGCATTATCAAAGGACTATCACAGACTGATTGATAGATTACTTGATTACTTGATAGGCAGCATTGCCTCATAGTCACTACGTATCATTCCCCTCTACTTTCTCATTAGAAGTACACTTTTAGAGAGTCATAAATTGCATCAAATTATAATAATTTTTTACATTACCCTTTTTTGCAAGTACCCCCCAAAGATGCACAACTTCATGAGTCAAAGTACATTCAAAATCAAATCATTTCATGAACTATTTGTACCCTTTCCTCCAAGCATACTTTCATCCACACTACCCTACCCCACCGGCACCTAATCAGGGTACTTAACTCTTCCTTAAGTAAAGTATGAATTAAGTCCAGCCCTGATTTAATTAACCAAAGAACCTCAAAGAACTCTAAGTACTGGGATGCTCTTAATGTCTCACTAAAGAACTTCACAATTCATTGTAATTTATGGGAGTCACTGATTCAAGACTGCCTAGCTTATGATTCCCTGATCAGAGAAAGTGCTAAATTTTATGAGCGCAGCAGAATTAGAATAGGTTAAAGGAAACTGAGACACTTAAATTTAGTTTAAACACCCTTGGTTTTTATCAGGACCTTTTAATCTCTAACATAGTGATGTCATCCTGGACCTCTTCAATGGAGAGACAAGATCCACCATATCTATTTCCTCTAAGAGCAATCTCTTCAATTATATTTTTCCCTTTAGTTATCCTAAAAGCCCTATAACTCCCAAGAATTATAAGTGTTATATCTTCCCTTTTAGGGTTCTATAGAATTTGATGGTCTTGGCTAACATTTGTTTTATTTTTTCCTTTCCCTTTTCCTTTATCTTTTCATGAATCTCTTGGATCATGTATTTGATAACTGAATTCTCTGTTTAATTCTTGTCTTTTTGTCAAGAAATTTTGGAGGTCCTCTAATTAGTTGAATATTCATCTTTCCCCTAACAATATATGCTGTATTTTGCAGGGTAGCAAATTCTTGGTTGTAATCCCAAGTCCTTGGTCCTCTGATATATAGTATTCCAAGTTCTCTTGTCCTTCTATGTTGAGGCTGATAGGTCCTATAAGTCTGGCTGTGCTTCCTTTGTATTTAACTTTATTCTTTTTTGTAGCTTACAGGATTTTCTCCTTTATTTGAGTATTCTGGATTTTGGCTATAAGAACTCTTGAAGTTTTTATCCTGTGGTCTCCTGATGAGGTTCTGTATTTTCTGTCAATGGCTATATTATGTTCATGTTCTAGCAGATTTGGACAATTTTCCCTGATAATTTCCTGCATAATATTTTCCAGGTTCTTTTTTTTTTTTGATCTAGACTTTCTAGTAGTCCAATGCCTCATAAATTCTCTCTCCTGGAACTATATTCCAGTTTGTTTTTCTTAAAAGGTATTTTACATTTTCTTCAATTTTTTCAACCTTTTTATTTTATTTGATGGAATCTTTTAGTCCTGCAGATTCATTGGTTTCTATTTGTTCAATTCTAATTTTTAAGGTTTTATTTTCTTCAATTAGCTTTTTTGTTTCCCTTTCCATTAGATTATTTTTACTTTTGATAGAGTTGATTTCTTTGGTCAAATTTTCATAATTTTCCTACTTGACTCTCATTTCTGTTTTCCATTTTCCTTCCTCCTTTCTTCTTTTGTTTTTAAATTCTATTTTAAGTTCTTCTATGAATTTTGAGGTTTGAGCACAATTCAAAGAATCTTTTGAGACTTCCCTTTTGAGTAATTTGTCACTGGCTTCTTCTTGTGACATGACATTGTTACCTTTATCTGCAAAGAAGTTTTCTATAGTGAGAACTCTTTTAGCTTTTTTTATTTGCCCATCTGGTTGTTTTACCTCTGCTCCTGGGGTATGGGGAGTATAGATCCAAGATTTTTATGCTGGGGCTAGGGTCTGATCCCTGGACTGTCATTAGACAAGATATTGCCTATGCAGTCTAGGCTTTGTCTTTGCTTTATGTCCAGCTTCTGGCTAGGTAGTGCTTTGTTTCTAACACCATCCTGTTTTTTGCCCCAGTATTTCCAGGGTTCATACTTTCTTTGGGATTGGGACCCTCCCTATTGACTTGCTATCTAACTTCCAGGACTTATGCTGTTTCAAGCTGTGGAGGGTGAAACGGGGTGGGGTGGGGGGGGCGGGGGAGGGAAAGACCTGGACAGAACTGTGGCTTAAAGCCTCTTACAGATTTTCCCCTTCTCCAGCCTCACTTGGCTATACTTCCCCTTTCCCCCAAAGAAACAAACCTTCTCTGAAGAACTTCTACCATGTTTACCTTTGAAAATGTCTTTGGATATTCTCTTTATTCTTTCTGGGATCTGTGCAGAGTCATTTATCTTTGGTAGGAAAAAGGTCCAGGAACATGTTAGCTTCAGATCACTTTCTTGGCTTTGCCCAGGAAATCTCCAAATTTATTAAAATTTATTAAATGAAGATGATAAAAAAGAAAGGTGAGGAATAGTAAGATGGATCTTTCCTTTCCATTGAAGAGGTCCAAGATGACAACACTATGTTAGAGATTTTCTCCAGAGACAAAAAAATTGCCATTAAATGAACACAGAGTAGAAAAAATAAAGGGGGTAAAACAGTCGTCCTCCTGAGACATCTTAAAGAATCTCAGAGAAGACTCCAGGGACTGAGGGTTGACCTCAAGGAAGTGTATCATAAATAATGTTTCAGTTGAAAAAGACAAAGGAAAAAGAGTATGAAAGCCAAGAAAAAATTAAGAAATTCTTTCCTATGAAAATATCCTTCTTTGTCAGAAATAATGCCAATTCTAGACCTTGCTATTCTTAGTTTTTGCTTTCACTACTGATTTTATTTGTGCCTCAAAAGCATTATTTTTCCAGATAAAAGGGAAGTAAATTAATAATTCTTTTGAGTGTAAATTCAGCAGAAAAATTGCATTTTTTTCCTTGTTTATTTTTCCCCTGTCTGAGACTCAATTCAATTTAAAATGAGACTTGATGCTGTTTTCTCCAGGTTTTTCATTGTTCTGTAAAATTTCTTCTTTTTCATTGAACAGACTTAGTTGTGTAGACCCTGGGCAAGTCACTTAGACTTTTCAGGTCTCAGTTCCTTAAGAGGTTTCACTTAATAGTTTCTGAGATCCCTCCTGCTGTTCTCATCCTGTGTTCTCAAGGTGGACCAATGACAACAGACAGGTGATGTCTAGACTTGAAGTTAATTGATTTTGAATGAGACAGAGCTGTGCAAACTCATCAGCCTCAGTGGAGTTCAGTGGCAAAACATAGGTCAAAATGACTGGCAATGGCCCCAGATGTAGTGGAAGAACTTACAGGACTTACAGGAAGGGCTGGATGGTAGGCTCCAGCCTACTGGCCGGGAGGAGATATTACATTCAGTGAGAAAAGCCTCCAACACTCCCCACTAGCCACTCAGTGTGAGCAAAGTCCTCAGCACCAAATACTGGCCAGCTGGAGATATTACATTCAGTGATTAAAGCCTCAAGGGATCTCAATACCAAAACTCTGTGAACCAGACCCCTCCCCCAACATGAGATCTTAGGACAATGAAGAAAGACCAAGGGAAAGGGGTAAAAGGGAGGTGGAGGAAAGGGGGAATCAACAGAAGGAAGGGAAGGAAGAAGGGGCAAAGGGAAAGGGGGGAAAGAGGAGGGGGTTGGATATAGGAGGGCAAACATGCTGAAGATGGTGGTATTCAGAAACAAAACACTGGGGAATATGGATAAAGGGGGAAAATACAAACTGAGGGAAGATAACATAGAAGGCAATAAAGAATCAGTAATTAAAACTTTGAATGTGAATGGATTGAACTCTCCCTTAAAACATAAGTGAATGGCAGAGTGGATTAAAAACCAGAGTCCTACAATATGCTGTTTACAAGAAACTCATCCAAAGCAGAGAGATAAATACAGAGTAAAGGAAAATGTTTGGAGCAAACTCTATTTTGCTTCAGCTGAAATGAAAAAAGCAGCAGTAGCAATCCTTATCTCAGACAAAGCAGCTGCAAAAATAGATAGCATTAAAAGAGATAAGGAAGGACTCTCAAATTCCCACTCTCAGATTTAGATAAATCTAACTATAAAATAACCAAGAAGTGGGAGTTTGAGATCTCCCAGTAGTAGAATTTTGCTATCTGTGTCTCCCTGTCACTTCTTCAGATTTTCCTCTAAGAATCCAGAGGCATATATATTTAGTATTGAAATTACTGTATTGTTTATGGTACCTTTTAGACTCTCAGTTCCATGGCCATGCTTCTACTCTCTGGTTGTTTCTCAGAGCAAAGTGGTTCCCACAGTGAATCGGATCCCATGGCAGTGATTTCCCACAAGGAAGTTGTTTCCACAGTGAAAGTCCCCAGGGCTGATCCCAGATTAGTCCAGCTCTCGCTCCTCCCCCACTGGCTGTCAGCACTCTGCACTCTCCACACCCTGGATCTCTGAAGACAGACCTTAAGGTACATGTTGTTTTTCTAGCTTCTCTTTCTGGGACTTGTTGATAGGACTTCCATTATGAGGTTTATTTTATATTGTTTATGAGGAAAGATCAGGTGACCTTAGTACAGCACCTGGCTTCGCTCTGCCATCTTGGCTGGAAGTCCCATCTGATAAAGTCTTAAGAGTTGTGGAAAGTAATTTAATTACTTGTTCTCAGACAACATCTTCTCCTTGTTGAATCTGGTTGCACAGGTCTCCCAAAGTTCATTTAGCACCTTTCTATAATAAACCAAACAAAGCATTATTCACCAGCCTAAATTCTGTGGAATCATCTATCTGGAAAAGCTAAATCAGAAGGTCTGCCATTTGGGGAATGTTCCGAGCAGTAGCAAATTGGGGCAGTCCTTTAATCGATTGTGCACTGACGGACCCATGTTCATCTTCACAGAAATCTAGCTGCGCATTGATAAAAGCATCAACCAATTCTGGGAAATTCTTGAAGCATTTTGGCTGCAAATCTTTAAAAAAAAGAAAAGGGGGCAGCTAGGTGGCACAGTAGATAGAGTACCAGTCCTGGAGTCAGGAGGACCTGAGTTCAAATCCAGCACAGGACACTTAATAATTACCTAACTGTGTGACCTTGGGCAAGTCATTTGACCCCAGTGCCTTAAAAAACAAAAAATGAACATCTTTTGAATGATAAAAAGTATTTGACATGATATTTTACAAATCAACAGTATGTAACCTTTTATCTTTTCTTCATGTTTTGTGACAAAGTAGAAAAATAGTCATATCTCTAAATGTTTTCTCTAGATTAAAAAAAATGTGTTTCCTACTTTCTAGTGTCATTAATTTTTTACAACTAGTCTACATAAATATTTCAAATATTTCAAAAATATTTCAATGGTACCTTAAAAAAGGTCCTTGGTAGACATGGCAGACAATTAGAAATCACAGAGCAAATAGTAGGTAATACCTATTTTCAAATCAAGGTTAGAAAAGAAAACCCTTTAAACTACTGAGGTAGTTCAGATAAGGTTTTTTGCTTTATTCACACATAAATAGTTAACACTTCTCTTGCATGATAATTTTTTTTTTAGGTTTTTGCAAGGCAAACAGTGTTCAGTGGCTTGCCCAAGACCACACAGCTAGGTAATTATTAAATGTCTGAGACCAGATTTGAACCCAGGTCCTCCTGACTCCAGGGCTGGTGCTTTATCCACTACGCCACCTAGCTGCCCCTTGTATGATAATTATTGCAGAATTATTTTCATTACTTTGAAAAGTCAACATTCCCCTTCAAAGAAATCTTTATCTCTTGACTGAGGTTCAGTTTTTGTAACCCAACTACCACTTTTTTTAATTACTGATTTTTGCTTTATTTATGTCAAGCTCTTCTGCCAGTTTTTATTCATATATGATAAATCATTTTTCTTTCAATACAATTGTTCAAATAATTCCTATATGTCTCTTCTCTCTTCATGCCACAGAACCTCTAGTTTCCATTTATAAAAAGACTTTTTTCTTATGAATCCAAGATTTAGAGATCCTTCCTCTTGAAATTTCTTTCTATTGCTTTGCATTTAAACATTTAACTACAAGGTTATATGTCTATTGATTGTCTTCAAGAAGAAGGATGAGACACCCAACCAGTCTCATGCTTACCTTGGGAGTTAAATATTTAATGCTCTTTGAGGAGACTCCCAAGAAATTGCCTAGCTTCCATTCTTTAAAAGCCAGTGATTTTCAATACCTCAGTTTCATATTAACCATTTTGGCTACACTTCTCAGTAGTCTAAAACAGGAATTCTTAATCTTTTTGTATTATAGACTGCTTGGTTAGTCTGGTTAGGTGAATAAAACTGTTCTCAGAAAAGTGTCTGAAAGGAATTTAAGGAAATTATGAATTTCTACTAGAAGTTAATGAAAATAAAGTTGTAATTCCATCATAGAAGTTTGCAGAACCTCCAAAATCTCTCAAAAGATACTTTAGGGAGTAAATGAAGCCAAGTAATAGAACTTAATTTCACTTTGCTTTTAATCTAGTAAGTAGAAGACACATACACAAATAACTATTTTATGAAAAATTACAATGATTCAAAGGAAGGTTCCAAGGTAAGTGTCATAAGTAATTTCAGAAAGGGGAAATTCCTTGTTCTTCAAAGGACAGATAGGAGCAATAGAATTGAGCCTTGAAATAAATGGGTAACTTCAAAAGGTTTAAAATGAAGGGCTCTCTGACCAGATAGGCAGGAGTAATGAACAACATGAGAAAAGACATAGAGAGGGAAAAGCAAAGGTTGCACAGAGACTGCAGAGTACACAAAGGTTGAGAAATAGATTTGTTTTTCTTTTGTTTTGGAGGGGTTGTTTTTGTCCAGATCTATGATTTGATTATTATAAGACATTCCAGGTACTTAGATAAACCAACAATTTGATTTTATGTTGTTGTTCCAAAAATTTTCCCCAGGTCATTGAAAAGTTAAGTCATAACTTTTGGTTATAATAGTTTGGTACAGAGGTGGATCTGGGGTCACCTTCTTTTATCTCATACTGATTTTCTTTTTATTTTTTAAAAATATTTATTTTCATCCATATGCACATGTATATTTTTAAGTTAAAAATTCTTCTACTCATGCTTCCCACCCCACTCATTTGAACAGTTAGGTATATACATATTTTGATAAACATGTTTACAGATCAGTAATTTTCCACATGAGGAATTAGGATTAAAGGAAAGTGATACATAAAAGATAATTTTTGAAAAGTGTTCAGATTTTGAAGAGTTTTGTGGCGGGGGGTGTTTTGTTTTGTTTTGTTTTGTTTTTCTTCCTCTGGATGGGGATAATAAGGTCCATAGCCAGTCTAATACAGTTGTCCTAACTCTGGATTGCTCAGAGGAGCTGCTTCCATCAAGTTTGTTCATCTCCTAATGTTATCATTGAAGTGTACATTGTTCTCTTGGTTTCATATTGATTTTCAATTATTAAAACATTTTGATCACTTATGAAATGATTTTTAAAACTTTAAGTGTAAATGATTACTAAGCAATTTATCTTTGTTGTACTAAAATTCAATTATATATTTGACTAAAATTGTTAAAGCAACTAAGAATGCATCAGATTGGGAATCATTAGAACTATAACCCTGGTGCTGCCACTAATGTTTTTATGTCCTTTTGGGAAAGTCATTTTTGCATTCTCAGACTGTACTTTCCCAGCAGTTAACAAGGAGTTGTATTGAATGGATCTCTAAAATCCTCCTCAGCTTTAACAATCAATTATTCTATGACTTGAAGTTTCTTTGGAAAGTAACATTTCTGACCTGAGATTACCTAAATGGAGAAAAGAAATAATACAGCATACAGAACAGTCATGTTCCTAGAAAATATTCATGTATTAATCTCCTATTATATTAACAAATCAAAAGGTACATAATAGTTATTTCTAAGCCTTGTTTTGTACACCGTCTTTTTTTTTTTTTTTTTTTTTTTTGGTGTTTGAAAGGCAAATGGGTTTAAGTGGCTTGCCCAAGGCCACAAAGCTAGGTCATTATTAAGTGAATGAGGCCAAATTTGAACTCAGGTACTCCTGACTCCAGGGCTGGTGTTCTGTTCACTGTGCTACCTAGCTGCCCCTTGTATACTGTCTTTATTCTATCCACCACTGACTATTGAATCAAGATGGCCAAGGTTCAATTCCCATTTCAGATGTTTTGCAATAGCAGACATGGCATGTATATCCTTTGAGTCTCATCTTCCCAATCTGTAAAATGAGAAATCTCTTAATGCTTTAGATTTTTTCTTCTTTTTACCTCAAAAAATATATTTGAGTAAATAGAGTGTCAGGAAGTTAAAATCTGGCCTTAAAAACTTGCTAGGTATGAAAACATGGACAAATCATTTCATCCTATTTGCCTCATTTTACTCATCTATAAAATGATGTGGAGAAAGAAATGGCAAACCACCACAATATTTTTGTCAGAAAACTCTAAAAGGGGTTATGAAGTATTAGACATTACTGCAAAACAACTCAACTACAACAAAAACATGGAAATTTATTTAGTCCATTCCCATTTATAAGAGGGTTTGGGCTTTACTTGAAGGAGGAGAGAGAAAACTATTAAAAAATAAATTTTAATTGTAAAAAGAAAACACTGAATGGGTTCAGTAAGTGTTGTATATGACTGAAACAACAAAAATCTTGTGCAGGGGTTCTTCAACTCATTAGCATTTGCTATTCTTCCTCCTTTCCCCTCACCTTTCTCATTATGTAAATTCAATGTAACTCCATTATTATTTGTTTTCTTTCTTGCCTAGTGGCCAGGAAAAGGCCTATAATCACTTCTTTAAATCAATCTTCACCTTAATTGAGTTTTTACTTTATTTGGATTTGATTTGAATGAAGGTGTGAGATTTAATTAATTAGTGCATCATGGTGAATTTTCAATTTGGAGGTATAAAATTTAAATACAATGTATGTCTATATCATGTAAGATTTGTTTTTATATGTTGCATAAACACATATTCAAGATGTAAATTCATTAATAAAATTTCAAATTAGAAAATTTGATATGTTTCAATTTTGATAATTTTTTTGCAGAATCCTATCCAATGTTGAATCATCAACAGAAGAAACTGAAATATATTTTGGAGAGGTGGGATGCTGCAATGTTTTCTTTGGAACAATAGAATTTGAGGGAAGCAAAATTCAATTGGTCATTGTTCATGTATTTCAAACATTAAATATAAATTTTAATAAAGCCACAAAATTAGGAATTTTTCATTCAATTAAAGTTACATTTTTAGCAAAAGAATAAACTATATTTATCATGCAATTTACACCAGAATTTGTTTTTGAGTTATAAATAGAAAAGTACAAATGTATTTCACTTACACTGCTGATGGGAGGGGTAAAATATAAGATGGATATATTAAATGATCATAATTACGTTATAAAAAGATAAAGAAAAGAAAGGCAGAAAAAAGAAAGGAGAAAAAGAAGGAAAAGGAGGAAAAGTAGACATAAATGAAAAAAGGAGGCTGGAGATAAGAGAAAGTTGAACTAAAAAAAACTGGGAAACCTAGCAGGTCTGCACTTGACTGAGTCTGTTACCTTAGTTAAGTTACAGTAATCTCTTTGTACTTTTGTCTCCTAATATTCAAAATGAGAACAATAATGTGGCTTGGTGAACTGTATAAGTACATAATAAATATCATTTTCAAGTGAATAAACTTAAGTTGAAAAAGGTAAAAATCTCTTGTCATAAAGTCACATAGTAAATGTTAAATCCAAGGCACAACAAAATCAAGTATCTGCCATACTACTTTCTAGTTTATTCCAGTAATCTTTTATGAAATAATGAATTCTTGTTTTAATAGCTGAGATCTTTGGGTTTATCAAACACTTGGTCACTGTTCTCATTTGCTTCTGTATATTATTTACCAGATCTGTTCTAATGATAAATTACTTTTCTTCATACCATGTACCAAACTGTTTCTATAATTATAATGTACTATAATTTGAAATCTAGTAACTACTAATAATACCTCTTCATGCTTGTTTTTTGTTTTTATTGATTTTCTTGATATTTTTGACCTTTTGTTCCAGCATATGAATTTCTTATTATTTTTTTATTTTATTTTTCAATTGAATGCAAAGGAAGTTTTCAATATTCATCCATTTTCAGGATTATGAGTTCTGCACTGTGGCTAATAGTTCAGCTCTGTGGCTAATAATTCACCTCTAGTCTCTCTAAAGGTTTGATGGGAAAAAAAGCAACCTTGACCTTCAAAAGATGTCCCATCAATGATTTCTTACAAACAACAATACTCCATAATATTCAAGTGCTATAGGTTGTGTGGCCATTCCCCAATTGTTAAGCATTATAAAGAATATTTCACAAAATTTCAAAAATACATCTATTGTTTAGTTATTTTTTTTAAGGGATGTTTTAAAAATCCTCTAATTCATTTAAAATTCATATTCCCCCCCCAAAAAAACATGCTGAATTTTATATAGTAGTTGATTTAAGCCCTCTGGAATATCCTATTCCTGATCCTCTGATTCTTTAATGATGAAGCTAATAAATCCTGCATAATTCTGACTGTGGCTCCCTGATATTTAAATTGCTTCTTTTTGGCTACTTACAGTATATTATCTTTTAGCTGAGAATTCTGAAATTTGGCTACAATATTGGAATTTTTATATTGGTATCTATTTCTGGGGGGGTCATTGATGGATTCTTTAAAGGATTATATTATATTATTTTTCTAGGATATTAGGAGAGTCTTCCTACATGATATTGCCCAAGTTCTTTTCCTGAGCTTGGCTTTCAGGTACATCAATATTTAGAAAATTATCTCTCCTGGATATATGTGCCAGAACAGTTATTTAGCTAAAATGCATTTTATATTTTCTTCTATTTTTTCAGCCCTTTGGTTTTGTTTAAGAGAATCTTAGTATCTCACAAAGTTATTAGTTTCCACTTATCCAATTCTAGTTTTTAAGATTTTATTTTCTTCATTAATTTTTGGTTATCTTTTCAAATTGGTCAATTTTATTTTCCAGCTGATCAATTTTACTTTTAAAATTTGTTTCTTCAGTTAATATTTTATATTTCTCCTGTATGACTCTAATTTCTTTTCTCCATTTTTCTTTTTTTCTTCTTCCTCTCTTTTTTGGTTTTTAAAATCCTTTTTGAGTTCTTCTAAGAGGCCTTTTTGGAACTGAGGCATCCTTGGAGTCTTCAAATATAGGCCTTTTGTCTCTGCTTTCCTTTTCTGAGATGATATTTATATCACTCCTAGTAGAATAGTATCTATAAAGGGCTAGCACTTTTTTATTTTTTTTGTTTTATTTTTCTGGTCATTTTGTGAATTGAGCTCAATTTCTATAGTATACAATGAATAGTCCCAAATTTTTTTTAACAGTTGGATAGGGGGTTTCTGCTTTGGTATTTCTGGTATTCCCAGCTTGCTCCCTGCCCTAAGGTACCTGAATGCCACACTAGCTTCCCAGAGTACAACCTTTGCTTTCCCAGCTGGGGTTGGGACCCTCACACCAGATGGAGCTACACTGAGACCCTAGTTGCACTGTGGATAAAAGCCTCTTGCTAGTTTCCAATCATACTGCCTATTCTTGGGCTATAGTCCCTTTCACTGATGCAACAGATATTTTCCTGAAGTTTCAGCAAGATATCAAATTGAAAAAGCTGTTGCAGTAATTTTGGTGGATACTTCACTTTAGGATCTGTAGAAAGGCTTCATTCACAGTTGTTTTGGGAAAAGCTCCAGGAGCTTCCTCGCTTTGTGGCACCATCTTCACTCCTGCTCAGGATTTCTTACAGAACAATGGCATTATTTTTAATTTCTTATAGAATATTAGTAATATGTTCAATCATTCCCCAATTTGTGTATAACCTCTCAGTTTGCACTTCTTTGCCAGTACAAAAAGAACTGCTATAAATATTTTTGTTAATATGGGTCTTGCCAGCATTTTTATGATTTCTTTGGGATATAGGCCTAGTAGCATTATTGCTGGTTCAAAGGGTGTACACATTTTTATTGCCCTTAGGGCATAGCTCCAAACCGCTCTCCAAAAATGATTGGATCATTTCACAATTCCATCAACATTGCATTAGTGTCCCAATTTTCCTACCTCATCTCCAATATTGATCATTTTCCTTTTTTTGTCATCTTATTTGTAAGCTAATACCTCAGAGCTGTTTTAATTTAAATGTTACTAATCAATAATGATTTGGAACATTTTTATGTGACTATAGATAGCATTAATTTCTTCATCTGAAAACTACTTGTTTGAACATTTATCAATTGGAGAATGTCTAGTAATCTTATAAATTTGATTAAGTTTTCTATATATTTTTGAAATGAGTCCTTTATCAGAAACACTAGTTGTGAAAATTGTTTTCCAGTTTCCTGAATTCTTCTAATTTTGGCCCCATTGGTTTTATTTGTATAAAGTATTAAATTGAATACAGTCAATAAAATCCAATTTACAGTTTATAATGTTCTATCTCTTGTTTGGGCATAAATTTCTCCCCTTAACAAAAATCCAACAGATAGTCTTTTCTTGTTGTCTTAAGTCAACTGTGATATGAATGTTCATATCTATATGTTGCATAGAAGATGCAATTTGACCTTATTTCGGTATGGGGTATAAGATGTGGGTCTATGCCTAGTTTTTGTCTTACTATTTTTTAAAGTTCATCTATTTAATTTTTATAACATTCATCCATATGCATATGTATATTTTTAAGTTACAAAATTTTCTTCCACCCTCCCTTCCCACCCCCCTTTGCCATACTATTTTCTGGTTTATCCTGCAGTTTTTGTCAGGTAGTGAGTTTTGATGCTGGAAGCTAGTGTCTTTGGGTTTATCAAAAATTAGAATACTATAGTAATTTACTACTATTTCCTTTCTTCCTAATCTATTCCACTAAACTACTTCTTTATTTTTTTAGATCAGACAGTTTGGTGACCTATTGCTTTGTAATGTAGTTTTAGATTTGATACAGTTAAGTGCTTTGAACAATTTTTTCTTTAATTCCATTTATATTCTTGGTATTGTTTTGCCTCAAATGAATTTTGTTTCTGTTTCTAATTCTGTAGAATAGTGTTTTGGTAGTGTGATTGACATGTCACTGAATAAGAAATTTACTTTGGGCAGAATTGCCATTTTTATTATATGAATTCTATCTACCCGTTAGCAATTGACTTATGTCCAGTTGTTTAGATCTGACTCTATTTTTGTGAAAACCTTTGTAGTTTTATTCATAGAGCTAGGTTTGTCTTCAGAAGTGAATGTCCAAGAATTTTATGTGTTCTGAAGAAACTTTAAGTAGAATTTCTTTTTCTAATTCTTCTTGCTTGGCTTTGTTTGTCATATATAGAAATGCTGATGATTTCTGTGGGTTTATATTATGTCTTGCAAAAGTTGTTAATTGTTTAAAGTAATTTTTGTTGATTTTCTAGGGTTCTCATATCATCTGCAAAAAGTGTAAATTTTGTTTCCTCATTGCCTATTCTATTTCCTTTTATTTCTTTTTTTTAATTGCTAATACATAGGGTAACTACATGGTGCAATGGTCAGAATACCTGCCTTGGAGTCATTTGTACAGGAGCATGAATGCAGTCTAAGAAACTTGCCATTTCGTAGATGTGTGACTTTGGCCAAGTCATTTAACCTTGATCGTCTCACATCTAGGGCCATCTCCTGTCATCCTGATTCATATCTGGTCACAAGCCTCCAAATGTCTGGAGGAGAAAATGAGGCTTGTGACTTAGCACAGCATCACTTCACTCAAATTCATTTCATGTGCCTGCCATGGTGTCATATCCCCTGATGTCATGGTCTTATTAGAAAATGAACAACAAATATCTATAAAATATTAAATAATAGAGGTGATAATGATGTCTTTGATTCAACTTTGATGTTAATGGAAATGCTGCTAATTTATCCCAATTACATACATTCCTTGCTGATAGCTTTAAATACATACTGTTTATCATTTCACAAAAACTCAACTTATTCTTGTGCTCTCTAGTATTTTACTAGGATTGAATGATGTATTTTGTTAAAAAGCTTTTTAGCATCTATTTTAGTAATCATAAAATTTCTGCTAATTTTGTTATCAATATGGTCAATGATGTTGATTGTGTTCCTACTACTGAACCATCCCTGTATACCTTCAATAAGTTCCATCTGATCATGACATATTGTAATAGTGACAATTGTCATATACTCTTTGCTAAAATTTTATTTCAAATTTTTGATAGATATTCATTACAGAGTTGTGTCAAGGGGCTTCCAGGGTAGAGCCAGTGAAGCCCTATTCTGACATTCAAAATACCAATCCCACCAAGAAAAGAGAAGATTCAAAGAAGTTTTCAATGGTAGACATTCATGGAAGATCCTTAGAGAAGGTCTGTCTCTAGGGAGGAAAAAGGGAAGTAAAGCCCAAGAGGTGGGAGAACAGCAAAACCAGCAGGAAACTCTTAGTCACAGAGCACTCCAGGTCCCAAAAGCTTGATATTAACAGAGGTCCTAGCAGCTAGATAGCAGGCCAGTATGGAGAATACCAACCACAAACAAAGTCTAAATCCTGGGAACACCAAAGCAAAAGATGGGACTGGGTCAGGTACAAAGCACTGCCAAGTCAGAACCTGGACATAAAGGAGGAAGCAAATCTCTGTATAGGCAAGGCCTGGACTGCATAGGTAACATCTTGTCCAATGACAAGCCAGGAATCAGACCCCAAGACCAGCCAAAAAAAAAAAAGAAAAGAAAAAGCTTGGATCTATACTGTCATTATCCCAGGAGCAGAGCTAAAACCACAAAGAATAGCATAAAAGCTAAATGAGTGCACACTATAGAAAAGTACTTTACAGAAAAACATGATAAGAAGAAATTGGTGAAAAATCACGTACAGGAGAAGTATCAAAACAGTCTATAAATTGGACTCAAATTAAAAAGCTCATTGAAGAGATTAAAAAAAATGAAAAACCAAATAAGGGAAGAAGAAAAATGGAAAAAAGAAATGAGAGTCATGCAGAAAAATTATGAAAAATTGACCAGAGAATTCAACACCTTGAAAAGGAAACACAAAAGGTAATTGAAGTAAATAAAGCCATAAAAATCAAAATTGAATAGAGAAACCAATGAATCCACAAGACTACATGATTCCATCAAATAACACAAAAAGGCTAAAAATATTTATCCTTCAGGAAAATAAATGACATGGAAAATAAATCCAGGAGTGACAATCTGCAAATCATCAGACTACCAAAAAGTCTAGATAAAAAAAAAAAACCTGTGAAACATCATTCAGAAAATTATAAGGGAAAACTGTACAAATCTGAAAGAACAAGAAAACAGCATGACCATTGAAAGAACCCACAGAATCCCTCTAGAAAGAAACCCCAAGATCAAAACTCCAAGGGCTCTTATGGCCAAATTCCAGTACTCTCAAATAAAGAAGGGAATATTGCAAAAAAAACAATTCAAATACAAAGGGAACATAGACTAACACAGAACCTATCAGCCTCAACAATGAAGGAATGGAAGACATGGAATATCATATATTGGAGAACAAATGTCCTCAGATTACAAGCCAGAATGTACTACCCTGCAAATTTCTGCAAATATATATATAGATATATAGATATAGATATAGATATATAGATATTGCCAGGGGGAAAGATGGATATTCAATGAAATAGAAGACTTCCAGAATTTCTAACACAAAGACCAGAACTGAACAGAAAATTGAGTTGCCAAAAATAAAAATGAATAGTTGCATAAAAAAGTAAATGAAAAAACAAACAAACAAACAAAAAAACAAATGTTGGTCAAGACCATCAAATTGTATATAACCCTAAAAGGGAAAATAAACACTTCTAGCTATTTAATACTTTACTTCTCAGGATAATTAAAGGGTTGAATATAACTGAAAATAATGGACTTAAAGGATATGGGCATAGTTGGGTCTTGTCTCTCTATTGCAGAGGTCCAACACAACATCACTATGCTTAAGACAGAAAGCCTTGAAGAAAAACATGGGTGTTATCATTAAACTTAAGTGTCTCATTATCCTTTGTCCCACTTTAAATCTTCTGTGCTGACAAAAACTTAGAACTTTTTTCTGATTAGGGCATCATATGTGTGGTCCTTAGTCAGTGTCGCCCATAAGTTACAACCATCTGTAAAGTTCTTAGGTGAGACTTCCAGAGCCTCCCAGTGCTTAGATCCCTTTAAGATACTTGCAGTTAATTACATCAGGATTTGACTTAATCCATGTTACATTTAATATAGGATTAAGTACTCTGGGTGGGGAGGGAGTTCAAATATGAGAGAAAATAGGCCTAGAGGAGGGGCAAAAAAATAGTTCAAGAAATATTATGACTTGGTACATGTATACAAAATGATATAATTCTAATTTGATATAATTTAAGATATTTCTTATCAAGCAATCAAGCAAACAATCTGAGTTTATCAAGCAATCAAATAATCGAACTGTGATTGATGATACCTGACTAAAAGTACTAGAGCAATAAATAATACCAGGGGAAGAAGCACAAAAATTTTTAATTTTAGAAGGATAATGTGAAATTCTATTCAATAAATTTAGCCCAGAGAGGGAATGAGGTACATTCCTACTTGGGTTAAAAAAATCTACCCTAATCTACAGGGAAGGCAGGAACAGGGAAAGGGAAAGATAAGGGAAGAAGGGACTGATACAAAAGAAGGTGAAAGTATAAGTGAAAATGAGCTGAAAGATAAATTTTTAAAAGAAAAGTCAAAGGGGAAAAGGTAGTAAAATTTTAGTGAGGAGGAATAAGAGAAAAGGAAAAAGAAAAATATAAATGGAGAAAGATCACATGGAGGGAAATACAGAATTAGTAGTCTTAACTAGAAATGTGAATGGAATGAACTATCCCATAAAATGGAAACTTATAGTAGAATGAAATAAAAACCAGAATCTTGCAATATGTTGTTTATAAGAAACACATTTGAAGCAGAAAGATGCATACAGGGTAAAGGTAAAATATATTTTGGAGAAAAATATATTATGCCTGAGCTGAAATAAAAAAAAAATTAGAGGTAGTGATCTAATCTCAGATAAAGTAAAAGAAAAATTCAATATTATTAAAAGGGATAAGGAAGGAAACTACATATTTTTAAAAGGCACCATTAGTAATGAAGCTATGTATGTACCTCATGATATAAAACCCAAATTCCTAGAGGAAAAGGTGAATGAATTATAAGGAGACATAGACAGCAAAACTTTGATAATGGGAG
Source organism: Macrotis lagotis (assembly GCF_037893015.1). Taxonomy (NCBI): domain Eukaryota; kingdom Metazoa; phylum Chordata; class Mammalia; order Peramelemorphia; family Peramelidae; genus Macrotis; species Macrotis lagotis. Next base: position 105,647,340 of record NC_133660.1, read on the forward strand.
ACCTCAAACTATCTTTCTCAGAACCAGAAATTTCTAGCTATAAAATAAACAAGAAGGAAATTAAAAAGGTGAATGAAATCTCAGAAAAATTTAGAAAATGAATATGCCTTTTCCTTGGCAGTAACTGGTAACTATACCAAAATTGAACATGGACCAGGACACAATATAACTTATCATCAAATTCAAAAAGGCAGGAAATAATAAATACACACTTCTCAGATCATGATGCAAATAAAAATTAAATGTAATAAAAGGTCATGGAAATACAAATGAAACACTAATTGGAAATTAAATAACTATTATAAATAATGGATGGATCAAACAACAAAAATATAAATAATAATTTTATCCAAGAAAATGATAATAATGATATATCATAACAAAATTTATGGGATGCAGCCAAGGTAGATTAGATGGGAAAACTTTTTATCTCTAAATGCCTATAGGAATAAAATAAAGAAAGAAGAGATCAATGATTTGGGTATGCAACTAAAAAATCTAGAAAAAGAACAAATTAAACATTCCCAGTTAAATATCAAATTAGAAATTCTGAACATCAAGGCAGAGATTAATAAAACTGAATACAAGAAAACCATTGATCTCATAAATAAAACAGAGTTGGTTTCATGAAAAAGCCAATAAAATAGACACCTTTGGTTAATTTGATTTTAAAAAATGAAAGAAGTTAACCAAATTACCAGAATCAAAAACGAAAAGGGTAAATTAAACATCAATGACAAGGAGATTAAAGAGATAATTTGGAGCTACTTAGGCAAACTGCATGGCAATAAATTGGGTAACATGAATGAAATGGATGAATATTTCCAAAAGTAAAAACTGCCCAGATTAAACAGAAGAGATAATAAATTACTTAAATAACCCCATTTCAGAAAAAGATATAGAAGAAACCATGAACAAACCCAAAGTAAAAGTTTCCAGGTCCAGATGGATTTATAAAATGTATTCTACCAAATACTTAAGGAAAAATTAACTCCCATTCTACATAAACTATTTTTAAAAATAGGAGAATGTCAAATAGGAGATGTCAAACATCTTTTATGACACCAACATGGTGCTGATACCTAAACCAGGAAGAACCAAAACAGACAGAAATTTTGGACTAATATCTCTAAAGAATATGGATGCAAAAATATTAAACTTTTAGCAATGAGACAACAAGTTATTACTAGAATAATACACCAAGATTAGGGAGGATTTATACTAGGTAGGCAAGGATGGTTCAACATTAGGAAAACAATATAATTGAACAAATCAATAGCCAAACCAACAGAGATCATATGGGTATCTCAATAGAGGCAGAAAATTCTTCGATTAAATACAACATCCATTCCTATTAAAAATATCAGAAAGTTTAGGAACGAATGGAGTTTTCCTAAAAATAATAAATAGTATCTATTTAAAACCATAAAGAAATATTATATATATATATATGTATATACATATACATATATATATATATATATATATATATATATATATATATATATATATATATATATATATATATATAATGTTAACAAACTGGGAGTATTTCCAATAAAATAAGAGGTGATACAAGGGTCCCATCATCAAAAAATGGATAGGATTGTTCTATAATTTTCACAGTCTATTTTGCCTTTCCTTGCCTTAGCTATGTGTATTGTGTTGGTGTCATAAAAGAAATTTGGCAGAACTTCATCTTCTCTAGTTTGTTTATTAAATAGTTTATATAGAACTGGAATTGTTATTTAAATATTTGGGAGAATTCACTTTTAAATTATTCTGACCTGGAGGCAGCTAGGTAGCCCTGAAGTCAGGAGTACCTGGGTTCAAATCCAGTTTCAGACACTTAATAATCACCTAGCTGTGTGGCCTTGGGCAAGCCACTTAATCCCATTTGCCTTGCAAAAACCTAAAAAAAAAATAAATAATTCTGACCTCATCTGAAAATGACATTATTTAAGTATTTTATTTCCCTTTCTGTAAACCAGGTTAGTTTATATTTTTTTGAATATGCATCTATTTGATTTATATTGTCAGCTTTTTTGGCATACAGCTGAGCAAAATATCTCCAGATTATTACTTTAATTTCATCCTCATTAATGGTAAGCTCATCCATTTCATTGCTGATACTCATAATTCTGTTTTCTTCTTTCTCTTTTTCAATCAGATTAACCTAAGATTTGTCCATTTTATTGTTTTTTTCATAAAATCTACTGTTAGTTCTATTTATTGATTCAATAGTATTTTTTTACTTTCAATTTCATTAATTTCCAGAATTTCTAATCTAGTATTTAATTGGAGATTTTTTAATTTATTCTCTTCCTAGCTTTTTAAAAAGTTGTGTGGCTAATTTATCGTTCTCCTCTTCCTGTATTTTATTCAAATGAGCATTTAGACATGTAAAATTTCCCTTAATAACTTCATTAGCTGCATCCTACAAGTTTTGGTCTGATATCTCATCACTTTTATTGTCTTGTATTAAATTGCTGATTATTTGTATGATTTGTTTGATTTACTCATTCTTTAATATTTGGTTATTTAGTTTCTAATTAATTTTTAGTTTATCTTTTCTTGGACCTTTATTACATGTTTTATTGCATCATGAACTGAAAAGGAAACATTTAATATTTCTGCCTTTTTTCATTTGACTGTGAGGTTTTTAAGGCATTTATACATGGTCATGTTTTATATAGGGGCCAAATATCAGTGAGAAAATGGTATATTACCTTCTATCACCATTCAATCTTCTCCAGAGGTCTTTTCTAAAATTCTTTTCACCTTCTTACCTCCATTCTTGTTAGATTTATCTAATTCTGACAGTGGGAAGCTGAGATTTCCTATAATATAGTTTTTGCAGTCTTTGTCTCAAGGTAACTTGTTGAGCTTCTCCTCTAAGAATTTGAATGCTATACCACTCAATGCAGATATGCTTAATATTGATATTACTTCATTGTGAATAGTACCTTCTAAAAAGATGTACTTTCCTTCCTTATTGCTTTTAATGAGATCTATTTTTGCTTTGTATGAGATTAGGATTGCTGCCCCTGCTTTATTTATTTCTTTATCATCTATCTATCTGTCTATCTATCTACCTATCTATCTAGCTATCTATTTTACTTTAGTTGAAGTATAATATATTCTTCTCTAATATATTCTTCTATTTTACCATTACCTTGTATGTGTCTCCCTGCTTCATCTATGTATCTTATAAACAACTTATTCTAGCATTCGTTTTTAATCTACATTGCTATCTGCTCCTATTTTATAGGAGAGTTTATCCCATTCACATTTGCTATTATGTTTACTCTCTGTATTTCCCACCATGCTATCTTCACCTGTTTGTATTCTTCTTTCCTTTCTCCTTATCCCTTCTCAACAGTGTTTTGTATCTCATTGATCTTTACCAGTCTTCCCTTCTATCAGCCCTTTCCCTTTCCTTTCCCCTTTTCCCTTTTACTTTTTTTAAATTTACTATAACTTTTTTATTTACTCCCTCCCTTTTAGTAGTTCACCTTTGCCTTTCTTTCCCTTTCCACACTCCCATTTTACTGTAGGCTAGGATAAATTTTTAACTCAGTTGGGACTATATGTTATTCCCTTTTGGGCCAAATCTGTTGAGAGTAAGGTTTACTAAAAGTTCACACCCTCTCTTCTTTATAATAAGTATTTGTGCCTCTTTGTGTCATATTTTTTATCCTGTAATGTCTTTCCTTCTCTCAGTAAAATCCTTTTTTTCATGTCTTAATAGTTTTATACTTCTCTTGTACCCATAACCTCTGTCAAGAAATACTCTTTTATCTGATTCACGTGGATTTATTGATTGATTTATAAGTATCATTATCTCATAGTCACTTCATATTCATAGCATTTGTCCATACCATACCTCTTTACTGTCCCATTAGAAATACAATTCTCAAGAACTAAAATATCATCAATTTATAATCAATTTGCATCACCCTCTTTCCAAGTATCCTCAGAGTAATACAAGCCTCATAAGCAAAAGTATCATGTGAAGCAAAATAATTTCATTATCCACTTATAATCACATCCTCTAGGTACACTTACTCTGTCATAACAGAAATATACTATATAGGCTTGACAAAAACATTAACAATGAATATTTCTTCAACTGTTTAGCTCTGTCTTTATATGAAGTATTTTATAATTGTGTTCATATTGTTTCTACTGCATTAAGACAGATAGATTTCCAACTATTTAAAATTGTCTGAAGTCGCTTTAAATAAGATTTCTGCTTCTATGTATTCTTTTTTTTAAGGTTTTTTGCAAGGCAGATGGGGTTAAGTGGCTTGCCCAAGGCCACACAGCTAGGTAATTATTAAGTGACTGAGACGGGATTTTGTGACTGAGACAGGAGCTTCTATGTATTCTTACTGGATTTGTTGGCTACATGGATGTAATGATGATGCTTTATATGGCTTTATTTTATATCCTGAAACTTTCCTAAAATTGTTCATTGTTTTAAATAGTTGTTTGGCTGATTCTGAGGTCCTCTAAATAAATCATCATATCAACTGAAAAGTAGTAGTTTTATTTATTAGATGCCTATGCTTGTTTTTAAAGTATTTTTTCTTATCTCACTGCAATAGCTAGCATTTTTAGTAAAGTATTGAATAACAATGCAGATGACATAGAGTTTTGCATTCCATTTAATCTTATCAGAAATTTCTGAAAAGGGAAAATCAAGTTTCCCCTACTGTTATAGTTTTATCATGTTTTCTAGATTATCTACATTAAAATAAGGCTTGATTTTCATTTTAGATATAACTCTTTTCATTTTAAAGGAAGCTACAACTTTTCCTGTACATTAAGAAGTTTTTAATGCATATTTTAATGAGAAATGAGTATTAAATCTATTGAAATAATCATATGATTTTATATTGTTTATGTGTTCAGCTATGCTAATAGTAGACCTATTATTGAACTAGTCTTGCATTCTTGTTCTAAATTTCTCCTGATTATAAAGTATGATGTTTGAAATGTATTGCTGAAATCTCCTTGCTAATATTTAATTCAAAATATTTTCAGCAATATTCATTAGAGAAATTGGTCTATGGTTTTCTTTCTCTGTTTTCACTCTTTCAAGTTAGGAGTTTCAAAGTTAAGGAATATATTTATGTCAAAGAGTTTATGTAGTATTTAATTAATTGTTCTTTAAAGATTTGGTTTAAATTGAAATACAACTAATCTTGAATTTTTCTTCCTTGTGGGTTTATTTATAGATTGTTTAATATCTTTTGTTTAAAAAAGGTTTATTTAGTTTCCTAATTTCTATTCTGTTCATTTGATAATTTATAATTTAGTAAATATTAATCTATTTCACTTCCACTTTCAGTTTTTTTAAGATCTAGTTGTTAAAAATAACTCCAAATAATTATATTCAATTTGTTTAATTAGTTGAATTCTTTTTCAGAAATTCTATTTTGGCTAATTGGTGTAATTCATTGGTTTTCTCGACTTTTATGTGCATTTTATTGCTCTGTCTTTTTTCTATTTTAATAATGTAAGCATTTAGAGAGACAAATTCTCCCCTAAGTACAACTTTGGTCATATTTCACAAATTTTGGCATGTCTAATTGTTATCAATATCTTTAATAAAGGTATTGATTTTTCTATATTTTATTCTTTTTCACACTAATTTTTTAGGAATGTTGTTGAGTTAACAATAAATTTTTAATCTGTGCTTCATGGTTCTATATTAATTGTACATTTATTGTATTGTGATCAAGAAAAGATGCATTTATATTTCTGCTTTTCTGCATAAGTTTGTGAATTCTTTATGACCTGATATGTGGTAAATTTTTATGAAAGTGTTATTGCACATTTGAGAAATAGGTATAAATATTTCTATTCCCTTTGAAACATTTCTAGCAGACTAAGATAACTAATTTTTTAAGATTATATTTATTTGAATTTTACAATTGTTTCCCCTAATCTTGCTTCCCTCTCCCCATTCCCACACAGAAGGCAGTCTGTTAGTCTTTTCATTGTTTCCATGGTATACATTGATCTAAGTTGAATGAGATGAGAGAAATCATATCCTTAAGGAAGAAAAATAAAGTATAAGAGATAATAAAATTACATAATAAGATAACTTTTTTCCTAAATTGAAAGTAATAGTCTTTGTCTTTGTTTAAACTCTATAATTCTTTTTCTGGATATAGATGGTATTCTCCATCATAGATAGCCCAAAATTGTCCCTGATTGTTGCATTGATAGAGTGAGCAAATCCATCAGGGTTGATCATCACCCCCATGTTGCTCTTACAATGATTTTCTGGTTCTACTCATCTCTCTCAGCATCAGTTCATACAAATCTTTCCATGCTTCCCTGAATTTTCATCCCTCTTGGTTTCTAATAGAACAATAGTGTTCCATTATATATATATATATATATATATATATATATATATATGCCATAGTTTGTTAAGCCATTCCCCAGCTGAAGGACATTTACTTAATTTCCAGTTCTTTGCCACCACAAACAGGGCTGCTATGAATATTTTTGTACAAGTAATGTTTTTACCTATTTTCTTAATCTCTTCAGGGTATACACCCAGTAGTGGTATTGCTGGATCAAAGGGTATGCACATTTTTGTTGCCCTTTGGGCATAATTGCTCTCCAGAAAAGTTGGATGAGTTCACAGCTCTACCAACAATGTATTAGTGTCCCAGTTTTTCCACATATCCCTTCTAACTTTGATCATTGTCCTTTCTGGTCATATTGGTCAGTCTGAGAGGTGTGAAATGGTACCTCAGATATGCTTTAATTTTCTTTTCTCTAATAATTAGTGACTTAGAACAATTTTTCATATGTCTATGGATAGCTTTGATTTCTTCATCTATAAATTGCCTTTGTCTTTTTGTCAATTGGGGAATGGCTTTTTTTTAAATTTGTTTCAATTCTCTGTATATTAAAAGCAAACTATTTTTTTAAAAATATATATTTACTTTTTATTTAGGATTATCTATTTTGGATACGGGTAAATCAAGTTACCCCCACTGTAATAATTTTACTATTTTTTTGCTATTCATGTAACATAACTTTCAAGAATTTGGATGCTATAGATTTCTCTTTTAAATTTAAATATTTGTTTTATAAAGTCCATGCCATGGTAGTTTTTGCCAATCATTTTTTTTAGCAAAATTTTGAGTTTTACAATTTTTCTCCTTCCCTCCCTCCTCTCCCTGGCAGAAAACAGTCTGATATTGGTCCTATATTAATAATCATGCTAAACACAGGACAATATTGAACATTTTGTGAGAAAATTAAATCTAAATAAAAACACATTACAGAGAAAAAATGACATAATACATGACAACTTTTAAAATTTGAAGATAAAAATCTTTGATCTTCATTTAAACTTCACAGTTCCTCCTCTGCATATGGATGGTATTTTCAATAGCAAGTCTTTTAAAATTTCATTTGATTATTGTACTGCTGAAATGAACAAGTTCATCATGGCTGATCATGACCCCATGTTGTTAATGTATAAAATGTTCTTCTGGTTCTGCTTATTTCACACAGATGCTAAGCTTTTTCAAGAAAATATTCAGTATTGCCATTAATTTTATGTTAATGGTAACTTTTAGCAAAATGCAGTTTGCATGTTAATCTCTAATAATTAAGCCCATTTTTGCTTTGTCTCAGATCATAATTATCAGGTATTTCTTTTTAATTTTTACTTCAGCTAAAGAATAATAGATTTTTCAATAGCTTTATTATAACTCTGTAAGTATCTTTATGTTTCAAATGAGTTTCTTTTAAACAATATATGGTAAAATTCTAGTTCCTAATCCATTTGATGTCTTCTTCTATTTATGGGTGAGTTCATTTCACTAGGAGTTAATAGTTAAATAGATTTCCCTCAAACATATTTTATTATAGCTCTTCTTATCTTTTTTAATCTTGCCCTCTCTTTCTTATTATAAAAATATGATATTAGTTTTTCCAATTACATACAGTGGTAGTTTCTACCAATCATTTTATTTGCATGATTTTTCCTCTTCCCTGCCTTCCCTCCGTTTAACTCCCAGCAGAAAGCAATCAGACATAGACTTTACATTTGCATCCATGATAGGCATAGATTGATATTGAACATATTGTAAGAGAAGAATCAGATCCAAAACAAAGAAAGAAAACATCTGAGATAACAAAATTACCTTATGCATCACGGATTTAAAAATTGAAAATAATAAGCTTTGGTCTTCATTGAACTCCACTCTGAATACAGATGGTATTCTCCATCACAGATACCCTAAAATTGTCCCTGATTGTTGCTCTGATGGAATGAACAAGTCCATTATGGTTGATCATCACCCCATGTTCTTATTAATGATTACAATGTATTTCTGGTTCTGCTCATCTCTCTCAGGATCAATTCATGCAAGTCTTTCCAGACTTTTCTGAAATCCTGAAATCCCATCACTCATAATATTTTATAGAACAGTAGTGATCCATCTTATGTAAATATATATGTAAATAATGTGTGTATGTATATGTGTATATATCTATATCTATCTACCTACGTATAAAAAGATAGATAGATAGATATGTATGTATATATATATATATACACACACACACACACATATATATATATATATATATATATATATATATATATATATATATAAATTTGACTCAGGAAAGCAGACTTTTGAGGTGGAGCCAAAATGTTGGTGTGAAGCTAATATGCTCCCTGAGCTTTTACCTACAAAAGATAAATGAAACCTCTACTCTGACATTCAAACTGCATATCCCACCAATAAAAAGAGACGATTCAAAGAAATTTTCAACTGTAGGCATAGCAGAGGATCTTCAGTAAAGGTCTGTTTCTTTGGGGGAAAGGGGAAGTAAAGCCCAGGAGGTAAAAGCAGGGAAAGCCTGCTGGAGGATTTCAACACAGAGCAATCCAGGTCCCAAAAGCTTGATAACAGCAGAGATCCCATAAGTTAGATAGCAAGACAGCAGGGAGGATCCTAAAGCCAAACAGCATCTGAACCCTGGGAATACTGGGACAAAAGAAAGCCTGGATTGGTTAAGGAAGAAACTCCTGCTAAACCAGAACTTGACATAAAAGAGGAAACACATCTCTGCAAAGACAAGGCCTGAACTGCATAGGCAATAGTTTGCCCAATGACAAGTCAGGGATCAGGACCCAGTAAAAATAAATAGCTTGGATTTATACTCCCTATACCCCAGGAGCAGAGCTCAAACAACAAAGATGAGCAATAAAACTGAAAGAGTGCTCACTATGGAAAACTACTTTACATACAAAGATGATAGCAAGGCCATGTCTGAAGGAGAAAGTGGTGAAAAATCACTCAGAGGGAAAGTATCAAAAGAGTCTATGAATTGGACTCAAATACAAAAGCTCTTCAAAGAGTTTAAAACATAATTTAAAAACCAAAGACGAGAAGCATAAAAAATGGAAAAAAGAAATGGGAATAATGCCGTAAAATTATAAAAAATAGACCAAATAAATTAATTCTGTTAAAAGTAAAAATAACCAACTGGAAGAGGAAACATAAAAGCTAATTGAAGAAAATTAAACTTTAAAAATTAAAGTTGAGCAAATAGAAACCTTGAATCTCCAAGTCTACAAGATTCCATCAAACAAAATAGAAAGGATAAAAAAAATTGAAGAAAATGTAAAGTATCTTTTAGGGAAAATGAATGACCTGGAAAATAGATCCACTTTGGACCCAGGTGCTCCTGGCTCCAGGGATGGTGCTCTGTCTGCTATGCCACCTAGCCATCCATATTATTAATTTTATTTTATTTTGTTTTTTGAAGGGCAATGGGGTTGGGGTGACTTGCCCAGGGTCACACAGCCAGAGGATTGTTGGGTGTCTGAGGCCAGATTTGGGCTCGGGTGCTCCTGGCTCCAGAGCTGATGCTCCATCCACTGTGCCACCTGGCTGTCCCTATTATTATTATTATTATTATTAATTTTAATTTTTTTCTCTTTCCTTTATTGCTCATGAGGGTCTATATTTTGTGGGGGAGGGGGTATTATATTTACTCTTAAACAAGACTATTTTAGTAATGTATAAAAAAGCATCATTTGTACAAAAATAAAAAGAGAGAAAGAAAGAAAGAAAGAAAGAAAGAAAGAAAGAAAGAAAGAAAGAAAGAAAGAAAGAAAGAAAGAAAATAGAATCAGGAGAGACAATTTATGACAATCTATGGACTAGCAGGCTACCAGAAAGCATAGATTAAAAGAAGAACCTAGAAAATATCATGCAGGAAATAATAAGGGGAAACTGTCCAAATCTACTAGAAACATATCCATTAAAAGAATCCACAGAACTCCAGAAGGAGACTCCAGGATAAAAACTCCAAGGGCTGTTATAGCCAAATTCCAAAACTCTCAAATAAAGGAGAGAATATTGCAAGTAGTAAAAAGAAAACAATTCAAACACAACAGAAACAGACTCACACAGGACCTATCAGCCTCATAATTAAAGGATAGAAAGACCTGGAATACCATATATCTGAAAGCAAAAGACCTGGGATTTCAACACAGAATGTACTACCCTGCAAAATTCAGCATATGGAGTCAGGGAAAAAGATGGAATTTTTTTGGTTGTTGCAGATCAATAGGGTTCAGTGATTTCCCCAATATCAAACAGATAGGTAATTATTAAGTGTCTGAGGTTGGATTTGAACTCAGGTTCTCTTGACTCCAGGGCCAGTGCTCTATCCACTAAAGCACCTAGCTAGCCCAAAAAAGATGGATTTTCAATGAAATATAGGACTTCCAGAATTTCCTGAAAGGAAGAGCAGAACTGAACAGAGAATTCAACCACCAAATACAGGAATCAAGAGTTGCATAAGGTGGAGCCAAGATAGCGACAAGAGAGCAACATCTCTTAGAAGCTCTCTCATAAAACTTCCAAACTAAGGACTCTAACTAAACTTTTGACAGACAGAACCCACAGAGGGACCCAGTGAGGCAGTTCTCCTACTCAAGGTAATCGGGAAAAGAGAGGAAAGGCTCCGCTCCCCCGGGGTCAGAGAAGTGGCCTGCCAGAGTGGTGGCCCACCAGAACAAAAGAAATTCAGCCTCCCGGAGGCAGCCCTAGGGAGCTGGGAGCCGTGGCCCACAGCAGTGGGGGGAGTCTCCTGAGCTATGCCCCGGGGAACACCGGGCACAAAGTTGGGGAACAGCTGGGGGACCTCTGCCAGAGCAAGCACGTGAAGCCCAGCTCTCAGGGCACACAGCTAGCAATGTGGTCTTTCCACAGCCCAGATCCAGGAACACAAGCAGGCGGAGCCAGTAAGCAGGAGCCCCCAGCACATGAGCGCATTGAACCTAGGGAGGGGAGTGAAGAGAGACTGCTGAGCTCTGTCCTCTGCCCCTGGAACAGGACTCTGGGGCTCTAACCAAATTCAGATCCTGAGCACAGTCTAGGCCACCCTCATAGAACAGCAGCACCCCCTACCTCAGCCCCATGGCAGAGGGGAGCACATATGGTCATTCACAGACCAGGAGGGAAGACAGAGCCTCACACACTGAGACCCTTGTGGGAGTGTCCCAAAAGTTTAGGAAGCACCCCAAAACCAGGCTCAGCCTGGGAAAATAAGCAAGCAGAGAAACAAGAGGAACACCATTGAGAAATATTTTGCATATGAGCCCAAGAAAGATCAAAATACTCAGTCTGAAGATGAGGAAGCACAAGCTCCTCCATCTAAAGACTCCAAGAAAAACAGAAATTGGACTCAGGCTATGACAGAGCTCAAAAAAGACTTTGAAAATAAAATGAGGGAGTTAGAAGAAAAACTGGGAAAAGAAAGGAGAGAGATGCAGAAAAAACATGAAAATGAAGTCAGCAGCCTAGTCAAGGAAATCCAAAAAAATGCTGAAGAAAATAGCATGCTAAAAACCAGCTTAGGTCAAATGGATAAAACAGTTCAAAAAGCTATGGAGGAGAAGAATGCTTTAAAAAGCAAAATTAGCCAGATGGAAAAAGAGATAAGAAAACTCTCTGAGGAAAACAAATCCTTTCAGACAAAGAATGGAACTCAGGGAAATTGATGAATTTATGAGAAACCAGGTTTCATTACTTCAAAACCAAAAAAATGAAAAATTAGAAGAAAATGTGAAACATCTCATTGAAAAAGCAATTGATATGGAAAACAGACTTAGGAAAGATAATTTAAAAATTATTGGAATACCTGAAAGTCATGATCAGAAAAAGAGTCTTGACGTCATTTTCAAAGAATTACTACAGGAAAATTGCCCTGATATTCTAGAAGCAGAAGGCAAAATAGAAATGGAGAGAATCCACCGATCCCCCCGAGAAAGAGATCCCAAAAAACCAACCCTCTAGGAATATTATAGCCAAGTTCCAGTACTCACAGGTCAAAGAGAAAATATTACAAGCAGCCAGAAGGACATAGTTCAAATATCATGGAGCTGCAGTCAGGATCACACAGGACTTAGCAGCAACTACACTGGAAGCTCGTAGGGCTTGGAATATAATATACTGGAAGGCAAAAGAGCTTAGAATACTACCGAGAATCAACTACCAAGCAAGGCTGAATGTCCTCTTCCAGGGGAAAAAGATGGACTTTCAATGAACCAGGGGAATTTCAAATGTTCCTTTAGAATAGCCAGAGCTGAACAGAAGGTTTGATCTTCAGATACAGGACTCAGGTGAAGCATAGAGATTGGAGGAGAAGGGGAAAATATGATGATGAACTGCATGTATTCCTGCATAGAAAAATGACACTGATAATACTCATATGAACCTTCTCAGTTAATAGAGCAGGTAGAGGGAGCTTTTATAGTTGAATCACAGGAGAAAGCCGAATTTGAAGATAAAAAAATGGTGCAAAAATGGAGTCAATAGAAAAAAAAAGGGAAATGTAATGGGAGAAAGAAAAAGGAGAGGGAGAATAGGCCAAGATATCTCATAAAATAAGATTTTTCTTTATTACAATGAGCTATTGCAATGATATGGAAGGGGGGAAGGCGAGGGGGAATGAAGGAATCTATGCTCTCATCCGAGGTGGTTAGGAGAGGAAACAACATATATACTCAATGGGGTATAGGCATCTGGAGTTAGAAGGGGGGTGATGTGAGTGATGGAGGAGAGGATGGACCACAGGGGGAGAGTGGTCAGATACAACACATTTTCTTTTTTACTTCTTGCAAGGGGCTGGGATTGGATGGCCTGTCCGGGACCATAAGGTCAGGTGGATGCTGGGCCTAAGGGGTGGTATGGGGACTCGGGGCCTCTTGGCCCCCGGGCCAAGGATCTGTCTGCTGCACCACTCAGCTACCCTACAGTAGAGTCAGAGTGAAAGGAGAGAGAAAATATAGTACATGGTAGTGGAGAAATACAAAAGGAGGGAGTTGCGATCAGCAATGGCAACGTTGGGAAAATATGGAAGTAACTTTTGCAATGGACTTACCTTAAAGAATGTGATCCACCCGCAACAGAGTTGTTGGTATGGGAACAAAGATTGAACCACATTTTTTTTATTATTATTATTATTTGTGGGGGGGGGGGTACAGGGCAAATGAGGCTGGGTGGCCTGCCTGGAGCCACATAGCAGGGTGATCTTTGGGTGTGTGAGGCCAGATTTGAACCCGGGTGCTCCTGGCTCAAGGGCCAATGCTCTGTCCACCACCCAGCCACCCCTACTATTATTAATATTTTATTTGGGGGGTGTCTTTTTTTTTCTTTTTTTGGTTTTTGCAGGGCATTGGGGTTGGGGTGGCTTGCATGACACATGGCTGGGTGATTGTTGGGTGTATGGGGCCAGATATGGGCTTGGGTACTCCTGGCTCCAGGGCTGGACTCCGTCCATTGTGCCACCTGGCTATACCTACAATTATTACTATTATTTTTTTTTTAATTTTAGTTTTTTTTCTCCTCTTTACTTTATCACTCAAGCGAGTCTATATTTTGTGTGGGGAGGGGGTATTCTGTTTACTCTTAAACAAGAATATTTTATTAATGTATAAAAACATTATTTGTACAAAAAGAGTATAAATAAATATAAAATAAAGAGAAATGAAAAAAGAGTTGAATAAAAAGATAAAATAAAAGGGGAAGAAAAAACAAAACAAAACAAAAAAAATATGGATCAAGACCATTAAATTGTATATAACATTAAAAGGGAACTTCTGATTCTTTAGAAATTTACCCCTCTTAGGATAATTAAAGGGTAAAATATAATTGAAGAGAATGAACCTAAAGGATATGGGTATAATTGCATCTTTTCTCTCCATTGAACAGGTGTAAGATGACATATCTATATTTGAGACAAAAAGCTCTGAAGAAAAGCAGGGGTGTTAACTTTAAACTTAAGTGTCTCAGTATCCTTTGACCCACTTTAATTCTACTATGCTTAGCACTTTGTCTAATGAGGGCATAATTCACTGCAACCATTTGTAAAGTTCTCAGGAGAGAACTCCAGATCCTCTCAATACTTTGAGCCCTGTAAGATTCTTGTAATTGATTACATCAGGGTTTTACTTAACCCATGCTTCATTTTAAAAAATAAATTATTAAGTAGCCTGCAGGGAAGCCGGGGAGAGTCTGAGAGAAAATAGACCATGCTTCACTTAAAGAGGTTAAGTACCACTGGTGTTGGGGGGGGGGGGGGGCGGTTAAAGAGAAAGGGGAAATAGGCCTTTTTTCAATCAACAAGGGGTTAAGGTCTCATGGGTGGGGAGGAGGAAGGTAGGGGAAGGGGAGGTAAATATGAGAGAAAAATAGACCTGGGGGAAGGGGCACAAATAGCTCAAGAAATGATATGGTCTTGGGTCATAAGGATAATTGTGTGTTCTTGAAAGATACTTGAAAAGAGACTTGGATAAAAAAAATGATTAAAGTTATAATTTGATGCAATTTGAGACAATGCTTCTTATCAAGGAATCAAACAAACAATCTGTGATGATACCTTGATAACAATATTAGCTTATGAACCAATCAAATAATCAACAGTGAAGGAAGGTGAAGGTATATCTTACTGAAAGTAAAATTTTTAAAAGAAAAGTCAAAGGGAAATGGCAGTAAAATTTTACTGAGGAGGAATAAGTGAAAAAGAAAGAAAAAATATAAATGGAGAAAGGTAGCATGGGGGGAAATACAGAATTAGTAATTTTCACTGGAAATGTGAATGGAAAAAAGTGTCCCATAAAACAGAAAGAGCAGAATGGAATAAAAAGCAGAATACTACACTATATTGTATACAAGAAACACATTTGAAGCACAGATAGACATACAGGGTAAAGGTAAAAGTTTGGAGCAAAATATAGTAAGCTTGAGCTGAGTAAAAAAAACCAGGGGTAACGATCCTAATCTCATTAAAAGAAATAAAGAAGGAAAATAAATTTTCTTAAAAAGGAACAGTTAGTAATGAAGCCATGTTGTTACTAAAAATGTATGCACCTAGTGTACTAGATTAACAAAAAAGGACATAAATTACTTAAATAACCCCATTTCAGAAAAAAAATTGAAGAAACCAACAATAAACTCCCTAAGAAAATGTCTCCTGGTCCAGATGGATTAGCAAGTGAATTCTACCAAACATTTAAAGATCAATTAATTCCTGTTCTAAATAAACATTTTTTTTGCAAGGCAAATGGGGTTAAGTGGCTTGTCCAAGGCGATACAGCTAGGTAATTATTAAGTGTCTGAGACTGGATTTGAACCCAGGTACTCCTGACTCCAAGGCCCATTCTTGATCCACTACGCCACCTAGCCGCCCCAATAAACAATTTAAAAAAAATTAACACTTTTTTAATTAAAGATTTTATTTATTTTGAGTTTTACAATTTTTCCCCTAATCTTACTTCCCTCCGCTTCCACCCTGCATAGAAGGCAATTTTTCAGTCTTTACATTGTTGCCATGGTATACATTGATCCAAATAGAATATGATGAGAGAAAAATCACATCCTTAAGGAAGAAACATTAAGTAAAAGAGATAGTAAGATCAGACAATAAGATATCTTTTTTTTATAAATTAAAGGTAATAATCCTTGGTCTTTCTTCAAACTCCACAATTCTTTCCCTGGATACAGATGGTATTCACCAGAGCAGACAGCTCCAAATTGACCCTGATTGTCTTGTTGATGAAATGAGCAAGTTCATCAAGGTCGATCACCACTCCCTCCCATGCTGCTGCTAAGGTGCAAAATGTTTTTTCTGGTTCTGCTCATCTCATTCAGCATCAGTTCATGCAAATCATCCCAGGCTTTTCTGAATTCCAATCACTTCTGATTTCTAATAGAATAATAGTGTTCCATGACAGGGCTGCTATGAATATTTTTGTATAAGTGATGTTTTTACCCTTTTTTTTTAATCATTTCTTCAGGGGATTGATCCAGCAGTGGTATTGCTGCATCGAAGGGTATGCATATTTTACAAATTGTGAGTTGGATGAGTTCACAGCTCCACCAACAATATGGTTAGTGTTCCAGATTTCCCCACATCCTTTCCAACATTGATCATTGTACTTCCTGGACATATTGGCTAGTCTGAGAGGTGTGAGGTGGTACCTCAGAGATATTTTAATTTGCCTTTCTCTTAATAAGTAACAATTTAGAATAATTTTTCCCATGACTATGGATCCCTTTGATCACCTCATCTGTAAATTGCCAATGCATATCCTTTTGCCATTTATCAATTGGGGAATGGCTTTTTTTTAAAAAAAGAATTGACTCAGTTCTCTGTATACTTTAGAAATGAGTCCTTTGGTAGAAATACTAGTTGTAAAGATTGTTTCCTGGTTTACTACATTTCTTTTGTTCTTGGTTACAGTGATTTTGCCCGTGCAAAAACTTTTTTAATTTAATTAATCAAAATTATGTTCTCCATCTCTTCCTTGGTCATAAATTGCTTCCCTTTCCATAGATCTGACAGGTAAACTAATCCATGATCTTCTAGTTGGCTTATAATATAGTTTTTTATGTCTAAATCCTGTATCCATTTTGATCTTATCTTGGTATAGGGTGTGAGGTGTTGGTCTATTCTAAGTTTCTTCCATAGAAACTTCCAATTTTCCCAGCAATTTTTATTGAAGAGAGAATTTTTATCCCAATAGCAGAACTTGTTGGGTTTATCAAATGGCAGATTACTATAATCATTTCCTGCTACTGGACCTAGTCTATTCCACTGGTCCATCACTCTGTTTCTTAGCCAATACCAGATAGTTTTGATGGCTGATACTTTATAATATAATTTTAGATCTGCTAGGGCTAAGCCACCTTCTTTTGAACTTGTTTTCATTGAATCCCTGGAAATTCTTGACTTTTTATTTCTCCATATGAATTTATTTATCACTTCTTTAAACTCATTAAAGTAATTTTTTGGAATTTTGATTGGTAGGGCACTAAACAGGTAGTTTAGTTCTGGTAGAATATATAGTTTCCTTCCTTATCTCTTTTAATGCTATTTATTTTTGCAGCCACTTTGTCTGAGATAAGGATTGCTACCTGTGCTTTTTTTCATTTCAGCTGAAGCAAAATATATTTTGCTCCAACCTTTTCCCTTTTCCCTATATGTCTCATATGTATCTCAATGCTTCAAATGTGTTTCTTATAAGCAGAACATTGTAGGATTATGTTTTTAATCCACTCTATTTGTTTAGGTTTTAACCAAGAGTTCATCCCATTCACATTCAAACTTATGATTACTCTTTATTGCCCTCCATGCTATCTTCCCTCTGTTTGTATTTTTGCCCTTTTCCCCCTTTATCCATATTTCCCAGTACTTTGTTTCTGAACACTTTACTTTCAATGTGTTTGCCCTCCTATATCCACCCCCTCCCCTTTCTTTCACCTTTCCCTTTTCCCTTTTCCCTTCCCTTCCTTTTGTTAGTTCCCTTTATTCTCCCCTCCCCATCTCCATCCCTCCTCCCCTTTTCCCCTTTTAATAATTGAAATGTAAGATGTTTTTTAAATTAACTGGGTGTGTGTCTAAGTTAACTTTAAGCCAAGTGTAATGAAAGAAAGATTCAGGCGTTTCTCATCTCCTCCCTTCTTCCCTTTTATTACAGTAGGTCTTTTATACCTCTCAATATAATAAGATTTACCCCCATTCAATCCCCGCCCTCCTCCCATCTCCTTCCTGGCCCCCTTCTTAAGGTGGAAGTGTTTTTAAATCATTCTGTCTAACTTATAGAAAATCCTGAGTTTCCATCACTTCTGGCTAAGTATATTCTCCCTAATAGAGTTACAATTCTTGAGAGTTGTTAGTCTTTCTCCCAAATAGGGATATAGCCAGTTTCATCTTGTTGGGCAGCAGATTCTTGTCCATCACTTCTGGCTAAGTATATTCTCTCTGATAGAGTTATGAGAATCTTTTTCCCATGCTGGAATATAACCAGTTTCATCTTATTAGATAGCACTTTTTCTTTTCTTTACTACAATTTTTTAACTTTTATATGTGTCTCTTGAACCTCCCATTTGATGTCCACAGTTTCTATTTAGCTCAGGTTTTTTCATCAGTAATTGTTGCAAGTCTTCCATTTAGTTAAATGTCCATCTTTTCACCTGAAACTGAAGACTCAGCTTTGCCAGATAGTGGATTCTTGGCTGTATTCCAAGTTCCCTTGCTCTTTGGAATATATTATTCCTGGCCCTTCAATCCCTTAATGTGGATGCAGTCAGGTCCTGTGTGATTCTTACTGTGACTCTTTTGTATTTAAATTGTTTCTTTTATAATTTTTATTTATTTATTCTTATTTTTGTACAAATATTCTTGCTTAAGAGTAAACATAATACCCCCTCCCCAAAAAAAATATAGATCTGCATGATCAATAAAGGAAAGGAAAGAGAAAAAATTTAAGATTAAAATAAAAATATTAATATTATTGTTGTTGTTATTAATAATAAAAATAATAAAATAATACTCAGGGAGGCCAGGTGTCACAGCAGGAGGCACCCTGGGGCTGCCTCCAGGAGGCTGAGGTTGCTAGTTGGCAATTCCCTGCCTTTTCAGTAAAGGAGTTACTGTGTTTCCATTTGAAGGCTTGAATTTCTCCAGAATAAACAGAAACAGCCCAGGTGTTTGTACATTGCCCCAAGTCCCTGATATGGGCAACAAATCTTCCCCTGTCCTGATTACCCAGAGAGAGAGACCTTTAGATTTTCTAGTCAAAGGGCCTAACCAAAGGGAGTGGGTCATTGACACCAACAACACAAGCAGTCCATAGAAAGCTTTTGACATTCCTTCCTGGAGGGCCCACTGAGTATCCCCCCTAGAGTTCCCAACCCCAGTGAGCAAAGTCTCTAGGATTCTCAACCTCAATTGTCTGCAAACCAGCCCCTTTCCAAAACCAAGGCACCAGGAAAAGGGTCCAAAATGAAGAAAAGGCAGTGCAAAGCAGGGTCCATTGAATGTTGTCTTGGAGATAAGGATACTAACTCAGAAAAGGAGGACAGAAGAGGTGGAACATCAGCCTCCAACCCAGAAAGTCTTCTTAGAAGAAAACAGAAAGGAGTTTAAAAATCAAATTTCATAAACTGGGAAAAGAAATGCAAAAGAAAATTAACACTATGCAAGAGAACATTAAGATCTTACAAAAAGAAAACAAATACTTTGAAAACACAATTGGGCAAATGGAAAAAGATAACTCTTTCAAAAACAGAATTGAGCAACTGGAAAAGGAGATGCAAGAGTTAAATGAATAGACCTCTTCTCTAAAAATTAGAATGTATGGAAACTAATGACTTTATGAGGCACCAAGAATCTCTTAAACAAATTTTTTTCAAAAAATGAAAAATTAGAAGAAAATGTAAAATACCTCATTGAAAAAACTACTGACCTGAAAAATATACCCAGGAAAGACAATTTAAGAATCATCAGACTACTTGAAAACCTTGAAAAAAAAAAGACTGGACTCCATACTCCAGAATAAATAGAATGAGAACTGCCCTGCTATACTGGAACCTGAATGCAAAATAGTCATTGAAACAATACACTTATCATCTCCTGAAAGGGAACCCAAAATGAAAACACCATTGAATATTGTGGCCAAATTTCAGAACTATCAGATTAAGGAGAAAATATTTCAAGTGGAAAGAAAGAAACAATTTTAAAAAACTAAGGAACCACAGTCAGAACCTAGCTGCACCAACATTAAGGATCAAAGTGCCTGTAATATGATATTTAAGAGAAAAAGGGAGCTTGGAATACAGCCAAGAATTTCCTATCCAACAAGATTGAGCCTTCTCTTAATGAAATAGGAGACATTCAATATTTCCTGGTGAAAAGATCAGAACTATATCAAAAATTTGGTTTTCAAACAGGAGACTCAAGGGATACATGAAAAGTAAATAGGGAGAAAGAAAAAAACTCTATCCAATAAGATTAAACTGGTTACATACCCAACTGGGAGGAAGATTCTCATAACTCTTAAGAACTACAACTCTATTAGAAGGAATATAGTTAGGCAGAAGGAATGGGCATTCATGATATATCTATGACTTTTTATGGAATGATTTAGAAAAAATATATTTCATTAAAAATGGGGGGACAGTAAAGAGACAGGAGGAAGAAAGATATTGAATGGTGTAAATTATATCACATAATCTGGTGTAAAGGACCTATTGCAATAGAAGGGAAAAAGGAAGGTGGTGAGAACTGCCTGAAACATACTCTCCTCAAACTTGGCTCAAGGAGAGATTAACACAGACACTCAGTTGAATATAGAATCTTATCTTATCTTTCAAGCATTAACGGGGGGAAAAGGGAGGGAGGAAAGGGGAACGGATAGAAGGAAGGGAAGGAGGAAGAAAGAAGAGGTAAAGGGAAAGGGAAAGAAATGGGAGGGAGTTAAATAGAAGGAGGTAAACACATTGAAGGGCATGGTATTCAGAACAAAATACTGGAGAGTATGGAAAAGGGAATAAAGAGAGAAAATACAAAAGGTGGGAAGATAGGATGGAAGTCAATAAAGAATTAGGAAGTATAGCGTTAAATATGAATAGGTTGAACACTCCCATAAAAAGGAAGCATATAAGTTATCATTTTCTTCTTCTTATGCAGGAATAAATCATTAAGCTCCTCATAATTAGTCCTTCTAGTCCACCCCTTCTTTGGTTTACCAGAGTCCTGTACCTGAAGATCAAACTTTCTGTTCAGTTCTGGTTGCTTCAATAGGAAAGTTTGAAAGTGTCCTGTTTAACATCTTTTCCCCTGAAAGAGGATGTTCAGTTTTACTTGGTAGTTGATTCTTGGTTGTAAACCAAGAGTTTTTGCCTTCCAGAATAACATATTTCAATCCTTATTAGCCCTTAATGTAGATGCTGCTAGATCCTATGTAATCTTGACTATAGAGCCATGGTAGTTTAATTGTTTGTTTCTAGCAGCTTTTAGTATTTTCTCTTGGAAGAAACTCTTGGGAGTTTGGGAATTTGGCTATAATATTCCTGGAAGTTTTTCTTTTGGAATCTTTTTCAGGAGGTGACCTATAAATTCCCTAAATTTCTATTTTACCCTCTGCTTCTAGGATCTCAGGGAAATATTTGCTGTATTATTTCTTGAAAAATGAAGTCTAGGCTCTTTTCCTGGTCATGACTTTCAGGTAGCCCAATAATTTCTAAGTTATTTCTTTTGGATCTGTTTTCAAGGTTGGTTGTTTTTCCAATGAGATGTTTCACATTTTCTTTTAATTTTTGGCTTTTTTGGAAGAGTTTTATTTCTTCCTGATTTCTTGCAAAGTCATCAGCTTCCTTTAGTTCCACTGTGCATTTGAAGGAGTTATTTCCTTCAGAGAGCTTTTTTATCTCCTTTTCCAGCTAGTCACTTCTGCTTTTTAAGGCACTATTCTCCTCATTTGCCTTTTGTTTTGCTTTTTTCCACTTGGCCTAAACTGGCTTTTAACATATTATTTTCTTCAGCATTTTTTTTTTGTATTTCTTTCACCAAGTCGCTGATTTGGTTTTCATAATTTTCTGTATAACTCTCATTTCTCCCATCAACTTTTCCTCCACCTCTCTTAATTGCTTTTCAAAGTCTTTTTTTGAGCCCATTTTCTATCTCTTAGAGGATTTGGATACAGAAGCTTAGAATTTATCATCTTCTGAATCTTCCATGGGACCAAAGTAATTTTCCATAGTCAGATTCTTTTTTTCTTTTGTTTGCTCATTTCCTCAGTCTAAGACTAATTTACTGCACTTCCAAGACTTTGGGTTTTTTGGAGGGGGACACCCCACTGGGACCTTTATTCTTCCAAGGTCTTATGCTTTCTTGCCTGTGCCTTGATATGTAGATGACCACAGGCACTCCCCTCTTCCCTGGAGCTGTGAGGAGGATCACTGCTCACCTATCTTAGTATTTGCCCAAAGTAAAACCTAGATCTGAGTGTGGGCAAACAGCAGAGTCCTGCCCCAGGGAGAGTAGAGAGATTTCTGTAGTCTCCCCTGACCCCCTTACGATCTGTGGGCTGTGCACTGGAGGTATAGGCTGGCTTCCCTGATTCCTGGTGCAAGTTCTCACCACAGGGCTGTTCTGAGACCGGTGCTCCTCACTCCACACTCATTCTGGTGCAGCAAAATTCTCTTATTACCCCTTCAAGCTGTTCCCAGTGATTCCTGGGCTGTACTGTGATGTACTACCAGTCCAGTGAAACACACTTTTCTCAAGGAACTTCTAAGTTATCTTGGACTAGGAAATTTAACTTAGGATTTCTGTGGGTTCTGCCCCTCTAAATTTTGGCTAGAGTCATAATTTAACAACTTTTGGAGTTGAGGGGAAGGAATTTCTGGAGAATCCTGCCTTCATGCTACCATCTTGGATTAGCACCACTCCCCCCATCCTTCATTTTTTAATAAGACCACAACAACAGGGAGGTGATGCCATAACAATTATGTGAATTTAATTTGAGTGAATGGGTGCTGTGCTAGGTGACCAGTCTCATTTTCTCCTCCAGAGTCATCTGAGTCCAGTGGTCAGATATGACTCAAGTTGACTGGAGGTCTCCCTAGATGCAAAACAATCAGAATTAATTGACTTGCCAAAGGTCACACAGCTGGTAAGAGTTAAGTGTCTGAGGTTGAATTTGCTCTTCCAGCCTCCTGACTCCAAAGCAAGTGTTCTATCCACTGTGCAATCTAGCTGCCATTCATACTATGTAAATATATATAAGACCTAATTTATAATAGTCTTTTCACCAAAAAAGACTGTGTAATTATTTCTCAAAATAACATGCTATATTAAAACTATCACCAACCACCCCCTAAAAAAAGTTATGATTCATTTAATCATTACGATTTTCTATCTTTACCTCTTAAATCATAGTTTAATAATCTTTTACTCCTGTGATGAAAACATTGGAAATTAATTATAGTTATGTTCATTTATGGAAAACTGTAGGGATATAATAAGATGCATCAAAAAAGTACCATCAAAATTATTGTATTTTGGCAAGAAGTGATCAAGGATTTACCTTTGGTGAGATTGGTAATTGGAGCATGCTGTCTCTTGTACCTCATATTACAATAAAATCTACTACCAAATATAATGTGAGGCTTTATATATTCACATTTTACATTAAATAAGAGCTTTTCTTCTGTAATAATAGAGAGGAGCTATAGGCATTTAAATAAGAAAGCTGAAATAAGTTCATAATATAATTGTGAGTGTAGATGGCCTCATCTGGGAATTACTCAATAACCAGTAATGAACACCTTGCCATCATAAGATGGATGATAAGAATGAGTAGTCAATATTCTATTACCAAATCCATTATAACTTAGGAATAGAAGCATACTTTATTTTTCAGAACTAAACAGTTTGTGAATTTTAACAGCTGAAAAATGTATGTGCTAATTTTGAGCTGCAGAAATAAAATAAATTAATCACACTATCAATCCTACTAAAGAGACTTAGTAAAAACATTTTCAAGGCCATTATAAAAGCCCTTATGAAAGCCAAATGCAGTAAGTTTATATTTCTCTTACAGATCTTAATTCTTAATTTTTAAGGTTAATAAAATTTGTACAAGATACTCATTTTTTTCATTCTACCTGTGAAATATATCTTATATTAAACTATTGAAAAATAAAGGAATTTTTACATGCCCCATAAAGAACAATAGCAGATAAATCAATTATAACTCTTATATTAAGAATTTTACTCTGCTTAGTAAAAATCAGTAGCTTCCAGTACTTAAAAATAGACAAGACACTTTAAATGAAAGATATATTAAAGTTAATAAATATTACTTCCCATGGCTATACAAAAAAGTTTATATAAAAATGAACTTATTTTAATATTTAAATGTATTTTGAAAATGAAATGGGAAATAAAAATGAATGTATGTTCCACAAAAGCAAGGATACTATTTTTAACATTGTCCCATATTCCTAACTACTTGGCTTAGTTAGCTATATAAGAAATAATAAAAGAGTGATGGATATCTGATGTTGAGACTTCCAATTAAAAGGTTATCTTGAAAAGTCCTAGACTCCATATTTCCCACATATCTACAGAGGATGGGAAACTTAGTAATAATGAAGGAATCAAAAGAGAAACAACAATAGTAAACTCCTTAAAGGATTATATACTCAAAAGAAAATAGAATCCATGTGTGCTAAAAGAGATTTCCACCACATATTCCAGTTCAAACTAACAGGTCTGAAGTCTATAAAAATGCTCTGAGTAGAGCTGTTTCAAGTAGGTTAGAAAACCTAGATGTTCTTAGCAACAAGGAAAGGTGACATAGAAGAGTATGGATGGCTCTAGGAATTGAAATCTGTCAATAAGAGTTTAAAGAAAGCATGAGGAATTAAAACTAGTAGAAGGAGTCAAAGAATCATGAACAGGACCAAAGATGATCTGATCACCCCATTCAAGAGGACAGGATGTGACAGAGCTTTCTTTAGAATATTGTCTCAGGAAAAAAAATGTCTTAGCCACAAGGACTCTAAGAATGAGAAAAAGAAATGAAAGATTATATTGGGAGAATTGAAATTAAAATTAAAATAAGAGCTATGAAATAAAATTTTATAAGAGAAAAAGTATAAAAATATTGGAGATTATATAGAAAATCATAACCAAGTATAGATTCCAACAAAAGTAGAATGGAGTAACAAGAAAAATTAAAATAAAATTAATGGATTGAAAAAATAGAAGAAAATGAAAGGTATTTATTGTGAAAAACAGTTGACCTGGAAACAGATTAAGAAGAAATAATTTTAAAATTATTAAATTATTTAAGAGACACAAAATCATAGTTCTAAAAACCAGAAGATAAAATAAAAACAGAATCTCTCAATCTACACCTGCAAGAAGCCCCAAATTGAAAACTCCAATGATATCTTCATCAAATTCAAAAGCTCTCAAGTTAAAGAAAAAGAAATCTCAACATGAAGAATAATTTCAGTTAAAATAGAGCCACTATCAAAATAACACAAATTTTAATAGCTACATCTATAAAAGGGTATATTGTTTAATTAGAGACCCCTATAGACAGCTCAACATTTGTTGAAATAATGATTTCAGGAAAATAGCAAGATATAAATAAATACACAAAATTTCTGGCTCTTGGTATATCACCAATGCAGTAGGAAATAAATAGGAAAATTAATTAAATTCTAAAAGACAGTAAAAATGCATATGTCATAAAACACATGTTCTTAACCTGGAATCCTGTACTATGATAAGCCAGAAGGCAAAAGAAATAGGGACTCCAGCCCTTACAGCATGCTACCATTTTGTACGTAATCAAATACAAATCAATACTTTTCCTGTAAAGGGCAAAAGTTTAATTGCATTACATAGAGAAATGAAAAAACTATAAAATTTGGAGAGCTCTTCATATCTCTTTTTTAGACTTGAACAAATCCATAACAAAAGATAAAATGAGATAAAGAACTAGAGTTTGAGAATATGCAATGATTATCTTTGTGAAAAGAAAATAATGCACATTCCTTACCTATCCATGTCAGTTTTATAAATTTTTTCATAAGCATAATTAAATCCTCATAAAATGCAGAAAAACATTAATTTCCAAAAAAAGATTCTCTAATGATGAAAATGAAATTAAATTTTTATTCAACAAAAACCCTTTAAAATTATTCATAATTAAAGGTACATATTCAAAGCAGTCTTTCAAGGAAATTCAATACCTCTAAAGAATTTCTTCTATAATGAAAGGGAAAAAAATCAATTAATTGTGCCAGAAATATAAGTAAATATAAGGCACAATAAAAATAAACCCCAAATTAGAAATTTTAAAAATTATAGAGAAAAGAAAATCAAAAACAATTAAAATAAATTCTAAAATAAAACTAAGAATTTTATTTTGGAGGTAAAGTATTAACAAATTAATGTTTATCAAATATTTCTAAAAATATGAAAAACCAAAATAACTCCAAATAAAAAACATTCACAATGACTGAAGACATTTTTTAAATTTATAGAAATATTTTTGTCTTACTACAATGCAGTAAAGTGTTAATGAAATGGATGCATAATTGTAGATGCACATGTATTTATAAATAGTATCAAAATTAAAATAAAATTTAAATAATTCTATCTCAGAAAAATAAATGTATATGTCATTTTTACTTCCAAAGGGGTAAAAGGACCAGATAAATTTATAAGGGAATATTAATAAATGAATTAAATAAGCCAAGACATAGCTTTAAGAACTGGTGTCTGAGAAGATTTCTTGATGAAGCAAATAATAGAGACACTCTTGGGTCATAGACATTATAGATTACATACAAGTTGTACAACTGATGAATATACATCTTCCATTTTTAGAATACAGAAATAAAAAATGTTAACAAATACTTATATGAGATGAATATGAATCTGTTACATAAATTATAGATAAAATGAAGCAGAGAAAGAAAATTATAAAACAATGCTATTGAATATTTGTGCAAAAATTAGAGTCAAATTAGAACATATCAAAAAGTTTATATTTAAAGGTTGTATTTATACAAAACTTTTTTTCCTAGATTTTTCAAGGCAATGGGGTTAAGTGGATTGTCGAAGGCCACAAAGCTAGATAATTATTAAGTGTCTGAGGCCAGATTTGAACTCAGGTACTCCTGACTCCAAGGCCAGTGTTCTATCTACTGTGCCATCTAGCTGCCCCAATAGACAAAGCTTTTAATGTAACATGTTATGTTATCATATAAATGATAAAAAATCATTTGAATGTTTTAATAGACCATATTAATAGGCTTTTAGTAAAATAAAAATGATTCTATAGTTAAAAAAATGAATATAACAAGACAAAAAAGACTATTCTATCCATATCTCTCTAAAACTAGCATTATCTATCATGGCAAAATACCAGAGGTCTTTCCAATAAGAAAGAAAAAGAAATTGAAGGAATACATTTAAACAAAGAAGTATATTTATTACTGTGTATCTTTGTATGCATGCATGTATGAATAGATATATGTATACATATACATATATATGCAGGTTACTTACAGATTTCTACAGTCAACTCAAAATCTATTGAATAATTTCAATAAAGTAGCAAGGAATAAAATAAACCCACAATGATATTGATCTTTTTGTTTATTGCCAATACTGCAGCAAAAAAGAGAAAAGAGAAATTCAATTCTAGGTAACAACAAAATGTATGTAATATATAACATCACTTCTTAGGTTGGAATTCAGCATTTTAAGACAGCTGTGAACTTTGATGGGAAAAAAATAAAACTTTATTTTTTACTAACCTTTGGTTTCCTATTCAATTTTATGTATTTTTTTTAGTTAAAACTATTCTGAGAAGGGGTTCATAGATTTCACCAGTCAAAGAAGGAACAATATAGGGGTTTTTTTAGGTTTTTGCAAGGCAATGGTGTTAAGCGGCTTGCCCAAGGCCACACAGCTAGGTAATTATTAAGTGTTTGAGGTCAGATTTGAACTCAGGTACTCCTGACTCCAGGGCCAGTGCTCTATCCACTGTACCACCTAGCTGCCCTGGAACAATATAGTTTTAAAAACCTATATATTAAAGAAGTATCTTTAAAATATTCCAAATATTTGGATTGCTATTAACTGCTAATGGTTGAATTGTATTATTATACTAAAATATAAGTTCATTTTCATGCTAATCAAAATAACAAATACTTATGGTATAGAATTAGATAAAATAACAAAATTCATCTGAGGAAATATGTTAATGGAAGCAAGATGCCTCACAATATTAGATTTTGAAATTATTACAAAAGATAAGTCATCAAAATTCTATTACTTGACAAAAATAGAAAATTTGATTGATAGAATAGATGTGTCCACAAGTCTTATAAGCAAAAATTTACTTTTGGAGGTTAGGCCTTATTCATATACTCTTGGTGAACTTCTGGAAATCAGTTTTGAGTTGTGATCAAAAAGTTATTAAATTGCCTATATTTTGATTCATCAACACCACTATCAATTTATAATCCACAGAGATTTTTTAAAAGGGAGATAGTAGTCAAATCCACAAAAATATTTACACCAGCACTCTTTGTTATAATATGGAAATGTAAATAAAGTGGCTACCCATCATTTTGGAGATAGCTAAATAAATGATGGTATATGAATGAAGAAGAATATTGTTGTTGACTGCTAAATGACTGATTCAGAGAAATCAGGCATGAAATTGTCTAGACTGAAGTGAGCAGAACCCAGGGAACAATTTATATGTGATGATACATGGCATCTGGGTGATCCAGGACAAGATAATTCACCTCTCATTGCTTTATACTGTTCTCTAATTTTTAAATTGCAGAAAAGTTGAGAACCTGCATTTCAAAAGAGAATGTCAATGAAATTGCATATCCAATTTCTTTCCCCCATTCTAGTAATTTTTGTGTGGCAAAACTAAACCTCCAAAGATTTAAAGATGAAGATTATTCAGAGAATGATGGTTGCAGATGGAAGCAGAACAAAATTATATGCAAAGCATTTTGAAATAAACAGAGGGAGACAAAAAAGATAAGTTGGCCATGGAGAAAAAGAAAAATAACTACCATTTATTTTGTGGTGACATCAAAAGAAGCTTAAGAAGCTCTCTAGTGTACCTGTTGGACTCCCTGTGATAAATGATGAACAAGCTTCACATAAGATGATTCTGTAGTAGAGGCAAGAAGGCAGCATGAAGCCAACATGCTCCTGGAACTTTTCCTTATACAAAGCTAAATAAAACCTCTTCAAAGACATTCAAGCTACAGATATAACAAAAAAAATGATGACATTGAAACAAGTTTTCAACTGAAATCATCATGTAGGAACTTTAGTGATGGTGTCTCTCTTTGGAGAAAAAGGGGAAGTAAAGTCCAACTAGGTGGGGAGAGGGGGAAATCCAGCAGGAGGCTTTTAAACACAATGCAGTTCAGGTCCCAACATTTTGATAGTAACATAGGTCCTGGCAACTAGATAGCAAGCAGCAGGGAGAGTCCTAATCCCAAAGTCTGAACCCCAGGCACAGTGTGGCAAAAGACAGGACTGAGTTGGGAATAAACCACTCCATAGACAGAACCTGGATATAAAAGAGGAAACAAACCTCTGCACAGGCAATGCCTGGGCTGCGTAGACAACATCTTGGTTAATGATAAGCAAGGGATCAGAAACCCAGCCCCAGCATAAAAAAAAAAAAAAATTGGGTCTATTTGGGTCTAGGAGCAGAATTCAAACAATCAAAATGAGCAAACAAACCTAAAAGACAGCTAAATATATAGTTATAATGCAGATAAAGATGATAACAATACTACCTCAGCAAAAGAACACAGTAAAAAATTACTACAGAGAAACTTTCAAAGGAGTCTATGATTGGACTCAAATCCAAAAACCTCTTCTATGAGCTTAAAAGGAATTTAAAACACAAAGAAGGGAGAAAGAAAGAGACAAAAGAAATGAGAGTCATGCAGGAAAATTATGAAAAATTGACCAAATTTAATAGTAAAAATAACCAACTGGAAAAAATAATGTAACTCTTCAAAAACTAAAATCAAGTAACTGAAAATGAAATGCAACACTTCTTAAACTAAAATCAAACATCTGGAAAAAAGAATGAAATTGTTCTAATATTCAAATCAGCCAACTGGAAAGGGAATGCTCATCAGCAAAGAGTAAAATTAACCAAATGAAAAGGAAACATAAAAGCTAATTGAAGAAAATAAAACCCAAATAATCAGAATTCAACAAATTGAAACCAATAAAACTATGAGAGTACAAGATTCTATCACACAAAATGAAAAGGCAGTAAAAAATGGAAGAAAATGTAAATTACCTTTTAGGAAAAACAAAAAACCTGGAAAAGTACATCCAGGAGAGATAATTTCTGAATTATTGGACTATCAGAAAGCCTAGACCAAACTAAAAGCCTGGAAAACATCTTTCAGGAAATCATCAGGGAAAACTGTCCAAATAAACTAGGGAAAGAAGACAAAACAGTTATTGCAAGTATACACAGACCTCCTCCCGAAAGAGGTTTCAGGATTAAAACTCCAACATCTATTATAAACAAATTCCAGAATTCTCAAATAAAGGAGAAAATACAGAAAGGAACAAAAATAAAGTAATTCAAATACAAAGGAAACACAATCAGACTTGTACAGGACTTATAAGCTTCTACATTAAAGGATCAAAGAACCTGGAATACCATATTTCAGAGGGTTAAGGTCTTGAATTGCAACCAAAAATTTACCACCCTGCAAAACCCTGCATTTTCTATCAGAGGAAAAGGATGCTCAATGAAACAGAGAACTTCCAAAATTTCCTGATAAAAAGACCAGAATTGAATCAAGAGTTCAATCTACAAATACAAGACTCAAAAGTATACATGAAAAAGGTAAACAGAAGGGGGGGGAAAGAAATATCAGTCAGGAACATTAACTTGTATACAACCCTTCAAGGGAAGATATAACATTTGTAACTCCTGAGAATCATATTTTTCTCAGACTAGTTCAAGTGTTGAATATAGTTGAAGAGATTGGATCTAGATGATATGGGGGATAGTTGGCTCTTATCTTTTCATTGAAGAGGACCAAGATGGTATCATGATGTTAGAGATAAATAGGATGAAAAGCTGGTATGTTTATTCTAAATTTTTATGTTGCACGTTTCCTTTGATCTACTTTAATTCTGTCTTTCGCATGGTGCTCAGCACTTTCTCTGATGAGGGCATCCTATACTGGATGGCCCTGAACCAGTATCTCCTGATCAGTTGTAAAGTTCTTAAGAGAGACTTTCAGAATGTCCCACTACTTAGAGCATTTATAAACTCATCAGTAGTGACTTTACTTAACTATACATTTGTAAGTTTGTAGTACCAAAAGGGTAAAGGAAGGAACCTACTTAGAGGGGTGAACATAAAATAAATTAAGAAGTGATTTTATTTTATGCCATACTTTAGATAAGGAGGATTTCAGTAACATGGTTGGGGAGTTAAGGGGGGGGGGGAATGGGAGAGTATATGCTTGCATGATTCTTTGGTTCATGAGGATTATGTATCCATTGAAGGTACCTGAAATGGGGAATAAGGTATAAATAAATTATAATTCAACATGATTCATGACTCTTGAGAAGTGTATTTCTAATTATTCAGAAGAAGGGAGGGTAGAGTACTTAGTGATTATGAGGCAATGATGGTTATCAAGCAATCAAGCAATCAATTAATCAATATTTGATTGAAGTTACTCTGATTGATAGTACTTCTATCAGGTCAGATAAAAGGAGTATAATTTGATAAAAAAAAAAGGGGGTGTTAGTATAAACAGTTAAAGCAAAAAAACATGCAAAGGAGAAGGCTAGGAATTAATGGATAATTGACACCAGATGAAAATGCACAAAGACCTATTAAAGTAGAAGGAAAAAGAGGAGAGTGTGAACACTGAGTAAATCTAATTCAAAAGATTTGACAAGGACTAAGATACAATCCTACTTAGTTTAAAAATCTATTTAATGTGTACATTTTTCACTTGGTTTAGGATAGATTTTAAAAAGTGAATGCAGTTTTCATCAAATTCTGAAGGGATTTTTTTCATTTTATTTTTCTTTGAATTTTTTTTCCTCTTGATAAGGATAGTATTGTCCATAGCTGGTCTAATATGGTTGTCTTAGCTCTCTGAACTCTGTGAGGATCTACATCCATCAGGGTTGATCATCTCACAATGTCACAATACTTCTAAAAAAAAAAAACATGTCATATATTTCTTTCCCTTAATCTTCATTCCTCATGCCAAAAATGACTAATCTGTAAATCTGTTTACCACAAATGTGTATGTACGATAGTAACCTGACTGATTACTGCTGAGGGGAGGGAGTTGGGAAGGGAGGGTACAAGGAAATTTTGTAATATACATATGCATATGAATATGTATTTGGAAAAATAAAATATCAATAAAAATAAATAAAGACTTTGAAAAAATCTATCCTCTTCTACATGGAAGTAGGGGGTTAAGGAAAAGAAAAGGAAATCAAAGACTGATTATAGGGAAGGCAAAGGTATAAGTGAAAATAAACTGAAAGATAAAATTTAAAAGAAAAGTTAAAGGGGAAAGGGAGTAAAACTTTGGTGAGGAGAAATAAGAGGATAGGGAAAAGAAAAATATAAATGGGTAAAGATAGCATGAAGGGAAATACAGAATTAAAAAATCTTAACTGTAAATGTGAAGGGGATGAACTCTTCCATTAGGCAGAAGCAGAGATCAGAATGGGTTAAAAAAAAATCCTACAATATATCATTGATAGGAAACACCTTTGAAGCAGAGAGGCACACACACACAGAGTAAAGGTAAAAGACTGGAACAAAATATATTATGCTTCAACCAAAATAAAACAAAAATCAAGCGTAGTAATCTTGATCTCAGACAAAGCAAAAGCAAAATTAGATGCCATTTAAAAGTGATATGGAGAGAAACTACATCTTCTTAAAAGGTACTATAAGCAATGAAGCTATATCATAATTAAACATGTATGTATTTAGTGGTATAGTATCCAAATACTTAGAGGAAAATTTGAGTGAATTACTAGGAGAAATAGACAGCAAAACTTTAATAATAGGGGACCTTAAACTTTCTTTCACAAAATAAACAAGAAGTTAAGGAGATGAATAAAATCTTAGAAAACATAAATGTATTAGCCTTCTGGAGAAACCTTAACGAGGATAGAAAAGAATGTATGTTTTTCTCTGCAGTACATAGCACCTATACCAAAATTGGCCATGTACTAGGGCATAAAAACCTTATAATCAAATACAAAAAAGTCAAAAATAATAAATACATACTTTTTGGATCATGATGCAGTAAAAATTTTCTCTAATAAAGGACCATATAAAGATAAATCAAAAATCAATTGGAAACTAAATAACTTAATTTTAAAGAACAAGCAGATCAAAAACCAAATCAAAGAAATAATCAGTTATTTCATCCAAGAAAACGATAACAGTGAGACATCAAAGCAAAATTTAAGGAATGCAGCCAAAGCAGTTTTTAGGGCAAATTTTTTATCTGTTAAGGCTTATGTGAATAAAATAAAGAAAGAGATCAATGAATCTGATATGCAACTAAAACAGCTAAAAAAGAACAAATTAAAGATTCCCAATTAAATACCAAATTAGAAATACTAATAATCAAGAGAAAAATTGATAAATTTGAAAGCATGAAAGCCATTGGTCTAATAAGTAAAACCAAGAATTGGTTTTAAACAAAACAAAATAGATAAAACTTTGGTTAATCTGATTACAAAAAAGAAAGAAGAAAACCAAATTACGAGAATCAAAAATAAAAAGGGTGAGCTAACTACCAATGCGGAGGAAATTAAAGAGATAATTCAGAGCTACTTTGCCAAACTGTATGCCAATAACCTGAGTGAAATGGATGAATATTTGCAAAAATACAAATTGTCTAAATTAACAGAAGAAATAAAATGCTTAGATAATCCCATTTCAGAAAAATTGAAGAAAAAAATCAATAAACTCCCTAAGAAAATGTCTCCAGGTTCAAATGGATTTACAAGTGAATTCTACGAGATATTTAAGGAACAATTAATTCAAATTCTACTAAATTATTTTTTAAATAGGAGTTCTACCAAATTACTTTTATGATACCAATACGGTGCTGCTACCTAAACCAAGATAAACCAAAACTGACAAATAAAATTATAGACTAATCTCCCTAATGAACATTGATGCCCAAATCTTAAATTAAATTTTAATTAAGAATTTGCATCACATTATAACTAGAATAATACATTATGATGAGGTCAGATTTATACCAGGTAGGTAGGAAAGTTTCAATATTAAGAAAACACTTAATATAATTGAACATATCAAGAACAAAACCAACAGAAATCAGATGTTTATTTCAATAGATACTGAAAAAGCCTTTGACAAATTCAACATACCTTCCTAATAAAAATATTAGAAAGTATAGGAAAAATAAAGTTTTCCTTAACATAGAAAACAGTATCAATCTAAAACATCAACTAATATTATATGTAATGAGGATAAACTAGGAGTATTTCCAATAAGATTGGAGTGAAACAAGGATGCCCATTATCAACATTATTATTCATAATAGTATTAGAAATGTTCATTTTAGCAATAAGAAGGAAAAAAAGAAATTGAAGGAATCAGACCTGGCAATAATGTAGCAAAACTTTAATTGTTTGCAAATGATATAATAATCTACTTAGAGAACCCAAGAAAATCACCTAAAAACTACTTGAAAAATTAACAAATTCAGCATAATAAAAGTATATAAAATAAGCCTACCTAAATTATCAGCATGTCTATGTATGAACATCAAAGACCAAAAGCATGACATAGAAAGAGAAATTAAATTTAAAGTAAATTCAGACAACATTAAATACTTGGGAATCTACCTCCCAAGACAAATCCAGAAACTGTATGAACAGAATAACAAAGCACTTCACACACAAATAAAGTCAGATCTAAACAACTGGAAAAAATGTAAATTACTCATGTTTAGGATGAGCTAATATAATAAAAATGATTATTCTACCCAAATCAAATTACTTATTCAGTGCCATACCAATCAAACTACCAAATAGCTACTTCATGTAAAGGAAAGTGGTCTAGCTCTAGCAGATCTAAAACTATACAATAAAGCATTAGTCATCAAAACTGACTGGTACTGTTTAACAAATAGAGTAATGGATCAGTAGATTAAGGATAGATTCCAAAGAAACAGTAGTAAATGACCACAGTTATCAATTGTTTGATAAATTCAAAGACATTAGCTTCTGGGAGAAGAACTCATGATTTGACAAAAATTGTTTAGAAACCTGGAAAATGGGATGGCAAAAACTAGACATAGACCCACATCTCACACCCTATACCAAAATAAGGTCAAAATGGGTACAGGACAGAGAAATAAAGTGCAACACCATAGAACAATTAATAGACTAAAAAATATTCTGCCAGATTTATGAAAAGGTGAGAAACTTATGACCAATCAAGAAGTAGAGCACAACATAATCTGCAAAAGGGATGATTTTTGACATATTAATTTTTTTAACAAATGCACTAATAAAACCAATGTTGTCAAAATTGGAAGGAAAACAGAAAGTTGTGAAACAGTTTTCACAGGGTTCTCATTAAGTTTTCATGTCTAATATATATAGAGAATTGCATCAAATTTGTGAGTTTCAGGTCATTCTCCAATTAATAAATAGTCAAAGGATATGAAAAGAAATTAAAAGAAATTAAAAAATTAAAGCTATATACTATCATATACTCCAAGTCATTACTGATTAGAGAAATGCAAATTAAAACAACTGTGATATTCCAACTCACACCTATCATATTGGCAAATATGACAAAAAGGGAAAGGGATCAATGTTGGTGGAGTTGTGAACTGATCTAACCATTCTGGAGAATAATATAGAACTATGCCCAGAGATCAATAAATCTGATCATACATGTTGACCCAGTAATATACCATACTAGGCCAGAAGAAATCATAAAAAATGGGAAAAGTACAACGTTTCAAAACATATATATATATATATATATATATATATATATATATATATATATATATATATATATATATACTGGGGAATGATTGAGCATGTTTTTATGTATATGAATGTTATGGAGAGCTTGTGTTCTATAAGAAACCAATTACATTCAGATTCCAGAAAAGCATGGAAACAAATTGTAGGAACTGATCCTGAGTGAGAGAACAAAACTAAGAGAATGTTGTACACATTAATAGCAACATTGCGAATTGATCATCCTTGATGGCTTCAGCTCCTCTCAGCAGTTCAGAGAGCTAGGACAACCCTACGAAAATGGATATGAAAAATGATATCCAAATTCAGAAGAAGAAAAACAAAACAAAATAATAAAATGTACAGAATCTGAATAAACACTACATTCATTTTTAAAAAATTTATCTTATATATTTCTTTCCTATCTCATAATTTTCTTTGTTTGCCCATAATCCTAATTCCTCATACAGAAAATGGCTAATATGTAAACATCCTAATACAGATGTGTATGTACAGTATTCCTCAAATTGTTTGCTCCTGAGGGGAAGGGGGGTTGTGAAGGTAGGGTGGAAGGAAATTATGTAATTAAAAAATATTCATATGCATTAAGACAAATGTTGAAAAACTTTCAAAAAATGTAATAGGAAAAGATAAAATAAAATAACAATTAAAAAAAGATTCACATAAGATGAATATGCATGTATAGAAGTTAAAAGTCATCATTAGAGATAATAGCCAGTGATATTTTAGGTCTGAATATGATTGAGTGTGTGTCCCTAAAACCTAGAGGAATGTAGCATGAGCATTGTGTTTACCAATTGAATGCTAAAATGATTGCCCTAGGTTTGAAAGCAACAATAAATTTTTATTATAATATTCTGGTTTATATTTCTCATTTTATTAAAAAACTCTTGAGAATCCTAAGTCCTAGAACCAAAGACAATATTCATTTTCCAATCATTTTATTATTGATTGTTGGTGACATATACAAAATATCAGATTGAATTTTTACTTTTAAAATTTTGTTTTAATTTTTCCTTTTCATTCTGATTCTTCTTTCATGAGTAATATGGAAATATGTCAAGGCAGGGGAGTTCAATGATGGCTTGTTGAATTTCTTTTTCTGAGATAGGGTTGTTTAGGTATTTAATCTCTTCTTCATTTGACCTGGGCAACTTATATTTTTGTAAATATTCATGCATTTCACTGATATTATCAAATTTATTGGCATAGAGTTGGGCAAAATAATTTCGAATTATTACTTTATTTTCCTCCTCATTGGTGGTGAGTTCACCTTTTTCATTTATGATACTAGCAATTTGGTTTTCTTCTTTCTTTTTTTTAATCAAATTGACCAGAGGTTTATCAATGTAATTGGATTTTTCATAATACCTACTTTTGGTTTTATTTATTAATTCAATAGCTTTTTGCTTTTGATTTTATTAATTTCTTCTTTAATTTTTAGAATTTCTAATTTGATATTTAATTGGAGATTTTTGATTTGTTCTTTCTCTAATTTTTTTAGTTGCATGTTTACTTCATTGATTTCCTCTTTCTCCAATTTATTCATGTAAGCATTTATAGCTATAATTTATCGCGAGAGTCGCTTTGAATGAATCCCATAGGTTTTTGTATGTTGTTTCATTATCATCATTACCATAATTTGGTTTTTGGTCCACTCATTTTTTAAAATGAGGTTATTCTGTTTCCAATTTGTTCTGGGTCTATATCTCCTTGGCCCAATTTTGCATATGACTTTTATTGCATTGTGATCTGAGAAAGATGTATTCACTATTTCTGCCTTTCTGCAGTTGATCATTAGGTTTTTATGTCCTAGTACATGGTCAATTTTTGTATAAGTTCCATGTACTGCAGAGAAAAAGGTATATTCCTTTCTATCCCCATTCAGTTTCCTCCATAAGTCTACCATATCTAATTTTTCTAACAATCTATTTACCTCCTTAACTTCTTTCTTGTTTATTTTATGACTTGATTTATCTAGATGTGAGAGTGGGAGGTTGAGGTCTCTTACTAGTAGAATTTTGCTGTCTATGTCTTCCTGTAGTTCTTTCAGCTTCTCCTCTAAGAATTTGGGTGCTGTCCCACTGGTTGCATATATATTCAGTATTGAGATTACTTTATTATCTATGGTACCTTTTAGGAGGATAAAGTTTCCTTCCTTATCTCTTTTAAGGCTATCTATTTTTGCTGCTGCTTTGTCTGAGATAAGGATTGCTACCCCGAGCTTTTTTTACTTCAGCTGAAGCAAAATATATTTTGCTGCAACCTTTTTACCTTTACTCTATATGTAACTCTCTGCTTCAAATGAGTTTCTTGTAAGCAACATATGATAGGATTCTTGTTTTTAATTCACTCTGCTATTTGCTTACATTTCAAGGGAGAGTTCATCCCATTCACATGCAAAGTTATGATTACTAATTCTTTATTGCACTCCATGCTATCTTCCCTCTGTTTGTATTTTCCCCCTTTCCCCCCCTTTATCCATATTCCCCAGTATTTTATTTCTGAATACCACCCTGTTCAGTGTGTTTGCCCTCCTATATCACACCCTCCACTTTCTTACCCCTTTCCCTTTTTCCCTTTTCCCTTCCCTTCCTTTTGTTATTTCCCCTTTTTTCCCCCACTCCCCTTTCCTTTGACTCAGTTCTCCATATATTTTAGAAATGAGTCCTTTGTCAGAAACATTAGTCGGAAAGATTGTTTCCCAATTTACTACATTTCTTTGGCTCTTGGTTGCAGTGGTTTTTGTCTGTGCAAATGCTTTTTAATTTAATGTAATCAAAATCATCCAGTTTGTTTTTAGTGATGTTCTCCTTAGTCATAAATTGCTTCCTTTTCCATAGATCTGACAGGAAACTAGTCCTTGATTTTTTTAATTTAATTATAATATTGTTTTTTATGTCTGAGTCTTGTTTATGTCTAAATCCTGTTATTTGGATCTTATCTTAGTATAGGGTGTGAGGTGTTGGTCTAATATAAGTTTCTTCCATACTAACTTCCAATTTTCCCAGTAGTTTTTATTGAATAGAGAGAAAGTTTTTATCCCAATAGCTGGACTGTTTGGGTTTATCAAACAGCAGATTACTACAATCATGTCCTGCTATTGTACTTAGTCTATTCCCCTGGTCCACTACTCTATTTCTTAGCCAATACCAGAAAGTTTTGAAGACTGATGCTTTATAATTTAACTTTAGATCAGGTAGGGATAAGCCACCTCCTTTTGCACATTTTTTCATAGAATCCCTGGAAATTCTTGACTTTTTATTTCTCCATATGAATTACTTACAACTTTTTCTAACTCATTAAGCTTTTTTGGAATTTTCATTAGTAGGGCACTAAACAGGTAGCTTAGTTTTGGTAGAATTGCCACTTTTATTATATTAGCTCGATCTATCCATGAGCAGTTGATGTTTGCCCAGTTATTTAAATCAGATTTATTTGTGTGAGAAGTGTTTTCAAATTGTTTTCAGATTTTCTGTCTCTGCCTTGGCAAATAGACTTCAGGTATTTTGGATTGTCTGAGGTTACTTTGAATGGGATTTCCCTTTCTAGCTCTTCCTGCTATATCTTGCTAATCTCATATAGAAAAGTTGAGAATTTATGAGGGTTTATTTTATATCCTGCAACTTTGCTAAAATTGCTAAGTACTTCCAGTAGTATTTTTTAATAATTTCTTGGAATTCTCTGGGTATACCATCATGTCATCTGCAAAGAATGAGAGTTTTATCTATTCCTTTTCAATTCAAATTTCTTCAATTATTTTTTCTTCTTTATTTGGAAGAGCTAACATTTCTAATGCAATATTGAATGGTAATGTTAAAAGAGATAAGGAAGGAAACTATATCCTCCTAAAATGTACCATGGGGGGCCAGGGTGAGGTGTGCTGCTCCCTGCCCCAGCCCCTCTCCTCTTTCTCCCCTTTTTCCCCCCTCTTCCTCCCCTCCCCCTCCCCTTCTCCATCCCCTTCCCCCCATCCCCCACTCTCATATTTAGATAAATCAAATCTTTAAATAAAAAGAAGGAAGTTAAGGGGGAAAATAGATCATTAGAAAAACTAGATATGATAGACCTATGGAGGAAATTGAATAGGAATAGAAAGGAATTTACTTTTTTCTACAGTACACAGGCACTTATACAAAAATTGACCATGTGCTTGGACATAAATACCTAATGATCAATTGCAGAAAGGCAGAAATAGTGAATACATCTTTCTCAGATCAAAATGCAACAAAAATCATATGCAATACTGGGCTACGGAGATATAGACCCAGAACTAATTGGAAACTAAATAACCTCAATTTAAAGAATGAGTGGATCAAGCAACAAATTATAGAAAGAAGTAATTATTTCATCCTAGATAATGACAAGAATGATACAACATTCCAAAACCTATGGGATACACTAAAAACAACTGTCAGGGGATATATTATATCTTTAAATGCTTACATGAATAAATCAGAAAAAGAAGAAATCAATGAAATATGCAACTAAAACCATTACAGAAAGAACGAATTAAAAACCTCAAATTAAATGCCAAATTAGAAATTCTAAATATTAAAGGAGAAATTAATAAAATCCAAAGCAAGAAAACTATTGAACTAATAAACAAAACCAATAGGCAATTTTATGAAAAAAAAAATGAAATTGATGCACCTCTAGTCAATTTGATTTTAAAAAAGGAAGAAAACCGTATTTCTAGTATCATAAATTAAAAAAGGTGAACTCACTGCCAATGAAGAAGAAATTAAAATAATAAATAGGGAATTATTTTGCCCAACTCTATGCCAATAAATTTGAAAATCTAAGTGAAATGGATGAATATTTATAAAAATATAAGTTTCCCAGATTAAATTAAGAGGAAATTAAAAGCCTAAATAACACAATCTCAGAAAAGAAATTCAACAAGCCATTATTGAACTTCCTAAGAAAAAATCTCCAGGGTCAAATGGATTCACAAGTGAATTTAATAAGCAGTATCTATCAAAAACAGCAACAAACATTATATGCAATGGGGATAGGCTTGAGGCATTCCCAATAAAATTAGGGATGAATCAAGGATGTCCATTATCACCACTATTCAATATCGTATTAGAATTATTAGCCTCAGCAATAAGAGAAGAAAAAGTAATTGAAGGAATTAGAAAAGTGAAGGAGGAGATAAAACTCTCACTCTTTGCCGATGACATGATGGTATACCTAGAGAATCCCAAAAAGTTATCTAAAAAACTACTATAAATAATTAGCAAGTTTAGCAAAGTAGGATGATATAAAATAAACCCTCATAAATCTTCAACATTTCTATATATGACTAGCAAGATACAGTAGAAAGAGAAATTCCATTCAAAGTAACCTCAGACAAAATAAAATACCTGAGAGTAAACCTGCCAAGACAGACTCAAAAACTTTTTCAAAGCAATTACAAACTCTTCTCACACAAATAAAATCAGATTTAAATACCTGGGCAAACATCAGCTGTTCATGGACAGGTTGAATTAATATGATAAAAATGTCAGTTCTACCAAAACTAAACTACTTGATTAGTGCTGTACCAATCAAAATTCCAAAAAATTACTTTAATGAGTTAGGAAAAAAGTTGCCAATAAATTTATATGGAGAAATAAAAAGTAAAAATTTCCAAGGATTCAATGACAAAAAGTGCAAAAGAAGGCAGCTTAGCCTTACCAGATACAAAATTATATTATAAAGCATCAGGCATCAAAACTTTTAGTATGGAAGAAACTTAGATTAGACCATCAGTTCGTGACCTATACCAAGATAAAATCCAGATGGATACAGGATTTAAACATAAAAAAAAAAAATTATAAGCAAAGTAGAAGATCAAGGAGTAGTTCACTTGTCAGATCTATGGAAAGGGAAATAATTTATGACCAAGGAAGAGATAGAGAACATTCAAAACAAACTAGATAATTTTGGCTACATTAAATTAAAAAGCTTTTGCACAGACAAAACCACTGTAACCAAGATCAAAAGAAATGTAGTAAATTGGGAAGAAATTTTTTGCAACTATTATTTCTTACAAATTACTCATTTCTAAAATATACAGGGAAATGAGTGAAATTTTCACAATAACAAGCCATTCCCCATTTGACAAATTGTCAAAGGATACACAAAGGCAATTTACAACTGAGGAAATCAAAGCAATCTAAAATCATATGAAAAACTTCTACAAATCATTACTTATTAGAAAAAAGCTAATTAAAGTATCTCTGAGATACCACCACACACCTCCCAGATTGACCAATATGACCAGAAAGAACAATGATCAATGTTGGAAGGGATTTGGGAAATCTGGGACACTAATACATTGTTGGTGGAGCTGTGAACACATCCAACCTTTCTCAGGAGAAGTTTTGAATTATGCCCAAAAAGGCAACAAAAAGGTTCATCCCCTTTGACCCAGCAATACCACTAATGGGTCTGTTCCCTGAAGAGATTATGAAAAAGTGTAATAACATTACTTGTACAAAAATATTCATAGCAGTCCTGTTTGTCGTGGCAAAAAATTGGAAATTAAGTGAATGTCCTTAAATTGGGGAATGGCTTAACAAACTGTGGCATATGTATGCCATGAAACACTATTGTTCCATTAGAATCCAAGAGGGATGAGAATTCAGGGAAGCCTGGAAAGATTTGCATGAATTGATGCTGAGTGAGATGAGTAGAACCAGAAAAACACTGTACACCCTAACAGCAACATGGGGGTGATGATCAAACTTGATGGACTTGTTCATCCCTTCAGTTCAACAACCAGGGATTATTTTGGGCTATCTGCAGTGGAGAATAACATCTGTATCCAGAGAAAGAATTATGGGCTTTGAACAAAGACCAAAGACTTTTACCGTCAAATTAGAAAAAAATTACTATATTATTATTATTATTATTATGTAATTTTACTATCTCATACTTTATTTTTCTTCCTTAAGGATATGATTTCTCTACCATCTCATTCAACTGAGATCAATGTATAACATGCCAACATAAAGACAAACAGAATGCCTTCTATCAGAGAGGGGAGGGAAGCAAGAATGGGGGGGAAAACTGTAAAACTCAAAATAAATAAAATCTTTCTTAAAAAAATGAAAGATTCTCTTAAATAAAAAAGTAATAGGAAATGATATTTTAAATGCAATAAATACTAGTTCACAAAAAAGAAACCACTTTATTGTCTATGGTAACTTTCAGGAGGATATAGTTTCCTTCTTTATCTCTTTTAACACTATTTTTTTAGCTGGTTTGTCTGGGACAAGGATTGCTACTCCTGCTTTTTTCACTTCAACTCAAGCAAAATATATATTTTGTTCCAACCTTCTGCCTTTACTCTATATGGATCACTCTACTTCAAAAGAGTTGCTTGTAAACAGCATATTGGTTTGTAATCCACTCTGCTATTTGCTTATGTTTTAAGAGAGTTAATCCCATTCACATTCAAAGTTATAATTACTAACTCTTTATAGCCCTCCAAGCTATTGTCACTGTTTGTATTTTTCATGTCTTTTTTCCTTTATCCATATTCTCCAGTATTTTGTATCTGAATATTACCCCTTTCAGTGTGTTTGCCCTCCTATATCCACCCCCTCCCCTTTCTTTCCCCATTCCCTTTTTTCTTCTCTTCTGTCTGTTAGTCCCCCTTTATCTCCCCCTCCCTGTCTCTGTTCTCCCCTCCCCTTTTCCCCTTTTAATACTTTAATGGGAAGATGTTTTTTAAGTTAGCTGGGTGTGTATAAGTTAACTTTAAGCAAAGTTTAATGAAAGGAAGATTCAGATGATTCTCAACTCCTCCCTTCTTCTGCTCTATTACCATAGGTCTTTTGTACCTCTTAATGTAATGAGATTTACCCCATTCAAACACCTACCTCCTCCCATCTCATTTCTGTCCCCCTTTCTAAGTAGGAAGTGCTTTTAAATCATTCTATCTGATGATGAAAAAGGATAAAAACATCACTTATCCAAAAATAGTCTTAGCAGCCCTGTTTGTGGTGACAAAGAATTGGAAATCAAGTAATTGTCATTCAAATATCTTCAATGGAGAGTAGCATCTGTATCTAGAGAAAGAACTGTGGAGTTTGAACAAGAATCAAGGACTATTAGCTTTAATTTAGGAAAAAAACTGATAACTTATTGTCTGATCTTGTTATCTCTTATATGATATGTTTCTTCCTTAAGGATATTATTTCTCTCTCATGAAATTCAATCTGGATCAATGTATACCATGGAAACAATGTAAAGATTGGCAAATTGCCTTCTGTGGGGGTGGGGGGGAGGGAAGTAAGATTAGGAAGGAAATTGTAAAACTCAAAATAAATAAAATCTTCAAGTATGGAAAAAATTAGAGGAATAAATCATTCTCCCTGAGTCATAGAAAATTGTGAGTATCCAGCACTTCTTTCTAATAGAGTTGCAATTCTTGAGAGTTGTTAGAGTCTTTGTCCCAAGTAGGTTTATAGCCAGTTTCATCCCATTGGATAGCTGTCTAATGGATAAGTCATA
The DNA here is from genome assembly GCF_037893015.1 of Macrotis lagotis. Lineage (NCBI taxonomy): Eukaryota > Metazoa > Chordata > Mammalia > Peramelemorphia > Peramelidae > Macrotis > Macrotis lagotis. The sequence continues at coordinate 105,691,833 of NC_133660.1, forward strand.
AGTGTCCATCACTTCTGGCTAGGTATATTCTCTCTATTAGAGTTACAGTTCTCAAGAGTTATGAGAATCTTTGTCTTATGCTGGGATATAGACAGTTTCAGCTTATTGCATAGCAGTTTTTCTTTACCCCCCCTTTTTTTTTACCTTTTCATGTGTCTCTTAAACCTCCTGTTTCATGTCCAAGTTTTCTATTTAGCTCTGATCTTTTCATCAGGAATTTCTAGAATTCGTCCATTTTATTAAATGTCCATCTTTTCCCCTGAAAACAAAGGTTCAGCTTTGCCAGATACTGGATTCTTTACTGCATTCCAGGCTCCCTTGCTCTTTGGAATATCTGATACAAGCAGGTCTTACATGATACTTATTGGGGATAATTGTTATGTAAATTGTTTCTTTCTGGCTGCTTGCAGGATTTTATCTTTTATCTAATAGTTCTGGAATTTGGCCACAACATTCCTTGGTTTTTTCATTTTTAGGATCTCTTTCTGGAGGGGATCGATGTATTCTTTCAATAACTGCTTTGCCCTCTGGTTCCATGATGTCAGGGAAATTTTCCATGACTAGATCCTATAATATTAAGTCCAGGCTTTTTTTCTCTTCAATGTTTTCAGGAAGTCCAATAATTCTCAGGTTGACCCTCCTTAATCCATTCTCAAGGTCAGTGGTTTTGGTAATGAGGTATTTTCCATTTTCTTCTATTTTTATCTATTTTTTTGGTTTTAACAGGCTCTTGCTATCTCAGGAAGTCATTAGTTTCCACAGATAATGTGTTTTTTAGAGAAGAGTTTTCTTCATTTTTCTCTTGCAACTCCTTTTCCAATTGGTTAATTCCATTTTTGAGTTTTACATTTGACCAATTGAGGTTTTGAGCGAATTATTTTCTTTTTTGCATTTGCCCAATTGAGGATCTGAGAGAATTATTCTCCTTTTATATTTGCCCATTTGACAATCTGAGAGAATTATTCTCATTTTGTATTTGTCCAAATTTATTTTCCAATGATTTGTTTTCTTGTTGCAAGGTGTTAATCTTCTCTTGGCTTTCTTTTCCCAAATTTTCCAAATGATTTTTAATCTCCTTCATTTCTTCAAGGACGTTTTTCTGTGCTGGAGACCATATCATATTCTCCTCAGAGGTTCTGGGTCTCTCTGAGTTAGGGTCTTTTCCTTCCAAGAATTTTTCTATGGACCCTCCTTTCTGCTGACTGTTCTTCATTCTGCTAAGACCTTGAGTTGGGGAGGGGCTGGTTCACAGAGTTTTAGTGTTGTGATCCCAAGAGGCTTTACTCACTGAGTGTAATGCAAATTAAAGCATCTCTGAGATACCACCTCACACCTCTCAGATTGGCCAATATGACCCGAAAGGACAATGATCATTGTTGGAAGGGTTGTGGGAAATCTGGGACATTGTTGGTGGAGCTGTGAACTCAGCCAACCTTTCTGGAGAGCAGTTTGGAACTATGCCCAAAGGGCAAAAAAATATGCATACCCTTTGACCCAGCAATAACATTACTGGGTCTATAACCTGAAGAAATGATTTAAAAAGGGTAAAAAAATCACTTATACAAAAATAATCATAGCAGCCCTGTTTGTGGTGGCAAAGAATTGGAAATTAAGTAAACCTTCTTCAATTGAGGAATGGCTTAGAAAACTATGAGTATGCCATGGAAAACTTGTTCTATTAGAAACCAGAAGGGATGGAAATTCAGGGAATCCTGGAAGGATTTGTGTGAACTGATGTTGGGTGAGATGAGCAGAACCAGAGAAACATTGTACACCCTTACAGCAACATGGGGGTGATTATCAACCTTGATGGAATTGCTCATTCCATCAGTACAACAATCAGGGACAATTTGGGGCTGTCTGCATGGAGAATACCTTCTGTATCCAGAGAATTAACTGTGGAGTTTGAACAAAGACCAAGGATTATTACCTTTAATTTAGAATAAAAAACCTGATACTTTATTGTCTGATGTTGCTATTTCTTTTAGTTTATGTTTCTTCCTTAAGGATATTATTTCTCTCTCATCACATTCAATTTGGATCAATGTATACCATGGAAATAATGTAAAGACTTGCAAATTGCCTTCTGTGGGGGTTGGAGGAAGGGAAGTAAGATTAGGGGGAAAATTGTAAAACTCAAAAATATAATCTTTATAATTCAAAATAAAATAATTTTTTTTAAAAAATAATGCCAAGCTTGAAAAAAAAGGAGCAATTTCATTCAAATATGACCTCAGGCATTTTCTAACTGTAGGACTATAGATAATTCATTTAATCTCTTTCTTGTAGTCTTTTTTTTGGATTTCTGCAAGACAAATGGGATTAAGTGGCTTGTCCAAGGACACACAGCTAGGTAATTATTAAGTGTCTGAGGCTGGATTTGTACTCAGGCAATCCTGACTCCAGGCCCGGTGCTCTGTTCACTGTGCCACCTTGCTGCCCCCATTTAACTTCTTTCATACTTAGTTTTTTTCCACCACAAAATGAGGATAATAATACCCTAGATTTGCTTGAAGAATAAAATGAAATAATATTTGGAGAGACCTAAGCAGAGTGTTTGGCACATAAAAGGTGTTTTATAAATGCATTTGTTTTATCTTTTAAAGTCAATGTTGACTTTCTTGGAGGTCATACAAGGTAGAGTTTTTGAAAAAAACAAGTGTTCATGGAAGTCTATTCTGTGGGCTGCTCACCAAAAGCTGAGCACTCTGGACAGCAAGTCATTTTTCTAACCCTTTGGGAAAAGTCAGGAAATTAATCTGTCTAAAAGCAAAAAGCAGATACTGCAAATGTTGATTATTCAGGAGAAAAATTTCAGCTTCTAGCAGAAATTTGATCCTAGGAATGAGTAATCAATCCTTATACACATAAACAGCAACAACAATATTGTAACCATTGAAAGACTTGACTACACAAACTCAAAAGATTCATAATGAAAAAATTCTAAACAAACATAATGCTAATAAAATTCTCTGCCTAATCGTCTTTGTCTTCTGACTCCTTAATGACATTGGCTTCTTAGCGGTTCCAAGAATAAAATACTCAATGTTGGTAATGTGGATTTTCTAGCATAAATTTCCTAAACCAAATAAAAAGTAATCCAGACCATATATCTATCCTTACCTCTACTACAAAGAACCTAGTAGGTAATTAATGTTTATTAAGTTTTTTAAATTACTTTTTATGGAGGGATTTAATTGCCAAACTGAGAAATCAGTCAGAGAATTCTCCTAAAATCTTTAGTTTCTTCTGAAGCATTTAATTTTATTTTTTTGCATTCTTTTAAATAAATTTAATCCCAAATTATCTCATCATTCCTCCACCCATTGAGAAGTCAAACAAATGTATAGCAATTATATATGTGAAGTCAGGTAAGCATATTTTCATTTTAGCCATGTTGAAAAAAACAAGAAAAATAAAGGAAGTGAAAAAAGTATGTTTCAATATTCAATTAGAGTTCATTAGCTATTTTCCTGAAATTTGACAGTATCTTTCCTCATGAGCCCTCATGTATAATTATAGTTATTATATCAAAATATATATTATTATATCAAAGTAGCTGTCTTTCACAGTTGATCATTGTTACAATATTGCTATTACTGTGTACAGTGTTCTAATTCTGCTTAGTACATTTTGCATCATTTCCTATGAGTTTTCCCAGGTTTCTCTGAAACAATCCTGCTCATCATTTCTTATACTATAATTGTATTGAATCACAATCTTATACTACAACTCCTTCAGCAACTTCCCAGATAATGGGCATCTCTTCAATTTAAAAAATTTTGCATCACAAAAAAATCTATAAACATTTTGAACATAATAGACCATTTTCCTTATTCTTTGGTCTTTTTGGAATATAGATCTTACACTGGTATTATTAAGTCAAAAGGTATACATAGTTTTGATATCCTTTGGGCAGGGTTTCAGATTGTTCTCCTGTTCACAACTTCACCAACAATGCCTTTGCATCTCTTTATTCACACCCCCTCCAGCATTTGTTATTTTCTTTTCTGTCATGTTAACCATATATAGTATCACAGAGTTGTTTTATTTAAAAGATATGAGCAAATTCAAAAGCAGTTAAGGAGTAATTGAAGATTTGGAAGGTGATGATTAAGAATACATATATTGGAAGGTTGGCCTTTCTGAGAAGAAAAGCAAAGAGACTAAGCATATTTGAAAGGGTTTTGAGAAGCAAATATTTGGAAAAGGAAGGAGTCCTTATTGAAAACCTTAAAGAAGCTAGATGGCATGGTAGATAGAGCACCAACCCTATAGTCAGGATTACCTGAGTTCAAATCCTGCTTCAGACACTAGCTGTATGACTTTGGGCAAATCATTTAACTTAACTGCCTTGTATCCAGGGCCATCTCCATTCATCCTGATTCATATCTCACCACTGGACCCAGATGGCTCTGGAGGAAAAAGTGAGACTGGTGACTTAACAGCACTCCTTACTGAAATCCAAGTAAGATATATGTTGTGGCATCACCTCTCTGTTTTTATTTTCTTCTTAGAGAATGAAAGACAAAAAAAAAATCCTGAAAGAAGTAAGGTCTTCAGATGAAAGTGAGTAAGGAAGGAGAATGTTTATGTAGAACTTCAGGTGGTAAGTGAGGGCTTAGAATATTTTTTATGTGGAGTAAAATAATGAATCACGTTCAGAGGAATAAAAAGGGCTATTTTTTTGCAGCAAGATCTCAACTGATAACTGATGTCAGATAACATTAATCTGGAATGTATTCATTGTGATTGTGAGACCTTCTTCAGAGTAATTAAGAGTAATTGAAGTGGATGGTAGAAGTAATCCATAGCTGAAATTTGACAAGAGCAGAGCAATGACAAAATAGGTGACAAGGAAGTCGAGAGCAAAGGAGAGTATTGAGTTGAAATAGCTATCGACTTAGTTATGGTTGAAGGAGGAGAATGAATTCAGAACAGGGATAACTTCCCAAGAATATACTCAGAACTAGAAGTTAAATGGAAGTCTCTTAGATGAATAGCAGTTTAAGGGAGGGTAAAACATAGGGAAAGGAACACTTTAAGTAATAGCAAGATTTAGTGTACATCTGTTTTATGTGGATGAAGCAGAGTGGAGTAGTCTGAGACTGAAAAAGTTTGGAAATTTGGGGTTAGGGAATATAAGGGAGCATCTGTATGGATATTGAGGTTTCCTATTATAAGGGAAGGAATTGGGAAAGAAAGGGAGCTGGTGAGTCATTAGATAAAAATGCTATTACACAGAATACTTACTTGTACACATTATATAGTTCTACTTACATAGTACTTTACACACACTTTTACAAATTCAGCTTAAAGAAATTGTACTTTTTTATAGATTGTGAGAAATTTTCTGGTATTTACATACAAAATGAATATTTAGAAGTAGTGATTTAATAGGGAGTTTCCATGGTTTAATTTATAAACATAAAATGACATCATGTATCTTTCTGTTCTTTTTCAACAGAGTGGATCAATCTTTTTTTATTTTTAAATTATTTTTAAATTTATTTTTATTATTATTATATTATTTTTATTTTATTTTATTAATAAAAACTACTGATCAAAGTATATGAAAAGTTTTCAAATGAAGAAATTAAAACTATATATAACCATATGAAAAAATGCTCCAATTAATTCTTGATTAGAGAAATGCAAATTAGATTGGCCAAGATGAGAAACAGGGAAAATGATCAATGATAGAGAGGTTGTGGGAGAATTGAGACATCGATGCATTGCTGGTGGAGTTATGAATGGATTCAACCTTTCTGGAGAGCAATTTGCAACTATGCCCAAGGAGCAATAAAACTGTTTATACCCTTTGACCCAGCAATTCCAATTGTAGGTCTATATCCAGAAGAAATTATGGAAAAAAGGGAAAAGTCTTACATGTTCCACAATATTCATAGCAACCCTTTTGTTGTAGTGACAAAGAATTGGAAATTAAGGAGATGTCCATCAATTGGGGAATGACTAAACAAGTTATGATACATGAGTACTATGGAATACTATTGTTCAATAAGAAACCATAAATGGTTGGACTCTAGAGAAGCATGGAATGGCATATGGCATCTAATGCTGAGTGAAGGGCGTAGAACCAAGAGAACAATGTACATATCAACAGCCACATTGTGAGATGAACAACCTTGATGGAAATAGCTCCTCTCTGCAGTCCATTGAACTAGGACAACTGTATTTGACTGGCTATTACTATATTAATACATCCAGAGGAAGAAAAACAAAACAAAACATACATACACACACACACACACACACACACACAAAACCCTTCTGAATCTGATGAACACTTTATAAAAATTATCTCTTATGTATCTCTTTCCCTTAATCCTAATTCCTCATACCAAAAAAATTACTAATGTGCAAATGTGCTTTTCAAAATGTGTAATGTACAATGCTAATCTGACTGTTCAACATTGAAGGGAAGGGGTGGAAAGGGAGGGT